>NC_059343.1:51579239-52779239 GCF_018350155.1 Leopardus geoffroyi
ACCTTCTGGGACTGGTGATTTCTGTTTTGGAAGGTTATTAATTCTTGATTCAGCTTCTTAATAGATACAGGCCTATCAGATTGTCTATTTATTCTTGTGTGAATTTTGTAGAGGTTGTTTTTAAAGAAATTCTTCCGTTTCATCCAGATTATTAAATTTGTGGGCATAGAGTTGTTCATAATATTTCATTATTATCATTTTAATGTCCAATTAATCATTTGTGTCTTCTTTCTTTTTTGCATAGTTAACATGACTAGAGGTTTAACGACTTTAGTCATCTTTTCAGAGAAGTAACTTTCAGTTTTGTGGATTTTCTTTATTATTTTCTGTTTTTGATTTCATAAATGTCTGTTCTAATTTTATTTCTCTTCTTCTCCTTTATTTTTGTTATTATTTTAACTCAAGTATAGTTAATATACAGTGTTATATTAGTTTCAGATATACAATAGTGTTTTAGTTTACTCTTCTTTTCCTAGTTTCCTAAGGTAGAATCTTAGGTTATTTATTTTAGATCTTTCTTGTTTTCTAATTCAATGATATAAAGTTTCCCCTAAGTATTACTTTCACAGTGTCCCATAAATTTTGATAAGTTGTATGTTAATTTGCATTTAGTTAGAAATATTTTTAAATTTCTCTTGAGAATTATTCTTTGACCCGTGTGTTTAATCTCCTAGTATATTGGGCTTTTCCAGTTACCTTTTGGTTATCAAATTTTAGTTTAATTCTACTGTGTCTGAGAGTATACTCTGATTTATATTCTTTTCTTAACTTATCCTAGCTTATTTTAGTATAACTGATATGTAATCTTATTTAAGTTTAAAGTGTAAAATGTGCTAATTTGATACACATATATATTGTAAAATGTTTACCAAGTTAGGTTAGTTAAAACATTTTTCACCTCATATAATTACCATTTTGTTACTGTTATGGTGAGAACATTAATGCTCTACTCTCATAGCAACTTCCAAGTATAAAATGCAGTATTGTTAACTGTAGTTAGCATACTGCACTTTAGATCCCTAAATTTATTCTTATAATTAAAAGCTTTTACATTTTGACCAACATCTCCAAGCATCGTTCAATATTTGCAAATAACTTAACATGATATACTACATTAATAAAAGAAAGGATAAGAACCATATGACCCTCTCAATAGATGGAGAAAAAGCATTTGAAAAAGTACAGCATGTATTCTTGATAGAAGCCCTCAACGGGGTGCCTGGGTACACTTGGAGGTTTTTGTTTTTTTTTTAACTCAAACTTTTCTATACCGAGTCTCCAGTAATATTTCAATTAAATGTTAAGTTTTCCTACCTGCTACTGGTTCACATGGAGGTTTTTATTCTTGGCTTTCTGTTCTGATAAACTGTGATTCCTCTGTATCTGCATGTCTCTCCAATTTGGGGGAAAGTAGTTTGTCCTGTGATCTAAATTCTCTGATAGATCTTTAAAAAAGCTGTGGATCTTCAGTTTGTTCAACTCTTTTCTTGCTATTTGGATGGAAGTGATGAGTTTCAAGCTCCCTGCATGGTGGAAGAGAAACAGAAATTCCTTCAGTGTTTTTTAAAATGTCCTTTGAAATTTCCTGTTTGTTCCATGGATTATTTAGAAGTTTGCTTATTGGGGTGCCTGGGTGGCTCAGTCAGTTAAACGTCCAGCTTTAGCTCAGGTCATAATGTTGCAGTTCGTGAGTTTGAGCCCCGCATCAGACTCTGTGTTGATAGCTCAGAACCTGGAGCCTGCTTTGGGTTCTGTGTCTCCCTCTCTCTCTGCCCATCCCTCGCTCATGCTCTGTCTCTCTCTCACTCTCTCTCTCTCAAAAATAAATAAAAATACATTAAACATTTTTTTAAAAAATTGAAAAAGAAGTGTGCTTATTAATATCAGAGTGGTTAAAGATTTTTACTATTTTTTTCTATTATTGATTTCTAGTTTCACTACACCGTGGTCAGAACACACACTCTGTATGATTACAATTCCTTTAAATTTGTTGAGTTTGTTTTATGGCTCAAGATATAGTCTCTTTTGGTATATGTTCTATCAGAGCTTCAAAAGAATATGTATTCTGCTGTTGTGGGATGGCATTCTCAGTGTGTCAAATAGATTCTGTTGGTTGATTGTATCTTTCATTTCTATATCCTTGCTGATTTTCTTTCTAGTAGTTTTATCAGTTGCTGAAAGGTGGAACTGCAGCCCCCAACTATTGGTTTGGATCTATTTCTTTACTCATATTTATCAGTTTTTATTTTATGTATTTTGAATTTCTTTGGTTTGTACATATTTAAGATCATTATGTCTTTCTGATGGATTAATCCTATACTTATTATGTTATATCTTTTATAATAATTTTCTTTGTTATAAAGTATACTTTACTAGATGTAATCTTCTAATCTATGTCTTTTAATTGTTGTATTTAGACCATTTACACTTAAGGTAATTGTTGAAATGTTAGGGCTTAAGTTGGCCATTTTATTATTTGTTTCCTTTGGTTCATATTCATGGCTTCCTGTGAGTTACTTGGACACTTTTTTTTTTTAGGATTCCATCTTGATATATTTATAGAGTGTATCTTGTTATATAGTTTCATAGTGGTTGCTCTGGGTATCAAAATATACCTATGTGAATTCTCACAGTTTATGAGTATTAACATTTTACCACTTCTGTGAAGTGTGGAAACTTTACATCCACTTAGGTTCCTTTACCCTCCTGCTTTTTAAATAGCATTGTCATGTATCAGATAGTGTTATAATTTTTGTTTCAATTGTCAAATATAATTTATAAAACCCATAAGAAGAATAGTCTACAGTATGTACATACCCATATTTCTGCTTTCTATTGTTCTTTCTTCCTTATGCTCCAATATTTCTCTATTATTTCCTTTATGTTGAAGAGATCTATTTAGCAAGTCCTTAAGAGTAGGTCTACGAGTAACACATTCTTTTAGTTTTCCTTTATCTGAGGATTTCTTTTCCTATGCATTCCTGAAGGATAGTTTCACTGACTTCAGAATTTGTAGTTGACAGTATTTTCTGTCAGAAGTTGAAAAATGTCCTTTTTTTCTGGCTTCCACAGTTTAATATGAAAAATTCACTCTCATTTGAATTGGTATTCCCCTATAAAATCCTATAGATAATGTGCCATTTCTCTCTGACTGTTTTCAATATCTTTTGTTTGTCTTTAGCTTTCAAAAGTTTAATTACGATGTCTCCTGGTATAGATTTCTTCAGGTTTATTTTCTTTGGGTTTTACTCAGCTTCTTAAATCTGTAGGTTTGAGGGGCGCCTGGGTGGCACAGTCGGTTAAGCGTCCGACTTCAGCCAGGTCACGATCTCGCGGTCCCTGAGTTCGAGCCCCGCGTCGGGCTCTGGGCTGATGGCTCGGAGCCTGGAGCCTGTTTCCGATTCTGTGTCTCCCTCTCTCTCTGCCCCTCCCCCGTTCATGCTCTGTCTCTCTCTGTCCCAAAAATAAATAAACGTTGAAAAAAAAAAAAAATCTGTAGGTTTGCATCTTTTACCAAATTTGGGATGCCCCGCTCTCTCTTTTCCTTCTCTAATTCCAGAAATGTGAATTTTTTTAGTTTTTATTGTTACACAGGTTCCTGAGGCTCAGTTAATTTTTTGAGTCAATTTTCTCTTTTTCAGATTTGTTAACTTTTGTTGATCTGTCCTTAAGTTCATGTATTCTATCTTCTGTTATCGCCATTCTATTGGGATCCTATTCAGATTTTTTTTTTTTAATTTCTGTTATTGTGTTTTTCAGTTGTATAATTTCCATTTGGTTCTCTTTTTAAAAAATTTTTTTTTCAACGTTTATTTATTTTTGGGACAGAGAGAGACAGAGCATGAACGGGGGAGGGGCAGAGAGAGAGGGAGACACAGAATTGGAAACAGGCTCCAGGCTCTGAGCCATCAGCCCAGAGCCCGACGCGGGGCTCGAACCCACAAACTGCGAGATCGTGACCTGGCCGAAGTCAGACGCTTAACCGACTGCGCCACCCAGGCGCCCCTGGTTCTCTTTTTAAATAACATCTATTTCTTTGCCAAGCCTTTTCATTTTTTCCTTTAAAATAATTTTAATTGCCTTTAAAAAAACATTTATTTAGTTTTGAGAGAGACGGAGCACGAGCAGAGGAGGAGCATAGAGAGGGAGACACAGAAACTGAAGCAGTCTCCAGGCTCTGAGCTGTCAGCACAGAGCCCAACGCGGGGCTCAAACTCATGAACCATGAGATCATGACCTGAGGCAAAGTCAGACACTCAACCGACTGAGCCATCCAGGCGCCCCTAATTGCCTTTTCAATAGTTTTTATTATGGAAGTTTTAAAATTCTTGTCAGATAACTCTAATATTTGATTCATGTTGGTGTTGATGTAAGTTGATTGTCTTTTCTTATTCAGATTGTGACTTTCCTGACTTTTGGTATTATGGGTGATTTTCTATTACGTCCCAGACATTTTGCTGAGTATGTTAGGAGACTTTGGGTTCTATTTAAATCTTCTGTTTTAGTAGACAGTTATCTTAACTTTAGTATGCAGATCTTGGCCTACTTTTGTCAACTGTGGTTCCACCGGTAATTTAGGTTTTAGAGCCTTTGTGATGCTATTTTAGTCTGCTTGTTTTATTTGGTACCACTGGGGATCCCACTCATTTGTTCGTGCAGCTTCAGAAGCTACAAAGGCTTTCCCTGGGCCTGTTGCCCAGTGTCTCTAACTGGGGAATGGGAGTCTTAGGCCTGCAAAGACAAAGAGGCTTCCTGGCTCATCCCTTGTTTTGACAGAGTCATCCTTGCCCATGGAGATGGAAATGGCTTTCTGGGAGGAGTGGTTGTTGTGGCAGGGCCACTCTTGTTGATGTCTCCTGGATGCTTAGTGTCTCTGGTTGGGAACGGGCAGAGATGGAGAGCCCTTCCCTTAGCTGATTATTATTAATGGGGGTTACAGTCTTGATTAATCTCCGTTGCTGATGTTGCCAATCTCACCACTTGTTAGAGGGACTCCTGTTTGATCTGGGGGAAAAAAGAGCTTACCTGGGCTGCTTCCTGTTGTAAGGTTGGGGGTCATAAAATGTTCCAGCCCTGCACTGCCTTCTACTTTTGGGTTGTTACTCCAGACCTGTGGTCCCAAGTAAGTTATTTTACCACCTTTCAGTTCTCCTGTGATTTCCTCTTATGTTATATCCAAGGTTTACAGTTGTACTTAAAATGAGCAGTAAGCAATGAGTTTACAACACCCAGTCTGGAACAAAGGTCCAAACAACAGGATTTTATAGTATGAAATTTTGAAGAGAGACAGCATTTTAGAGTCAGTCTTGGGTTCCAATAGCCTATACACTAGCTTGGTGACTTAGACACAGGACTTGAGCTATTTAAGCAAGACGAAATATATTTAAAGCTCCCAGCTCAAAACCCTGCACAGATGAGCCATTCATTAAGTAGGTACTCAATCTTTCCCTAGAAATCACATCATTCAAACTACACGTTTTAGACATAAGTCTACAGAGGCCTAGAGAAAGGAAGGAGCCCTTTAAATGTGCTGTGACTCACATATACCCAAGTGACATTGTTTTTTCCAAAGCCCAAAAACATACTGTGTCAATTCTTGATTATTTGGTTCCTTGCTTCTATATGGTAATTCTGGTTCAGTTAGACAGGATTTGAAGATTTAAACTGATAGTGCCAACTTATATTTGAAAAATACCTTCAAATTTACAAAATGTTTTTGCATTTATAATTTCTCTTGGTTGCCACAATCTTAGTGTGGGACTAGCAGGGCAAAAGTTATTCCTATTTTGCAAATAAGGACAAACTGTAAGTTGGGAGGATGAGACTCATTCAGAATGATTTCTCACATTTTCTCCTTTGGAATCAGACCCTTACTGGGTGACAGGAGGCTGTGGAAATAGTTGATTTCAGAATACTTAGCTCTCCATGCCCTTGGCTATAGCTAAACCAGTGGGTTACCTTATGACTACATAAGTAGTAGTCATAAGAGTAGATGGATTCTAAGTTCAGGCTTATATTCCCTACACACTAAAATACTTGAACTTAGAGTCATATTACTCTTAAAGAATTTGTTGGTAAGAAAAATCCTCCCAGATAAATGAAATTCTCTGTCTGAATAGATCACCTCAGGGAAGGGGGTATCTTAAATTGGAAAGGAGGTTACTGAATTACAATAAAGAGAAATAGGGTGTAGCACAGGAAGGCAAGATTGAATTTGAAGTAGAAGAAAGCTTTAGTTTGGCCAAACAATAGGGATTTGGTTAAATAAATTATAACTCATATAATGAGACACTATGTGACCATTAAAAATGAGATTGATTTGGGGCGCCTGGGTGGCGCAGTCGGTTAAGCGTCCGACTTCAGCCAGGTCACGATCTTGCGGTCCGTGAGTTCGAGCCCCGCATCAGGCTCTGGGCTGATGGCTCAGAGCCTGGAGCCTGTTTCCGATTCTGTGTCTCCCTCTCTCTCTGCCCCTCCCCCGTTCATGCTCTGTCTCTCTCTGTCCCAAAAATAAATAAACGTTGAAAAAAAAAATTAAAAAAAAAAAATGAGATTGATTTATATTTATTGAAGTGAAAATATGTTTAAAATTAAGCAAGAAACTTACATAGGGGTATATAGTATGACTCTAGGTTTTCTATGTGTGAATGTAGATTCTTCTCTGCATAGAGGAATTTGCTGCCTTTTTTGGTTCTCTATTATTTTTTAAAGTTTATTTTCTGAGAGTGAGAGAGAGAGACAGAGAGAGACAGAGAGAGAGACAGAGAGACAGAGAGTGGAAGGGGTACAGAGGGAAAGAGAGACAATCCCAAGCAGGCTCCTCACTATCAGCGCAGAGCCTGATGCAGGATTCAAACTCACAAACCATGAGATCACGACCTGAGCCACAACCGAGTCAGATACTTAACTGACTGAGCCACCCAGGCACCCCTGGTTCTCTATATTTTAAAAACATTCCATAACAAAGATTTCTTAGTTAATTATAAAAGGGAACCGTAGTCTAATCCACTTGCTATAAACTGAATCCTGTGTGTCCCCCAAATTCATGTTGAAATTCTACCCTCTGATATGATGGTAGTAGGAGTTGGGGCCTTTGCGAGGTAATTAGGATTAGATGAAATCACAAAGGTGGAACCCTCATGAATGGGATTAGTGCCATATTAAGAGTTATGAGAGAGCATGCTTCTCTCTCTGCTCTCCACCATGTGATGTTACAAGTGAAATGATAGTGATCTAGAAAGCAGGGTCTTGCCAGATAGCAAATCTGCCAGCAGCATGATCTTGGACTTCCTAGCCTCCAGACTATAAGAAATGTTTATTGTTTATAAGCCACCCAATCTCTGGTATTTTTTTTATAGTAGCCTGGATGGACTAAGACAGAAATTGTATTATAACATTATATTGCAAACTAATTGTCTAAAGACAATGTGTCATGAATAGGAAAGAGGTTGAATAGAGTTGAGAGGGAAAAGGAAGCCCTAAGAGTAAGAACTGATTAATGAGCAACAAAAGGACTGAAAATAGGAAGAGGCTGACTAATGCATTTTGATTGCCTTTATTTATGTGCCCCACACTTTACCAGATAGTACTTTACATCTTAGCTCAGTTAATCTGTACACCTGCCCTGTGTGGAAGGTACACTTATCACCCCCATTTTTCAGATAAGAACTTTGAGGCTCAGAGAGGGGAAATGACTTACCCAAGGCCCTACAGTTAGTAAATGGCAAATCCAGGACTAGAACTCAGGTCTCTCTGTATTCTATCCATTAGAGGCCCTGGACATATGGCTCCTAGAGAGGGAGTCTCTACTGTGGGGCAAGGGGAGATAGCTGGCCTCTTTTTTGGTCTGGAGGAAATAACCCCTGAGTTTATGAGGCTTCATGTGTGAAGATTCTTACTGGGCAGTAGGAGAAGACCTTGGAAAGGGATAAAGAGCCTGATCCCTGGACAGGTATATCAGTAAGTGTAAATGAATACATTGGCAATCATTCAGACAGTATGGTTTTGGAGTAAAGTTGGTGTCAGTCTTGTCCTCACAGCTTATCAATGACAGCTATACCATGTATAGCCTTGTACTTGCTGTCAATAGGCAGGCATCCTCTCTGCTACCTATCTTGTTTTATTTTAACATCCACAGGGTATGCTTTAAGCTACCTGAAGATTTTCTGCGTTTATAAGATGGTTCATCTGTTATGACTGGGTCAGGGTGCCTTTTTTTGAAAATATGCCACCTTTCCTTTTATTTGTAGCTATTACACAGCAAACATACACCTAAAAGATTAGAGGTTTTTAATTTTAGATAAAAAATTGCACCAACAAAGTATGTTTAAACTGGAACACAACTGCAGAATGGGGCCAGTGGGCAATTTGGCACAAGATGGAACAAATAGCAGTGAACACCCTGATGAGGGCATAAACCCATTCCCCAGTGGTATGACAGGCTCAAGATAACACAGAAGATGAAGTTTAAAGTCAATTGTATGGTATTTGTCTTTCTCTGACTGACTTATTTCACTTAGGATTATACCCTTTAGATCCATCCATGTTGTTGCAAATGGCAAGGTTTCATTCTTTTTTATGTCCAAGTAATGTTCCATTATATACATGTACACACACAGACACCACATCTTTATTCATTCATCTGTTGATGGACACTTGGGTTTCTTCCATATCTTGGCTATTATAAATTATGCTGCAATAAACATAGCAGTGCATATATCTTTTAAAAATTAATGTTTTCATTTTCTTTGGGTAAATACCTAGTAGTAGAATTATTGTATCATATGCTTTTATATTTTTAATTTTCTGAGAAACTTCCATACTAAGTGAAATAAATCAGAGAAAGACAAATACCATACAATTTCATTAAATATGTGAAATTTAAGAAACAAAACAAGGAAAAAAGAGACAAAAACCAGACTGTTACAGAAAAATGATTGTTGGTTGCCAGAAGTGGGGTACAGGGAGGGATGGGTGAAATAGGTGAAGGAGATTAAGAGCACACTTATCCTACATTTTTTATAGGATTATTTGGGGTTTGTTGGTGTTGAGTTGTATACGTTCTTTATATTTTTTAGATACTATAAATCCAATTAAAATGGGCAGAAAACATGAGCAGACATTTATCCAAAGAAGACATACAGATGGACAACACACATATGAAAAGATGTCCAACATCACCAATCATTAGGGAAATGCAAATCAAAACCACAATGAGATATCACTTCACACCTGTCAGAATGACTAAAATCAAAAACAAGAAACAATTAGTGTTGACGGGGATGTGGAGAAAAAGGAACCCTCATGAACTGTTGGTGGGAAGGCAAACTGGAGCAGCCACTGTGGAAAACAGTATGGAATTTCCTCAAAAAATTAAAAATAGAATTACCATATGATCCAGTAATTCCACTACAGGGTATTTACCCAAAGAGTACAAAAACACTAATTTGAAAGGATATATGCACCCCTATGTTTGTTGCAGCATTATTTACAATAGCCAAATTATGGAAGCAGCCCAAGTGTCTACTGATAGATGAATGGATAAAGAAGGTGTGGTATACATATACTATGGAATATGACTTAGCCCTTAAAAAATAATTTAACCTTGTCATTTTCAGCAACATGGCTGGATCTAAAGGGTATAATGCTAAGTGAAATAAGTCAGTCAGAGAAAGACAAATACCATATGACTTCCTTTATATGTGGAATTTAAGAAATAAAACAAACAAAGAAAAAAGGAGAAAAACAAACAAAAAAACAAAACCCAGACTCTTAACTATAGAGAACAAATTGATGGTTACCAGAGGGGATATGGTGAAGGGTTGTGGGTGAAATAAGTGAAGGGGATTAAGAGTACACTTGGGGCGCCTGGGTGGCGCAGTTGGTTAAGCGTCCGACTTCAGCCAGGTCACGATCTCGCGGTCCGTGAGTTCGAGCCCCGCGTCGGGCTCTGGGCTGATGGCTCAGAGCCTGGAGCCTGTTTCCGATTCTGTGTCTCCCTCTCTCTCTGCCCCTCCCCCGTTCTTGCTCTGTCTCTCTCTGTCCCAAAAATAAATAAACGTTGAAAAAAATTTTAAAAAGAGCACACTTATCATGATGAGCAATGAATAATGTATAGAATTGTTGAATCACAGGTGTACAATATAGTACACCTGTAACTAATATAACACTGTGTATTAACTATACTGGAATTTAAAAAAAAGGAATACACTTATTGTGATGAGCAGTAACATATAGAATTGTTGAATCATATTGTATACTGAAACTAGTATAATATTGTATGTTAATTATACTTGAATTTGAAAAAAATAGTCATTCATATACACTCTTGTACCTTGAACTTGAACTCAAGTTCAGACTTGAGCTACTGTGACAGTATCATTCTGTAAACCTGAATTTAAAGAAAAGTCAGGTTCTCAAAGAACCTACACAATTTAGATTCTGATTCCTATATCAATTGCATGATGTCCATGCAAGTATGTGGCTAACATTAACACACTACAGATAACACTAGTCATATATTTGAATCTTACTTCTAAAGCTACCTGATCAATACATCCCAGGGAAAAAGCCAATTGTCCCAACATCACTTTGGTTTGTGTCTCTGGCTTAACATGTTCTAAAGTTCTCATTTCCTAAAGTTAGCTGGCATATATTAGTTAGAGGTCTAGCACTGAGAGCTTTTTTATTCTTGGATAAATTCTCTTCATCTGAATCCCCAAATGACCTTTGATACTAGATACTACTAAAGTTACAATACACACATATACAAATACTCTTACTATGAGTTACATTCCAGGAGGACTGGACCTGTTAGCTGTTCCTAAGCCCGAGGCACTATTAACTAAAATACAGAACATGCTCTGTTTCAGAACAAGGATACATGCTCTGCATTCCTATTGGCATTCATGAAATATAGAAACTACCCTGTCTGCAAATATGAGTGAGGCAGAAATGTGGAGATACTTTATGTGAATGGTGTGGCCAATTGCATGTGAAGTGGGATCAGACACATGTCTTTGAACAGTGATCACCTAATGACTTTGGTGTACATGTTCCCTCCTGACTGGTGAGGAGTGCAATGATGTTTTAGCTACAAACAGCAAAGAAGGAGATTCAGGACTTATCTGCCTTGGGGATATATTAAGGGGAGAGAATACCACCCACCATTCTTGACCATTTAAAAGAAAAGAAAACTCAGGACCACATACCCAGAGAAAAGTATTGACAAAGAAAACATACAACTCAAAGCATACTTAAAGAGTTTCTACCAGTGTAAAAGAGCTGCAAAAGAAAACATGCCAGCCACAGTACTGCCTAGAAAAGAGGACCTTTTTTGGGCCTTATTGAGCACATGGAATATTAACTGGAATGCTGGTCATCCTGGACCAATATATATTCCTTTTGCTTCACTGGTCAGGTGGATTTCCGTATTACTGTAAATCTTCCCTCCTGACTTCCCCCTACCTTTTCCACAATTGGGAATCTGTGAGGGCTGGTATAGGCTCTCTAAAGAATCTGAGTACAGGGGCGCCTGGGTGGCCCAGTCGGTTAAGCGTCCGACTTCAGCCAGGTCACGATCTCGCGGTCCGTGAGTTCGAGCCCCGCATCGGGCTCTGGGCTGATGGCTCGGAGCCTGGAGCCTGTTTCCGATTCTGTGTCTCCCTCTCTCTCTGCCCCTCCCCCGTTCATGCTCTGTCTCTCTCTGTCCCAAAAATAAATAAACGTTGGAAGAATCTGAGTACAAAGACAAGAAAATGGTTGAAAGGCAACAGAGCTTTGGAAAAGAAAGAGGCTTTTAGGTCGCCCCCAAAGAATAGAAAATACCAAGGGACAGGGCACTGGATTTAACATGGAAGCTGTTGGTTTCACACAGGCCAAATTCTGAACATGATTTTGTGTAGCCCCAGCAAGACACACAAGGCCAAATTAGCTGCTTTCAAAGTGCACTTGTGTTTGTGAAGATAAGTTACAAATCACAGAGCATGTACACCAACATATGTTTACTTGCACTGACATCTAAAGGAGACATGGACTGCTGTGAATGGTGACAAAACTAATACTTCCTATTTAAGGGGAAGGCACAGGGGTGCCTGGGTGGCTCAGTCCGTTCAGTGTCCGACTCTTGATTTCAGCTCAGGTCGTGATCTTGCAGTCCCGCTATCAAGCCCGTGTCAGGCTCTGTACTGACTGTGCAGAGCCTGCTTGGGATTCTTTCTCTCCTTATCTCTCTCTCTGTCTCTCCTATGCTTTTTTCTCTCTCTCAAAATAAATAAATGAACATAAAAAAAGGAGGAAGACACAGACTGTCAGTCTCACAGGCAGCGAAGTAGAGAAGACATGGTCTGTATGGCTTGAAAATTACAACTTTTTTGCCTTGAAAAGCTTCTATGTGACCATCCAAAGCCTTGAAAATAGAACTGCCTTTAAAATGACAACAAACTAAGAGTCCTTTACAACCCCAAACCTTTCCCCTTGTCCTTTATGTCTGTTTGGTGTCACCTAACAGCTAAACCATTTCTTCACATTATATGAAAAAAATAACCTCATAGGAAAAAACTTAAGGCTTCATCCACATCCACTTTTTGTTTGTTTTTAAATACCTACATCAAACGTCTGCTCTTAGAAGAAAGCAACCAGATTTGGTCAGAATCCTATCTGCCTGTATCATACATAGAATTCTGGGAGGGAGAGGTCTGAGGGTGGGGAAAAGATTTGGTACAATAGATATCACTAAATCATACACATTGGAAATAAAGAGAGAACGTGAGAACAATCTTCCTAGGTTTAAACCAATATGAAGCATACTATGTCATTTTGAGAAAAGTATTTTTCTTAAAGGTAATTTACATTTCCTATACAATGTTTGGAAAAAAGGCTACTTTATAAAATCTCATAGAAAGATTTTCCAGTGATGTATCAAAGCTTAACACCATCATGAAAAGATGTTATGTGTTTAACAAAAGCCAGTATGTAACAAAGATCTGACATAGTTACAAATTTCTCTTTCTGTTAAATTAAGGCTAACCTTAAATATTTACTAATTTGGTTTGAAAAATACCACTTAAAAAGACTCAGGTTCATTCTGGTTTTAAGTGTTCAGGGAAAGATTTTACTTGCAGTAAAGTATAAGGTGTGTCTCAGACAAAAGGTATCCATGCATGTTGACAGGCAATGACAACTTGGTAGTAATTGAACACGATTTCTAGGGTCACTTTCCAAAGGTACCTATGCCCAATATATGCACCATAAGCTTTACTTGCCCTTTTAGTTCCAGATAGAGTTTCAGTTGTATTTCATACATCAAACCCTATCCCTGAATTTCTTCATTAAAAAGTCAGACTATTAGCTGTTACTGAGGTTTATTATTTATGATTGTTTTATTTATTACTGGGAGAAATCTGAAATTCTATAAATTAAGTAAATAACTAATGAACTTAAAAAAAAGTGTCCAAACAGAATCAGAGTATGGCCACAAGCACAGGTACGGAACCTGCATCTTAAAAAAGATAATCAGTGACACCCAGGTTTCTCAATTTGTGTAGGGAACAGGCAGAGGTCAGATTAGTGGATGAGACAGTGGCAGGTGGTTAAATGCCTTCTTATTTAAGTGGGACAGTCACATAATAATGGAATTTCTGCTCAGGGAACTAGAAGGGTAGGGCAGTATGAGAGGGAGTCACATTTCATTCACAATATAGTTACTGTATGAGGGTATTAAATGGAAGTAAGTAATAGACCATCTTTTTTAGTATCCAGCAACTTTTCTTTAGGAGTCTCCTCTCTATTGCTATGCTTCTAACTATAGATAGCTACTGGATTTTACCAGTGCATAAGTATTTAGATTCCACTGAATTTTTTCATCTCTCAGATATGTCAAATCTAACTGTAAATCAGCAAGGTGTTTAGTGTTCAGAGAAAATGGGAAATTTTCACAAGGTATTCCTTAGTTCCATGTCTGTTATATACAAGCGATAATAGGACATGTTGGGGAATAAAAAATGATAATAAAAGACCAAATTGAGCTTATAGATCTTTAGGCTGAAACTGATTCCATGGCCTTTGATCCTAAAAAAAACAAAATAGTATTTTTTTAATTTTATTTTTACTTTTGAAATACCAGTGTTGCTCTTTATCACTTCTCAGTTTAAAACTGCATGGAAAAAGACCTTTTCACTGTTGATTAACTTTGTTTTAGATCTAGGAAATAAGGTTTGGTACTATGTACTGCTCTTGTATAGGTCTGTAGAAATAAATCTCAGACTCTTAAACAACTTTCTATAGGCTTTCTTATAAAGAAAAGTAACTAATACAGTGATCCTTTAGAAATGTCTATGTTTACAACTGGATGTGGTAGTAACAGAGATGGCTCCTTCATGAAGATATCTATTTTTAAAATTTTTTAAATGTTTATTTATTTTTGAGAGACAGAGAGACAGAGCATGAGCAGGGGAGGGGCAGAGAGAGAGAGGGAGACACAGAATCTGAAGGAGGTTCCAGGCTCTGAGCTGTCAGCACAGAGACTGACATGGGGCTCGCATTCACGAGCTGTGAGATCATGACCTGAGCCAAAGTTGGATGCTTAACCAACTGAGCCACCCAGGTGCCCCAAGACATCTCTAGTTGAGCTTGAGCCAGATATAAAGTATTTGGAGTAGACATCTTGGGTGAAGACCTGGATTCTGTTGGCAATGGGAGTTCTGAAAATGCTGACAATATGTATAGTACTTGACCCAAACTTCTTAAGGCCTATCCTACCCAAGCATGTAGAACTGAGTAAAGCATGACTGAATATTCAAAAGGAAAGTGTACAGCAAGCCTATCAACCCCAAAGGGAAAATCTGGTGTTTAATTGACAAGAAATACATCACTTCCCCCAGGAGTATTTGGGTCTCCTCTAAGAATAAACTTTTTCAAATGTGTACAGTAGTACAAGTGATAAACCTACCATATTTTAAAAGTAGTGTCAATTGTGTCCAAAAGTCCACAAAGCTTATGTGATGTTTACAGAAGCAAAACCACTGGTCTTCATAAAAAGACCTAAGAAGAGGCCTGTTTTAGGAAAACTCAGATTCGCACATAGGCCATGTTTAAGCCAGGTCTAAAGCACTGAGCCTTCTGTTGTCTCCCAAAATGATGCTGACAATGCCATTAATCAGTGTTATTAATTCAGATACCACTAACTTGGAATTGATTGCCTTAGAATTTAGTGGATGCAAGTTTATCTATGGGATATCTATGAAAAAGGGAGTTGGCTGAGTATTATGAGACCTAATTGGGGTGTCGGTTGGGGAAAGCAAATGTTATAATTTAAGAAAACTATTTCCTTATATGTTCTAAACCACCAAGCATCCATGCACCCATGCTAACAGTTAAGGATCATTTTGACTTATTTCAATGCAAATGTTGGGGTCTCTATTGGGAATAATGTTAGCTTCCATCTTACAACTGAACACACCAAAAAGTAAAATTTCCTTTTAAGCCATTCTGCAAGTCAGTTACCTGCTACACACCATCTCTTTCCTCTCAACAGGGTCTTAATTCTCAACTGTGACAACATTACCACTTTGTTCTCACGCTATAGCAGTGAGGGTGGAAAAGTAGGGGAGGTTGATCATTAAGGAGAATGGAACAGTGGAATCAGCCTACTATCTCAGCTGGAAGGCAACATTTCTCAAGTTAAATCCCATTCTAGAAAAATAATATATTTTTTCTCTTGCCTACATTCTGGGCTGCCTGATATGCATATACTGGTTGCTTAATCAGTAAGGGCCATAAATCACCTTCCAGACTCTTAAGTGGGAGGGGGGTGTCCCAGACTCACCCATTTAAACCAACAGGAAAAGAAGCATAGCCTTTTTGGGACAAGGATCATTGTGGGTGCCATAGGTACACCTAGCATGGAAACAGATAAGTCGCTCACCGTTGCTTATAGCAGCCTGCTTCTTTTGTGCTGGCCTTGGAGATACCTGTGTCCCCAAAGATGCCCATGCTCCCAGAGATGCTGATGTTTTCAGAGCAGTCCATAGTCTCAGAGATATCCACGTTGCCAGAGATACCTGTGGCCCCATAGATGCCCCTCGATTCAGAGATGCCCATGTTTCCAGAGAATCCCATATCCCCAGAAATGTTTATGGCCCTAAGGCTGCCTATGATCCCACAACAGTCATGGTGAAAGTCTGCACACTGTCTTTTCACTTGATCCATCTGAGCCTGGAAGCCTCCTTCACTGGATATGGTGCCATTCTCCATCAAGGTGTTCAGGTATCCATCAATACCCATAAAGTCAAGAGGATTGGTCAAAGAACTTCCCAGATGCTGAGATAATAAATTCCCTAATTGAGAGCATGTAGAGACTTCTTTTGGTGGCTCATCATGGGCTTGCAGTTTCTGTCATGGGAGCAAGGAATGGTTGAAAAGAATTAGGAATAGGAAAAAAAAACTAAGTAAATATCACAATGACCTGCAGGGATCCTGATGCTGTCACTAATATGGCATAGTGTAACCTTTTTCCCCCACCCAAACATCTTTTCTTCATTACTTGACATAGTGCTTTAAAAGCCTTACCACTAAAGAAGCATCTTGTATCTATAAAAGTCCTCTTTTCTAATAAATATAATTCTATTACTGGGAACAGGGAGGGCAAGGGAGAGGATCAGTAAGATATATTAAGCAGCTCTAAGTGCTGGAGACTTTATATATAGTATTTCCTTTTATACTTATAATAATTCTATTGGTTAGGTATTAGCTGTATTTTGCAAGCGAGAAACCTGAGAATAGGAGAATTTAAATAAGACTAAAATTCACACATTGTAGAAATGCTAGAGCTGAGATCTGACCCTGCCTCTTAATACCAAGTTCTATCACCTAATACCTCACGCTATCTCCAATGGATATTTTCACTTTCAGGAATAACACAATGACTCAATGATACTTTACAATGGTGATTCTTAACCTTGGGGGGGGGCATAGACCACCTTGAAAATCTGAAGAAAATAATGAGCTTTCTTCTCAGAAAAATGCATGTATGCACATGTGTGTACATGAGACAACACACATACAGTTTTAGGTATAATATCAAGGGCTTCATAGATTCCCCCAAAGGTACCTGAGGACACTTATAGTTTCATGGACTCGAGTCAGGAGCTCCAGTTGTAGGGTATAAGCATACCAGTTTCATTTTTTTTGGAAATTAGAAAATCACACACACACACACACACACACACACACACACACATACACACACATAATCGTGATAACCTTTGAAGAAAGGAAATGAATGGGTAGATGGCTAGGGGAGTCTTTTAAACTTTCCATTTTGTATTTTTTTTTTTGTATTCTGCATATTTCAACTTTACATTTGTACTACCTTTCTAAAGCTCTCAACAGGAAAAGTCTTCTGGGAAGGTGGCAAAGTAGGAAGATCCTAAGCTTACCTCGTCCCATGGGCACAACTAGATAACAGCCACATCAGTGCAACTAACCCAGAGAGTGACTTGAAGACTGGCAGAACAGATTTTACACTGTTATTCATAGAGAAAAGGCCACATTGGAAGGGGTAGGAGGGGCAGAGATGTTGTGGAGAACCAAGCTCCTGGTGAGACTAACTACAAAAAGGAGAGATATCACAAGAATAGAGAAGAGAGAGGAGCAGACACCACACCAGGCACTCCAGACATAGGGAACCTGAACTGGGAAATGAGGTCCCAAAAACATTTGGCTTTGAAAAACAGTGGTGCTTAACTTCTCAAGTGTTTACAATCAGTGAGGCTTAACTCCAGGTAGTTTAAAAATCAGCAGGCTTAGCTCTGGGAAAGCTGAAGGGCTTTAGGAACCAGAGTCTTTGCCCTTAAAGAGCCAGTATAATAAATGTAGCATAGAAGAAGCAGTTTGAAAAGCACTTGGAGTATAAATGATGGAGGTTTATTTACTAATCTCACAACATGCACCAGAGGGGCAGGGATCAGTCGGGGACACCTCCAAGAACAGAAGAGCTGGCAGGCACCATTTTTCTCTCCCTACTTCCCCATACCCAGAACAGATAGCAAGACACTTGCAGTAACCAGCTGGAAAACCCTCTACCTACCTTGTTAACACCATGCACCCTGCCTCCAAGTTCCCCTGTGGATCCACCCCATCTACCCAACCTACACTTCAGGCATCCTCTAAAGCTACTCTTGCCAAAACAAATCCTGCAAGCAGCCTTGGCAAAGACTGGTGCCACCCCAAAGTAATTCCCAGCCCTGGGGAGAGGGGATCATAACCACCAGACACAATAGTTCAAATGCAGGCCCAGCAGACAGACTACGGGTAGGCATTGGGTTGGATTGTTGGTCTGCTGACCAATGAAAACCTCTCAGGGGACAAGGCAGTGAGAGCATCCTGCAGGTCCATGATATTGCAGCCCCAACAGACAGACTGTGGACAGGACTCTGGTTGGAATCTAGGCCCTACCCAACAACAAAAACCTCTCAGGGGACAACAGAGGGAGAGCCCCCTGAGGATCAGTGCAACTGAAGTCCCAGAAGAGCGGCTGAGGGTAGTCATCTATTCTGACTGCTGACACCAACCAACTACAAGCTCGCAATGGCCCCAGACTGGCCTCTTAACAGCATAGGTACCAAATCTTGCCCACAACTGGCAAAGTGGGCCTTTGCATCCAACTGGACTAAAGGCAAATGAAGATCAGCTACAACAGTAGGGTACACAAAATACACATAGAGATATCCTGAAGAACTGGCTCTGGTGAATAGGGGGCATTACACTACAGAGTACCACAGGACCTCTTCTTCATAAGGCCACAATTTCAAGATGAGGAGATGCAGCTGACTTTCCTAATACATGGAAACAGAGAAAAAAATGAGTCGACAGAAAAACATGTCCCAAATCAAAGAACAAGACAAAACCACAGCAAAAGAACTAATTGAAATGGAGATTGACAATATGCCTGATAAAGAATTCAAAACAATGGTCATAAAGATACCCACTAGATTTCAGAAAAATTGAAAGATCTCAGTAAGAACTTCAACAAAGAGATAGAAAATATTTAAAAAGACTAGTGAGAGATGAATAACTCAATAAGTGAAATAAATACACTAGACAGAATCAACATCAGAGTAGAGGATGCAGAAGAATGGATCAGTGAGCTGGAAGACAGAGTAATGTAAAGTAACCAAGCTGAAGAGCAAAAGGAAAAATTAATAAAAAATGAGAATAGGTGGGGCACCTGGGCGGCTCAGTCAGTTAAGTGTCCAACTCTTGATTTTGGTTCAGGTCATGATCTCACAGTTCTTGAGATCGAGCCCCACATCTGGCTCTGCATGTAGTGTGGAGCCTACTTGGGATTTTCTCTCTCCTTCTATCTCTGCCCTTCTCCAGACTTGCTTGCATGCATGTGCATTCGATTTTTCTCTCAAAATAAATAAACTTAAAAAGAAATTATTAAAAAATAAAAATTGAAAAATGAGAATAGATTAAGGGAACTCACTGACATCATCAAGTGTAATAACTTTGGCATTTTAGGGATCCAAGAAGGAGAAGAGATGAGAAGGCAGAATATTTATTTGATGAAATAATTGCCGAAAATTTTCCTAATCTGGGGAAGGAAATAGATGTCCAGATCTAGGAAGAACAGAGAGCTCCCAAAAGTATCAGCCCATGGAGGTCCATAGCAAGACACATAATTAAGATGGTAAAAAGTAGTAATAGAATTTTAAAAGCAGTGAGAGAAAACAATTATACACAAGGGAAACCTCATAAAGCTATCAGCTTTTTCAGCAGAAATGCTGAAAACCAGAAGGGAGTGGCATGATATTACCAAAGTGCTAAAAGGAAAAAAAAATGCAACCTAAAATGCACTGCAAGGTTATCATTCATAATAGAAGGGGAGATACAGTATCCCAGACAAACAAAAGTTGAGTTCATCACCAAACCAACATTGCAAGAAACGTTAATGGAAATTCTTTGAATGGAAAAAAAAGGCCATAATCAGGAGTCAGAAAATTATGGAAGGAAAAAATTTCATGAGTGAATGAACAAAATTAATAGATTAATCACCTACAAAAACAGTGTGGAAGTTAAAGCACAAAAAAAAAAAAACAGTAAATTCAATTATATCTATAAAAGTCAGTCAAGGTATTCACAAAACAAAAGGATGTACAGTATGACATCATATACATAAAATGTGTGTGGGGGGGAGTAAAACTTGAGTGTTTTTGGAATGGGCTCAAATTTAAGTGACCATCAACATAAAATAGACTGCAATATGCATAAGATGTTATATATAAACCTAATGTTAAACACAAATCAAAAACCTATAATAGATACACAAAAAAATAGAAAGCAATCCAAGCACATTACTAAAGAAAGCCATAAAACCACAAGAAAGAGAGCACATGAAAAAAGGAATAGAGAAGAACTACAAAAACAACCATAAAATGAGTAACAAAATTGCAGTAAGTACTTACTTATCAATAATTACTTTGAATTTAAATAGACTAAATGCTCCAAGCAAAAGAATACGGTAACTGAATAAGTAAAAAAAGAAAGACCCTGTAATGCTGTCTAGAAAGACTCAGTTCAGACCTAAAGATACATTCTGATTGAAAATGAATGGATAGAAAAATATTTTATCATGCAAATGGAAGAAAAAAGAAAGTTGGGGTAGCAGACAAAATAGGTTTTAAAATAAAGACTATAATAAGAGACAAAGAAGGGCACTACATATGATAAAGGGAACAATCAAACAAGAGGGTATAAAAATTCAAAGTATTTATTTGCTCTACATAGGAAGAGCTAAACACAAAAAGCAACAATTAAAAGACATAAAAGAAGAAATTGGCAGTTATACAATAATAGTAGACTACTTTAGCACCACACTTAAATCAATAGATCATCCAGACAGAAACTTAATAAGGAAACAAGCTTTGAAGAAGACAATGCACCAGATGGACACAAAAGATATATTCATAACATTCCATCCCCAAACAGTGGGATACACATTCTTTTCAAGTGAACATGGAACAGTCTCCAAAACAGATCACGTTAGGCTACAAAACAAGTCTTAACGTATTCAAAAATATTAAAATCATACGATGCATCTTTTCCAACTACAGTGGTATGAAACAAGAAATAAATCACAAAGAAGTCTGGAAAGAACACAAATACATAAAGGATAAATAATATGCTACTAAACAATGAAAGGGCCAACCAAGAAATCAAGGAGGAAATTAAAAAAAAATACATAGAGATGAAGATGGCAGAACAACATGGAACTTTTTTTTCGCTCTTGTCCCTGAAATGCAACTAGATCAACACCAAACCATCTTGCAAACCTAGAAAACTGATCTGAGGATTAACACAACAATCTGTACAACTTAAACCACAGAACTCAGCAGGTATGCAGCATGGAGAGGAGAACTGGGGGAGAGAGAAGCTGCAGAGGGTAGGGAGCTGCTTTTGCTTGTGGACAAAGGACAGAGACAGGGGGGGAAGAGTACAGGAAAAGCACTCCCCCCAAAAGCAGCTGGAGAGAAAGAGAAAGAGTGTACACACCCATAAGGGTTAACAAGAAAGGGAGAAAGGAGAAAGGAGAGGGTTTAAATACCATTAAGACTCTATAAACAGGGGAGCACAGATTCTGAAACTCTGGCTGGATAGCTGGCAGACCTCTGGTGGGAAGGGTGAGTCCCCAGGAGGAGACAGCAAGGTAGGTCCAAGGCGTCCTCAGGCCACCTGGGAAGAGGCAGTTACCCTGCTAAGAGGACATTTGGTAGAGGCTGTGTGGCCTCCCCACAGGCAGAGAACAGCCATGTTTGCTGGTGTTAGAACAAGGATGTTAAGGGTGAAGCCTGGCACTGGATGTGTGTTGTGATTTACCATAATCCCTGAAATGCTGCAGCTACACAATTTTGAGAACTTTTTCTGGGGCAGGCTGGCATCTGGCCACAGTCTCTGGGCATCTGCAGCAGCGCAGTTGTGGGAACATCCCTGGGGTCAGGCAGGAACCCAGCCATTGATTGGCGAGACCCTCCCACAGAGGGTCTGAGTGGGTCAAAGTCATAGGGCCCTCAGAAATGAGGGGTTTGGAAACACAGCCCCATCTGAGATAAAACTCAGGAGGGAGGTGCCAACTGGCAGGCTGACAGCTTGGTCTCGGACAGTGAAGAAGTGCAGAGTGGACGGAAGCCAGAGAAAAATGAAGGGTGCTTGATTGTGGGTCCACGAGAGCACAGAGTTCTGATACTAGAGATTGGGTAGCTGAGTGACACCATTTTCACCCCTCCCACGCATGGGCATACACACAGTGAACATGATCAACAAGGATCCACCCCAGTAAACTAAGCAGCACCAGCTAGTGGAGAACAGAGCTGTTACACCAAACCCCATCCAACTGCACCAACCATGCTCTAAAGGAACACCACAAGACTCTACGCCTACTTAGTTCACAGACTATAAAGTGCTTCATAGTTTGACTGTTTATGGGACACTGGATGTAATTTCAATCGTATTTCTTTTTTCTAGCTGATCCATCTATTCAATTTTTCTTCCTTTCTTTTCATTTTTTGTTCTCAGATAAAGAGAAAAAACTTATTTTGCACTTTTATAAAAAAATATTTTTCTTTTTTAAATATAAATTATTGTCAAATTGGTTTCCATACAATACCCAGTGCTCATCCCAACAAGTGTCCTCCTCCCTGCCCATCACCCACTTTCTCCTCTTCCCCACCCCCATCTACCCTTAGTTTGTTCTCATTCCTTAAGAGTCTCTTATGGTTTCCCTCACTCCTCTGTGACGTTTTTTTCCCCTTCTCCTCCCCCATTGTCTTATGTTAAGTTTCCTAAGATCCACATATGAGTGAAAATATATAGTATCTGTCTTTCACTGCCTGGCTTATTTCACTTTGCAGAGTAACCTCCAGTTCCATCCATTGTGGCAAATGGGCAGATTTCATTCTATCACATTGCCAAGTAGTATTCCATTGTATGTATAAACCACATCTTCATTCATCAGTTGATGGACATTTAGGCTCTTTCCATAATTTGGCTATTGAAAGTGCTACTATAAACATTAGTGTACAAGTGCCCCTATGCATCAGGACTCTTGTATCCTCTGGGTAGATTCCTAGCAGTGCTATTGCTGGGTCATAGCATAATTCTATTTTTAATTTTTTGAGGAACCTCCACACTGTTTTCCAGAGCAGCTGCACCAGTTTGCATTCCCACGAGCAGTAAGGAGGGTCCCTTTTCTCTACGTCCTCGCCAGAATCTATAGTTACCTGATTTGTTCATTTTACCACTCTGACTGCTGTGAGGTGGTATCTGAGTGTACTGTTGATTTGTATTTCCCTGATGAGGAGTGACATTGAGCATCTTTTCATGTGGCTGTTGGCAATCTGGATGTCTTCTTTAGAGAAGTGTCCATTTATGTCTTCTGCCCATTTCTTCACTGGATTATTTGTTTTTCGGGTGTGGAGTTTGGTGAGTTCTTTATAGATTTTAGATACTAGCTCTTTATCGAATACATCATTTGCAAATATCTTTCCCATTCTGTCGGTTGCCTTTTAGTTTTGGTGATTGTTTCCTTTGCACTAGAGAAGCTTTTTATGTTGATGAGGTTCCAATAGTTCATGTTGGCTTTTAATTCCCTTGCCTTTGGAGAGTGAAAAGTAAGGAATTGCTGTGCCTGAGGTCAAAAAGGTTTTTCCCTGCTTTCTCCTCTAGTGTTTTGATGGTTTCCTGTGTCACATTCAGGTCCTTCAACCATTTTGAGTTCATTTTTGTGTATGGGGTAAGCAAGTGTTCTAGTTTCATTCTTCTGCATGTTGCTGTCCAGTTTTTCCAGCACCATCTTCTAAAAAGACTGTCATTTTTCCATTGGATACTCTTTCCTGCTTTGTCCAAGATTAGTTGGCCATACATTTGTGGGTCCAATTCTGCGTTCCCTGTTCTATTCCATTGGTCTACATGTCTGTTTTTGTGCCACTACCATACTGTCTTGATGATTAGAGTTTTATACTAGAGGCTAAAGTCTGGGATTGTTATGCTGACCGCTTTAGTTTTCTTCTTCAATACTACTTTGGCTATTTGGGTTCTTTTGTGATTCCATACAAATTTAGGATTGCTTGTTCTAGCTTTGAGAAGAATGCTGGTGCAATTTTGATTGGTATTGCGTCTTTTAAAATGTGAAATTTATTGTCAAATTGGTGTCCATACAACACCCAGCGCTCATCCCAAAAGGTGCCCTCCTCAATACCCATCACCCACTCCCCCCTACCTCCCACCCCTCATCAACCCAGAATTTGTCCTCAGTTTTTAAGAGTCTCTTATGCTTTGGCACTCTCCCTCTCTAACCTTTTTTTCTTCTCCTCCCCCATGGACTTCTGTTAAGATTCTCAAGATCCACATAAGAGTGAAAACATATGGTATATGTCTTTCTCTGTATGACTTATTTCACTTAAAATAACATCTCCAGTTCCATCCACGTTGTTACAAAAGGCCATATTTCATTCTTTCTCATTGCCACGTAGTACTCCATTGTGTATATAAACCACAATTTCTTTATCCATTCATCAGTTGATGGACATTTAGGCTCTTTCCATAATTTGGCTATTGTTGAGAGTGCTGCTATAAACATCGGGGTACAAGTGCCTCTACGCATCAGTACTCCTGTATCCCTTGGGTAAATTCCTAGCAGTTCTATTGCTGGGTCACAGGGTAGGTCGATTTTTAATTTTTTGAGGAACCTCCACACTGTTTTCCAGAGTGGCTGCACCAGTTTGCATTTCCATCAAGAGTGCAAGAGGGTTCCTGTTTCTCCACATCCTCTCCAGCATCTATGGTCTCCCGATTTGTTCATTTTACCGACTCTGATTGGCGTGAAGTGATATCTGAGTGTGGTTTTGATTTGTATTTCCCTGATGAGGAGTGATGTTGAGCTACTTTTCATGTGCCTGTTGGTAATCTGGATGTCTTCTTTAGAGAAGTGTCTATTCATGTTTTCTTCCCATTTCTTCACTGGATTATGTGTTTTTTGGGTGTGGAGTTTGGTGCTTTATCTTTATAGATTTTGGATACTAGCCCTTTGTCCAATATGTCATTTGCAAATATCTTTTCCCATTCCATTCGTTGCCTTTTATTTTCTTGATTGTTAACTTTGCAGTGCAGAAGCTTTTTATCTTCATGAGGTCCCAATAGTTCATTTTTGCTTTTAATTCCCTTGCCTTTGGGGATGTGTCAAGTAAGAAATTGCTGCAGCTGAGGTCAGAGAGGTTTTTTCCTGCTTTCTCCTCTAGGCTTTTGATGGTTTCCTGTCTCACATTCAGGTCCTTTATCCGTTTTGAGTTTGTTTTTTTGAATTGTGTAAGAAAGTGGTCCAGTTTCATCTTTCTGCATGTTGCTGTCCAGTCCTCCTAGCACCATTTGTTAAAGACACTGTCTTTTTTCCGTTGGATATTCTTTCCTGCTTTGTCAAAGATGAGTTGGCCATACTTTTGTGGGTCTAATTCTGGGGTTTCTATTGTATTCCATTGGTTGATGTGTCTGTTTTTGTGCCAATACCATGCTGTCTTGAGGATTACAGCTTTGTAGTAGAGGCTAAAGTCTGGGATTGTGATGCCTCCTGCTTTGGTCTTCAAAATTACGTTGGCTAATCAGGGCCTTTTGTGGTTCCATATAAATTTTAGGATTACTTGTTCTAGTTTCAAGAAGAATGCTCGTGTGATTTTGATTGGGATTGCATTGAATATGTAGATAGCTTTGGGTAGTAATGACATTTTAACAATATGTGTTCTTCCAATCCATGAGCACGGAATGGTTTCCCATTTCTTTATATCTTCTTCAATTTCCTTCATAAGCTTTCTATAGTTTTCAGCATACCGATCTTTTACATCTTTGGTTAGGTTTATTCCTAGGTATTTTATGCTTCTTGGCGCAAATGGGAATGGGATCAGTTTCTTTATTTGTCTTTCTGTTGCTTCATAATTAGTGTATGAGAATGCAACTGATTTCTGTACATTGATTTTGTATCCTGCCACTTTGATAAATTCATGTATCATTTCTAGCAGATTTTTGGTGGAGTCTATCAGATTTTCCATGTATAATATCATGTCATCTGCAAAAAGTGAAAGCTTAACTTCATCTTTGCCAATTTTGATGCCTTTGATCTCCTTTTGTAGTCTGATTGCTGATGCTAGCACTTCCAACACTATGTTAAACAACAGCAGTGAGAGTGGACATCCCTGTCATATTCCTGATCTCAGGGAGAAAGCTCTCAGTTTTTCCCCATTGATGATATTAGCTGTGGGCTTTTCATAAATGGCTTTGATGATGTTTAAATATGTTCCTTCTATCCCGACTTACTCAAGGGTTTTTATTAAAAAACGATGCTGAATTTTGTCACATGCTTTTTCTGCATCGATTGACAGGATCATATAGTTCTTATCTTTCTTGTATTAATGTGACGTATCCCATTGATTGATTTGCGAATCTCAAACCAGCCCTGCAACTCAGGAATCAATCCCACTTGATCATGGTGAAAAATTCTTTTTATATGCTGTTGAATTTGATTTGCTAGCATCTTACTGAGAATTTTTGCATCCATATTCATCAGGGATATTGGTCTGTAGTTATCTTTTTTTGCTGGGTCTCTGGTTTAGGAATGAAAGTAATGCTGGCTTCATAGAATGAGTCTGGAAGTTTTCTTTCCCTTTCTATTTTTTGGAATAGCTTGAGAAGGATAGGTATTATCTCTGCTTTAAATGTATGGTAGAATTCCCCGTTGAAGCCATCTGGTCCTGGACTCTTATTTGTTGGGAGATTTTTTTTTTTTTTATTTTTTAACGTTTATTTATTGTTGAGACAGAGAGAGACAGAGCATGAACGGGGGAGGGGCAGAGAGAGAGGGAGACACAGAATCGGAAGCAGGCTCCAGACTCTGAGCCATCAGCCCAGAGGCCGACGCAGGGCTCGAACTCTCGGACCGCGAGATTGTGACCCCTGCCGAAGTTGGACGCTTAACCGACTGAGCCACCCAGGCGCCCCGTGGGAGATTTTTGATAACTGATTCAATTTCTTCCCTGGCTATGGGTCTGTTCAAGCTTTATATTTCCTCCTGATTGAGTTTTGGAAGTGTGTGGGTGCTTGGGAATTTGTCCATTTCTTCCAGGTTGTCCAGTTTGTTGGCATATAATGTTTCATAGTATTCCCTGATAATTGCTTGTATTTCTGAGGGGTTGCTTGTAATAATTCCATTTTCATTCATGATTTTATCTATTTGGGTCCTCTCCCTTTTCTTTTTGAGAAGCCTGGCTAGTGGTTTATCAATTTTGTTTATTTTTCCAAAAAACCAACTCTTGGTTTCATTGATCTCCTCTACTTTTTTTTTTTTTTTTTTTTTTAGATTCTATATTGTTTATTTCTGCTCTGGTCTTTATTATTTCTCTTCTTCTGCTGGATTTAGGCTGTCTTTGCTGTTATGCTTGTATTTCCTTTAGGTGTGCTGTTAGATTTTGTATTTGGGATTTTTCTTGTTTCTTGAGATAGGACTAGATTGCAATGTGTTTTCCTCTCAGGACTGCCTTCGCTGCATCCCAAAGCGTTTGGATTGTTGTCTTTTCATTTTCATTTGTTTCCATATATTTTTTTATATCCTCTCTAATTGCCTGGTTGGCCCATGCATTCTTTAGTAGGGTGTTCTTCAACCTCCGTGCTTTTGGAGGTTTTCCAGACTTTTTCCTGTGGTTGATTTCAAGCTTCATAGCATTGTGGTCTGAAAGTATGCATGGTATAATTTCAATTCTTGTAAACTTATGAAGAGCTGTTTTGTGACCCAGTATATGATCTATCTTGGAGAATGATCCATGTGCACTCGAGAAGAAAGTATATTCTGTTGCTTTGGGATGCAGAGTTCTAAATAGATCTGTCAAGTCCATCGGATCCAATGTATCATTCAGGGCCCTTGTTTCTTTATTGATCCTATGTCTAGATGGTATCCATTGTTGTAAGTGGAGTATTAAAGTCCCCTACAATTACCACATTCTTATCAATAAGGTTATGTTTGTGAGTAATTGTTTTACATATTTGGGGGCTCCCGTATTCAGCACATAGACATTTATAATTGTTAGCTCTTCCTGATGTATAGGCCCTGTAATTATTATATAATTACAACTCTTGTTACAGCCTTTAATTTAAAGTCTATTTTGTCTGATATAAGTATGGCTACTCCAGCTTTCTTTTGACTTCCAGTAGCATGATAGATAGTTCTCCATCCCCTCACTCTTAATCTGAAGGTGTCCTCAGGTCTAAAATGATTCTCTTGTAGAGAGCAAATAAATGGGTCTTGTTTTTTTTTTTCCATTCTGATACCCTATGTCTTTTAGTTGGAGCCTTTAGTCCATTTACATTCAGTGTTATTATAGAAAGATATGGGTTTTGAGTCATTGTGATGTCTATAGGTTTCATGTTTGTAGTGATGTCTCTGGTACTTTGTGGTCCTTGCAACATTTCACTCATAGAATTCCCTTTAGGATCTCTTGTAGGGCTGGTTTAGTGGTGATGAATTCCTTCAGTTTTTGTTTGTTTGGGAAGACCTTTATCTCTCCTTCTATTCTAAATGACAGACTTGCTGGATAAAGTATTCTCAGCTACATATTTTTTCTGTTCATCACATTGAAGTTTTCTTGCCATTCCTTTCTGGCCCACCCAGTTTCAGTAGATAGATCCGTCACTAGTCTTATAGGTCTCCCTTTATATGTTAGAGCATGTTAATCCCTAACTGCTTTCAGAATTTTCTCTTTATCCTTGTATTTTGCCAGTTTCACTATGATATGTCATGCAGAAGATTGATTCAAGTTACGTCTGAAGGGCGTTCTCTGTGACTCTTGGATTTCATTGCCTTTTTCCTTCCCCAGATCAGGGAAGTTCTCAGCTATGATTTGTTCAAGTACACCTTCAGACCCTTTCTCTCTCTCTTCCTCCCTGGAATCTCAATTATGCATATATTATTGAGTTCTATCACATCACTTATTTTTCTAATTCTCCCCTCATACTCCTGGATTTTTTTTATCTCTTTCTCAGCTGCCTCTTTTTCCATAATTTTATCTTCTAATTCACCTGTTTTCTCCTCTGCCTCTTCAATCTGAGCTGTGGTCGCCTCCATTTTATTTTGCAGCTCATTTATAGCATTTTTTAGCTCCTCCTGATTGTTTCTTAGTCCCTTGATCTCTGTAGCCATAGATTGCTGTCCTCTATACTTTTTTCAAGCCCAGCGATTAATTTTGTGACTATTATTTTAAATTCATTTTCTGTTATATTGTTTAAATCGTTTTTTATCAGTTCATTAGTTGTCACTACTTCCTGGAGTTTCTTTTGAGGAGAACTTTTCCGTTTCGTCATTTTGGATAGTCCTTAGAGTGGCGCAGAACTGTACGCCCTTTCTCTGTGCTGTCTGGAGTAACGTGCGTTGGTTAGTGGGGTCACAGTCAGACTGGTGTGTACCTTATCTTCCCCTTTCCCAGAGGCAGGACTCACTGTGGAGTGGTGTGGCTCCTGTCTGAGCTACTTGCATACTGCCAGGCTTGTGGTGTTGCTTCAATGGCATCTGTTGTATTACCTGGGGTGGATGTGCAAGGTGCACAGTGGCAGGAGGGGCAGATTCAGCTCACTTTGCCTTTGGTGGTCTGCTTTGGGAGGGGCCCTGCGGCACCAGGAGGGAGGCAGAGCCATAGAGGGATGGATCCACAGAAGCACAGCATTGGGTGTTTGTGCAGTGCAAGCAAGTTATGTGACGGGAACTGATTCACTTTGGGATTTTGGCTGGGGTATGCGCAAGGGAGATGGCGCTTCCCAGTGCCTTTGTTCCCCACCAAGCTGAGCTCTGTCCTCCGGGGCTCAACATCTCTCCCTCCCATTGTCCTCTCGCCCTACTGCTCTCTGAGCAGATCTGTTGAGTTAGAATATTCCAGATGTTAAGTCCCACTTGCTGTCAGAACACACTCATCCGGCCCCTCTGCTTTTAGAAGCCAGACTCTGTGGCTCTGCCTTGCAGGGCAGGCTGCCCCTCCACCTCCCCAGCTCCCTAATGCCAGTCCTTGTAGTGCACACCACCTCTCCGCCCTTCCTACCCTCTTCTGTGGGCCTCTTGTCTATGCTTGGCTCCGGGGAATTCGTTCTGCTAGTCGTCTTGCGGTTATTTTGGCCAATGTGGGTGGAATCTAAGTGATCAGTAGGACACGGTGAGCCCAGCATCCTCCAACACCGCCATCTTCCACAATGTCACTCCTGATTGGTATTGCATTGAATGTGTAGATTGCTTTGGATAGTATTGACATTTTAACAATATTTATTCTTCCAATCCATGTGATGGAATGCTTTTCCATTTCTTTGTATCTTCTTCAATTTCCTTCATAAGCTTTCTATAGTTTTCAGCATACAGATCTTTTACATCTTTGGTTAGGTTTATTCCTAGGTATTTTATGGTTCTGTGTGCAATTGGTAATGGGATCAGTTTATTCATTTCTCTTTCTGTTGCTTCATTATTAGTGTATAAAAATTCAACATATTTCTGTACATTAATTTTGTACCCTGCGACTGTGAGAATTCGTGTATCCATTCTAGGAGATACATGAGTATCATGTCTTCCATGAAAAGTGAAAGTTTCACTTCATCTTTGTCAATTTTGATGCCTTTTATTTCATTTTGTTGTCTGATTACTCATGCTAGGATTTCCAATACTATGTTAAAAAACAGGGGTGAGAGTGGACATCCGTGTCGTGTTCCTGATCTCAGGTGGAAAGCTCTCAGTTTTTCCCATAATGGGGAAATCAACATATAATATCAACATAATGGTTGATATTAGCTCTGGGCTTTTCATAAGTTGCTTCTGTGAGGTTTAAGTATGTTCCTTCTATCCCGACTTTCTTGAGGTTTTTCATCAAGAAAATATGCTGTATTTTGTTAAATGCTTTTTCTGCATCTATTGACAGGATCATATGGTTCTGAACTTTTATTTTATTAATGTGATGTATCACATTGATTGATTTGCGAATATTGAATCAGCCCTACAGCCCAAGAATGAATCCTACTCGATCGTAATGAGTAATGAATCTAGCTTGATTCACTAGTATCTTGTTGACAATTTTTGCATCCATATTCGTTAGGGATATTGACCTGTAATTCTGTTTTTTTTTTTTTTTTTCTTTTTCTGGGTCTCAATCTGGTTTGGAAATCAAAGTATTGCTGGCTTCATAGAATGAGTACAGAAGTTTTCGTTCCATTTTCAGTTTGGAACAGCTTGAGGAGGATAGGTATTAACTCTGCTTTAAATGTCTGGTAGATTTCCCCAGGGAAGCCCTCTGGTACAGGACTCTTATTTGTTGGGAGATTTTTGATAACTGTTACAATTTCTTCACTACTTCCGGGTCTGTTCAAATTTTCTATATTTTCCTGTCTGAGTTTTGGTATTGTGTGGGTGTTTAGGAATTTGTCCATTTCTTCCAGGTTGTCCATTTTCTTGACATATGATTTTTCATAGTATTCCCTGATAATTGTTTGTATTTCTGAGGGATTGGTTGTAATAAATCCATTTTCCTTAGTTATTTTATCTATTTGAGTCCTCTCTCTTTTTTTTTTGAGAAGTCTGGCTAGAGGTTTATTAATTTTAGTTATTTTTCAAAAAAACAACTCTTGGTTTCATTGATCTTTTCTACTTTTTTTTGGATTCTATATTGTTTATTTTTTATCTGATCTTTATTATTTCTCTTCTGCTGGGTTTGGGTTGTCTTTGCTATTCTGCTTCTATTTCATTTAGGAATGCTGTTAGATTTTATATTTGGGATTTTTCTTGTTTCTTGAGATAGGCCTGGATTGCAATGTATTTTCCTCTTAGGAATGCCTTTGCTGCATCCCAAAGGGTTTGGATTGTTGTATTTTCATTTTTATTTGATTTCATATACCCTTTAATTTCTTCTCTAATTGCCTGGTTGGCCCATTCGTTCTTTACTAGGATGTTCCTTAACTTCCATGCTTTTGGAGGTTTTCCAGACTTTTTCCTGTGGTTGACTTCAAATTTCACAGCATTAAGATCTAAAAGTGTGCATGGTATCATCTCAACTCTTTCATATTCTTGAGGGCTGTTTGCTGACCCAGTATGTGATCTATCTTAGAGAATGTTACATGTGCACTTTAGAAGAAAGCATATTCTGCTGCTTTAGGATGTAGAGTTCTAAATACATCTGTCAAGTCCATCTGGTGCAATGCATCATTCAGGGCCATTGTTTCTTTAATGATTGTGTCTAGATGATCTGTCCATTGCTGTAAGTAGAGTATTAAAGTTCACTGCAATTACCACATTCTTATCCATAATATTGCTTATGTTTGTGATTGTTTTAAATATTTGGGTGCTCCCAAATTCCTTGCATAGACATTTATAATTGTTAGCTCTTCCTGATCGATAGACCCTGTAATTATTATATAATGCTCTTCTTTGTCTCTTGTTACAGCCTTTAATTTAAAGTCTAGTTTGTGTGATATAAGTATGACTACTCCAGCTTTCTTTTGACTTCCAGTAGTATGATAGATAGTTCTCCATCCCCTCACTTTCAATCTGAAAGTGTCCTCAGGTCTGAAATGAGTCTCTTGTAGACAGCAAATAGATGGGTCTTTTTTTTTTTTTACCCATTCTGATACCCTATGTCTTTAGATTGGAGCATTTATTCCATTTACATTCAGTGTTATCAGTGAAAGATATGGGTTTAGAGTCATTGTGTTATCTGTAGGTTTCATGCTTGTAGTGATGCCTCTGGTATTTTGTAGTACTTCCAACTCTTACCTCACAGAATCCCCCTTAGGATCTCTTGAAAGGCTGCTTTAGTGGTGATGAATTCCTTCAGCTTTTGTTTGGGAAAAACCTTTATCTTTCCTTCTATTCTGAATGACAGGGTTTCTGGATAAAGGATTCTTGGCTGTACATTTTTTTTCCATTCATCACATTGAAGATTTCCTGTCATTACTTTCTGGCCTGATGATTTTCAGTCGATAGGTCTGCTACTACCCTTGTGTGTCTACCCTTGTATGTTAAGGGTTATTTATCCCTAGCTGCTTTCAGAATTCTCTCTTCAGCCTTGTATTGTGCCAGTGTCATTATGATATGTTGTGCAGAAGATCAATTCAGGTTAAGTCTAAAGGGAGTTCTCTGTGCCTCTTGGATTTCAATGTCTGTTTCCTTCCCCAGGTTGATGAAATTCTCAGCTATGATTTGTTCAAGTATACCTTCAGCCCCTTTCACTCTCTTCATCTTCCTCTAGAATTCCTGTGATACAGATATTGTTCCATTTAAATGCATCACTTAGTTCTCTAATTCTCCCCTCTTGATCCTGTGATTTTTTTTATCTCTCTCTTTCTCAGCTTCCTCTTTTTCCATAATTTAATCTTCTAATTCAGCTATTCTCCCCTCTGCCTCTTCAGTCTGTGCTGTGGCTCCCTCCATTTTATTTTCCACTTCATTTATATATTTTTTAAAATTATTATTATTATTTGTTAGCTCCTTTATCTCTGCAGTAGTAGATTCTCTGCTGTCTTCTATGCCTTTTTCAAGCCCAGCGATTAATGTTATGTTATTATAAATTCTTGTTCAGTTGTATGGCTTATATTTGTTTTCATCAATTCTTTAGCTGTTACTTCTTCCTGGAAATTCTTTTGGGGGGAATTCTTCTGTTTTAACATTTTGGCTAGTTTTCTGTCCCTTATGAGTGTAAAAATCTTGTTATGTGCTCTGCACCTGCAAACACTGCTATAGTAAAGGGGGTTCATACACTGTCCAGGGACTGGCCATTCAGGAGGTGTTTTTTGCTCTCTTTTGTTGTGATTTTGGTTGTTTTATTTCTCTACTCGTAGTGATATTTTGGACCCTCAAAACAAAGGTGTGCTTTGATTTGTTCCTTGAGCTAGTGTCTACTTGGCTCCAGTCACTTCAGCCTTGATTATAAATTCCAGGCCCTCTTCTTGGCCTTCTGCCAACTCAGCCTCATTGATTCCCTAAAAAATATTTTTCTTAATTTTTTCTACTATGTTTTTTACTTCTTTCTATTTTTTTAAATTCTAGCGTACTTTCATCATTTCATTTTATCCTATTTTATTGTAGTTATTTTTTTAAAAAATGTTCAAATATTTTCCTTTTTCCCCTTTTTTCTTTTCTTTCTTTCCCCTTTTTTTCCTTGATTCTATAAAGCTTCTTTCAACAACTGACCAAAACACACCTAGGATCTACCATCCTTTATTTGATTTTTTGTGTTCTTTTTAGTTTTTAAATTTAATTTTTTTTAGTATTATTAAGTGTTTTTCATCCTCCAAAATGACAAAATGAAGAAATTCACCCCAAAAGAAACAACAGGAAGCTATGATAGCCAGGGACTTAATCATATAGATACAAGCAAGATGTCTGAACCAGAATTTAGAATCATGAAAATAAAATACTAAGTGGGGTTGAATCAAAAGCATAGAATGTCTTTCTGCATAGATAGGAAATAAAAGAAGTAAAATCTAGTCAGGACAAAATTAAAAATGGTATAACTGAGCTGTAATTCTGAGTGGATGTCATGGCAGCAAGGATAGATGAAGCAGAGCAGAGAATCAGTGATGTAGACTATAAACTTATGAGAATAATGAAGCAGAAAAAAAAGAGAGAGAAAGTAGGGCAAAAGAGCACGATATAGGAGAGAACTCGGTGACTCATTATAAAGGAAGAACATCCAAATCATAGGGGTCCAGAGGATGAAGAGAGAGGAAAGGGGTAGAGGTTGATGTGAGCAAATCATAGCTGAAAACTTTCCTAACCTGGGGAAAGACACAGACATCACAATCCAGGAAGCACACAAAACTCCCATTAGATTCAACAAAAACTGACCACTAACAAGGCATATCATAGTCAAATTCACAAAATACACAGAGAAGGAAAGAATAATGAGAGCAGTAAGAGGGAAAAACAGTCCTTAACCTGCAAGTGAAGACAGATAAGGTTTGCGGCAGACCTATCCACAGAAACTTGACAGGGCAGAAAGGAGTAGCAGGATATATTCATATTCAGTGTACTCAATCGGCAAAGTATGCAGGCACAAATTCTTTACCTAGCCAGGCTGTTGTTCAAAATAGAGATAAAGAGTTTCCCAGACAGACAAAAATTAAACGAGTTCATGACCACTAAACCAGGCCCACAAGGAATTTTAAGGGGGACTCTCTGAGGGGAGAAAAGATGAAACAAAACAGACCAAAAGCAAAAGACTAGAAAGGCCCAGGGAGCACCAACTCCCTGGGAGGGAAACTCCAACTCTGTAGGCAATATAATGGCCATAAATTCATATCTTTCAGTACTCACTCTAAATGTCAATGGACTAAAAGCTGCAATCAAAAGACAAAGAGTAATAGAATGGATTAAACAAAAAAACAAAATACATCTACATGCTGTTTACAAGAGATACATTTTAGACCTAAAGACACCTACAGATTGAAAGCAAGGGGATGGAGTACCATGTAGCATGTTAATGGTCGCCAAAATAAGGCCAGAGTAGCCATACTTATATCAGGAAATCTAGATTTTAAAATAAAGACTATAACAGGATACGAAGAAAGGCATAATATCACAATTAGAGGGTCTGTGCACCAAAAAGTTCCAAGCATTGTAAACATATATGTTCCAAATGTGGTGGGACCCAAATATATAATTCAGTTAATCGCAAACATACAGAAACTCTTTGATAATAATACCATAATAGTAAGGGACTTGAACACCCCACTTACAGTAATGGGCAGACCATCTAAACAGAAAATAAAGAAACAAGGCCTTTGAATGACACACTGGACCAGATGGACTAAACAGATATATTCAGAACATTTCATCTTAAAGTAGCAGAATACACATTCTTCTTGAGTGTTCATGGAACATTCTCCAGAGTATATCACATACTGGGACACAAATCAGCCCTCAACAAGTACAAAAAGTTTGAGATCATACTGTGCATAATTTCAGACCACAACTCTATGAAACTCAAAATCAACCACAAGAAAATAATTGGAAAGACAACAAACACTTGGAGACGAAAGAACATCCTACTAAAAATGAGTGGGCTAACCAAGAAGTTAAAAGGAAATTGAAAAGGACATGAAAGCCAATGAAAATGATAACACCATAGTGCCAAATCTCTGGGATACAGCAAAGGCGGTCATAAGAGGGAAGTATATAGCAATCCAGGCCTTCCTAAAGAAGGAATAAAGGTCTAAGATATGTAACCTAACCTTACACCTTAAAGATCTGGAAAGATAACAGAAAATAAAACCCAAAGCCAGCAGAATATGGGAAATAATAAACTTTAGAGTGGAAATCAATGCTATAGAAATAAACCAAAAAAAAAAAAAAAAAAAAAGACCAGATCAATGAAAACAGGCCTGGTTCTTTGAAATAATTCACAAAATTGATAAACCCCTAGTCAGTTTGATCAGAAATAAAAATGAAAGTACCCAAGTAAATAAATCAAGAATGAAAGAGGAGACACCACAACCAACAATACAGAAATGCAAACAATAACAGAATATTACGAGCCAATATGCCAATAAATTGGGCAATATGGAAGAAATGGACAAATTCCTGGAAACATATGAACTACCAAAACTGAAACAAGAAGAAATAGAAAATTTGAACAATCCCATTACCAGTAAATAAATTGAATTTGTAATAAAAAATCTCCCAAAAAAGTGGAGTCCTGGGTGGAATGGCTTTCCAGGGGAATTCTACCAATTCTATCATTTAAAGAAGAGTTAATATTTATACTTTTGAAGCTGTCCCAAAAATAGAAATAAAACTAAAACACGCAAACTCATTCTATGAAGCCAGTATTACCTTGATTCCGAAACCACAGACCCTACTAAAAAGGAGAACTACAGACCAATTTCCCTGATGAACATGGATGCAAAAATTCCCAACAAGATACTAGCCAGCTGCATTCAACAACACATTAAAATAATTATTCACCATGACCAAGTGGGATTTATACCTGGGATGCAGGGCTGGTTCAATATCCACAAAACAATCAAAGTGATTAATCATGTCAATAAAAGAAAGGACAAGAACTACATGATCTTCTCAACAGATGCAGATAAAGCATTTAATAAAATACTGTATCCGTTCTTGATAAAAATCCTCAAGAAAGTAGGGATAAAAGGATCATACCTGAAGATGTTAAAAGCCATATATGACAGACCCACTGCTAATATCATCATCAATGGGGAAAAACTGACAAGTTTCCCCCTAAGGTCATGAACACAACAGGGATGTCCACTCTCACCACAGTTATTCAACATAGCATTAGAAGTCCTAGCTTCAGCAATGGGACAACACAAAAGAATAAATGGGATCCAAATCAGCAAGGAGGAACTCAAATTTTCACTCTTTGCAGACGACAAGATACTCCATATGGAAAACCTAAAAGATTCCAACAAAAAACTGCTATAACTGATTCATGAATTCAGCAAAGTTGCAGGATATAAAATCAATGCACAGAAATCAGTTGAATTTATATACACAAATAATGAAGGAGCAGAAAGAGAAATCAAGAAATCAATCCCATTTGCAATTGCATCAGGAACCATAAAATACCTAGGAATAAACCTAACCAAAGAGGTGAAAAGTCTATACACTGAAAACTATAGAAAGCTTATGAAAGAAATTGAAGAAGACACAAAAAAAGGAAAAATATTCCATGCTCGTGAATTGGAAGAACAAATATTATTAAAATGTCAATATTACGCAAAGCAATCTACACATTCAATGCAATTCCTATCAAAATAACAACAGCATTCTTCATGGAGGTAGAAAAAACAATCCTAAAATTTGTATGGAACCAGAAAAAATCCCGAATAGCCAAAGCAACCCTGAAAAAGAAAAACAAAGCTGGAAGTATCACAATCCTGAACTTCAAGCCATATTACAAAGCTGTAACCATCAAGACAGTATGATATTAGCACAAAAACAGACAGTGAGATCAATGGAACAGAATAGAGAACCCAGAAATGGATCCACAAATGTATGGCCAACTAATCTTTGACAAAGCAGGAAAAGAGTAACCGATGGAATAAAGACAGTGTCTTCAGCAAATGGTGCTGGAAAAGCTGGACAGTAGCATCAGAAAAATGAACCTGGACCACTTTCCTACACCATACACAAAAATAAACTCACAATGGATAAAAGACCTAAATATAAGGCAGGAAGCCATCAAAATCTGAGAGGAGAAAATAGGCAAAAACCTCTTTGACCTTGACCTCAGCAACTTCTTACTGAACACATCTCCAGAGGCAAGGGAGACAAAAGCAAAATTGAACTATTGGGACCTCATCAAGATAAAAAGTTTCTGCACAGGGAAGGAAACAATCAGCAAACTAAAAGGCAACCAGTCGAGTGGGAGAAGATATTTGCAAATGACATATCAGATAAAGGGTTATTATCAAGAATCTATAAAGAACTTAACACACTCGACACCCAAAAAACAAACAATCCAGTGAAGAAAAGGGCAGAAGACATGAACAGACACTTTTACAAAGAAAACATCCAAATGGCAAACAGACACGTGAAAAAATACATCACTCATCATCAGGGTAATACAAATTAAAACCAAAATGAGATACCATCTCACACCAGTCAGAAGGGCTAACATTAACAACTCAGGTAACAACAGAATTTGGAGAGGATGCAGAGAAGGAGATCTCTTTTGCACTGCTGGTGGGAATGTAATCTGGTGCAGCCACTCTGGAAAACATTATGGAGGTTCCTGAAAAAAATTAAAAATAGAACTACCCTATAACCCAGCAATTGCACTGCTAGGTACTTATCCAAGGGATAAGGTATACTTATCCAAGGGATACAGATGTGCTGTTTCAAAGGGGCACATGTACCCCAATGTTTATAGCACTATCCACAATAGCCCTAGTATGAAAAGAGCCCAAATATCTATCAACAGATAAGTGAAGAAGATGTGGCATATATTTATACAATGTAGTATTACTCAAAAATCAAAAAGAATGAAATCTTGCCATTTGCAACAACATGGATGCAACTGGAGGATAGTATACTAAGTAAAAATATTGAGCCAGAGAAAGACAAATATCATATGACTTTACTCGTATGTGGAATTTAAGATACAAAACAGATGAACATAAGGGAAGGGAAGCAAAATATAAAAACAAGGAGGGGGACAAAACATAAGAGACTCTTAAATACAGAGAACGAACTGAGGGTTACTGGAGGGGTTGTGGGTGGGGGGATGGGTAAATGGGTAAGGGGCATTAATGAAGACACTTGTTGGGATGAGCACTGAGTGTTAAACATGGGGGATGAATCACTGGAATCTCCTCCTGAAATCATTATTGCACTACATGCTAACTAACTTGGATGTAAATTAAAAATAAATAAACAAATAAGTAAATAACTAATGTAATACAATAAATTTTAAAAAATCTCTTAAGAAGGTAATTCTCACATTAACTGTTCTTACCACAATATAAATAAAATTTTTAAAAGAAAAACAAATAGAGATAATTGAAACTGAAAAAATAATGGTTCAAAATCGTTGGGAAATAGCCAAACCTCTTCTATGAGGGAAGATTATAGCAATATACCTCAAGAAGCAAGAAAATTTTCCAATAAACAACCTGACCTAAAAGACTTAGAAAAAGAACAAATGAAGTCAAAGCCAGTAGAAGAAAGGAAATGATAAAGATTATACCAGAAATAAAGGAAATAGAAACAAATATATGTATATATATATATATATATATATATATAATAGAACACAAAAATGAAACCAGGAAGTGGTTCTTTGAAAAGATCAACAAAATTGAGAAACTTTTAAAGACGCTCATTTTAATAAGTACTCAAATAAAATCAGACATGAAGGAGGAGAAATAACATCACCACAGGAGTATAAGAGAATATTATGAAAACTTACATACCAACTAATTAGACAGCCTATAAGAAATAGGTCTATTTTTGTATAAATATATACCCTTCTAAAACTGGAGCAGGAAGAATTAGAAAATTTGAACAGATTACTAGTAACAAAACTGAATCAGTAATCAACAAACTCCCAACAAATAAATGTCCAGAACCAGATATATTCACAGGTGAATTCTACCAAAAAATTAGAGGTAATATGCATTATTCCCAAACTATTCCCAAATATAGAAGAGGAAGGGGGGCGCCTGGGTGGCGCAGTTGGTTAAGCGTCCGACTTCAGCCAGGTCACGATCTCGCGGTCCGTGAGTTCGAGCCCCGCGTCAGGCTCTGGGCTGATGGCTCAGAGCCTGGAGCCTGTTTCCGATTCTGTGTCTCCCTCTCTCTATGCCCCTCCCCCGTTCATGCTCTGTCTCTGTCCCAAAAATAAATAAACGTTGAAAAAAAATTAAAAAAAAAAAGAAGAGGAAGGAAAACCTCCAAATTCATTATGCAATGCCAGATTTACCTGGATACCAAAACCAGACAAAGACACTACAAAAAACCATAAAACAAAAAGAAAAAAAAAAAACTATAGCCAGTAATTTTGATGAATGTAGATGCAAAAATCCTCAAAAAAATTAGCAAATGAAATTCAATAATATATTTTAAAATCATTTATCACATTCAAGTGAAGTTTATTCTGGGAATGATTCAATATTCCAAAAGTAGGGTTTAATATTCACAAATCAATCAGCATGATAACTCACATTAACAAAAGAAAGGATAAAAACCATATGATAATTTCAATAGATGCAGGAAAAGCATTTGACAAACTACCACATCCATTTATGATAAAAACTTTCAACAAAGTAGGTTTAGAGGGAACATACCTCAATATATTAAAGGCCATATGTGAAAAGCCCACAGCTAACTACATAATTGTGAAAAGCTAAGAGTTTTTCATCTAAGATCAGCAAAAAGACAAGGATGTCCACTCTCACCACTTCCATTGAACATAGTACTGGAAGTCCTAGCCATAGCAATCAGACAACAAAAAGAAATAAAATCATCCAAATTGTTAAAGTGTAAAACTGTCATTATTTGCAGATAATACACACACACACACACACACACACACACACAAACACATACATACATATAAGATTCCCCCAAAAATCTACTAGAACTGATTAATGAATTCAGTGAAGTCACAGCATACAAAATTAATATACAGATATCTGTTGCATTTCTATATACTAGTAATGAAGTAGAAGAAAGAGAAATTAAGAAAATTCCATTTACAATTGCACCAAAATTAATAAAAAACCTAGGAATAATTTTAACCTAAAAGATAAAAGATGTGTACTCAGAAAACTATAAAACACTGATGAAAAAAATTGAAGATGACACAAACACATGGAAAGATATTCCATGTTCATGGATTAGAAGAATCGATATTATTAAAATGTCCTTACTACTCAGAGAAATCTATAGATTTAATGCAATCCTTGTCAAAAATTCCAACAACATTTTTCACAGAACTAGAACAATAATCCTAAAATTTGCATGGAATAAGAAAAGGCCTCAAATAGCAAAAACAATATTGAAAAGAAACAAAGCTCAAGGTATCACAGTCCCAGATTTTGGGATATACTACAAAGCTGTATGGCACTAGCACAAAAACAGACATATAGATCAATGGAATGAAGACAGAAAGCAGAAATAAACCCATACTTATATGGTCAATTAATCTATGAGAAAAGAGGCAAGAACATACAGTGGGGAAGACAGTCTCTTCAATAAATGGCGTACTGGGAAAACTGGACAGCTAAATGCAAAATACTGAAACTGGACCACTTTGTTTTACATTGTACACAAAAGTAAAATCAAGATGGAGTAAATACCTAAATGTGAGACCTGAAGCCTCCTAGAAGAAAAAATACGCAGTAATTTATTTGACATTGGCCATAGAAACATTTTTCTAGATATGTCTCCTCTGGCAAGGGAAACAAAAGCAAATATAAACTATTGGGACTACACTAAAATAAAAAGCTTTTGCACAATGAAGGAAACTATCAGCAAAACAATAAGGCTACCCACAGAATGGATAAGATATTTGTAAATGATATATCCACTAAGGAGTAAATATCCAAAAGACATAAAGTACTTATACAACTCAACACCAAAAAACAATCTGATTAAAAACTGGGCAGAGGAAATGAATAGACATTTTTCCAAGGGAGGCATACAGATGGTCAACAGACACATGAAAAGATTCTCAACATTACCAATCATCAGGGAAATGCAAATGAAAGCCACAATGAGTTATCACTTTATACCCATCAGAATGGCTAAAATAAAAAAAAGAAATAACAAGCGTTGGTGAGGATGTGGAGAAAAAAGAAACCTTATGCACTGTTGGTGGGAATGCAAATAGGTGCAACCACTGCAGAAGACAGTGTACAGGTTCCTCAAAAAGTTAAGAATAGAATTATGCATGATTCAGTAATTCTACTACTAGGTATTTACCCAAAGAAAATGAAAACACTAATTAAAAAAGATAGACATGCCCCTCTGTTTATTGCAGCATTATTTATAATAGCTATGATGTGGAAACTACCCGTCTCCATCCACAGATCAATGGATGAGGCATGTATGTATGTATATATGTATGTATGTATATACATATATGTGTATATGTATATACACACACATACACACACACACATGCTGGAATATTTCTCAGACTAAAAAAATGAAATCTTAACATTTGCAACATGGATGAATCTGAAGTTATAATGCTAATTTAAATAAGTAAGAGAATAGACAAATTCCACATGATTTCACTGATATGTGAAATTTATGAAATAAAACAAACAAAAAAGAGACAAAACAACAGCCTCTGAAATACAGAAAGAAACTGGTGGTTGCCAGAGGGGAGGTCAGTGGGGTATGAGTAAAATAGATATAGGGGATTTACAGTACACTTATCTTGATGAGCACTGAGTGATGTGTAGAATTGCTGAATCATGACACTATACACATGAAACTAATATAACCCAGTGTATTATTTATACTTGTATAAAAAATTAAAAAAGCAAAATATAAAAAAATAAAAAGAGTAAAATCAAGCAGCAGGAAAAAAGCACTATTGGAAACAGCATGTAGTTGGCATCTTCTTTGGAAATATTCTTGCAAGTAAAGGCAGAAAATGTAGAGGTTATAAAGGTAAGTGAAATAAGTAGCAGAAAGACAAATACCATATGACTAAACTGAAATGTGGGATTTAAGAAACAAAACAAACAAACAAAGAAAAAAAGGTAGCCACTTTTGTAAAAGGCAGCCACAGGTAGAGTTTTGCTGCAGCAGTCAACAAAATAAATACAAATAGAAAATAAAAAATTAAAAAATAGAAATGTCAGTAGGGTTATCTCAGTGATAATATTATGGTCCACTTTTGTTTTTATTTATTAAAAAAGGATGTTAATAAATATTATGTAAATATTTTCAAAGGAAGCATTGCTTACTGTTTAACTTTAGAATCAGAGTGTGATCTGGTTCTGTCTAGAATGAATCTGCTGTTGTTCTCTCAGGAATTAGGCAGGAATAAGTCAAATGGGTCTAGAGTAGGGTACCTGTTCTGGGGGCCTTGTAGAGAAGGCTGCTAATTGCTTAAAGAGGCGGCAGGAAAAAGTATCCTAGGAAAAATTTTCCCTACTTCACAGTTCTGCCTAGGGCTTGGCTTTGCATGGCTGCTTGTTTTTTTGGGTTTTTCCCCCTGTGATTTTAAGTCATGCTTTAGTTTTACCTCTTTTTCTTCTTTTTGAAAAATTCGACCAAATTAATTGAATGTTACCTCCCAAGAAGTCATTCAAAAGTTTGGGATCTGATGTAATCACAATGCATTTATTTTCACAATGAAAGGATATTTGTTTACCTATAGGGAACAGAAAATCTATGCCTTATCTGGCCTAAAGAGAGTTCATGCCAAGTTGCTAACTAGCACACCCTTTCCATTCTCCTTCAAATACACCCTTAGGCACCACTAGATTCCAGAAGATGCTTAGCATTTTCCACATTTTTAAAGGAAATCTCTGTTGCCTGGATTAACCTGTATTAAAAACCGGGGTCTGACTTTCATTTTGCCAGTGTCATAAAGCAAAACCAATATACTTAGAATGACCAGTCAGTGAACAGTTTGCAATCTACATGGGAAGGAAATGAGAATTTTTCATAAGGTTTTTCTTATTGGAAATATAACAATTTAATTATTTTTATCAGTACATTCAAGATGTCACACTTACTTATTCTCTTGATGGTAATAAATTCCAGTATGACATCCCTGTCATTCCCTCATTACTACTAATAAATTCCATCCATTCCAAAAGGGAACTAACCCACTTGTTTAATTAGCTGAGTGTGATATTTACCACTTTCTATAGGAATTAAGAAACAGAGATGTGCCTCAATTCTTTGTAGATAAAGGATATCTATAAGCCAGAATATGTAACAAGCAGCCAAGAAGCTTCTCACAAGTACCAATTCAACTCCAAGTGGGCTGGATCTACCTGGAAGAGGCAAGAGAATCTCTCTTTGAGACATTATTCCTTACCTTTTCTAGTTTGTGCATATCTGACTCCAGCATTTATCTCTGCTTCTTAATTTCCAGGAGGCTGTTAAGCACTGCAGCCCTTTATCACAGTGGTTATACATACCGCACCAGAATCTTGAATAAATAAAAAGAAAAAAAATGGATTAGTTTAGTTGGAGGAATACATTATTGATTTTTTCCTTGTGTTAAGGAAATATTAGTTTGGTAGGTAGGCAGATTTCAAACCTAAGATAATTTTGATGACATTAAAAAGAGTGGTCATGCTCAAAAAGTTAAAAATAGAACTACCCTACCATCTAGTAATCACATTAGTGTTGATTTACCCCAAAAATACAAAACACTAATTAGAAGGGATACATGCACCCCTACATTTATTGTAACATTATTTACAATAGCCAAATTAGGTAAGCAGCCTAAGTATCCATCAGTACATAAATGGATAAAGATGTACATGATGCAATATTATTCAACCATAAAAAGAATGACATCTTGCCATTTGTGAAGACATGGATGGAGCTAGAGAGCATAAAGCTAAGCCAAATAAGACACTCAGAGAAAGACAAATACCATATGGGGAATTTAATAAACAAAACAAATGAGCAAAGGAAAAAAAGAGAGACAAACCAAGAAAGAGATTCTTATCCATAGAGAACAAACAGAATGTTACCAAAGGGGTGGCATGTGGGGAGGGGGGATGGGTAAAATAGGTGATAGGGACTAAGGAATGCACTTGTGATTAGTACTGGATGATATATGGAATTGTTGAATCACTATATTGTATACCTGAAACTAATACTATACTGTAGGAACTTTTTAAAAAATTAATAAAAGGCATCCAAACAGCAAGGAAGAAGTAAAACTTTCACTATTTTTAGGTGACATGATACTATATATAGAAGACCCAAATGACTCCAAAAACTGCTAGAACTGATCAATGAATTCAGTGAAGTTGCAGGATACAAAATCAATGTATGGAAAACTGTTGTATTTCTGAACACCAGTAATAAAGCAGCAGAAAGAGAAATGAAGGAGTCAATCCCATTTACAACTGCACCAAACACAATGATACCCAGAATAAACTTGATGAAAGAGGTAAAAGATCTGTACTCTGAAAATTTTAAAACACTGAGGAAAGAATTTGAAGAGGAAATAAACAAATGGAAAAACATTCCATTCTCATGGATTTGAAGAACAAATATTGTTAAAATGTCTATACTGCACAAAGCAATCTATACATTTGATTCAATCCCATCAAACTACCAACAACAGTTTTCACAGAGCTAGAACAATCTTAAAATTTGTATGGAACCACAGAAGTTTCCAAATAGCCAAATCAATCTTGAAAAAGAAGAGCAAAGCTGTAGGCATGAAAATTCCAGACCTCAAGATATATTACACAGCTGTAGGAATCAAAACAATATGGTGTTGGCACAAAAACACACACATAAATCAATGGAATAGAATAGAAAGCCCAGAAATGAATCCAAAACTATATGGTCAATTAATCTTTGACAATAACGAAAGAATATCCAATGAGAAAAAGACAGTCTCTTCAATAAATGGTGTTGGGAAAACTAGGCAGCAACATGCAAAAGAAGGAAACTGGACCACTTTATTATACTACACAGAAATAAATTCACAATGGATTAAAGACCTAAATGTGAGACCTGAAAACATAACAATCCTAGAAAATAAAGGCAGTAATTTCTTTGACATCAGCCATAGCAACTTCTTTCTAGATGTGTCTCCTGAGGCAAAGGAAACAAAAGCAAAAATAAACTACTGGGACTTCATCAAAACAAAAACAAAAACAAAAACAAAAACAAAAAATTCTGCATAGTGAAGGGCAGGCAACCTATAGTATGGGGGAAGATTTTTTCAAATGAAATATCAGATAAAGGGTTAGTATCCAAAGTCTGTAAAGAACTTATCAAACTCAATAATCCAAAAATGAATAATCTAATTTTAAAAAGGTAGAAGACATGAATAGACATTTTTCTAAAGAAGACATACAAAAGGCCAATAAACATATGAAAAGATGCTCAACACTGCTAATTATCAAGGAAATGTAAATAAAAACTACAAAGAGATGTCATCTGACACTTGTCAGAATGGCTAAAATCAATAACACAAGAAACAACAGGTGTAGGCAAGAATGTGGAGAAAGGGGAACCCTTTTGCACTTTTGGTGGGAATGCAAACTGGTGCAGCCACTCTGGAAAACAGTATGGAGATTCCTCAAAAAGTTACAGATGCCTGGGTGGGTCAGTTGGTTAAGCGTCCAACTTCAGCTCAGGTCATGATCTCACTGCTTGGGACTTCAAGCCCTGTGTCGGGCTCTGTGCTGACAGCTCAGAGCCTGAAGTCTGCTTCAGATTCTGTCTCCCTCTCTCTCTGCCCCTCTCCTTCTCATACTCTATCTCTCTCTCAAAAAAAGAAAAAAAAATTTAAAAAGTTACAAATAGAACTACCCTATGATCCAGTAATTGAATTACTAGGTATTTACTCAAAAGATACAAAATACTAATTGAGAGGGGTATATGCACCCAGATGTTTACAGCAGCATTATCTACAATGGCCAAATTATGGAAGCAGCCCAAGTGTCCATTGACTGAAGAATGGATAAAGATGTGGTGTGTATATATATATATATATATATATATATATATATAATGAAATTTTGCCGTTTGCAACACATGGATGGAGCTAGAGAGTATGATGGTAAGTGAATAAGTCAGTCCGAGAAATACTAATACCATATGATTTCACTCATGTGGAACTTAAGAAACAAAATAGAGAAGCATAACGGAAGGGAAGGAAAAAAAATAAAATAAGATAAAAACAGAGAGGGAGGCACACCACAAGAGATTCTTAACCATAGAGAACAAGCTGAGAGTTGCTGGAGGGGTGGTGTTGGGGGTATGGGTTAAATGGGTGAGGGGCATTAAGGACAGCACTTGTTGTGATGAGCAATGGGTGTGAAGTAGCGAATCACTAAATTCCACTCCAGAAACCAATTAACAAGAAAAAATTAATTTTTGATAATTATAGATTCACATGCAATTTTAACAAGTAATAGGGAATGAGTGAAACCAGCAAGATGGCAGATAGGAAGTCTCTGGGCCTTGTTCCATGGACACACTAAGTAAACAATATATGGACCAAAGTAGCTTTGTGATAACTCTAGTAACCAGTTAAGAATATGCAGCAACCAAATGAATGCCTAAGAAAAAGTTGTGCCCACAACGGTAGAAAAATTCATAGTCCTTTTGTTCATCTTGCCCCACACCCTTCCCAGTGCAGCATGGTGCAATTGGGAAGAAAGCACCCAATTCCCAGTTCTTCCCTCTGGAATATAAGGAAGAGTGGAAGTTGCTTCCAGTGATCTGTCTTGTTTTTGGTAGCCTGAGGAATTAATTTCAATCTCGCCTGACTTGGAGCACTGACTAGAATGGTGACATACTTTGCAGATTGAATGCTACTCAAAGCATGTGAGAGAGTGTCAGGTGAGAGCTAGAGGGGTTCTGCAGGCCCACAGGTTCCTGGGGGCAAGAGATTATGGGCCGAGGAATATAAGCATTTTTCTAAGGCTTCTGAGAAGCAGGAGTAAGACTCTTTGGGAAATGAATACCCTTAAAAACAGCTGAGTATATGAGGATTGGGAATAAAAGCACATGCACAAGCCCAGGGAAGATGCATCTCCACAAAAGGTTGGAGTGGACCCTGAGCTTTGAAACTGGGCTGATTAAAGTGTCTGTATGGATCCAGTCCTCAAAGACTGGGAGATATAGCTGTTTTTAAATGTCCTAATGTTAAGAAAAGATTATGAGGCATAAACAGCAACAGTGAAGGATAATCCATTCAAAGTAACAAAACAAATATCAGGAGACTGACCTTAAAGAAACACAGGCCTCTGCCTCACTTGACAAAAAATTTAAAACAATTGCTTTAAGTATGGTCAACAAGCTCAAAGAGAGCTTGTACAGACAAATAAACAAAATTAGGAACTTGATTTAGGAACAAAATGAGAATATCATCAAAAAGTGGGGAAAAAAACAGGAATTCTAGAGTTAAAACAGCACAAAAATTGAAAAATTTACTAGAGTTCAGAATTTAATCAGCAAGAAAAAAAATCAGCAAACTTGAAGACAGATCATTCGAAGTTACTGAATCTAAGGGAAAAAAAGGAATAAGGAAAAATGAACAGGTCCTAAATGATATACGGGACACCCTGAAATGTACCAATATAGGCATTATGGGAGTCCTGGATGGAAAAGAGAAACAAAAAAGGGTAAATGGGTTATCTGACAAAATAATGACCAAAAACTCCCAAATTTGAGGAGCAAAATAAATATACAATATAAAGAGCTCAATGATTACCAAGACAAATCAAAAGAAATCCATACTTAGACAAATTAAAATCAAACAATGGTTGTTAAGGACAGAAAGACAATCTTGACAGTAGCTAGAGAAAAGCAACTTGTTATGTATGAGACCCACTAAAAGATTATCAGTGGATTTATCGTTAGTACCTTGTAGGGCAGAAGACAGTGGACTGATATATTTAAAGTTCTAAAAGAAAAATACCAGGGGAGAGGAGTTAAGATGGCAGAGAAGTAGGGGGGCCTGAATTTCCCTCATCCCTCAAACACAGCTGGATTGAGGTCAGAATACTTGAATACCCAGAAATACAGGCTGCAGAGTAACAGAAAACTCTCCACAGGTGGAAAGAGACAGCTTGGCAGGAAAGAGGTCTGTGTTTGCGAATTGGGAATGATAAAAAAGGGCAGCATAGTCAAGGAGGGGGGGGAGCCCCTTCTGTGGAAAGACAAAAGGAAGAGAAAGAGAGGCTATGGAAGTGTGGTATTGTATTTGCAGAAGAGAAAACCCTCTCTAGACTACAGACTGGGGAAAGAAAAATACGGAGAGAGATAGTTTCTACTTTGCAAATAGCATTAGGAGCTAAAGATTGGAGTTTTCATGTGTGCATGACTTTCTCTGGACCAGAGCCATATATACATGCCTGGAGAGTAGGGCGCTAGCCCAGGACATGGTAGTGATGTTAGGGGTACACTGGGAGAGAATAGTTCCCTCACTTGAGTACTGTGGGAAAAGAGTATATTGCCCCCACCCCGCCCAAGGACAAAAGGCCCTGCAGGCACCAGAGGACCTTTGTTGGTTGGGTGCAGTGGCACTACTCCAGAACCAGGTCCACATAGAGAAAGATCCTTTAAGACATCAGGTTTTGAATGCCAGCTGAGAGCCTAGGAGGCACAGAAGACTGTGGAGCAGGACAAGCCAGCTGCCTGCCTCCCTGAGGGCATGGTTTGAAACAACTGATCCGGAGAGGAGAGAATGGGGTGTCTCCATTTTTCTCCCCATCACCAATATGGTGGAGCTTCAGGGAACAGAACAACAGCCACCAGTGGAGATGGGACCTGCTTACACAAAACCCCACCCATCTGTGCTTGGTAACTATTATCTACCAGACTGGGACTGACACTGACTGAACCAGACAGCCTCTCTTCCTGACCAGCACAATCACCACTCCCAGGCACCAACAGACATCTGTCCTGTGGTTTTGTATGTTTGTTTGTTTTTTATTCCTCTTTTCTTCTCTTTCCTTTGGAATCAGGCTCATAGATTCTGATTTGATTTATGGCCAATTCCTATTATATATAAATTTGTCTTTTTCCCCCCTTTCTTTCTCTGTTCTGGTTATTTGTTTAATCAGGAATTTTTACTATATTCTTTTTACACCTTTTCTGTACCTTCTTATTTTCCTCTCTCTCTCTCTCTCTCTCTCTCTCTCTCTGTCTCTCTCTATATATATATCTGGATTAAGCCTTATAGTTTCTTTGATTCTTTTCCTGATGTTTTTTGTCTCTTTCATTTCTCTCTTTGTATGGAACAAGGCTTCACCCCGCCTACCCCCAAACTTTTCCAGGATTACAACGTCAATGAACGAATCAAATCACACCTGGTGGAAGGTCAAAAAAATCCAGCACTATGAGCAGGATAGAACAGCCAAAGATGCAACAACAGAGTACATGCAACACACTCCAAAAACACTTCCTGAAGTGCCAGTCCCTGTACAGTGTATGACCTTTTTTTAATATAGTAGTACTTGCAGGTGCAAGACATATAACAAGATATTTAAACATGTAAAAGAAACCTAGCCAAAATGATGATGTGAAAGAATTCTCCTCAAAATAAATTCCAGGAAGAAATGACAGCCAGAGAATTGCTCAAAACAGATACAAACAATATATATGAACAAGAATTTAGAATAATAATCATAAGACTAATAGCTAGGCTTGTAAAAGCATAGAAGACAGCAGAGAATCTACTGCTGTGGAGATGAAAGATCTAAGAAGTAGTCACGATGATTCAAGAAATGTTGTAAATGAGATGCAAAATAAACTACACGCAGTGACAGTGAGGATGGAAGAAGCAGAGGAGAGAATAGGTGAAGTAGAAGATAAAATTATGGAAAATGATGAAGCTGAAGAAAAAAGATAAAAGAAATTACTAGACCATGAGAGGAGAATTAGGAACTTCAGTGAATCAATGAAACAAATTAATATCTGTATCATAGGAGTTCCAGAAGAAAGAGAGTAAGAAAGGGGCAGAACGTTTATTTGAAGAAATTATAGTTGTGAACATCCCTAATCTAGGGGAGAAAATAAATATCCAAGTTCAATAGGCACAGGTCAAGGTCAACACTATGACATATCATAGTGAAACTGGCAAAATACATAGAAAAAAAAAGAGAATTCTGAAAGAAGCTAGGGACAAATGGACCTTAACCTACAAGGGTAGACACATAAGAGTAAAGCAGACCTGTCCTCTGAAACGTGGCAGGCCAGAAGGTAGTGACAGGAAATATTCAATTTGATGAATAGGAAAAAATATGCAGCCAACAATCATTTATACAGCAAGGCTGTCATTCAGAATATAAGGAGAGATAAAAGCTTTCCCAGACAAAAAAAAAAACTAAAGGAGTTCATGACCTACAGGAGATCCTAAGGGAGACTCTGTGAATAGAAAGCAACAAAGACTACAAAGGACCAGAGACATCACTACAAGCATGAAACCCAGAAATAACACAATGGCACTAAATCCATATCTTTCAATAATCACTCTGAATGTAAATGGACTAAATGCTCCAATCAAAAGACATAGGGTATCAAAATGGATTTAAAAAAAAGAAACAATACCCATATATATGCTGGCAATAAGAGACTCATTTTAGACCTTAGAATACCTGAAGATTGAATGTGAGTGGATGGAGAATGATCTATCATATAATTGAATATTAAAAGAAGGCTCAAGTAGCCATACATATATCAAACTAAATTTTATTTATCTTTATTTTTTTTAATTTTTTTTAACGTTTATTTATTTTTGAGACGGAGACAGAGCATGAATGGGGGAGGGGCAGAGAGAGAGGGAGACACAGAATCAGAAGCAGGCTCCAGGCTCTGAGCCATCAGCCCAGAGCCTGATGCGGGGCTCGAACTCACGGACCGCGAGATCGTGACCTGAGCTGAAATCGGACGCTCAACCAACTGAGCCACCCAGGCGCCCCTGGACAAACTAAATTTTAAAATAAAGATTGTAACAAGAGATGAAGAAAGGCATTATATCATAATTAAGCAGTCTAACCATCAAGAAGGGCTAACAGGTGTAAATGTTCATGCCCATAATGTGAAAGCACCCAAATTTATAAACCAATTAATCACATACATAAATAGATGTATAGATAATAATACCATGATTTTAGGCGACTTTAATACTCCACTTCCAGCAACAGGAAGATCCTCTAGGCAGAAAATCAATAAGGAAACAACTGCTCTGAATGACACACTGGATCACATGGACTTAACAGATATATTCAGAACTTTTCATCCAAAAGCAGCAGAATCAACATTCTTATCAAGTGCATATGGAATATTCTCCAAAATAGATCACATACTGGGTCACGAAACCTCTCAGTAAATATAAAAAGATTGAGATCATACCACGCATATTTTCAGATTACAATGCTATGAAACTTGAAATCAACCACAAGAAAAAAATTTGGAAAGTCCCCAAATTCATGGAGGTTAAAGAACATCCTACTGAAGAATGAATGGGTCAACAAGGAAATTAAAAAAATGGGGAAGCAAATGAAAATGAAAACATGACAGTGTAAACCCTTTGGGATGCAGCAAAAGCAGTCCTAAGAGGAAGGTATATTGCAATCCAGGCCTATCTCAAGAAGCAAGAAAGGTTTCAAATACCTAACTTCACATCTAAAAGGACTAGAAAAACAGCAGCACAGAAGGTCCAAAGCCAGCAGAAGAAATGAAATAATAAAGATTATAGCAGAAATAAACAATATAGAATTGAAAAAAAAAAAACAGAACAGAGCAATGAATCTAAGGGTTGGCTTTTTGAAAGAATAAACAAAATTTATAAACCCATAGCCAGACTTCTCAAAAAGAAAAGGGAGAGGACCCATTTTTTTAAAGATGGAGGAGCAGTATAGAAGTTCTCAGCTTATCTCGTCCCTGAAATGCAGTTAGATCAGCACCAAACCATTTTGCACACCTAGGAAATTGATCTCAGGATTAACATAACAATCTGCATAATGTGAACCACAGAACATGGTAGGTACATGGTGCAGAGAGGTGAATTTGGAGAGAGAAAAGTCACAGAGGCTAGGGAGCTGTTTTTGCCAAGAGAGAACAGAGAAAGGGGGAGGCTGTAGCACACTAGGATCATGCAAGAATAGCACTGCCCCCAAAAGTAGCTGTGGAGAAAGAGAAAGAGTGAAAAATCTTACAAGGGTCTGAGCAAGAAAACTGTTCCCCAGAACCATTGATTGGGAGAAATGAGAGGGTTTCAATACCATTAGGATTCTCAGAGTTGGAAATTCTGGAGCACAATACCAGGCAGTGCTCCGGTGAGGAATCAGGGGGAATCCCCAGGAACAGGCAGCAGGGTCCAAGGGGTCCGTGAACCACATGGGAAGAAGCACTTCCCATGCATGGAGTGCATTTTGTAGAGGACATACGGCCTCCCCACAGGAAAAGGTCCCAGACCTGGGAGAGCAGCATTTCCTGCTATTGGGACAAAGACGCCAGAGTGTGGTGAAACCTGGTATCAGCTGTGTGTTGTTATTTGCCATAATCTCTGAACCTCTGCTGCTGTTATTGCACGGACATTTTCTGGGGCAAGCCCACACCCAGCCACTGCTCAGAGACACTCTCCCAGAGGGTTGGAACAGGTCCAAGCTTCAGGGTCCTCTGACGTGAGGGGTTTGGAAACACAGCCCCATCTGAGATAAAACTCTAGAGGGAGGTACAGTCTAGCAGGCTGACGGGAACAGACGGGGTAGAAGCAAGGAATGAAGAGAAGTCTGAGAAAAAAGAGAGGTGCATGACTGTATATCAGTGAGAGTGCTAAGTTCTTGTGCCAGAGACTAAGGAGCTGGGTGAAGCCATTTCACCTCTCTCGTGAATACACATACACACACACTTGCATGCACGCCACACTGATCCAAGGCAGTAAGCTAAGAAAGGTGACCTAGTGGAGAACAGAGCTGTTACACCAAGTCCTGCCCAACTGCACCCTCCAAACACATCCCCTAGAAGTTCAGCACAAGTCTTTCCACCTGCTTAATGTACAGACTATAGAGTGCTTCATAGTTTCAGTTCTATGGGAAACTGGATGTAACTTCATTCAGGTTTCATTCTGTCTGCTGATTAATCCATTTATATTTTTCTTAAATTTTTGCTTCTGTATTTGTTTAAATTATTGTTTTTTTTCCTTTCTTTCCTTTTATTGGATACAGAAAGAAAAACATTTTTTAAGAAAATTAAAAAAAATTTCAAGTATGTTTTTCTTTTCTTTGTAAGTTTTTTCTTCTATTTCACTTTCTTCATTGTATTTTATTCTATTTTATTATATCCAGTATTTTAATTTTTAAATTTTTTCTTCCTTTTATTTCTTTTTATTTTTCCTTTTTTCCTCTATTGCATCAAGCTTTTTTCAGAAACCAGACCAAAACACACCTAGGATCTAGATACCTTTATTTTCTCTTTTGCATTGTTTTTAATTTTTTAATTTTCACATTTTACTCTATTAATTATTTTCTTCCTCCAAAATGACAAAACAAAGGAATTAACCACAAAAGAAAGCACAGGAAGAAATGACAGCCAGGGGCTTAATGAACAGAGATATAAGCAAGATGTCTGAACTAGAATTTTACCACAATAATAAGAATAACAGTTGGGGTTGAAAAAAGCATAGAATCCCCTTTGGCAGAAATAAAAAAGTAAAATCTAGTTAGGACAAAATTAAAATTGCTATTATCAAGAAGCAATGTTGAATGGTTGCCATAGCAGCAAGGATGGAAGAAGCAGGCCAGCGAATCAGGGATATAGACGACAACATTATGGCAAATAATGAAGCAGAAAAAAGAGGGAAACTAAGGCAAAAGAGCACAATACAAGAATTAGATAACTCAGTGACTTATTAAAAAGGAATAATCTATGATCCGAGTCACAGTATCACAAGAAGATGAAGAAAGAGAAAAAATGGGAAGAAGGTTTATGTGAGCAAATTATAGTGGAAAACTTTCCCAATCTAGGGAAAGACACAGACATCACAATCCAAAAAGCACAGAGAATTCCCATTATAATCAACAAAAACCAACCATCAACAAGGCATATCATGGTCAAATTCAAAACATACACAGACAAGGAAAGAATTATGAAAGTAACAAGGGAAAAAAGTCCTTAATCTATAGGGGAAGACAGATCAGGTTCACAGCAGAACTATCCATAGAAAATTGGCAGGTCACAAAGGAGTGGCAGGATATATTCAATGTGCTAAATGGGGAAAATATGCAGCCAAAAACTCTTTATCCAGCAAGGTTATCATACAAAATAGAAGGAAAGATAAAGAGTTTCCTAGACAAACAAAAACTAAAGGATTTGAGACCAGTAAACCAGCCATACAAGAAATTTTAAGGGGGACTTTCTGAGGGGAGACAAGACAAAACAAACCAAAAAAGACCAAAAGAAACAAAGACTAGAAAGGACCAGAGAACATCAACAGAAACTCCAACACTGCAGGAAACAAAATGGCACTAAATTCATATATTTCAGTACTCACTCTAAAAATGTCAATGGACTAAATGCTTCGATGAAAAGACACAGGGTATCAGAATGGACAAGAAAAGCAAGACCCATGTATATGCTTCTTACAAGAGACCCATTTTAGACCTAAAGACACCTTCAGATAGAAAGAAAGGGGATGTGGAACAATCTATCATGATTATGGTCACCAAAGGAAACCCAGAGTAGCCACACCTTTAAGAGATAAATCAGATTTTAAAATAATGACTGTACCAAGAAATGAAGAAGGGCATTATAATCATAATTAAGGGGTCTATCCACCTAGAAAATCTAAAAATTATAAACATTTATTTGCCAAATGTGGAACCCCCAAATATATAATCAATTAATCACACACATAAAGAAACTCATTGATAATAATACCATAATAGTAGGGACATCAACACCCATTTACAGCAAGGGAAATATAACCTAAGCAGAAAATATACAAGGAAACAATTGGTTTGAATGACACACAGGACCAGATGGACTTAACAGATATATTCAGAAGATTTCATCCTAAAGCAGCAGAATACACATTCTTCTCCAGTGCACATGGGACATTCTCCAGAATATATAACATACTGGGTCACAATTCAGCCCTCAACAAGTACAAAAAGTTTGAGATCATACCATGCATATTTTTAGACCACAACTGTATGAAACTTGGAATCAACCATAAGAGAAAATTTGGAAAGATGACAAACACGTGGAGACTAAAGGACATCCTTCTAAAAAATGAATGTGCTAACCAAGAAGTTAAAGAGGAAATTAATAAGTACATGGTAGCCAATGAAAATGAAAACACAAGAGCGCAAAACCTCTGGGATGCAACAAAGGCAGTCATAAGAGGGAAGTATATAACAATACAGGCCTTCCTAAAGAAGGAAGGTCTCAGATACACAACCTAACCTTAAACCTTAAAGAGCTGGAAAAGAACATCAAATAAAAACCAAAACCAGCAGAAGATACAAAATAATAAATATTAGAGCAGAAATTACTGGTAAAGAAATTAAAAAAAAAAGAGTAGAACAGATGAAACCAGGAACTGGTTCTTTGAAAGAATTCACAAAATTGATAATCCCCAAGACAGATTGATTAAAAAAACAAAACAAAACAAACCAGAAAGAACACAAATAAATAAAAATCATGAATGAAAGAGAAGATCACAACTGACACTGCAGAAATAGAAACAATAGTAAGAATATTATGAGCAATTATATGCCAAAAAATTGGGCAATCTGGAAGAAATGAACAAATTCATAGAAAGATATAATTACCAAAACTGAAAAGGAAACAATAGAGAATTTGAATGGAACCATAACCAGTAAAAATTGAATCAGTAATGAAAAGTCTTCCAACAAACAAGAATCCAGGACTGGATGGATTTCCATGGGAATTCTACCAAAAATTTTAAAGAAGAGTTAACACCTATTCTTTTGCAGCCACTATAAAAAATAGAAATGGAAGGAAAACTTCTCCACTCATTCTTCAAGGCCAGCATTACCTTGATTCCAAAACCAGACAAAGTCCGCACTAAAAAGGAGAACTACAGGCCAATTTCCCTGATGAACATGGATGGAAAAATTCTCAACAAGATACAGGCCAAACAGATCCAACAATACATTAAAAGGATTATTCAGGTTTCGGGACAAACATGGCGGAGAAGTAGGGGGATCCATACCTCCCATGTCTCTCAAACAAAGAAGGGCTGAAGCCAAAGGACTTTGAAACCTGAGAGTCTGGGAGGAAACGAGACTGCGTCTAAAAAGGAGACACTGGGACAACCTAGATGGGCTATAAGTGGGTGATTAAGAACTGGGGGAGATAAAACAGGCCCCATATGCAGGGAGGGGAGGGATCCCCTTTTGCAGAGAGACAAAAGGAAGAGAAAGAGTGGCTGAGGAAGCTTAGAACTGTATCTGGACAAGAAATAAACCTCAGACTGGGACTGAGAGGGATCCCATCTCTAACTGTGGGGCTTTCCTTGCACTGGGACCGACTACCCTGTTTGCTCACCTGGGGAGGAGGAGAGCCAACATCGGGTTTGGTAGGTCAGGAGCAGTCTGCAGTAAGAGAAAACGGCCCCTTCCCTGGAGTGCTGTGAGATAGGACAAAGCCTGCCTGTGTCTGCCACCCCAGGGCTCAGTGGCTAGGTCAAGGGCATAGTCTGCAGTAGGAGAAAGCGACCCCCCCTCCCTGGAGTGCTGCGGGATAGGACAAAGCCTGCCTACATCTGCCAACTCTGGGCTCAGTGGCTAGGTCAGGGGCACAGTCCACAGCAGGAGAAGGTGGTCCTCCCTGAAGTGCTGTGGCACAAAGCTAACTGGGACCACATATTGAGCCACACACAGAGGCTCTTCCCCAGTGTCAGAGCTCATGGAGCGGGACTTTGAATCCTAGCCAAGCACCAGGACAGGGGAGTCGGTGGAGCAAGAAAGACTGCCCTGTCTGTGTGCATGCTACAGTGAGGATGACTCAAATGGAGTCCACCAGTCTGTGAAGAGACTGGGGGATCACCATCCCCCCCCACCATCAAGGTGGGGCCTCAGGGATCATTCTGAGGGCCCCACAGTGGAGGCAAGACCAGCCGACACCAAACCACATCCCTCCACACCAGGTAACTATGCATCTACTGGAGCGGGATGGACACTATGGAATCAAATGGCTCCATCCTCCAGACCAGTGCTGCTGCATAACCTGGATTAACTCCAGGACATTTCTCATTGTTTAGATAGATTTCCCTCCCTTTCCTCCTTACTTATGTCTTCCCTCCTCAAGGCTGGTTACTCGGGTTGTTGGTTTGTTTAAGCAGATATATTTAATACATTCCCTTGATATGTGTTCTACACCTCCTTCTGTAGTTTTCTTTCTCTCTCTCTGGAATAATGAAGCCATGTAGTTTCTCTATCTGGGTAACTTTATCTTTGTTTCTTTGCCCCCGCTTCCTTCTTTATTTTCCTTTCTCTATGGATTAAGCCATTTAGTCTCTCTGCTTGGTCAATGTTTATTTTCTCCTTGTCCCCGCCCCTGTCATTTCTCTCTTTGTATGTGCTCTCCATCAGCACCACATATACCCTGTTCTTACAGCTGCTGTTTCTTGATTTTCGCTTTTGAATTTTTTCTTTGTTTCTCTGTTTGTTTTATTTGTCTGTGTGTTTATGCGTTTTTGTTTCCGGTTTGTCATTTTTTTTTTTCTTTTCCAGGGCTACTTCAAGGAACAAATTAAAAGCATACATCGTGGAGGGTCTAAAACATCACTATGAGTAGAGAAAAAAATAACCAAAGTCACAACTATAGAGAGCCAGTAACACACTCCAAAAAACACCTCCTGAATGGCCAGGTCCTGGACAGTATATGAACCCCCTTTACTATAGCAATGCTTGCAGGTCCAGAGCACAGAAAAAGAATTTTAGACTCATAAGGGACAGAAAACTAGCCAAAATTATGAAACTGAAGAATTCCCCTCAAAAGAAATTCCAGGAAGAAGTGACAGCTAAATAATTGATCAACACAGATATAAGCAATATAACTGAACAAGAATTTAGAATAATAGTCATAAAATTAATCGCTGGGCTTGAAAAAGGCATAGAAGATAGCAGAGAATCTATTGTTGCAAAGATCAAGGAACTAAAAAATAGTCATGAGGAAATAAAAATGTTACAAATGAGGTACAAAATAAAATGGAGGGGACCACAGCACAGAACAAAGAGGCAGAGAGGAGAAGAGGTGAATTAGAAGATACAATTCTGGAAAAAGAGGAATCTGAGAAAAAGATTAAAAAAAACAGGGGAGAATTAGAGAACTAAGTGAATGCACTCAAATGGAACAATATCTGTATCATAGGAATTCTAGAAAAAGATGAAGAGGGTGAAAGGGGCTGAAGGTGTACTGGAATAAATCATAGCTGAGAACTTCCCCAACATGGGGAAGGAAACAGACATTGAAATCCAAGAGGCACAGAGAACTCCCTTCAGACGTAACTTGAATTGATCTTCTCCACAATATATCATAGTGACACTGGCACAATACAAGGGTCAAGAGAAAATTCTGAAAGTAGGTATGGATTAAACAGGCCTTAACATACAAATGTAGATACACAAGGGTAGAAGCAGACCTATCTACTGAAACTTGGCAGGCAAGAAAGGAATGGCAGGATATCTTCAATGTGATGAACAGGAAAACTGTGCAGCCAAGAATCCTTTATCCAGCAAGCTTGCCATTCAGACTAGAAGGAGAGATAAAGGTATTCTCAAACAAACAAAAATTGAAGGATTTCATCACCACTAAACCAGCCCTTCAAGAGATCCTAACTGAATGAATCCTGTGAGTGAAATGTTGCAAGGACCACAAAGTACCAAAATATCACTACAAGCATGAAACCTACAGATAACACAATGACTCTACACCAATATCATTCAATAACAACACTGAATGTAAATAGACGAAATGCTCCAATCAAAAGATATAAGGTATCAGAATGGATAAAAAAAAAAAAACAAGACCCATCTATTTGCTGTCTACAAGAGACTCATTTTAGACCTGAGGACACCTACAGATTAAAAGTGAGGTGATTGAGAACTATCCAGCATGTTACTGGAAGTCAAAAGAAAGCTGGAGTAGCCATACTTATATCAGACAAACTAGACTGTAAATTAAATTCAACAAGAGATGAAGAAGGGCATTATATAATAATTACAAGGTCTATCCATCAGGAAGAGCTAACAATTATAAATGTCTATGAAATGAATTCGTGAGTACCCAAAGATATAAAACAATTAATACAAACGTAAGCAATCTTATTGTTAGAATGTGGTAATTGCAGTGGACTTTAATACTGCACTTACAACAATGGACAGATCATCTAGACAGAGAATCATTAAAGACAATGACCCTGAATGATACATTGGATCAGATGAATTTGACACATATATTTAGAACACTACATCCCACAGCAGCAGAATATACTTTCTTATTGAGTGCACATGGAACATTTTCAAAGACAGATAACATAGTGGTTCACAAAACAGCCTTCAATAAATATAAAAGAATTAAGATCATACCATGCATACTTTCAGTCCACAATGTTATGAAACTTGAAATCAACCACAGAAAAAGTCTGGAAAACCTCCAAAAGCATGGAGGTCAAAGATCATCCTAGTAAAGAACAAATGGGTCAACCAGGCAATTAGAGAAGACATTTAAAAAAAATATGGAGGAGATTGGGGAAGATGGCGGCGTAGGAGGACTCTGGGCTCACCGCGCGTCCTGCTGATCACTTAGATTCCACCTACACCTGCCTAAATAACCCAGAAAACCGCCAGAGGATTAGCAGAATGGAGTCGCCGGAGCCAAGAGCAGACCAGAGGCCCACGGAAGAGGGTAGGAAGGGCGGCAAGGCGGTGCGCGCTCCACGGACTGGCGGGAGGGAGCCGGAGCGGAGGGGCGGCTCGCCGGCCAAGCAGAGCCCCCGAGTCTGGCTTGGAAAAGCGGAGGGGCCTGACGGACTGTGTTCCGACAGCAAGCGCGACTTAGTGTCTGGGAGGTCCTAAGTTAACAGCTCTGCTCAGAAAGCTGGAAGGCTGGAGGACAAAGGGAGGGAGAGCTGCTGAGCCCCCGGACAACAGAGCTCAGTTTGGTGGGGAACAAAGGCGCTCGCCAGCGCCATCTCCCCCGCCCATTCCCCAGCCCAAATCCCAAAGAGAACCAGTTCCTGCCAGGGAACTTCCTCGCTCCGCGTAAACACCCAACTCTGTGCTTCTGCGGAGGAGCCAAACCTCCGGCAGCGGATCTGACTCCCTCCCGCTGCCACAGGGCCCCTCCTGAAGTGGATCACCTAAGGAGAAGTGAGCTAAGCCTGCCCCCCCTGCCCCTGTGCACCTTGCCTGCCCACCCCAGCTAATACGCCAGATCCCCAGCATCACAAGCCTGGCAGTGTGCAAGTACCCCAGACGGGCCACGCCACCCCACAGTGAATCCCGCCCCTAGGAGAGGGGAAGAGAAGGCATGCACCAGTCTGACTGTGGCCCCAGCGGTGGGCCAGGGGCAGACATCAGTCTGACTGCGACTCCGCCCAGCAACTCCAGTTATACACCACAGCACAGGGGAAGTGCCCTGCAGGTCCTCACCACGCCGGGGACTATCCAAAATGACCAAGCGGAAGAATTCCCCTCAGAAGAATCTCCAGGAAATAACAACAGCTAATGAGCTGATCAAAAAGGATTTAAATAATATAACAGAAAGTGAATTTAGAATAATAGTCATAAAATTAATCGCTGGGCTTGAAAACAGTATAGAGGACAGCAGAGAATCTCTTGCTACAGAGATCAAGGGACTAAGGGACAGTCACGAGGAGCTGAAAAACGCTTTAAATGAAATGCACAACAAAATGGAAACCACCACAGCTCGGATTGAAGAGGCAGAGGAGAGAATAGGTGAACTAGAAGATAAAGTTATGGAAAAAGAGGAAGCTGAGAAAAAGAGAGATAAAAAAATCCAGGAGTATGAGGGGAAAATTAGACAACTAAGTGATACACTAAAAAGAAATAATATACGCATAATTGGTATCCCAGAGGAGGAAGAGAGACGGAAAGGTGCTGAAGGGGTACTTGAAGAAATAATAGCTGAGAACTTCCCCGAACTGGGGAAGGAAAAAGGCATTGAAATCCAAGAGGCACAGAGAACTCCCTTCAGACGTAACTTGAATCGATCTTCTGCACGACATATCATAGTGAAACTGGCAAAATACAAGGATGAAGAGAAAATTCTGAAAGCAGCAAGGGGTAAACGTGCCCTCACATATAAAGGGAGACCTATAAGACTCGTGACTGATCTCTCTTTTGAAACTTGGCAGGCCAGAAAGAGTTGGCACGAGATTTTCAGTGTGCTAGACAGAAAAAATATGCAGCCGAGAATCCTTTATCCAGCAAGTCTGTCATTTAGAATAGAAGGAGAGATAAAGGTCTTCCCAAACAAACAAAAACTGAAGGAATTTGTCACCACTAAACCAGCCCTACAAGAGATCCTAAGGGGGACCCTGTGAGACAAAGTACCAGAGACAACACTACAAGCATAAAACATATAGACATCACAATGACTCTAAACCCGTATCTTTCTATAATAACACTGAATGTAAATGGATTAAATGCGCCAACCAAAGACATAGGGTGTCAGAATGGATAAAAAAACAAGACCCATCTATTTGCTGTCTACAAGAGACTCATTTTACACCTGAGGACACTTTTAGATTGAGAGTGAGGGGATGGAGAACTATTTATCACGCTACTGGAAGCCAAAAGAAAGCTGGAGTAGCCATACTTATATCAGACAAACTAGACTTTAAATTAAAGGCTGTAACAAGAGATGAAGAAGGACATTATATAATAGTTACAGGGTCTATTCATCAGGAAGAGCTAACAATTATAAATGTCTATGCGCCGAATACCGAAGCCCCCAAATATATAAAACAACTACTCATAAACATAAGCAACCTTATTGATAAGAATGTGGTAATTGCAGGGGACTTTAACACCCCACTTACAGAAATGGATAGATCATCTAGACACACGGTCAGTAAAGAAACAAGGGCCCTGAATGAGACATTGGATCAGATGGACTTGACAGATATATTTAGAACTCTGCATCCCAAAGCAACAGAATACACTTTCTTCTCGAGTGCACATGGAACATTCTCCAAGATAGATCATATACTGGGTCACAAAACAGCCCTTCATAAGTTTACCAGAATTGAAATACCATGCATACTTTCAGACCACAATGCTATGAAGCTTGAAATCAACCACAGGAAAAAGTCTGGAAAACCTCCAAAAGCATGGAGGTTACAGAACGCCCTACTAACAAATGAGTGGGTCAACCAGGCAATTAGAGAAGAAATTAAAAAATATATGGAAACAAACGAAAATGAAAATACAACAATCCAAATGCTTTGGGATGCAGCGAAGGCAGTCCTGAGAGGAAAATACATTGCAATCCAGGCCTCTTTCAAGAAACAAGAAAAATCTCAAATACAAAATCTACCAGCACACATAAAGGAAATAGAAGCAGAACAGCAAAGGTAGCCTAAACCCAGCAGACGAAGAGAAATAATAAAGATCAGAGCAGAAATAAACAATATAGAATCTAAAAAAAATGTAGAGCAGATCAACGAAACCAAGAGTTGGTTTTTTGAAAAAATAAACAAAATTGAGAAACCTCTAGCCAGGCTTCTCAAAAAGAAAAGGGAGATGACCCAAATAGATAAAATCATGAACGAAAATGGAATTATTACAACCAATCCCTCAGAGATACAAACAATTATCAGGGAATACTATGAAAAATTATATGCCAACAAATTGAACAACCTGGAAGAAATGGACAAATTCTGAACACCCACACTCTTCCAAAACTCAATCAGGAGGAAATAGAAAGCTTGAACAGACCCATAACCAGCGAAGAAATTGAATCGGTTATCAAAAATCTCCCAACAAATAAGAGTCCAGGACCAGATGGCTTCCCAGGGGAGTTCTACCAGACGTTTAAAGCAGAGATAATACCTATCCTTCTCAAGCTATTCCAAGAAATAGAAAGGGAAGGAAAACTTCCAGACTCATTCTATGAAGCCAGTATTCCTTTGATTCCTAAACGAGACAGAGACCCAGTAAAAAAAGAGAACTACCGGCCAATATCCCTGATGAATATGGATGCAAAAATTCTCAATAAGATACTAGCAAATCGAATTCAATGGCATATAAAAAAAAATTATTCACCATGGTCAAGTGGTATTCATTCCTGGGATGCAGGGCTGGTTCAACATTCGCAAATCAATCAACGTGATACATCACATTAACAAAAAAAAAAAGAGAAGAAACATATGATCCTGTCAATCGATGCAGAAAAGGCCTTTGACAAAATCCAGCACCCTTTCTTAATAAAAACCCTTGAGAAAGTCGGGATAGAAGGAACATACTTTAAAGATCATAAAAGCCATTTATGAAAAGCCCACAGCTAACATCATCCTCAACGGGGAAAAACTCAGAGCTTTTTCCCTGAGATAAGGAACACGACAGGGATGCCCACTCTCACCGCTGTTGTTTAACATAGTGCTGGAAGTTCTAGCATCAGCAATCAGACAACAAAAGGAAATCAAAGGCATCAAAATCGGCAAAGATGAAATCAAGCTTTCGCTTTTTGCAGATGACATGATATTATACATGGAAAATCCGATAGACTCCACCAAAAGTCTGCTAGAATTGATACATGAATTCAGCAAAGTTGCAGGATACAAAATCAATGTACAGAAATCAGTTGCATTCTTATACACTAACAATGAAGCAACAGAAAGACAACTAAAGAAACTGATCCCATTCACAATTGCACCAAGAAGCATAAAATACCTAGGAATAAATCTAACCAAAGATGTAAAGGATCTGTATGCTGAAAACTATAGAAAACTTATGAAGGAAATTGAAGAAGATTTAAAGAAATGGAAAGACATTCCCTGCTCATGGATTGGAAGAATAAATATTGTCAAAATGTCAATACTACCCAAAGCTATCTACACATTCAATGCAATCCCAATCAAAATTGCACCAGCATTCTTCTCGAAACTAGAACAAGCAATCCTAAAATTCATATGGAACCACAAAAGGCCCCGAATAGCCAAAGGAATTTTGAAGAAGAAGACCAAAGCAGGAGGCATCACAATCCCAGACTTTAGCCTCTACTACAAAGCTGTCATCATCAAGACAGCATGGTATTGGCACAAAAACAGACACATAGACCAATGGAATAGAATAGAAACCCCAGAACTAGACCCACAAACGTATGGCCAACTCATCTTTGACAAAGCAGGAAAGAACATCCAATGGAAAAAAGACAGCCTCTTTAACAAATGGTGCTGGGAGAACTGGACAGCAACATGCAGAAGGTTGAAACTAGACCACTTTCGGTCAATGCAAAAGATGGCGGCGTAGGAGGACGCTGGGCTCACCGCGCGTCCTGCTGATCACTTAGATTCCACCTACACCTGCCTAAATAACCCAGAAAACCGCCAGAGGATTAGCAGAACGGAGTCGCCGGAGCCAAGCGCAGACGAGAGGCCCACGGAAGAGGGTAGGAAGGGCGGCGAGGCGGTGCATGCTCCACGGACTGGCGGGAGGGAGCCGGGGCGGAGGGGCGGCTCGCCGGCCAAGCAGAGCTCCAGAGTCTGGCTTGGAAAAGCGGAGGGGCCTGACGGACTGTGTTCCAACAGCAAGCGCGACTTAGCGTCTGGGAGGTTATAAGTTAACAGCTCTGCTCGGAAAGCGGGAAGGCTGGAGGACAAAGGGAGGGAGAGCTGCTGAGCCCCCGGACGACAGAGCTCAGTTTGGTGGGGAACAAAGGCGCTCGCCAGCGCCATCTCCCCCGCCCATCCCCCAGCCAAAATCCCAAAGAGAACCAGTTCCTGCCAGGGAACTGCCTCGCTCCGCGCAAACACCCAACTCTGTGCTTCTGCGGAGGAGCCAAACCTCCGGCAGCGGATCTGACTCCCTCCCGCTGCCACAGGGCCCCTCCTGAAGTGGATTACCTAAGGAGAAGCGAGCTAAGCCTGCCCCTCCTGCCCCTGTGCACCTTGCCTACCCACCCCAGCTAATACGCCAGATCCCCAGCATCACAAGTCTGGCAGTGTGCAAGTAGCCCAGACGGGCCACGCCACCCCACAGTGAATCCCGCCCCTAGGAGAGGGGAAGAGAAGGCACACACCAGTTTGACTGTGGCCCCAGCAGTGGGCTGGGGGCAGACATCAGGTCGGACTGCGGCCCCGCCCACCAACTCCAGTTATACACCACAGCACAGGGGAAGTGCCCTGCAGGTCCTCACCACGCCAGGGACTATCCAAAATGACCAAGCGGAAGAATTCCCCTCAGAAGAATCTCCAGGAAATAACAACAGCTAATGAGCTGATCAAAAAGGATTTAAATAATATAACAGAAAGTGAATTTAAAATAATAGTCATAAAATTAATCGCCGGGCTTGAAAACAGTATACAGGACAGCAGAGAATCCCTTGCTACAGAGATCAAGGGACTAAGGAACAGTCACGAGGAGCTGAAAAACGCTTTAAATGAAATGCAAAACAAAATCGAAACCACCACAGCTCGGATTGAAGAGGCAGAGGAGAGAATAGGTGAACTAGAAGATAAAGTTATGAAAAAGAGGAAGCTGAGAGAAAGAGAGATAAAAAAATCCAGGAGTATGAGGGGAAAATTAGAGAACTAAGTGATACACTAAAAAGAAATAATAAACGCATAATTGGTATCCCAGAGGATGAAGAGAGACGGAAAGGTGCTGAAGGGGTACTTGAAGAAATAATAGCTGAGAACTTCCCTGAACTGGGGAAGGAAAAAGGCATTGAAATCCAAGAGGCACAGAGAACTCCCTCCAGACGGAACTTGAATCGATCTTCTGCACGACATATCATAGAGAAACTGGCAAAATACAAGGATAAAGAGAAAATTCTGAAAGCAGCAAGGGGTAAACGTGCCCTCACATATAAAGGGAGACCTATAAGACTCGTGACTGATCTCTCTTTTGAAACTTGGCAGGCCAGAAAGATTTGGCACGAGATTTTTAGTGTGCTAGACAGAAAAAATATGCAGCCGAGAATCCTTTATCCAGCAAGTCTGTCATTTAGAATAGAAGGAGAGATAAAGGTCTTCCCAAACAAACAAAAACTGAAGGAATTTGTCACCACTAAACCAGCCCTACAAGAGATCCTAAGGGGGACCCTGTGAGACAAAATACCAGAGACATCACTACAAGCATAAAACATACAGACATCACAATGACTCTAAACCCGTATCTTTCTATAATAACACTGAATGTAAATGGATTAAATGCGCCAACCAAAAGACATAGGGTATCAGAATGGATAAAAAAACAAGACCCATCTATTTACTGTCTACAAGAGACTCATTTTAGACCTGAGGACACCTTTAGATTGAGAGTGAGGGGATGGAGAACTATTTATCATGCTACTGGAAGTCAAAAGAAAGCTGGAGTAGCCATACTTATATCAGACAAACTAGACTTTAAATTAAAGGCTGTAACAAGAGATGAAGAAGGACATTATATAATAGTTACAGGGTCTATCCATCAGGAAGAGCTAACAATTATAAATGTCTATGCGCCGAATACCGGAGCCCCCAAATATATAAAACAACTACTCATAAACATAAGCAACCTTATTGATAAGAATGTGGTAATTGCAGGGGTCTTTAACACCCCACTTACAGAAATGGATAGATCATCTAGACACACGCTCAATAAAGAAACAAGGGCCCTGAATGAGACATTGGATCAGATGGACTTGACAGATATATTTAGAACTCTGCATCCCAAAGCAACAGAATATACTTTCTTCTCGAGTGCACATGGAACATTCTCCAAGATAGATCATATACTGGGTCACAAAACAGCCCTTCATAAGTTTACCAGAATTGAAATTATACCATGCATACTTTCAGACCACAATGCTATGAAGCTTGAAATCAACCACAGAAAAAAGTCTGGAAAACCTCCAAGAGCATGGAGGTTAAAGAACACCCTACTAACGAATGAGTGGGTCAACCAGGCAATTAGAGAAGAAATTAAAAAATATATGGAAACAAACGAAAATGAAAATACAACAATCCAAACGCTTTGGGACGCGGCGAAGGCAGTCCTGAGAGGAAAATACATTGCCATCCAGGCCTATCTCAAGAAACAAGAAAAATCCCAAATACAAAATCTAACAGCACACCTAAAGGAAATAGAAGCAGAACAGCAATGGCAGCCTAAATCCAGCAGAAGAAGAGAAATAATAAAGATCAGAGCAGAAATAAACAATATAGAGTCTAAAAAAACTGTAGAGCAGATCAACGAAACCAAGAGTTGGTTTTTTGAAAAAATAAACAAAATTGACAAACCTCTAGCAAGGCTTCTCAAAAAGAAAAGGGAGATGACCCAAATAGATAAAATCATGAATGAAAATGGAATTATTACAACCAATCCCTCAGAGATACAAACAATTATCAGGGAATACTATGAAAAATTATATGCCAACAAATTGGACAACCTGGAAGAAATGGACAAATTCCTGAACACCCACACTCTTCCAAAACTCAATCAGGAGGAAATAGAAAGCTTGAACAGACCCATAACCAGCGAAGAAATTGAATCAGTTATCAAAAATCTCCCAACAAATAAGAGTCCAGGACCAGATGGCTTCCCAGGGGAGTTCTACCAGACGTTTAAAGCAGAGATAATACCTATCCTTCTCAAGCTATTCCAAGAAATAGAAAGGGAAGGAAAACTTCCAGACTCATTCTATGAAGCCAGTATTACTTTGATTCCCAAACCAGACAGAGACCCAGTAAAAAAAGAGAACTACCGGCCAATATCCCTGATGAATATGGATGCAAAAATTCTCAAGATACTAGCAAATCGAATTCAATGGCATATAAAAAAAAAATTATTCACCATGGTCAAGTGGTATTCATTCCTGGGATGCAGGGCTGGTTCAACATTCGCAAATCAATCAACGTGATACATCACATTAACAAAAAAAAAAAGAGAAGAAACATATGATCCTGTCAATCGATGCAGAAAAGGCCTTTGACAAAATCCAGCACCCTTTCTTAATAAAAACCCTTGAGAAAGTCGGGATAGAAGGAACATACTTTAAAGATCATAAAAGCCATTTATGAAAAGCCCACAGCTAACATCATCCTCAACGGGGAAAAACTCAGAGCTTTTTCCCTGAGATAAGGAACACGACAGGGATGCCCACTCTCACCGCTGTTGTTTAACATAGTGCTGGAAGTTCTAGCATCAGCAATCAGACAACAAAAGGAAATCAAAGGCATCAAAATCGGCAAAGATGAAATCAAGCTTTCGCTTTTTGCAGATGACATGATATTATACATGGAAAATCCGATAGACTCCACCAAAAGTCTGCTAGAATTGATACATGAATTCAGCAAAGTTGCAGGATACAAAATCAATGTACAGAAATCAGTTGCATTCTTATACACTAACAATGAAGCAACAGAAAGACAACTAAAGAAACTGATCCCATTCACAATTGCACCAAGAAGCATAAAATACCTAGGAATAAATCTAACCAAAGATGTAAAGGATCTGTATGCTGAAAACTATAGAAAACTTATGAAGGAAATTGAAGAAGATTTAAAGAAATGGAAAGACATTCCCTGCTCATGGATTGGAAGAATAAATATTGTCAAAATGTCAATACTACCCAAAGCTATCTACACATTCAATGCAATCCCAATCAAAATTGCACCAGCATTCTTCTCGAAACTAGAACAAGCAATCCTAAAATTCATATGGAACCACAAAAGGCCCCGAATAGCCAAAGGAATTTTGAAGAAGAAGACCAAAGCAGGAGGCATCACAATCCCAGACTTTAGCCTCTACTACAAAGCTGTCATCATCAAGACAGCATGGTATTGGCACAAAAACAGACACATAGACCAATGGAATAGAATAGAAACCCCAGAACTAGACCCACAAACGTATGGCCAACTCATCTTTGACAAAGCAGGAAAGAACATCCAATGGAAAAAAGACAGCCTCTTTAACAAATGGTGCTGGGAGAACTGGACAGCAACATGCAGAAGGTTGAAACTAGACCACTTTCGGTCAATGCAAAAGATGGCGGCGTAGGAGGACGCTGGGCTCACCGCGCGTCCTGCTGATCACTTAGATTCCACCTACACCTGCCTAAATAACCCAGAAAACCGCCAGAGGATTAGCAGAACGGAGTCGCCGGAGCCAAGCGCAGACGAGAGGCCCACGGAAGAGGGTAGGAAGGGCGGCGAGGCGGTGCATGCTCCACGGACTGGCGGGAGGGAGCCGGGGCGGAGGGGCGGCTCGCCGGCCAAGCAGAGCTCCAGAGTCTGGCTTGGAAAAGCGGAGGGGCCTGACGGACTGTGTTCCAACAGCAAGCGCGACTTAGCGTCTGGGAGGTTATAAGTTAACAGCTCTGCTCGGAAAGCGGGAAGGCTGGAGGACAAAGGGAGGGAGAGCTGCTGAGCCCCCGGACGACAGAGCTCAGTTTGGTGGGGAACAAAGGCGCTCGCCAGCGCCATCTCCCCCGCCCATCCCCCAGCCAAAATCCCAAAGAGAACCAGTTCCTGCCAGGGAACTGCCTCGCTCCGCGCAAACACCCAACTCTGTGCTTCTGCGGAGGAGCCAAACCTCCGGCAGCGGATCTGACTCCCTCCCGCTGCCACAGGGCCCCTCCTGAAGTGGATTACCTAAGGAGAAGCGAGCTAAGCCTGCCCCTCCTGCCCCTGTGCACCTTGCCTACCCACCCCAGCTAATACGCCAGATCCCCAGCATCACAAGTCTGGCAGTGTGCAAGTAGCCCAGACGGGCCACGCCACCCCACAGTGAATCCCGCCCCTAGGAGAGGGGAAGAGAAGGCACACACCAGTTTGACTGTGGCCCCAGCAGTGGGCTGGGGGCAGACATCAGGTCGGACTGCGGCCCCGCCCACCAACTCCAGTTATACACCACAGCACAGGGGAAGTGCCCTGCAGGTCCTCACCACGCCAGGGACTATCCAAAATGACCAAGCGGAAGAATTCCCCTCAGAAGAATCTCCAGGAAATAACAACAGCTAATGAGCTGATCAAAAAGGATTTAAATAATATAACAGAAAGTGAATTTAAAATAATAGTCATAAAATTAATCGCCGGGCTTGAAAACAGTATACAGGACAGCAGAGAATCCCTTGCTACAGAGATCAAGGGACTAAGGAACAGTCACGAGGAGCTGAAAAACGCTTTAAATGAAATGCAAAACAAAATCGAAACCACCACAGCTCGGATTGAAGAGGCAGAGGAGAGAATAGGTGAACTAGAAGATAAAGTTATGAAAAAGAGGAAGCTGAGAGAAAGAGAGATAAAAAAATCCAGGAGTATGAGGGGAAAATTAGAGAACTAAGTGATACACTAAAAAGAAATAATAAACGCATAATTGGTATCCCAGAGGATGAAGAGAGACGGAAAGGTGCTGAAGGGGTACTTGAAGAAATAATAGCTGAGAACTTCCCTGAACTGGGGAAGGAAAAAGGCATTGAAATCCAAGAGGCACAGAGAACTCCCTCCAGACGGAACTTGAATCGATCTTCTGCACGACATATCATAGAGAAACTGGCAAAATACAAGGATAAAGAGAAAATTCTGAAAGCAGCAAGGGGTAAACGTGCCCTCACATATAAAGGGAGACCTATAAGACTCGTGACTGATCTCTCTTTTGAAACTTGGCAGGCCAGAAAGATTTGGCACGAGATTTTTAGTGTGCTAGACAGAAAAAATATGCAGCCGAGAATCCTTTATCCAGCAAGTCTGTCATTTAGAATAGAAGGAGAGATAAAGGTCTTCCCAAACAAACAAAAACTGAAGGAATTTGTCACCACTAAACCAGCCCTACAAGAGATCCTAAGGGGGACCCTGTGAGACAAAATACCAGAGACATCACTACAAGCATAAAACATACAGACATCACAATGACTCTAAACCCGTATCTTTCTATAATAACACTGAATGTAAATGGATTAAATGCGCCAACCAAAAGACATAGGGTATCAGAATGGATAAAAAAACAAGACCCATCTATTTACTGTCTACAAGAGACTCATTTTAGACCTGAGGACACCTTTAGATTGAGAGTGAGGGGATGGAGAACTATTTATCATGCTACTGGAAGTCAAAAGAAAGCTGGAGTAGCCATACTTATATCAGACAAACTAGACTTTAAATTAAAGGCTGTAACAAGAGATGAAGAAGGACATTATATAATAGTTACAGGGTCTATCCATCAGGAAGAGCTAACAATTATAAATGTCTATGCGCCGAATACCGGAGCCCCCAAATATATAAAACAACTACTCATAAACATAAGCAACCTTATTGATAAGAATGTGGTAATTGCAGGGGTCTTTAACACCCCACTTACAGAAATGGATAGATCATCTAGACACACGCTCAATAAAGAAACAAGGGCCCTGAATGAGACATTGGATCAGATGGACTTGACAGATATATTTAGAACTCTGCATCCCAAAGCAACAGAATATACTTTCTTCTCGAGTGCACATGGAACATTCTCCAAGATAGATCATATACTGGGTCACAAAACAGCCCTTCATAAGTTTACCAGAATTGAAATTATACCATGCATACTTTCAGACCACAATGCTATGAAGCTTGAAATCAACCACAGAAAAAAGTCTGGAAAACCTCCAAGAGCATGGAGGTTAAAGAACACCCTACTAACGAATGAGTGGGTCAACCAGGCAATTAGAGAAGAAATTAAAAAATATATGGAAACAAACGAAAATGAAAATACAACAATCCAAACGCTTTGGGACGCGGCGAAGGCAGTCCTGAGAGGAAAATACATTGCCATCCAGGCCTATCTCAAGAAACAAGAAAAATCCCAAATACAAAATCTAACAGCACACCTAAAGGAAATAGAAGCAGAACAGCAATGGCAGCCTAAATCCAGCAGAAGAAGAGAAATAATAAAGATCAGAGCAGAAATAAACAATATAGAGTCTAAAAAAACTGTAGAGCAGATCAACGAAACCAAGAGTTGGTTTTTTGAAAAAATAAACAAAATTGACAAACCTCTAGCAAGGCTTCTCAAAAAGAAAAGGGAGATGACCCAAATAGATAAAATCATGAATGAAAATGGAATTATTACAACCAATCCCTCAGAGATACAAACAATTATCAGGGAATACTATGAAAAATTATATGCCAACAAATTGGACAACCTGGAAGAAATGGACAAATTCCTGAACACCCACACTCTTCCAAAACTCAATCAGGAGGAAATAGAAAGCTTGAACAGACCCATAACCAGCGAAGAAATTGAATCAGTTATCAAAAATCTCCCAACAAATAAGAGTCCAGGACCAGATGGCTTCCCAGGGGAGTTCTACCAGACGTTTAAAGCAGAGATAATACCTATCCTTCTCAAGCTATTCCAAGAAATAGAAAGGGAAGGAAAACTTCCAGACTCATTCTATGAAGCCAGTATTACTTTGATTCCCAAACCAGACAGAGACCCAGTAAAAAAAGAGAACTACCGGCCAATATCCCTGATGAATATGGATGCAAAAATTCTCAATAAGATACTAGCAAATCGAATTCAATGGCATATAAAAAAAAAATTATTCACCATGGTCAAGTGGTATTCATTCCTGGGATGCAGGGCTGGTTCAACATTCGCAAATCAATCAACGTGATACATCACATTAACAAAAAAAAAAAGAGAAGAAACATATGATCCTGTCAATCGATGCAGAAAAGGCCTTTGACAAAATCCAGCACCCTTTCTTAATAAAAACCCTTGAGAAAGTCGGGATAGAAGGAACATACTTTAAAGATCATAAAAGCCATTTATGAAAAGCCCACAGCTAACATCATCCTCAACGGGGAAAAACTCAGAGCTTTTTCCCTGAGATAAGGAACACGACAGGGATGCCCACTCTCACCGCTGTTGTTTAACATAGTGCTGGAAGTTCTAGCATCAGCAATCAGACAACAAAAGGAAATCAAAGGCATCAAAATCGGCAAAGATGAAATCAAGCTTTCGCTTTTTGCAGATGACATGATATTATACATGGAAAATCCGATAGACTCCACCAAAAGTCTGCTAGAATTGATACATGAATTCAGCAAAGTTGCAGGATACAAAATCAATGTACAGAAATCAGTTGCATTCTTATACACTAACAATGAAGCAACAGAAAGACAACTAAAGAAACTGATCCCATTCACAATTGCACCAAGAAGCATAAAATACCTAGGAATAAATCTAACCAAAGATGTAAAGGATCTGTATGCTGAAAACTATAGAAAACTTATGAAGGAAATTGAAGAAGATTTAAAGAAATGGAAAGACATTCCCTGCTCATGGATTGGAAGAATAAATATTGTCAAAATGTCAATACTACCCAAAGCTATCTACACATTCAATGCAATCCCAATCAAAATTGCACCAGCATTCTTCTCGAAACTAGAACAAGCAATCCTAAAATTCATATGGAACCACAAAAGGCCCCGAATAGCCAAAGGAATTTTGAAGAAGAAGACCAAAGCAGGAGGCATCACAATCCCAGACTTTAGCCTCTACTACAAAGCTGTCATCATCAAGACAGCATGGTATTGGCACAAAAACAGACACATAGACCAATGGAATAGAATAGAAACCCCAGAACTAGACCCACAAACGTATGGCCAACTCATCTTTGACAAAGCAGGAAAGAACATCCAATGGAAAAAAGACAGCCTCTTTAACAAATGGTGCTGGGAGAACTGGACAGCAACATGCAGAAGGTTGAAACTAGACCACTTTCGGTCAATGCAAAAGATGGCGGCGTAGGAGGACGCTGGGCTCACCGCGCGTCCTGCTGATCACTTAGATTCCACCTACACCTGCCTAAATAACCCAGAAAACCGCCAGAGGATTAGCAGAACGGAGTCGCCGGAGCCAAGCGCAGACGAGAGGCCCACGGAAGAGGGTAGGAAGGGCGGCGAGGCGGTGCATGCTCCACGGACTGGCGGGAGGGAGCCGGGGCGGAGGGGCGGCTCGCCGGCCAAGCAGAGCTCCAGAGTCTGGCTTGGAAAAGCGGAGGGGCCTGACGGACTGTGTTCCAACAGCAAGCGCGACTTAGCGTCTGGGAGGTTATAAGTTAACAGCTCTGCTCGGAAAGCGGGAAGGCTGGAGGACAAAGGGAGGGAGAGCTGCTGAGCCCCCGGACGACAGAGCTCAGTTTGGTGGGGAACAAAGGCGCTCGCCAGCGCCATCTCCCCCGCCCATCCCCCAGCCAAAATCCCAAAGAGAACCAGTTCCTGCCAGGGAACTGCCTCGCTCCGCGCAAACACCCAACTCTGTGCTTCTGCGGAGGAGCCAAACCTCCGGCAGCGGATCTGACTCCCTCCCGCTGCCACAGGGCCCCTCCTGAAGTGGATTACCTAAGGAGAAGCGAGCTAAGCCTGCCCCTCCTGCCCCTGTGCACCTTGCCTACCCACCCCAGCTAATACGCCAGATCCCCAGCATCACAAGTCTGGCAGTGTGCAAGTAGCCCAGACGGGCCACGCCACCCCACAGTGAATCCCGCCCCTAGGAGAGGGGAAGAGAAGGCACACACCAGTTTGACTGTGGCCCCAGCAGTGGGCTGGGGGCAGACATCAGGTCGGACTGCGGCCCCGCCCACCAACTCCAGTTATACACCACAGCACAGGGGAAGTGCCCTGCAGGTCCTCACCACGCCAGGGACTATCCAAAATGACCAAGCGGAAGAATTCCCCTCAGAAGAATCTCCAGGAAATAACAACAGCTAATGAGCTGATCAAAAAGGATTTAAATAATATAACAGAAAGTGAATTTAAAATAATAGTCATAAAATTAATCGCCGGGCTTGAAAACAGTATACAGGACAGCAGAGAATCCCTTGCTACAGAGATCAAGGGACTAAGGAACAGTCACGAGGAGCTGAAAAACGCTTTAAATGAAATGCAAAACAAAATCGAAACCACCACAGCTCGGATTGAAGAGGCAGAGGAGAGAATAGGTGAACTAGAAGATAAAGTTATGAAAAAGAGGAAGCTGAGAGAAAGAGAGATAAAAAAATCCAGGAGTATGAGGGGAAAATTAGAGAACTAAGTGATACACTAAAAAGAAATAATAAACGCATAATTGGTATCCCAGAGGATGAAGAGAGACGGAAAGGTGCTGAAGGGGTACTTGAAGAAATAATAGCTGAGAACTTCCCTGAACTGGGGAAGGAAAAAGGCATTGAAATCCAAGAGGCACAGAGAACTCCCTCCAGACGGAACTTGAATCGATCTTCTGCACGACATATCATAGAGAAACTGGCAAAATACAAGGATAAAGAGAAAATTCTGAAAGCAGCAAGGGGTAAACGTGCCCTCACATATAAAGGGAGACCTATAAGACTCGTGACTGATCTCTCTTTTGAAACTTGGCAGGCCAGAAAGATTTGGCACGAGATTTTTAGTGTGCTAGACAGAAAAAATATGCAGCCGAGAATCCTTTATCCAGCAAGTCTGTCATTTAGAATAGAAGGAGAGATAAAGGTCTTCCCAAACAAACAAAAACTGAAGGAATTTGTCACCACTAAACCAGCCCTACAAGAGATCCTAAGGGGGACCCTGTGAGACAAAATACCAGAGACATCACTACAAGCATAAAACATACAGACATCACAATGACTCTAAACCCGTATCTTTCTATAATAACACTGAATGTAAATGGATTAAATGCGCCAACCAAAAGACATAGGGTATCAGAATGGATAAAAAAACAAGACCCATCTATTTACTGTCTACAAGAGACTCATTTTAGACCTGAGGACACCTTTAGATTGAGAGTGAGGGGATGGAGAACTATTTATCATGCTACTGGAAGTCAAAAGAAAGCTGGAGTAGCCATACTTATATCAGACAAACTAGACTTTAAATTAAAGGCTGTAACAAGAGATGAAGAAGGACATTATATAATAGTTACAGGGTCTATCCATCAGGAAGAGCTAACAATTATAAATGTCTATGCGCCGAATACCGGAGCCCCCAAATATATAAAACAACTACTCATAAACATAAGCAACCTTATTGATAAGAATGTGGTAATTGCAGGGGTCTTTAACACCCCACTTACAGAAATGGATAGATCATCTAGACACACGCTCAATAAAGAAACAAGGGCCCTGAATGAGACATTGGATCAGATGGACTTGACAGATATATTTAGAACTCTGCATCCCAAAGCAACAGAATATACTTTCTTCTCGAGTGCACATGGAACATTCTCCAAGATAGATCATATACTGGGTCACAAAACAGCCCTTCATAAGTTTACCAGAATTGAAATTATACCATGCATACTTTCAGACCACAATGCTATGAAGCTTGAAATCAACCACAGAAAAAAGTCTGGAAAACCTCCAAGAGCATGGAGGTTAAAGAACACCCTACTAACGAATGAGTGGGTCAACCAGGCAATTAGAGAAGAAATTAAAAAATATATGGAAACAAACGAAAATGAAAATACAACAATCCAAACGCTTTGGGACGCGGCGAAGGCAGTCCTGAGAGGAAAATACATTGCCATCCAGGCCTATCTCAAGAAACAAGAAAAATCCCAAATACAAAATCTAACAGCACACCTAAAGGAAATAGAAGCAGAACAGCAATGGCAGCCTAAATCCAGCAGAAGAAGAGAAATAATAAAGATCAGAGCAGAAATAAACAATATAGAGTCTAAAAAAACTGTAGAGCAGATCAACGAAACCAAGAGTTGGTTTTTTGAAAAAATAAACAAAATTGACAAACCTCTAGCAAGGCTTCTCAAAAAGAAAAGGGAGATGACCCAAATAGATAAAATCATGAATGAAAATGGAATTATTACAACCAATCCCTCAGAGATACAAACAATTATCAGGGAATACTATGAAAAATTATATGCCAACAAATTGGACAACCTGGAAGAAATGGACAAATTCCTGAACACCCACACTCTTCCAAAACTCAATCAGGAGGAAATAGAAAGCTTGAACAGACCCATAACCAGCGAAGAAATTGAATCAGTTATCAAAAATCTCCCAACAAATAAGAGTCCAGGACCAGATGGCTTCCCAGGGGAGTTCTACCAGACGTTTAAAGCAGAGATAATACCTATCCTTCTCAAGCTATTCCAAGAAATAGAAAGGGAAGGAAAACTTCCAGACTCATTCTATGAAGCCAGTATTACTTTGATTCCCAAACCAGACAGAGACCCAGTAAAAAAAGAGAACTACCGGCCAATATCCCTGATGAATATGGATGCAAAAATTCTCAAGATACTAGCAAATCGAATTCAACGGCATATAAAAAGAATTATTCACCATGATCAAGTGGGATTCATCCCTGGGATGCAGGGCTGGTTCAACATTCGCAAATCAATCAACGTGATACACCACATTAACAAAAAAAAAGAGAAGAACCATATGATCCTGTCAATCGATGCAGAAAAGGCCTTCGACAAAATCCAGCACCCTTTCTTAATAAAAACCCTTGAGAAAGTCGGGATAGAAGGAACATACTTAAAGATCATAAAAGCCATTTATGAGAAGCTCACAGCTAACATCATCCTCAATGGGGAAAAACTGAGAGCTTTTTCCCTGAGATCAGGAACACGACAGGGATGCCCACTCTCACCGCTGTTGTTTAACATAGTGCTGGAAGTTCTAGCATCAGCAATCAGACAACAAAAGGAAATCAAAGGCATCAAAATTGGCAAAGATGAAGTCAAGCTTTCGCTTTTTGCAGATGACATGATATTATACATGGAAAATCCGATAGACTCCACCAAAAGTCTGCTAGAATTGATACATGAATTCAGCAAAGTCGCAGGATACAAAATCAATGTACAGAAATCAGTTGCATTCTTATACACTAACAATGAAGCAACAGAAAGACAAATAAAGAAACTGATCCCATTCACAATTGCACCAAGAAGCATAAAATACCTAGGAATAAATCTAACCAAAGATGTAAAGGATCTGTATGCTGAAAACTATAGAAAGCTTATGAAGGAAATGGAAGAAGATTTAAAGAAATGGAAAGACATTCCCTGCTCATGGATTGGAAAAATAAATATTGTCAAAATGTCAATACTACCCAAAGCGATCTACACATTCAATGCAATCCCAATCAAAATTGCACCAGCATTCTTCTCGAAACTAGAACAAGCAATCCTAAAATTCATATGGAACCACAAAAGGCCCCGAATAGCCAAAGGAATTTTGAAGAAGAAGACCAAAGCAGGAGGCATCACAATCCCAGACTTTAGCCTCTACTACAAAGCTGTCATCATCAAGACAGCATGGTATTGGCACAAAAACAGACACATAGACCAATGGAATAGAATAGAAACCCCAGAACTAGACCCACAAACGTATGGCCAACTCATCTTTGACAAAGCAGGAAAGAACATCCAATGGAAAAAAGACAGCCTCTTTAACAAATGGTGCTGGGAGAACTGGACAGCAACATGCAGAAGGTTGAAACTAGACCACTTTCGGTCAATGCAAAAGATGGCGGCGTAGGAGGACGCTGGGCTCACCGCGCGTCCTGCTGATCACTTAGATTCCACCTACACCTGCCTAAATAACCCAGAAAACCGCCAGAGGATTAGCAGAACGGAGTCGCCGGAGCCAAGCGCAGACGAGAGGCCCACGGAAGAGGGTAGGAAGGGCGGCGAGGCGGTGCATGCTCCACGGACTGGCGGGAGGGAGCCGGGGCGGAGGGGCGGCTCGCCGGCCAAGCAGAGCTCCAGAGTCTGGCTTGGAAAAGCGGAGGGGCCTGACGGACTGTGTTCCAACAGCAAGCGCGACTTAGCGTCTGGGAGGTTATAAGTTAACAGCTCTGCTCGGAAAGCGGGAAGGCTGGAGGACAAAGGGAGGGAGAGCTGCTGAGCCCCCGGACGACAGAGCTCAGTTTGGTGGGGAACAAAGGCGCTCGCCAGCGCCATCTCCCCCGCCCATCCCCCAGCCAAAATCCCAAAGAGAACCAGTTCCTGCCAGGGAACTGCCTCGCTCCGCGCAAACACCCAACTCTGTGCTTCTGCGGAGGAGCCAAACCTCCGGCAGCGGATCTGACTCCCTCCCGCTGCCACAGGGCCCCTCCTGAAGTGGATTACCTAAGGAGAAGCGAGCTAAGCCTGCCCCTCCTGCCCCTGTGCACCTTGCCTACCCACCCCAGCTAATACGCCAGATCCCCAGCATCACAAGTCTGGCAGTGTGCAAGTAGCCCAGACGGGCCACGCCACCCCACAGTGAATCCCGCCCCTAGGAGAGGGGAAGAGAAGGCACACACCAGTTTGACTGTGGCCCCAGCAGTGGGCTGGGGGCAGACATCAGGTCGGACTGCGGCCCCGCCCACCAACTCCAGTTATACACCACAGCACAGGGGAAGTGCCCTGCAGGTCCTCACCACGCCAGGGACTATCCAAAATGACCAAGCGGAAGAATTCCCCTCAGAAGAATCTCCAGGAAATAACAACAGCTAATGAGCTGATCAAAAAGGATTTAAATAATATAACAGAAAGTGAATTTAAAATAATAGTCATAAAATTAATCGCCGGGCTTGAAAACAGTATACAGGACAGCAGAGAATCCCTTGCTACAGAGATCAAGGGACTAAGGAACAGTCACGAGGAGCTGAAAAACGCTTTAAATGAAATGCAAAACAAAATCGAAACCACCACAGCTCGGATTGAAGAGGCAGAGGAGAGAATAGGTGAACTAGAAGATAAAGTTATGAAAAAGAGGAAGCTGAGAGAAAGAGAGATAAAAAAATCCAGGAGTTATGAGGGGAAAATTAGAGAACTAAGTGATACACTAAAAAGAAATAATAAACGCATAATTGGTATCCCAGAGGATGAAGAGAGACGGAAAGGTGCTGAAGGGGTACTTGAAGAAATAATAGCTGAGAACTTCCCTGAACTGGGGAAGGAAAAAGGCATTGAAATCCAAGAGGCACAGAGAACTCCCTCCAGACGGAACTTGAATCGATCTTCTGCACGACATATCATAGAGAAACTGGCAAAATACAAGGATAAAGAGAAAATTCTGAAAGCAGCAAGGGGTAAACGTGCCCTCACATATAAAGGGAGACCTATAAGACTCGTGACTGATCTCTCTTTTGAAACTTGGCAGGCCAGAAAGATTTGGCACGAGATTTTTTAGTGTGCTAGACAGAAAAAATATGCAGCCGAGAATCCTTTATCCAGCAAGTCTGTCATTTAGAATAGAAGGAGAGATAAAGGTCTTCCCAAACAAACAAAAACTGAAGGAATTTGTCACCACTAAACCAGCCCTACAAGAGATCCTAAGGGGGACCCTGTGAGACAAAATACCAGAGACATCACTACAAGCATAAAACATACAGACATCACAATGACTCTAAACCCGTATCTTTCTATAATAACACTGAATGTAAATGGATTAAATGCGCCAACCAAAAGACATAGGGTATCAGAATGGATAAAAAAACAAGACCCATCTATTTACTGTCTACAAGAGACTCATTTTAGACCTGAGGACACCTTTAGATTGAGAGTGAGGGGATGGAGAACTATTTATCATGCTACTGGAAGTCAAAAGAAAGCTGGAGTAGCCATACTTATATCAGACAAACTAGACTTTAAATTAAAGGCTGTAACAAGAGATGAAGAAGGACATTATATAATAGTTACAGGGTCTATCCATCAGGAAGAGCTAACAATTATAAATGTCTATGCGCCGAATACCGGAGCCCCCAAATATATAAAACAACTACTCATAAACATAAGCAACCTTATTGATAAGAATGTGGTAATTGCAGGGGTCTTTAACACCCCACTTACAGAAATGGATAGATCATCTAGACACACGCTCAATAAAGAAACAAGGGCCCTGAATGAGACATTGGATCAGATGGACTTGACAGATATATTTAGAACTCTGCATCCCAAAGCAACAGAATATACTTTCTTCTCGAGTGCACATGGAACATTCTCCAAGATAGATCATATACTGGGTCACAAAACAGCCCTTCATAAGTTTACCAGAATTGAAATTATACCATGCATACTTTCAGACCACAATGCTATGAAGCTTGAAATCAACCACAGAAAAAAGTCTGGAAAACCTCCAAGAGCATGGAGGTTAAAGAACACCCTACTAACGAATGAGTGGGTCAACCAGGCAATTAGAGAAGAAATTAAAAAATATATGGAAACAAACGAAAATGAAAATACAACAATCCAAACGCTTTGGGACGCGGCGAAGGCAGTCCTGAGAGGAAAATACATTGCCATCCAGGCCTATCTCAAGAAACAAGAAAAATCCCAAATACAAAATCTAACAGCACACCTAAAGGAAATAGAAGCAGAACAGCAATGGCAGCCTAAATCCAGCAGAAGAAGAGAAATAATAAAGATCAGAGCAGAAATAAACAATATAGAGTCTAAAAAAACTGTAGAGCAGATCAACGAAACCAAGAGTTGGTTTTTTGAAAAAATAAACAAAATTGACAAACCTCTAGCAAGGCTTCTCAAAAAGAAAAGGGAGATGACCCAAATAGATAAAATCATGAATGAAAATGGAATTATTACAACCAATCCCCTCAGAGATACAAACAATTATCAGGGAATACTATGAAAAATTATATGCCAACAAATTGGACAACCTGGAAGAAATGGACAAATTCCTGAACACCCACACTCTTCCAAAACTCAATCAGGAGGAAATAGAAAGCTTGAACAGACCCATAACCAGCGAAGAAATTGAATCAGTTATCAAAAATCTCCCAACAAATAAGAGTCCAGGACCAGATGGCTTCCCAGGGGAGTTCTACCAGACGTTTAAAGCAGAGATAATACCTATCCTTCTCAAGCTATTCCAAGAAATAGAAAGGGAAGGAAAACTTCCAGACTCATTCTATGAAGCCAGTATTACTTTGATTCCCAAACCAGACAGAGACCCAGTAAAAAAAGAGAACTACCGGCCAATATCCCTGATGAATATGGATGCAAAAATTCTCAAGATACTAGCAAATCGAATTCAACGGCATATAAAAAGAATTATTCACCATGATCAAGTGGGATTCATCCCTGGGATGCAGGGCTGGTTCAACATTCGCAAATCAATCAACGTGATACACCACATTAACAAAAAAAAAGAGAAGAACCATATGATCCTGTCAATCGATGCAGAAAAGGCCTTCGACAAAATCCAGCACCCTTTCTTAATAAAAACCCTTGAGAAAGTCGGGATAGAAGGAACATACTTAAAGATCATAAAAGCCATTTATGAGAAGCTCACAGCTAACATCATCCTCAATGGGGAAAAACTGAGAGCTTTTTCCCTGAGATCAGGAACACGACAGGGATGCCCACTCTCACCGCTGTTGTTTAACATAGTGCTGGAAGTTCTAGCATCAGCAATCAGACAACAAAAGGAAATCAAAGGCATCAAAATTGGCAAAGATGAAGTCAAGCTTTCGCTTTTTGCAGATGACATGATATTATACATGGAAAATCCGATAGACTCCACCAAAAGTCTGCTAGAATTGATACATGAATTCAGCAAAGTCGCAGGATACAAAATCAATGTACAGAAATCAGTTGCATTCTTATACACTAACAATGAAGCAACAGAAAGACAAATAAAGAAACTGATCCCATTCACAATTGCACCAAGAAGCATAAAATACCTAGGAATAAATCTAACCAAAGATGTAAAGGATCTGTATGCTGAAAACTATAGAAAGCTTATGAAGGAAATGGAAGAAGATTTAAAGAAATGGAAAGACATTCCCTGCTCATGGATTGGAAAAATAAATATTGTCAAAATGTCAATACTACCCAAAGCGATCTACACATTCAATGCAATCCCAATCAAAATTGCACCAGCATTCTTCTCGAAACTAGAACAAGCAATCCTAAAATTCATATGGAACCACAAAAGGCCCCGAATAGCCAAAGGAATTTTGAAGAAGAAGACCAAAGCAGGAGGCATCACAATCCCAGACTTTAGCCTCTACTACAAAGCTGTCATCATCAAGACAGCATGGTATTGGCACAAAAACAGACACATAGACCAATGGAATAGAATCGAAACCCCAGAACTAGACCCACAAACGTATGGCCAACTCATCTTTGACAAAGCAGGAAAGAACATCCAATGGAAAAAAGACAGCCTCTTTAACAAATGGTGCTGGGAGAACTGGACAGCAACATGCAGAAGGTTGAAACTAGACCACTTCCTCACACCATTCACAAAAATAAACTCGAAATGGATAAAGGACCTGAATGTGAGACAGGAAACCATCAAAACCTTAGAGGACAAAGCAGGAAAAGACCTCTCTGACCTCAGCCGTAGCAATCTCTTACTCGACACATCCCCAAAGGCAAGGGAATTAAAAGCAAAAGTGAATTACTGAGACCTTATGAAGATAAAAAGCTTCTGCACAGCAAAGGAAACAACCAACAAAACTAAAAGGCAACCAACGGAATGGGAAAAGATATTTGCAAATGACATATCGGACAAACGGCTAGTATCCAGAATCTATAAAGAGCTCACCAAACTCCACACCCGAAAAACAAATAACCCAGTGAAGAAATGGGCAGAAAACATGAATAGACACTTCTCTAAAGAAGACATCCGGATGGCCAACAGGCACATGAAAAGATGTTCAGCGTCGCTCCTTATCAGGGAAATACAAATCAAAACCACACTCAGGTATCACCTCACGCCAGAGTGGCCAAAATGAACACATCAGGAGACTATAGATGCTGGAGAGGATGTGGAGAAACGGGAACCCTCTTGCACTGTTGGTGGGAATGCAAATTGGTGCAGCCGCTCTGGAAAGCAGTGTGGAGGTTCCTCAGAAAATTAAAAATAGACCTACCCTATGACCCAGCAATAGCACTGCTAGGAATTTATCCAAGGGATACAGGAGTACTGATGCATAGGGGCACTTGTACCCCAATGTTCATAGCAGCACTCTCAACAATAGCCAAATTATGGAAAGAGCCTAAATGTCCATCAACTGATGAATGGATAAAGAAATTGTGGTTTATATACACAATGGAATACTACATGGCAATGAGAAAAAATGAAATATGGCCTTTTGTAGCAACGTGGATGGAACTGGAGAGTGTGATGCTAAGTGAAATAAGCCGTACAGAGAAAGACAGATACCATATGGTTTCACTCTTATGTGGATCCTGAGAAACTTGGCAGGAACCCATGGGGGAGGGGGAGGAAAAAAGAAAAAAAAGAGGTTAGAGTGGGAGAGAGCCAAAGCTTAAGAGACTGTTAAAAACTAAGAACAAACTGAGGGTTGATGGGGGGTGGGAGGGAGGAGAGGGTGGGTGATGGGTATTGAGGAGGGCACCTTTTGGGATGAGCACTGGGTGTTGTATGGAAACCAATTTGACAATAAATTTCATATAATAAAAAAAAAAAAAAACAAGCAGACTATCTCTGACACATGAGCAAATTATATAATTTCCTTTCTGTCAATACCCTGAAAAATAAAATGGCAATTTAAAAAAAAAAAAAAAAAAGAAACTAGACCACTTTCTCACACCATTCACAAAAATAAACTCAAAATGGAAAAAGGACCTGAATGTGAGACAGGAAACCATCAAAACCTTAGAGGAGAAAGCAGGAAAAGACCTCTCTGACCTCAGCCGTAGCAATCTCTTACTCGACACATCCCCAAAGGCAAGGGAATTAAAAGCGAAAGTGAATTACTGGGACCTTATGAAGATAAAAAGCTTCTGCACAGCAAAGGAAACAACCAACAAAACTAAAAGGCAACCAACGGAATGGGAAAAGATCTTTGCAAATGACATATCAGACAAAGAGCTAGTATCCAAAATCTATAAAGAGCTCACCAAACTCCACACCCGAAAAACAAATAACCCAGTGAAGAAATGGGCAGAAAACATGAATAGACACTTCTCTAAAGAAGACATCCGGATGGCCAACAGGCACATGAAAAGATGTTCAGCGTCGCTCCTTATCAGGGAAATACAAATCAAAACCACACTCAGGTATCACCTCACGCCAGTCAGAGTGGCCAAAATGAACAAATCAGGAGACTATAGATGCTGGAGAGGATGTGGAGAAACGGGAACCCTCTTGCACTGTTGGTGGGAATGCAAATTGGTGCAGCCGCTCTGGAAAGCAGTGTGGAGGTTCCTCAGAAAATTAAAAATAGACCTACCCTATGACCCAGCAATAGCACTGCTAGGAATTTATCCAAGGGATACAGGAGTACTGATGCATAGGGGCACTTGTACCCCAATGTTCATAGCAGCACTCTCAACAATAGCCAAATTATGGAAAGAGCCTAAATGTCCATCAATTGATGAATGGATAAAGAAATTGTGGTTTATATACACAATGGATTACTACGTGGCAGTGAGAAAAAATGAAATATGGCCTTTTGTAGCAACGTGGATGGAACTGGAGAGTGTGATGCTAAGTGAAATAAGCCATACAGAGAAAGACAGATACCATATGGTTTCATTCTTATGTGGATCCTGAGAAAGTTAACAGGAACCCATGGGGGAGGGGGAGGAAAAAAGAAAAAAAAAAGAGGTTAGAGTGGGAGAGAGCCAAAGCATAAGAGACTGTTAAAAACTGAGAACAAACTGAGGGTTGATGGGGGGTGGGAGGGAGGAGAGGGTGGGTGATGGGTATTGAGGAGGGCACCTTTTGGGAAGAGCACTGGGTGTTGTATGGAAACCAATTTGACAATAAATTTCATATAATAAAAAAAAAAGAAAGAAATGTATTTATTGGTAGGAAATATATTTTAATAATACATAATAGCCACAAAATGTTGCCAAACAATACACATATGATTTCCCATTTTAAATTATATTTATGCATTTAAAATATCAAATAAAAAAGAGGATTCCCTAATAAAAAAAAAATAAAAAAAATAAAAAAATTAAAAAATATGGAAACTGAAAATGAAAATACAATAATCCAAACCCTTTGGGATGCATCAAAGGCATTCCTAATAAGAAAATACATTGCAATCAAGTCCTATCTCAAGAAACAAGAAGAATCCCAAATATAAAATCTAACAACACACCTAAAGAAACTAGAAGCAGAACAGCAAAGACACCCCTAACCCAGAAGAAAATGTGAAATACTAAAGATCAGAACAGAAATAGCAATATAGAATCTGCCCCAGAAAAAACCAGTAGAACAAATCAATGAAATCAAGGGTTGTTTTTTTTTTAAATATAAACAAAATTGATAAACCTCTACCCAGGCTTCTCAAAAAGAAAAGAGAAAGGACTCAAATAGATAAAGTCACAAAAGAAAATGTATTTATTACAACCAATCTCTCACAAATACATGCAATTATCAGGGAATACTATGAAAAATTATATGCCAACAAACTGGACAACCTGGTAGAAATAGATAAATACCTAAACACCCACACACTACCAAAACTCAAGTGGGAGGAAATAGAAAAATTTGAACAGACCCATAAATACTGAAGAAATTGTATCAGTTATCAAAAATCTCCCAACAAATAAGATGCCTGGACCAGATGGCTTCCCTGGGGAACTCCTACCAGATTTTTAAAGCAGAGTTAATACCTATCCTTCTCAACCTGTTCCAAAAAAATAGAAATGGAAGGAAAATTTCTGGACTCATTCTATGAGGCCGGTATTACTTTGATTCTAAAACCAGACAGAGACCCAGGGAATAAAAGAAAGAACTACAGGCCAATATCCCTGATGAATATGGATGCAAAAATTCTCAACAAGGTACTAGCAAATCGAATTCAACAGCATATAAAAAGAATTATTCACCATGATCAAGTGGGATTCATACCTGGGCTGCAGGGCTGGTTCAATATTTGCAAATCAATGTGATACATCACATTAATACAAGAAAAGATAAGAACCGTATGATCCTGTCACTTGATGCAGAAAAAGCATTTGACAAAATTCAGCATCCTTTCTTAATAAAAACACTTGAGAAAGTTGGAATAGAAGGTAGATAAACATGATAAAAGTCACTTATGAAAAGCCCACAGCTAATATCATCCTCAACGGGGAAAAACTGAGAGCTTTCCCCCTGAGATCAAGAACATGACAGGGATGTCCACTCTCACGGCTGTTGTTTAACACAGTATTGGAAATCCTAGCATCAAGTACCACACAATAAAATGAAATAAAAGGCATAAAAATTGTCAAAGAAGAAGACAAACTTTCACTTTTCGCTGACAACATGACACTCTACATGGAAAACCTGACAGACTCCACCAAAAGTCTCCTAGAACTGATGGATGAATTAAAGTCGCAGAGTAGAAAATTAATGTACACAAAACAGTTGCAGTTTTATACACCAATAATGAAGCAACGGAAAGACAAATAAAGAAACTGATCCCATTCACAATTGCACCAAGAATCATAAAATGCCTAGGAATAAACCTAACTGAAGATGTAAAAGATCTGTATGCTGAAAACTGTAGAAAGCTTATGAAGGAAATTGAAGAAGACACAAAGAAACAGAAAAACATTCCGTGCAAATGGATTTGAAGAATATTGTTAAAATGTCAATACTAATGAAAGCAATCTACCAATCAAATTGTAATTTGATTGTAATTTGTAATATTTGTACATTGTACATTTGTACAATTTGTACATTGTATATTTGTACATTGTACAATTGTACATTGTAATATGTACAATTACATCAAATTGTAATTTGATGTAATACCAATCAAAATTGCACCAGCATTCTTCTGGAAGCAAAACAAACAACCCTAAAATTTGTATGGGACAACAAACAACCCTAAATAGCCAAAGTAATATTGAAGAAGGAAACCAAAACAGGAGGCATCACAATCCCAGACTTTAACCTCTACTACAAAGCTGTAAGTATCAAGACAGTATGGTTGGAAAAACAAACAAACAAACAAACAAACAAACATATACACCAATAGAATAAAATAGACACCCCAGAATTGGACCCACAAATCTATGGTCAACTAATCTTTGGCAAAGCAGGAAAGAGTATCTAATGGAAAAACGACAGTCTCTTTAAAAAATGGTCCTTGGAGAACTGGACAGAAACATGCAGAAGATTGAAACTAGAACTTTCTTACACCATACACAAAAATGAACTCAAAATGGATGAAGGACCTGAATGTGACACAGGAAACCATCAAAACCCTAGAGGAGAAAGCAGCAAAAAACCTCTTTGACCTCAGCCACAGCAATTTCTCCCTTGACACATCTCTAATGGCAAGGGAATTAAAATAAAAAATGAACTATTGGGACCTCATCAAGATAAAAAGCTTCTGCACTGCAAAGGAAACAATCAACAAAACTAAACGGCAACTGATGGAATGGGAAATGATATTTGCAAATGACATATCAGATAAATGGTAGTATCTAAAATCTATAGGGAACTCACCAAACTCCACATCAAAAAAAAAAAAAAAATAATCCAGTGAATAATTGGGCAGAAGACATGAATAGACTTTTCCAAAGAAGACATCTAGATGGTCAACAGACACATGAAAATGTGCTCAATGTCACTCCTCAGTAGGGAAATACAAATCAAAGCCACACTGAGATACCATCTCACACCGGTCAGAGTGGCCAAAATGAACAAATCAGGACACTATAGATGCTGGCAAGGACGTGGAAAAATGGGAACTCTCTTGCACTGTTGGTAGGAATGTAAACTGGTGCAGTAGCTCTGGAAAACAGTGTTAAGTTTCCTCAAAAAATTAAAAATAGATCTACCCTATGACCCAGCAATAGCACTGCTAGGAGTTTATCCAAGGGATACAAGAGTGCTGATGCATAAAGGCACATGTACCCCAATGATTATAGCAGCACCTTCAACAATAGCTAAATTATAAAGAATATGTGGTTTATATATACAATGGAATACTTCTTGGCAACAAGAAAGAATGAAATCTGACCATTTACCACAACGTGGATGGAACTGGAGGGTACTATGTTAAGTGAAATAAGTCAGTCAGAGAAAGAAAGATACCATATGTTTTCATTCATATGTGGATCTTGAGAAACTTAACAGAAGACCATGGGGGAGGGGAAGGGGAAAAAAGCTACAGAGGGAGGGAGGCAAACCTTAAGAACTCTTAAATAGTGAGAACAAACTGAGGCTTGATGGGGGTGGGGGAGTGGGGAAAGTGGGTGATGGGCATTGAGGATGGCACTTGTTGGGATCAGCACTGGGTGTTGTATGGAAACCAACTTGACAATAAATTATATTTAAAAAAAAAAAGAGCCAAACGAGTTAGAAAGGTAACCAAAAATAAATAAATAAATAAAAAATAAAATAAAATAAAATAAAATAAAATAAAGGAATTATTCATCACGATCAAGTGGGATTTATTTCTGGGATGCAGGGACAATTCAATATTTGTAAATCAATCAAGAGATAAAGGCAATTAATAAAACAAAGAATAAGAACCACATGATTCTCTCAATAGATACAGAGAAAACGTTTGACAAAATACAGTATCCTGTCTTGATAAAAAAAAGAAAAGCCCTCAAGAACATAGGGAAAGAAGGATCATATCTCAAGAACATAAATGCCATATATGAAAGACTCATGGCAAATATCATCCTCAATGGGGAAAAATTGAAAGCTTTCCCCCTGAGGTCAGGAACACAAGGATGTACACTATCACCTCTATTATTCAACATAGTGTTGGAAGTCCTAGCCCCAGCAATCAGACAACAAAAAAATAAAAAGCATCCAAATCAGCAAGGAAGAAGTCAAACTTTTACTCTTCACAGAAAACATGATTCTATGTGGGAAACCCAAAAGACTCCATTAAAAAAAATTTCTAGAACTGATACATAAATTCAGCAAAGTCACAGGATATAAAATCAATGTATAGAAATCAGTTACATTTCTATACAACAGTAAGGAAGCAGCAAAAAGAGAAATCAAGGAATCAATCTCATTTACAATTGCACCAAAAACCATAAAATACCTAGGAATAAACCTAACCAAAGAGGTTAAAAATGTATACAACGAAAAGTATAGACAGCTTATGAAAGAAATTCAAGAAGACACAGGAAAGGGAAAAACATTTCATGCTCTTGGATTCTTAGAATACTGTTAAAATGTTGATACTACCCAAGGCAATCTATATAATCAATGCAATCCCAATCAAAATTACACCAGCACATTTCACAGAGCTAGAATAGACAATCCTAACATTTGTATGGAATCAGAAAAGACCCGGATAGCCAAAGCAATCCTCACAAAGAAAACCAAAGTTGGAGGCATCAGAGTTCCGATGTCAGGCCGTATTACAAAGCTGTAATCATCAAGACAGTATCGTACTGGCAGAAAAAACAGACATGAAGATCAATAGAACAGAATAGAGAACCCAGAAATGGATCCACAGACCTATAGCCAATTAATCTTTGACAAAGCAGGAAAGAAGATCCAATGGAAACAAGACAGTCTCTTCAGCAAGTGGTGCTGGGAAAACTGAAAAACAATATGCAGAAGAATAAAACTGGGCCACTTTCTTACATCATAAACAAAAATAAACTCAAAGTGTATAAAAGACCTATATGTAAGACAGGAGGCCATCAAAATCTGAGAGGAGAAAACAGGCAACAACCTCTTTGTGGTCACAGCAACTTCTTACTTGACGTGTCTCTGGAGGCAAGGGAAACAAAAGCAAAATTGAACTTTTGGGACCCCTGAAAGATAAAAAGCTTCTCTAAGGCGAAGGAAACAATCAGCAAAACTAAAAGGCAACCAACAGATTGGGAGAAGATATTTTCAAATGACATACTGGATAAAGGGCTAGTATCCAAAATCTATAAAGAACTCACCAAACTCCACACCTGAAAAACAAATAACCCAGTGAAGAAATGGGCAGAAAACATGAATAGACATTTCTCTAAAGAACACATCCAGGTGGCCAACAGGCACATGAAAAGATGCTCAACGTCGCTCCTCATCAGGGAAATACAACTCAAAACCACACTGAGATACCACCTCACGCCAGTCAGAGTGACTAAAATGAACAAATCAGGAGACTATAGATGCTGGAGAGGATGTGGAGAAATGGGAACCCTCTTGCACTGTTGGTGGGAATGCAAACTGGTGCAGCCGCTCTGGAAAACAGTGTGGAGGTTCCTCAAAATATTAAAAATAGATCTACCCTATGACCCAGCAATAGCACTGCTAGGAATTTACCCAAGGGATACAGGAGTGCTGATGCATAGGGGCACTTGTACCCCAATGTCTAGAGTAGCACTTTCAACAATAGGCAAATTATGGAAAGAGCCTAAATGTCCATCAACTGACAAATGGATAAAGAAATTGTGGTTTATATACACAATGGAATACTACATGGCAATGACAAAGAATGAAATATGGCCTTTTGTAGCAACGTGGATGGAACTGGAGAGTGTTATGCTAAGTGAAATAAGTCATACAGAGAAAGACAGATACCATATGTTTTCACTCATATGTGGATCCTGAGAAACTTAACAGAAGACCATGGGGGAGGGGAAAGAGGAAAGAGAAAAGTTAGAGAGGGAGGGAGCCAAACCTAAGAGACTCTTAAAAAACTGAGAACAAACTGAGGGTAGATGGGGGTGGGAGGGAGGGTAGGGTGGTTGATGGGTATTGAGGGCACCTGTTGGGAGGAGCACTGGGTGTTGTATGGAAACCAATTTGACAATAAAATTCATATTTAACAAAAAAGGAAATGAGAAGGGAATCAAAGCATGTCACTAAAAAATCAACTAAACACAAAGGAAGGTAGTAATAGAGAAAGTGACGGACAAAAAACCTCAAATACATAAAACATGACAAAATGGCAGTAAGTACTTTCCTATCAGTAATTACCCCAAATATAAAATTAAATTCTCTAATCAAAAGGCATATATTGACAAATCAATTTTTAAAAATTCTGGATTTAATTATATACTATGAATAAAAGATTCACTTTAAATTGAAGAGCATGAATAGTTTGAAAGTAAGACAGTTGAAAAATTATTAACACATGAAATAACCAAGAGAGAACAGTGGTGGCTGTATTATATCAGAAAAATTATTCTTTAAGTAAAAACCTGTTGCAAGACACAAAGAGACAAATGTTATACATGGACGAAACAGTGGCGTCACCAAGGAGATATGACAATTATGAATATATATAACCCAAACATCAAAACTTCAAATTATATAAAGCAAACATTGACAAAACTGAAGGGAGAACATATAACTTCCCAAAACTGAATAAAGAAGAATTAGAAAATTTGAACACTTTGATTACTAGATATCAAATCAAATCAGTATTCATAAAACTGCCAAGAAACAAAAGTCTATGACTTGATGGCTTTGAAGGTGAATTCTACAAGACATTTAAAGGAGAGTTAATACCCATTCTTTTCAAAATATTCCAAAAAATAGAAGAGGAAGTAAAGCTTCCAATTCATTCTATGAGACTAGCACTACCCTAATACCAAAACCAAAAAGAAAAAAATACCACAAAACAAAAGCACAACAACAAAGCAAAGATAAAAACACAAACAACTACAGGCCAATTATCTCTGGTAAAGATAGGTGATGGAATCCTCAACAAAATATTAGCAAACCAAGTCAAATAATACATTAAAAATTATTCACCATGATCAACAGGGATTTATTCCAGCGATGAAAGCGTGGTTCAATATTCACAAATCAGTCAATATGATATACCAAAGTAACAATAGAAAGGATAAAAACCATGTTATCATATAAATAGATGCATAAAAAAGCACTTAACAAAATAGAACATCCATTCATGATTAAAGTTGTCAACAAAGTAGGTCTAGAGGGAACACACCTCAATATATTACAGGCAATATGTGAAAAACCCACAGGTAAAATCATACTCAATAGTAAAAAAAAAGTGAGAACTTTCCTTCTAAAGTCAGGAATAAGATAAGGATCTCCACTCTAACCATTTTTATTCACTGTAGTACTGGAAGTCCTAGCCACAGCAATCAGACAACAAAAAGAAATAAAAGGAAGCCAAATTGCTAAGGAAGGAGTAAAACTGTCACTCTTTGAAGATGGCATGATACTATATATAGAAAACCTGAAACACTTCAACAAAAAAGTCCTAGAACTGATAAATAAATTCAGTAACATCTCAGAATACAAAATTAATATACAGAAATCTGTTGCGTTTCTACATACTAATGAAAGAGCAGAAAGAGAAATTAAGAAAACAATCCTATGTACAACTGCACCAATAAAATAATAAAATACCTAGGAATAAACTTAACAAAGAAGATAAAAGAACTGTACTCAAAAGAAACTGAAGATGACACAAACAAATGGAAAGATATTCCATGAACATGGATTTAAAGAACCAATATTGTTAAAATGTCTATACTACCCAAAGTCATCTATAGATTTAATCCAATCCCTATCAAAATGCCAACAACATTTTCCACAGAACTAGAATAAATCATTCTAAACTTTTATGGAACCACAAAAGACCTCGAATAGTCAAAACAATCTTGAGAAACTAGAAAATAGCTGAAGATATCACAATTCCAGCTTTCAAGATATACTACAAAACTGTAGTAATTCCAACACACATTTATAGAAAAATTAACATCAGCTTTGTACAGTGGCAGTATCATAGCCAATGAGGTTTATCCGAGGTGTGATTATTGCTAATAGACGAATTAACATCAGTACTTTTGAAACTCTTCAAAAAAATTGAAGAGGAAACATTTCCTATCTCATTATTGAGGTCATCACTAGCCTAATATCAAAGCCAATCAGAGACACTCCAATAAAACTGCAGCCATGGCACCTGGGTGGTTCAGTCAGTTAAGCGTCTGGCTTGATTTTGGCTCAGGTCATGGTCTCATGGCCCTAAGGTCAAACCCCACATCAGGCTCCATGCCCGGCATGGATTCTCTTTCTCCCCCTGCCCCTCCCCTAATTTCTCTCTCAAAAAATATATAAAACTACAAGTGGATTTTTAAAATATTGTTTTAATTTGAATTTTAGTCACCTATCATAAATTGGACTATTGGTTTCAGGAGTACAATTCAGTGATTCACACTTACATACAACACCTAGTACACATCACAACATGTGCCCTCCTTAATACCCATCACCATCTAGCCCCTCTCCCACCCACCTCCTTCCATCAATCCTTAGTTTGTTTTCTATTATTAAGAGTCTCTTGTCTTCTCTTTCCCCCACCTTCCCATATGTTCCTAAATTCCACATATGAGTGAAATCATATGGTATTTGCCTTTCTCTGATTGAGTTATTTCACTTAGCCTAATACATTCTACTTCCATCCATGTCGTTGCAAATGGAAAGATTTCATTTCTTTCATGGCTGAGTAATATTCCAGTGTGTGTGTGTGTGTGTGTGTGTGTGTACACAAACACACATATATACCACATCTTCTTTATCCATTCATTAGTCAATGGACATGTGGGCACTCTCCATAGTTTGGCTACTGTTGATAAAGTTGTTATAAACATTGGGGTGCATGTACCACTTCAAATCTCTATTTTTGTATCCTTTGGATAAATACCTAATAGTTAAATCGCTGGGTCATGGGGTAGTCCTATTTTTAGTTTTTTGAGGGACCTCCATACTGTTCTCCAGAGTGGCTGAACCAGTTAGCATTCCCTTCAAAAGGGCAAGAGGGTTTTCCTTTCTCCACATTCTTTCCAACACCAGTTGTTTCTTGTGTTGTTAATTTTAGCCATTCTGACAGGTGTGAGGTGTTTTCTCATCCAAGTTTGGATTTGTATTTCCCTGATGATGAGTGATATTGAGCATCTTTTTCTATGTCTGTTAGCCACCTGGATGTCTTCTATGGAAAAGTGTCTATTCATGTCTTCTGCCCATTTCTTAACTGGGTTGTTTGTTTTTTGAGTGTTGAGTTTGGTAAGTTCTTTCTAGATTTTGGATACTATCCTTTATCAGATATGTCACTTGCAAGTATCTTCTCCCATTTTGCAGGCTGCCTTTTAGTTTTGTTGATTGTTTCCTTTACTGTGCAAAAGCTTTTTATCTTGATAAATACCTAAAAGTTCATGTTTGCTTTTGTTTCCCTTGCCTCCAGAAATATGTCTAGTGCCTCCAGCCGAGGTAAAAGAGATTGCTGTGTTCTTGTCTATGATTTTGATGATTTCCTGTCTCACATTTAAGCCTTTCAATCATTTTGAATTTATATTTGTGTATGGTATAAGAAAGTTGTCCTGTTTCATTCTGCATGTCGCCATCCAATTTTCCCAGCACCATTTGTTGAAGAGACAGTCTTTTTTTTCATTTGATATTCTTTCCTGCTTTGTAGAACTTTAGTTGACCATATAGTTGTGGGTCTATTTCTGGGTTTTCTATTCCATTCCATTGATCTGTGTCTGTTTTTCTGACAGTGCCATACTGTCTTGATGACTATAGCTTTGTTATATATAATATAGCTTGAAATCCAGAATTGTGATGCCTTCATGTTTCTTTCTCTTTTTCAGGATTGCTTTGGCTCTCTGGGGTCTTTCGTGGTTTCATACAAATTTTAAGATTGTTTGTTCTAGCTCTGCGAAAAATACTGGTGTTATTTTGATAGGGATTGCATTGAATGTATAGATTGCTTTGAGTAGTATTGATTGACATTTTAACAATATTTGTACTTCCAATCCATGAGCATGGAATGTTTTCCCATTTCTTTGTGTCCTCTTCAATTTCTCTCATATGTGTTTTAGTTTCCAGTGTACAGATCTTTTGCCTCTTTGGTTAGGTTCATTCCTAGGTATCTTATGGATTTTGGTGCATTTGTAAATGGAATCAATTGATTTCTTTTTCTGCTGCTTCATTATTGGTGGATAGCAATGCAACAGATTTCTCTATGTCGGGTGTGTCATGTAACTTTGCTGAATTCATGCATTAGTTGTAGCAGTTTTTTGGTGGAGTCATTTGGGTTCTCCATGCAGAGTATCATGCCATCTATGAAGAGTGAAAGTTTCACTTCTTTCTTGCTGATTTGGATGCATTTTATTTCTTTTTGTTGTCAGATTGCCGAGGCTAGGGCTTTCAGTATTATGTTGAACAACAGTGGTGGAAGCAGACATCACTGTCATGTTCCTGACCTTAGAGTAAAAGGTCTCAGTTTTTCTGCATTGAGGATGATATTAGCTGCGGGTCTTTGGTGTGTGGCTTTTATGATGTTGATGTACTTTCCCTCTCTCCCTAGTTTGCTGAGTGTTTTTTTTTCTCAAGAGTGGATGCTGTACATTGTGAAATGCTTTTTTTTTGCATCTATTGAGAGGACTGTATGGTTCTTATCATTTATTTTATTTCTATGATATATCACGTTGATAGATTTGTGAATATTGAATCACCCTTGCAACCCAGGAATAAATCACCATTGATTGTGGTGAATAATTGTTTTAATGTAGTGCTGGATTTGATTTGCTAGTATTTTCTTGAGAATTTTTGCATCCATATTGATAAGGGATATTGGCCTGTAATTAGACCCACTAAAATGGGGGTTTTTGGTTTTTGAATCAAGGTAATGGTGGCTTTGTAGAATGAGTTTAGAAGTTTTCCTTCCATTGCTATTTTTTGGAAGTTTCAGAAGAGTAGGTATTAATTCCTTTTTAAATATATGTTAGAATTCCCCTGTGAAGCCATCAGGCCCTGGACTCTTGTTTGTTGTGAGATTTTTGATTATGGATTAAATTTCTTTGCTGGTATGGGTCCATTCAAATTTTATATTTCTTCCTGTTTCAGTTTTGTGGTTTATATATTTGTAAGAATTGATCCATTACTTCCACATTGCCCAATGTGTTGGCATATAATTGCTCATAATATTCTCTTATAAATGTTTGTATGTTGGTGGTGTTGGTTATTATCTCTACTTTTTCATTCATGATTTTATTTATTGGGTTCTTTCTCATTTCTTTTTGATAAGTGTGGCTAAGGTTTTATAAATTTTTTTTTAATTCTTTCAAAGAATCTGCTCCTACTTTCATGGATCTGTTCTACTAATTGATTTTTTTCTATTGTTTTGTATTCTCTATTTTGTTCAAAAATGCTCTAAACTTTATTATTCCTTCTGCTTGATTTGATTTTAGTATGTTCTTTTTTTATCTTACTCTTAAGGTGAAAAGTTAAATTGTTGATTTGAGGTGTTTCTTCTTTTTAAATGTAAGTATTTACACCTAACATATTACTGCTAAGCACTGCTTTTGCTACATAAGTTTTGATATCTTGTGTTTTTGTTTCCATTTATATCCATGTATTTTCTAATTTCTGTGAACATTTTTGTTCATTAAAATTAACAGTAAAAGTGGTTAGAAGACTGTTCATTTCAAGATATCTTGAGAAGGAATATCAATATCATCTCTTGGTCTTTAGACTCTCACTTCTCTAATGTATTACCATACAGTGAGAATAAAAATAAAACAAAACCCAAAGAAATAGATCAGTAGATTTGCTTTCTCAGTGAGGCATGAAATGTAAAAGTTATTAGCCCCTAACTTCTTTTCTCTGAAGTTTTTTTTTAAACATTTTTGTCTCATAATGGAATTTCTCAGGTTTTTATTTTTATCTTGTTTGTTATTTAAGCATAATCAACATACAGTGTTATATTACTTTTAGGAGTACAATATAATGATTTGACAATTCTATAAACTGCTCAGTGCTCATCAAGATGAGTGCATTTTTAATCTCCTTTATCTATTTCACCCATCCCCTGCTTCTTCCCCTTTGACAACCACCAGTATTTTCTCTGTATTTAAGAGACAGGTTTTGTTGTTGTTGTTGTATCTTTTTTTTCCCTTTATTTTTATGTTGTTTCTTAAATTGCACATATAAGTGAAATCATATGGTATTTTTCTTTCTCTGACTGACATATTTCACTTAGTATGACACCATCTGGGCCTATCCATATTGGTACAAATGACAAGATTTCATTCCTTTTCATGCCCGAGTAATATCCCATTCTGTATGTGTGTGTGTGTGTGTGTGTGTGTGTGTGTGTGTACCACATCTCATTTATCCATTCATCTATAGATACACCCTTCATTTTATCGATATTTGGGCTATTGTAAATGACACTGCAGTACACATATCTTATTGAATTAGTGTACTGTTTTCCTTGGGTAAATACCCAATAGTGAGATTTCTTGATGATGTTAATTCTCATTTTAATTTTTTGAGGAAACTCCATGTTTTCCAAAGTGGCTACACTAATTTGCATTGGTTGATTTTGTGTATTTGAACCATTCTGTCATTCTAGAACTAAATTCCACTTGGTCATGGTGCATAATCCTTGTATTATGCTGTTGAATATTTTTTGCTAGTACCGTATTGAGGAAATTTGCATCAGTAGTCATAAGAGATATTGGAGGCAGCAGTTAAGATGGCAGTGGAGTAGGGAGATCCTAAGTGTGGGGAATAAGCTTAGGAATCCCCCGGGCTTACACCAATGGGTTAACAAGGCATAAAAAGTACAAAGCCATAGGATGCTCACACCCGAGTTTGGGTAAACAAGATTAGCACCCCAAGAATAAGGAGGTGAAAAGGCACCCCAGGATAGAGAGGGGATGCAAATGCACCCCATAATAGAGAGGGGGTGCAGAACCCCCACAATAGAGAGGGAGGGGCAAAGGCCCCAAAATAGAAAGGGGCACAAGGGTACCCAATACAAAGATATATGAGGTAAGCAAGATTAGGTGTTCAGTGCAGAAGCGTCCCCCAATTTAGTACCATAGCAGAAAGCTGCTTTCACAGGAGGGAAGGACCAAGTTAGGCAAACAGGTAAACTAGATTATAGACCACTGCACTGCAGACGAAGCAGCCCAGAGTGGAAATGGTTAACAAAAGAAAAGGTGCCTTGTTAACCCTGAGGTTATTTACTCTCCTGCCTTATCCCCTAGGCTAGCTAAGAAAAACAGACACAGCACTTCCTGTCTGCATTACCAACCATCTGCCCATCTGTCCAGTGCCAGGATTTTATTTTATACTGAACCAAACCCCAAACACCATATATCTTCAAACCCCCTTTTCCCTCACATCCCCAAGTTAATGTTCACAGTTTGTCTCTTTGTGCATGCCTATCACATTTGTAAGCCTTCTGATCTTAATAAATATGGGGCAAGGACCCTTATTCAGGGCTCTTGTCTTTTCCCAGATATTCGCCATTTCTCACTTTTTATTGTGTCCCGCCCTCTTGCTAGACAAGACAGAACTTTAGACCTAGAGTCTATGACACCTAAGCTTCTCTTGTCCTTGAACACAGCTAGATAGTTATCAAATCATTCTGAACACCAAAGAAAAAAATTGGAATTTTGAGAGAACAGAAGTGCAAGACTACACGAGAAAAGCAATCACCTTTTGGAAGTAGGAGGTGCAGAGAATTTACTGCGGGAAATGTTGCTTAGGGTAGGGCCATGGGGAGGGAGCCTACTTGCAGAGGCTACCACAAAGTAATATAAGCAGCAGAGTGCAAAATCTGAACTTTTAGCTGTCCACTGTGGGGCATGTGCCTGCCTTAAAGGTGCTCAGGTGGTGAAGTGGGGCAGAATCTCAGGAGTGACAGCATGGTCTGAGGATCCCTTAGGTGACAAGAAAGATGTTTCCCACCAATATGCTGTGCCGCTTACAGGTTTAAGAGAGGGCACTTGCTCTAGCTGAGGACAGTAAGCAGGGATGCCAGTTTTCTCCTCTGTTTTGAAATAAATTCTAAACAGCTGTAAACATATGTCACTTTTTTTTCAGGGGCCAGAAAAGGCATAGCAAGACCCTCCCCCAGAGGAACAGTGCAGGTCCATGCCATAGGAATCCCTAAAATTTGGAATTTTGCAACTCAGTTGCGTGCCTGAGATAAAGAAGCTTGGACACAGGCAGGGTGAACATAGGGTTCTGACAGAAACCAATGACACAAGAGGGGTGATTAATTGACCTTATGTGAGGTTTCCCTGAAGAGTGGGGGGCATGAACTTTCAGCTCTGGGGCTATAGAGCAGGGCACTGCCACATTCATTATGCCCTTCAGACTTGAAAGCATTCAGGGAGCAAACTGGCCCCAACTAGTCATAGCCAGAGCCACTTAAACCAAGCCCTGCCCCCCTGCACCTTGTTTCCATGGAAACAAGTCAGCCTGAGAATTAGTGCAGCAGGCCCCTCACCCAGAAGACTAGCACAAACAACTTGCTTGCACGAATTCTAATGATCATAGATCAGCTCAAGGTGAAATAAGATCTAACTTCCATTATACTCTTATTCTTTATTTTATATTATTATTTGTCTCACTTATTTTCTTATTTTTTCAACTCTTTTTTTAAATTTTGCAGTTATTATTTTTATTTATGTGTGCATGTTTTATTTTATTACTTAATTTTTGGAATAATATTCTTTTAACAAGCAGGCCAAAACACACCCAAGTTCTAGTTTGTTTGTTTCTTTGTGTTTTTTTGTTTCTTTTTTTCTTTCTTCTTTTCTTTTCTGGAAAAAAAGGACAAGGAGAAACTCACCCCAAAAGGAAAAACAGAAAGTAGAACTCATGGTCAGTGATTTAATCAACGTGGATATGAGATGTCTGAGCTAGAATTTAAAACCATTTACAGGGATACTAGCTGGGGTTGAAAAAAGCATAGAAGACATCAGAGAATCCCTTTCTGCAGAGGTAAAAGAACTAAAATATAGTCAGGATGAAAGTGCTATAACTGAGATGTAATCTTGAATAGATGTCATGATGGTGAGGATGGACGAAGCAGAGCAGCAAATCAGTGATAGAGACGATAAAATTATACAGAATAATGAGGGTGAGAAGAGGGGGAAAAAGGCACAAGATCAAGAAGGAAGACTTACAGAACTCTGTAACTTATTAAAAAGGAATAACATTCATATCATAGGAGTGAATGAAAGAGAAAAGAAGATGAGGAGAGAGAAAAAGGGGCTGAAGTTTTATGTGAGCAAATTATAGCTGAAAACTTCCCTAATCAGGGGAAGGGTACAGACATCAAAATCCAAGAAGCACAGAGAACTCCCATTAAATTCAATAAATGCTGACCATCACCAAGGCGTATCATAGTCAAATTCACAAAAAAAGGGAGATGACCCAAATAGATAAAATCATGAACGAAAATGGAATTATTACAACCAATCCCTCAGAGATACAAACAATTATCAGGGAATACTATGAAAAATTATATGCCAACAAATTGGACAACCTGGAAGAAATGGACAAATTCCTAAACACCCACACTCTTCCAAAACTCAATCAGGAGGAAATAGAAAGCTTGAACAGACCCATAACCAGTGAAGAAATTGAATCGGTTATCAAAAATCTCCCAACAAATAAGAGTCCAGGACCAGATGGCTTCCCAGGGGAGTTCTACCAGACGTTTAAAGCAGAGATAATACCTATCCTTCTCAAGCTATTCCAAGAAATAGAAAGGGTAGGAAAACTTCCAGACTCATTCTATGAAGCCAGTATTCCTTTGATTCCTAAACCAGACAGAGACCCAGTAAAAAGAGAGAACTACCAGCCAATATCCCTGATGAATATGGATGCAAAAATTCTCAATAAGATACTAGCAAATCGAATTCAACGGCATATAAAAAGAATTATTCACCATGATCAAGTGGGATTCATTCCTGGGATGCAGGGCTGGTTCAACATTCGCAAATCAATCAACGTGATACATCACATTAACAAAAAAAAAAAAAAGAGAAGAACCATATGATCCTGTCAATCGATGCAGAAAAGGCCTTTGACAAAATCCAGCACCCTTTCTTAATAAAAACCCTTGAGAAAGTTGGGATAGAAGGAACATACTTAAAGATCATAAAAGCCATTTATGAAAAGCCCACAGCTAACATCATCCTCAACGGGGAAAAACTCAGAGCTTTTTCCCTGAGATCAGGAACACGACAGGGATGCCCACTCTCACTGCTGTTGTTTAACATAGTGCTGGAAGTGCTAGCCTCAGCAATCAGACAACAAAAGGAAATCAAAGGCATCAAAATTGGCAAAGATGAAATCAAGCTTTCGCTTTTTGCAGATGACATGATATTATACATGGAAAATCTGACAGACTCCACCAAAAGTCTGCTAGAACTGATACATGAATTCAGCAAAGTTGCAGGATACAAAATCAAGGTACAGAAATCAGTTGCATTCTTATACACTAACAATGAAGCAACAGAAAGACAAATAAAGAAACTGATCCTATTCACAATTGCACCAAGAAGCATAAAATACCTAGGAATAAATTTAACCAAAGATGTAAAAGATCTGTATGTTGAAAACTATAGAAAGCTTATGAAGGTAATTGAAGAAGATTTAAAGAAATGGAAAGACATTCCCTGCTCATGGATTGGAAAAATAAATATTGTCAAAATGTCAATACTACCCAAAGCTATCTACACATTCAATGCAATCCCAATCAAAATTGCACCAGCATTCTTCTCGAAACTAGAACAAGCAATCCTAAAATTCATATGGAACCACAAAAGGCCCCAAATAGCCAAAGGAATTTTGAAGAAGAAGACCAAAGCAGGATGCATCACAATCCCAGACTTTAGCCTCTACTACAAAGCTGTACTCATCAAGACAGCATGGTATTGGCACAAAAACAGACACATAGACCAATGGAATAGAATAGAAACCCCAGAACTAGACCCACAAACGTATGGCCAACTCATCTTCGACAAAGCAGGAAAGAACATCCAATGGAAAAAAGACAGCCTCTTTAACAAATGGTGCTGGGAGAACTGGACAGCAACATGCAGAAGGTTGAAACTAGACCACTTTCTCACACCATTCACAAAAATAAACTCAAAATGGAAAAAGGACCTGAATGTGAGACAGGAAACCATCAAAACCTTAGAGGAGAAAGCAGGAAAAGACCTCTCTGACCTCAGCCGTAGCAATCTCTTACTCGACACATCCCCAAAGGCAAGGGAATTAAAAGCGAAAGTGAATTACTGGGACCTTATGAAGATAAAAAGCTTCTGCACAGCAAAGGAAACAACCAACAAAACTAAAAGGCAACCAACGGAATGGGAAAAGATCTTTGCAAATGACATATCGGACAAAGGGCTAGTATCCAAAATCTATAATGAGCTCACCAAACTCCACACCCGAAAAACAAATAACCCAGTGAAGAAATGGGCAGAAAACATGAATAGACACTTCTCTAAAGAAGACATCCGGATGGCCAACAGGCACATGAAAAGATGTTCAGCGTCGCTCCTTATCAGGGAAATACAAATCAAAACCACACTCAGGTATCACCTCACGCCAGTGAGAGTGGCCAAAATGAACACATCAGGAGACTATAGATGCTGGAGAGGATGTGGAGAAACGGGAACCCTCTTGCACTGTTGGTGGGAATGCAAATTGGTGCAGCCGCTCTGGAAAGCAGTGTGGAGGTTCCTCAGAAAATTAAAAATAGACCTACCCTATGACCCAGCAATAGCACTGCTAGGAATTTATCCAAGGGATACAGGAGTACTGATGCATAGGGGCACTTGTACCCCAATGTTCATAGCAGCACTTTCAACAATAGCCAAATTATGGAAAGAGCCTAAATGTCCATCAATTGATGAATGGATAAAGAAATTGTGGTTTATATACACAATGGAATACTACGTGGCAATGAGAAAAAATGAAATATGGCCTTTTGTAGCAACGTGGATGGAACTGGAGAGTGTGATGCTAAGTGAAATAAGCCATACAGAGAAAGACAGATACCATATGGTTTCACTCTTATATGGATCCTGAGAAAGTTAACAGGAACCCATGGGGGAGGGGGAGGAAAAAAAAAAAAAGAGGTTAGAGTGGGAGAGAGCCAAAGCATAAGAGACTGTTAAAAACTGAGAACAAACTGAGGGTTGATGGGGGGTGGGAGGGAGGAGAGGGTAGGTCATGGGTATTGAGGAGGGCACCTTTTGGGATGAGCACTGGGTGTTGTATGGAAACCAATTTGACAATAAATTTCATATAATAAAAAAAAAAAACAAATTCACAAAATACACAGACAAGGAAAGAATTATGAAAGCAGTGTGGGAAACAATCCTTAACCTACAAGGAAAGACAGATGAGATTCACAGCAGAGCTGTCCACAGAAACTTGGCAGGCCAGAAAGGAGTGGCAGGATTTATTCAACACACTAAATGGGAAAAACATGCAGTCAAGAATTCTTTATCCAGCAAGGACGTGATTCAGAATAGAAGGAGAGTTACAGTTTTCCAGACAAAAGCCCTAAAGGAGTTTGTAACCACTAAAGTACCCCTGCAAGAAATTTTAAGGGGGACTCTTTGGAGGAAAAACAAACAAAAGACCAAAAGCAAAGACTAGACATGACCAGAGAACATCACCAGAAACAGCAACTATACAGGCAACATAATGGCACTAAATTCATGTCTTTCAATAACCACTCTGAATTCTACCAGACATGTAAATTTTTAAATGTTTTTATTTTATTTTATTTTTGAGACAGAGAAAGAGAGAGTGAGAGCGAGGCAGAAATAGAGGAAGACACAGAATCTGAAGCAGGCTCCATGTTCTGAGCTGTAAGCATAGAGCCTGACACAGGGCTCGAACCCATGAACCATGAGATCATGACCTGTGCCAGAGTCCACTGCATAAACAACTTAGACACCCAGGTGCCCCTTCCAGACATTTAAAGAAAAATTAATACCTATTCTACTAAAATTGTTTCAAAAAATATAAGTGGAAGGAAAACGTCCAAACTCATTCTACAAAGCCAGCATTAACTTGATTCCAAAACCAAAAAAGAAGTCCACAATGAAAGGGATATTGTTACAGAACAATATCCCTGATGAACTTTGATGCAAACTTTCTCAATGAGACACTAGCAAATCAAATTCAACAGTACATTAAAAGAATTATGTATCATGATCAGGTTGGATTTACTTCTGAGCTGCACAGCTGGTTCAATATTCACAAATCAGTCAATGTGATACACCACATTAATAAATGAAAGGATAAGAACCATATCATTCTCAATAGATTCAGAAAAAGCATTTGACAAAACATAGCATCAATTCTTGACTTAAAAAAAACACAAAAAAGTAGGAATAAAATGAACATACCTCAACATCATAAAGGTCATATATGAAAGACCCACAGCCAATATCATCCTCAATGGGGAAAAACTGAGAGCTTTTCCCCTATGGTCAAGAACAAGACAAAGATGTTCACTCTCCCCATTACTATTTAACATAGTACTGGAAGTCAGAACCTCAGCACTCAGAGAACAAAAATAAATAAATAAATAGCATACAAATTGGCATGGAAGAAGTCAAACTTTCACTATTTGCAGATGACATGATACTCTATGTAGAAAATCCAAAATACGTTTTTACTCTTTCTGATTCTTTTTTTTTCCCTGACTAGATAATTGTCTTTGACTTATCTTTGTTTTAATTGACTCTTAATTTAAGTCTAGTCTGCTGTTGAAGCTCAGTTCAGTCACTATATTCTTTAGCTTTAGGATTTCTGTTTTCCTTTTTTTAATTTATTTTGAGAGAAAAAGAGACAGTACAAGTGGGAGAGGGGCATAAAGAGTGGGAGAGAGACAGAATCCCAAGCAGGTTCTGTGCTGCCAGCACAGAGCCTGACATGGGGGTCAAACTCATGAAATTGTGAGATCATAATCTGAGCCGAAACCAAGAGTTGGATGTTTAACTGACTAAGCCACCCAGGTGCCCCTCTGTTTTTTTTTTGTTTGTTTGTTTGTTTTGTTTTGCTTTTTTATGATTTGTTTCTTTATTATCTCTCTCATTTTCATGGATTGTTTTCCTATTTCCATACAGTTGTTTGTATGTTCTTTCTTGTTCATTGAGCTTCTTTAAGAGGATTGTTTTTTTTTTCTGTATTTCATGTCAGTTTATAGATCTCCATTTGTTCTTTAATTGAAATATAATTGACACATAATATTATATTTGTTTCATCAATAGAACATAGTGATTTCACAAGTCTATACATTATGCTGTGCCTACCACAAATGTGCTATCATCTGTCATGATATAATGCTATTACAATACCATTGATTATATTCCCTATGCTGCCCCTTTTATACACATGGCATGCATTCCATAAGTGGAAGTCTCGATGTTTGACTCTCCTTCATCCATTTAGCCCATCCCCCATCCTTCTTCCTTGTGGCAACCTATAGTTTGTTTTATTTTTCAAGATTGTTTTGGCTATTCAGAGTCCCTTGAGTTTCCAAGTGAATTTTAGGATGGAATTTTTCTATTTCTGTAGAAACACCATTGAGATATTAAAGAGATTGTTTTATATCCATAGATCACTTAGGTAGTACTGTCATCTTAACAACACAATTGGCCCTTGAACAAGGGGGTAGGGATGTCCTCCCTCCAATTAACAGTCAAATATCTGTATATAACTTGACTTCCCAAAAATTTAACTAGTAGTAGCCTACTGTTGATTGGAAGCCTTATCAATAGGTATTTAGTTAACATATTTTTGTGTCATAAATATTATATATTCTACTCTTAAAGAAAGCTAAACAAAAAAATGCTATTAAGATAATCATAAGGAAGAGGAGACACATTTACAATACTGTAGATGTATTTATTGAAAAAATTGCATATAAATGGACCCATGCAGTTCAAATTCATGTTGTTAAAGGGTCAAGTGTATTGTATCCCAATCTATGAATAGGAAACATCTTTCTGTTTATGTGTATCTTACTTAGTTTTAGCAACATTTTATAGTTTTCTGTGTCCAAATTTATTGCCATCTTGGTTACATTTATTCCTAAGTATTTTATTCTTTTTGAAATATTGTAAATAAAATTGTTTTCTTATTTACATTTCTGGATGGTTTAGTGTTAGTATATAGAAATGCAACTGATTTTTTTGTGTCATTTTGAATGCTGAAGCTTTGCTGAATTAATTAGTTCTAAAGTTTTTTTTTTTGTGGAATATTTAAGGTTTTCTACATATAAGATCATGTTGTATGCACCAAAGGTAATTTTACTTCTTTCTTTCAATTGAAAAGCTTCTAATTTATGTTTCCTACCTAATTGCTTTGACTAGGACCTCCAGTTTTATCTTTCCTTAAAGGGCCAAGAGTGGGAATCCTTGTCTTTCTCCTAAGAGAAAATGCTTTCAGAGTTTTATCATTCATATAAGACCTTGATTATGTTGAGGTACTGTCCTTTTATTGCTAGTAAGTTTAGTGTTCAATCATGAAAGTGAGTTTAATTTTATCAAATGCTTTTCCTGATGACTGTGTGTTTTCCCCCCAATGACTCGGTCAATGTAGTGTATTACATTGATTGATTTTGTGTATGTTGAACCATTCTTGCATTCTAGAACTAAATCCTACTTGGTCATAGTAACTTAAACTTTTCTTTTCTTTTCTTTTCTTTTCTTTTTGAAAATTATTGAAGGTCTTTCTTTATATCAAAACTCAAAGACCCTTACCATCATCTACTGAGTTATACAACAGATTCTAGTTCAAATTGACACACAAAAAGTAAACTAAATTTAAAGTGTTGTATTTAAAAACAAACAAAAAAATACAGTTTGCCTTGTGGGGTAATTAAAATAAGTGGAGACCTGACACTAAAAAGAATTAGAAACACATACAGGATAATTATTCTGTCTTATTCAGAGAATTACAGTTAGCTGGTTAGATTTATGTTTAATATATTTATCCATACTTATCTAGACTTTTCAGAGGCTACTATACTAGTCTACTATTCTAAACTCTTTTATGTTAAATAACTTAACTTTCCCAATACTACTCTTAAGTCACATCTCATTTATCTTCCTCCTTATTAACTGCATAGGCTTGTCTTAAATAGTTGAAACATCTGTAATATACTACAGAGTTTGCTTAGAGGTACTCTGTTAATATACTCGTGTGGCCAGAGAAAAAACAAGCATTATTAAATATGAATGCAATCCTTAATAACACAATTGAACATTTTTTTCAATGAAAAAGTCCAGAAAGAAGGTCTCATTCTATAAAGATTTATCATTTATAAGTCACAGTGAAAGGAACTTGAGTAATTTACCAAGTTTTCTATTATATACGTTAGAGATACCTCACTAAAAACTGGTATCTCACACAACAGAATAACATTTGCTGAATGTAATACTGTACTGACAGTACTGAGGTTGATTGTTAGAGACATTGGTTCAATAACAAAAATCAAAAATAACAGCTGGAAATTTATCTCATTCAATGTTCAGAGATAAAAGGGTTAAACATTAATTCCATTGTTTTCTGCAGATAAGTTCTTTTTTTCATACTGAAATCTGATTGCAATTAAATTCTGATATTTTTCCAAGCTACTGTATGAAGAAGATGCTGAAGGCCATCACTATACAGCATACTGCAACATAAAGACTCTTCCATTCACCAATTCTGGCACACTTGCAAAATATACCCAACAATCCAGTTTTATTTCTGTTCAGGGGGCTGTATGCCAAGGATAGGATATAAGCACAGGTACATATAAACAGCAAGATTACTTACAGTCAAAAGACTCTGAAAATTGAAAATGGCAGACATAGTGAGACTGGCAAAGCTCAGACTCCACCAAAAAAATTGCTAGAACTAATACAGTAGTATGTGAATTCAGCAAAGTTGCAGGATATAAAATCAATGTGCATAAATCTGTTGCATTTCTATACACATTCACCACTGAAAACACCAAATAATATCTATTCATATAACAATTCCACCTGAAGAACTGAGGGCCAGCTGAACAGCTTCTACACAATAAAAGACAGAACAAGCAAAAAAGAACACTAAAATAGATGGAGGCATGGTAACAAAGGGAACCCATACACCTGATACTGTATAAACTGCAGTAAAGAGGGATAGTACTGAGGGACTGGGAATAGATTCTTCTGTCCTTGGTCACACACATACACACACACACACACACACACACACACACACGGATGAAGTTTAATAGATTAACTAGAATATAAAAGAGACAGCACTAGAACTCCACCAAATGGCAGAGGACATGTGAAAACGTTCTCCAGACCAAAGGGACTGTCTCGCTGCCTCAGGAGCCCTGGGTCTGCAAGCCCACACTATGCCCAGTCATTCTGGGGCACAGAAAAAAAAAATCCATGCTTTAAAGATGTGGAGAGCTGCAGGAATATTCTCTGAGTCAGAGGGACCAGTTTGTTGCCTCAGCAAGCCCTGGTCCACAAGCCCAGAGTTATCAGCAGCTCCGGTAACTCTAGGGCACAGGAAAAAAAAAGCCACATTTTTCTCTTCTCTTCTTTCTTTAAAAGCTATAGCTTCAAAGAGCAACTAGTGTATAAAAGAGCCAGCCCTAGAACTCTGCCAAATGGCCAGGGGAGCTGCTGGAATGCTCTCTGGGTAGGAGATGACAGACACGGTCCACACTCCTTTTTTCATCTTGAAATCACACACAAGTGTACAGTTCCAGCACCCTAACTGGCCTGTCCCCTCAGTGAGCCTGGGGCTCATAGCGCATACAAGTCTCAGCATTCTCACCAAGGTGGCCACAGGGTAGTGCACACTGAGACACCTCTGGTTGGTGCTCACTACATCACCAACCTTCACACCAAAGTGACACAGGTGTAAAGGCACCCCAGAATACTCCAGGCCACACCACTTTGGCTTCAGTTGGCTTGCTGAGGCACCCTTGGTGCAGAATGCTCCAAAACCACTCGGCTGACATCTAATTTAGATCCAACAGCCCTGCCAGGTTGCCGCTGTGCAGAGCAAAACCCAGAGCATACTTGCATCAGTTTCAGCCACCCTGCCAGGGTAACCCTATGTGGAGTACCCCAGAACACACTAGAGTTGGCTCCAGTTGCCCGGCCAGGGCAACCGCCTTGTTGAGCACGTTGTGACACACCAGTTTGCATCCAAGTCAGCTTCAGTTGTCCTGACAGTTCAACTTCACTGTGAAGAGCCCAGGGTACTTGGCTTGCAACCGCTTCAGCTTCAGCTGTCCTTCCAGGACATATTTTTTGCAAGAGCCCAGGGACCACACCACCCCACACCCATTTTAGCTTTAGCTGTCCTGCCAGGGTACCCCTATGCAGAACACCCCAGGACCACTCAGCTTTTACACTGCCTCAGCTACAGCTTCCCTCTCAGGGCAACCTCTGTGTAGAGAGCCCTGGAATACACTGGTTTATATCCATTTCTGCTAATTCTGTTAAGGTGACTTCTGCATATAGTTTCAGATATCTGGCCATGGCACCCTCTGTGCAAAGAGCTTGGGGACTTGCCCACACACTGCTGAGCTCCCAGCCCACATATTTCTTCAGCTCTAGGTTCCCAGCCAGGACAACCCCTGCATGGAGCACCCAGGGGCATCCTGGCTTGCACCCACTTCAGTTTCAACTGTCCTGACAGGGACAGAACATCAGAACACCTCAGCATACATTCACTTTAGCTGTCCTGAGAGGGTGGTGGCTGTGTAGAAAGTCCTAGGACACCCAGCCCATACCACCCACAGTTCCAGCCAGCGAGCAAAAGTCACCAAGCAACACAGTCTACATAGGGGATGACCATACACAAGACCATTACTTCAAGTTTAGGAGAAGTAGCTGTTCCAAATAATCTGTAGAAACAAACAGAAACTCAATCAAAATGGAGAGACAGAAGAAGCTTCAAAAGAAAGAATAAAACTAAACCTCGGAAATATTATAAGTGAAAGAGAGATAAGCAATATATCTAATAAGGAATTTAAAGTAATGACTTTAGAGAGGGAGGGAAGATGGCGGCGTAGGAGGATGCTGGGCTCACCGCGCGTCCTGCTGATCACTTAGATTCCACCTACACCTGCCTAAATAACCCAGAAAACCGCCAGAGGATTAGCAGAACGGAGTCGCCGGAGCCAAGCGCAGATGAGAGGCCCACGGAAGAGGGTAGGAAGGGCGGCAAGGCGGTGCGCGCTCCACGGACTGGCGGGAGGGGCGGCTCGCTGGCCAAGCAGACCCCCGAGTCTGCCAGGCAAAAGCGGAGGGGCCTGACGGACTGTGTTCCCACAGCAAGCGCGACTTAGCATCTGGGAGGTCATAAGTTAACAGCTCCGCTCGGAAAGCAGGAAGGCTGGGGGACAAAGGGAGAGAGAGCTGTTGAGCCCCTGGACAATAGAGCTCAGTTTGGTGGGGAACAAAGGCGCTCGCCAGCGCCATCTCCCCCGCCCATCCCCCAGCCAAAATCCCAAAGAGAACCAGTTCCTGCCAGGGAACTTCCTCGCTCCGCGCAAACACCCAACTCTGTGCTTCTGCGGAGGAGCCAAACCTCCGGCAGCGGATCTGACTCCCTCCCGCTGCCACAGGGCCCCTCCTGAAGTGGATCACCTAAGGAGAAGCGAGCTAAGCCTGCCCCTCCTGCCCCCATGCACCTTGCCTACCCACCCCAGCTAATACGCCAGATCCCCAGCATCATAAGCCTGGCAGTGTGCAAGTAGCCCAGATGGTCCACGCCACCCCATAGTGAATCCCGCCCCTAGGAGAGGGGAAGAGAAGGCACACACCAGTCTGACTGTGGCCCCAGCGGTGGGCCAGGGGCAGACATCAGGTCTGACTGCGACTCCGCCCACCAACTCCAGTTATATACCACAGCACAGGGGAAGTGCCCTGCAGGTCCTCACCACGCCAGGGACTATCCAAAATGACCAAAGGGAAGAATTCCCCTCAGAAGAATCTCCAGGAAATAACAACAGCTAATGAGCTGATCAAAAAGGATTTAAATAATATAACAGAAAGTGAATTTAGAATAATAGTCATAAAATTAATCGCTGGGCTTGAAAACAGTATAGAGGACAGCAGAGAATCTCTTGCTACAGAGATCAAGGGACTAAGGAACAGTCAGGAGGAGCTGAAAAACGCTTTAAATGAAATGCAAAACAAAAAGGAAATGACGACAGCCTGGATTGAAGAGGCAGAGGACAGAATAGGTGAACTAGAAGATAAAGTTATGGAAAAAGAGGAAGCTGAGAAAAAGAGAGATAAAAAAATCCAGGAGTATGAGGGGAAAATTAGAGAACTAAGTGATACACTGAAAAGAAATAATATACGCATAATTGGTATCCCAGAGGAGGAAGAGAGAGGGAAAGGTGCTGAAGGGGTACTTGAAGAAATAATAGCTGGGAACTTCCCCGAACTGGGGAAGGAAAAAGGCATTGAAATCCAAGAGGCACAGAGAACTCCCTTCAGACGTAACTTGAATCGATCTTCTGCACGACATATCATAGTGAGACTGGCAAAATACAAGGATAAAGAGAAAATTCTGAAAGCAGCAAGGGGGTAAACGTGCCCTCACATATAAAGGGAGACATATAAGACTCGTGACTGATCTCTCTTTTGAAACTTGGCAGGCCAGAAAGAATTGGCACGAGATTTTCAGTGTGCTAGACAGAAAAAATATGCAGCCGAGAATCCTTTATCCAGCAAGTCTGTCATTTAGAATAGAAGGAGAGATAAAGGTCTTCCCAAACAAACAAAAACTGAAGGAATTTGTCACCACTAAACCAGCCCTACAAGAGATCCTAAGGGGGACCCTGTGAGACAAAGTACCAGAGACAACACTACAAGCATAAAACATACAGACATCACAATGACTCTAAACCCATATCTTTCTATAATAACACTGAATGTAAATGGATTAAATGCGCCAACCAAAAGACATAGGGTATCAGAATGGATAAAAAAACAAGACACATCTATTTGCTGTCTACAAGAGACTCATTTTAGACCTGAGGACACCTTTAGATTGAGAGTGAGGGGATGGAGAACTATTTATCATGCTACTGGAAGCCAAAAGAAAGCTGGAGTAGCCATACTTATATCAGACAAACTAGACTTTAAATTAAAGGCTGTAACAAGAGATGAAGAAGGACATTATATAATAGTTACAGGGTCTATTCATCAGGAAGAGCTAACAATTATAAATGTCTATGCGCCGAATACCGGAGCCCCCAAATATATAAAACAACTACTCATAAACATAAGCAACCTTATTGATAAGAATGTGGTAATTGCAGGGGACTTTAACACCCCACTTACAGAAATGGATAGATCATCTAGACACACGGTCAGTAAAGAAACAAGGGCCCTGAATGAGACTTTGGATCAGATGGACTTGACAGATATATTTAGAACTCTGCATCCCAAAGCAACAGAATACACTTTCTTCTCGAGTGCACATGGAACATTCTCCAAGACAGATCATATACTGGGTCACAAAACAGCCCTTCATAAGTTTACCAGAATTGAAATTATACCATGCATACTTTCAGACCACAATGCTATGAAGCTTGAAATCAACCACAGGAAAAAGTCTGGAAAACCTCCAAAAGCATGGAGGTTAAAGAACACCCTACTAAAGAATGAACGGGTCAACCAGGCAATTAGAGAAGAAATTAAAAAATATATGGAAACAAACGAAAATGAAAATACAACAATCCAAACGCTTTGGACGCAGTGAAGGCAGTCCTGAGAGGAAAATACATTGCAATCCAGGCCTATTTCAAGAAACAAGAAAAATCCCACATACAAAATCTAACAGCACACCTAAAGGAACTAGAAGCAGAACAGCAAAGGCAGCCTAAACCCAGCAGAAGAAGAGAAATAATAAAGATCAGAGCAGAAATAAACAATATAGAATCTAAAAAAACTGTAGAGCAGATCAACGAAACCAAGAGTTGGTTTTTTGAAAAAATAAACAAAATTGAGAAACCTCTAGCCAGGCTTCTCAAAAAGAAAAGGGAGATGACCCAAATAGATAAAATCATGAATGAAAATGGAATTGTTACAACCAATCCCTCAGAGATACAAACAATTATCAGGGAATACTACAAAAAATTATAAGCCAACAAATTGGACAACCTGGAAGAAATGGACAAATTCCTAAACACCCTCACGCTTCCAAAACTCAATCAGGAGGAAATTGAAAGCTTGAACAGACCCATAACCAGCGAAGAAATTGAATCGGTTATCAAAAATCTCCCAACAAATAAGAGTCCAGGACCAGATGGCTTCCCAGGGATACAGATACAGATACCTTATGTTTTCACTCTTATGTGGATCCTGAGAAACTTAACAGAAACCCATGGGGGAAGGGAAGGAAAAAAAAAAGAGGTTAGAGTGGGAGAGAGCCAAAGCATTAGAGACTGTTAAAAACTGAGAACAAACTGAGGGTTGATGGGGGGTGGGGGAGGGGAGGGTGGGTGATGGGTATTGAGGAGGGCACCTTTTGGGATGAGCACTGGTGTTGTATGGAAACCAGTTTGATAATAAATTTCATATATTGAAAAAAAAAGAAAGAAATGACATAAACAATTTAAAATATTTTAAAAAATCAATGAAACAAAGAACAGGTTCTAGAAAAACATAAACAAAATTGAAAAACCCACAGCCAGACTCATAAAACAAAAGACAATAAGAGAAAAGAGGAGAAATGACCCAAGTAAATAAAATCTGAAGAAAAAGAAATTAACAACTGACACCACAGTAATACAAAGAATTATGAGAATACTATGAAAAATTATATGGCAGCAAATTAGACAACCTAGAACATGTGGATAAACTCCTAAAAACATAAAAAGCTTCTATAACTGAATTAGGAAGAAAAAGAAAATCATAACAGATTACTAGTAAGAAAAAGTCAATAGGTAATTTTAAAAAAATTCTAAAAAATAAAAGTCCAGGTCCAGATGAAGTCACAGGAGAATTCTACTGAACATTTAAAGAAGAGTTAATACCTATTCTCCCCAAACTATTCCAAGAAATAGGGTAAGAAGGAAAGCTTCGAAATACATTCCACAAGGCTAGCATTACCCTGATAGGAAAACCAGACAAAGACACCATAAAAAAAAAAAAAAAAAAAAAAAAAAAAAAAACTGCAGGCCAATATTCCTGATGAAAACTTTAGACGCAAAAATCCTCAACAAAATGTCAGAAAACTGCATTCAACAATATATTAAAAGGATCATTCACCATGATCGAGTGGGATTTTTTCCAGGGATTCAAGGACGATTCAATATTCTCAAATCACTCAATGTGATAAACCACATCAACAAAATGAAGGATGAAAATCATATGATCATCTAAATAGATGCAGAAAAAAACCTGAAAAAATATAACATCCATTCATGATAAAAACTCTCAACAAAGTGGGTTTAGAAAGAAGTTTCCTCAATATAACAAAGGCCATATTGAAAAACCCACAGCTAACATCTTACTGGTGGAAAAGTGACAGCTTTTCCTCTAACATCAGAAAAAAGACAAGGATGTCTACTCTCGCCACTTTTATTAAACACAGTACTGGAAGTTTTAGCTGCAGCAATCAAACAAGAAATTAGAGGCATCCATATTAAAAAAGAAGTTGTTAAATTGTCATTATTTGCAGATGACACGTAGTATACATTGAAAATCCTAGAATACACATCAAATACTTACTAGGAGTAGTAAACTAATTCTATAAAATTTCAGGATACAAAATTAATACCCAGATATCAGTATCATTTCTATATACTAATAATGAAGTAGCAGAAAGAAAAAGAAAACAATTCCATTTACAATTGTATCAAAATAATAAAATAACTTTCTAGAAATAAACTAAAACAAAAGGTAAAAGAACTGTATCCTGAAAAACATAAACACTGATGAAAAATTCAATTTGACATAAACAATAGAAATATATTCCATGCTCATGTATTGGAAGAATATTGTTAAAATCTTAATACCACCCAACGCAATCTACAGATTTAATGCAATCCCTACCAAAATATCAAAAGCATTTTTCACAAAACTAGAACAAATAATCCTGAAAATTGTATGCAACCCAAATTGACAAAGTAATCTTGAGAAACAAGAGGAAAGCTGGAAGTATCACAATTCTGGGCCAAAATATATACCACAAAGGTATAGTAAACAAAACTGTATGGTATTGGCACAAAAACAGACATATACCTGAATAGAATAGAGAACTCAGAAAAAAACCCCACACTTAAAATGGTCAATTAATCTATGACAAAGAAGGCAATAGTATACAATGGGGAAGAACAGTGTCTTCAAAAAATGGTGCTGGGACTGTTGGTGGGAATGTAAACTGGTGCAGCCACTCTGGAAAACAGTGTGGAGGTTCCTCAAAAAATTAAAAATAGATCTACCCTATGACCCAGCAATAGCACTGCTAGGAATTTACCCAAGGGATACAGGAGTGCTGATGCATGGGGCACTTGTACCCCAATGTTTATAGCAGCACTTTCAACAATAGCCAAATTATGGAAAGAGCCTAAATGTCCATCAACTGATGAATGGATAAAGAAATTGTGGTTTATATATACAATGGAATACTACTTGGCAATGAGAAAGAATGAAATATGTCCTTTTGTAGCAACGTGGATGGAACTGGAGAGTGTGATGCTAAGTGAAATAAGCCATACAGAGAAAGACAGATACCATATGCTTTCACTCTTATGTGGATCCTGAGAAACTTAACAGAAACCCATGGGGCAGGGGAAGGAAAAAAAAAAAAGAGGTTAGAGTGGGAGAGAGCCAAAGCATAAGAGACTCTTAAAACCTGAGAACAAACTTAGGGTTGATGGGGGGTGGGAGGGAGGGGAGGGTAGGTGATGGGTATTGAAGAGGGCATCTTTTGGGATGAGCACTGGGTGTTGTATGGAAACCAATTTGACAATAAATTTCATATATTAAAATAAATAAATAAATAAGTAAATAAATAAATAAATAAATAAAAGTTTTAAAAATAAATTAATAAAGTCAATATTCTCAGAATGCAGCACATTTGAAAAAGACCTCTACCCATCCTCTTACCTGGACTTAGACTTTGGAGAAGTGGGTCATACAAACAGAAATAAATGGAGCTTCCATTTCAACTCAGAAGCCTACATGTATCTAAGGTGCCAACATAGATATTTCAAACCTAATTTGGGTAACTTAGACACATATTTGAACTGGAAAGAATTCACCTCATCTCTACTTAGTCTTGTCAAGTGTGACACTAATAAGCCACCTCACCAATAGCCCTGCTAAGTGACAGCTTACCAATCTCCTTTCTACTAGATATTCAAAACTGTATTACCAGAAAGGCACAATTACTGTCTTTTTATGATAGTAAAATGCTGGAAATAAAGATCCAACAATTCATAGATAGCACTTAAACATCAATGACTCCCTATGCAGAAAACTATCGCAAAAGGTCTAATTGCCATCCTTAGATAGTCCTTGCAAGGCTAGACCTTTGCCTGGTGCCTGGGAACCTGGATTTTGGAAGTTTTCCCACCATTCCCTAACTGATAATAGTGATTCTCTGTGCCTAAACTATACAAATAATGTGGTTTATTCTTTGCTGAACACTTGCTTTCCTTCTGGGCATCAGGAACTTTGGTACATACTAAACAGAGAGTGCCTATGTGACCAGGCCCCAATAAAAATCCTGGGCACTGATTCTCCAATAAGCTTTCTTAGTAAATGACAGTTTTCATATATTGTCACAATTTGTTGCTAGAGAAATTAGGCATGTGACTGCACTGGGAGAGGACTCTGAAGCTCATGCCTATTTTTTTTTTCTGGACTTCACCTGTTTTCTCTTTGATGATTTTGTTTTATATTATTTTGCTATAATAAGTCACAGCCACAAGTGTAACTACACGTTGAGTCCTGTGAGCCTAGTGAATCACTAAACCTGAGGGATGGTCTTGGAAATCCCCAACACATTCCTAGACTTCTATTTTGGCCCAGAGATCTTTCTTAATATCCAGAATCAAATGTTTGATATCAAATACTTGATATCTGTTAATCATCCTGAACTCAAGTCTAAAACTGAAGACACTGTGTTTCCCTCTTCTTAAGTTCCTTATCTTGGCTAACATATCCATTATCCACTTGGTAATTCAAGCCAGAAACCAGGAAACCTGGGATGCATACTAAACTCCCTCATTAATCTGTCACCAGGTTCTTTCAATTCTACCACCTATCTCTTAAAACCATGTCATCCTCTCCATCTATAGTTATTGCCTTTGTTCAGGTTTTCATCACCTCTCATATCATTCTCCTGCATTCTTAGCTCAAGCAAACAAATTCTCCACACCAATACCAAAGTTATCTTTCTAAAACACAAATACACTTACATGCCCTTCTAGCTTAAAATATTCTAGTGGCTCCTGTCTTCAGGATAATGTTCAAATTCCTTAATTAGGCCATGAAGCCCTTCATGACCTGGATTCACTTCCTGACCTTCTTCTTTCTCTCCGTATATAAATTAGGATAGATTTTCTTCTCCAGACTATTTCCCAAAGCATCAAGCTGTTTCTGGCTTCACAGTCTGAATTCCATATCCTTCATCTATGCTCCCATAGCACCCTATGCTTTAGACTATGAGAACTCTGATTCAGTGTCTTCAGTGAAGTAGGTACTTAATAAATGCTGGTTGAATGGCTTAATGTTAAATGAAAAGGAGAGATTATAAATGATTTTTCTCTTTTTTCAAAAAGTTGTTTATAGTTTTGGATACTAGCTCTTTGTCTGATATGTCATTTGCAAATATCTTTTCCCATTCCGTCGGCTGCCTTTTAGTTTTGTTGATTGTTTCCTTTGCAGTGCAGAAGATTTTTTATCTTCATGAGGTCCCAATAGTTCATTTTTGCTTTTAATTCCCTTGCCTTTGGGGATGTGTCAAGTAAGAAATTGCTGCGGCTGAGGTCAGAGAGGTTTTTTCCTGCTTTCTCCTCTAGGGTTTTGATGGTTTCCTGTCTCACATTCAGGTCCTTTATCCATTTTGAGTTTATTTTTGTAGCAACGTGGATGGAACTGGAGAGTGTTATGCTAAGTGAAATACGTCATACAGAGAAAGACAGATACCACATGTTTTCACTCTTATGTGGATCCTGAGAAGCTTAACTGAAGACCATAGGGGAGGGGAAGGGGAAAAAAAAAAGGTTAGAGAGGGAGGGAGCCAAAATATAAGAGACTCTTAAAAACTGAGAACAAACGGAGGATTGATGGGGGTTGGGAGGGAGGGGAGGGTGGGTGATGGGTATTGAGGAGGGCACCTGTTGGGATGAGCACTGGGTGTTGTATGGAAACCAATTTGACAATAAATTTCATATTAAAAAAAAGTTGTTTGCTGATATTCTTCTGGCTTAATTAAATGGATCAAAAGGAAAACAATGACAAAAATACCTCATAGTTTCTGTTGGCTTCTGTTATGATCCAGTACCTGTTGGGTATTCCCATACACCCAAAGTCTGATATTGGGTCAATCAGTTTCCACCCATTTTCCTTCATCTCTTTCGAGGATTTGGGATTATAAGAAAAAGCATATAGATCTTCGGGTAATGCTGGAGGAGATAAACATGAAAACAAAGTAATAATGAGTGAAACTTAAAGAACAACAAATAATGCTAAAAAAAAGTCTAGATTTCCTTTTCCTAAAGGGAATGTTTGTGAAACAGGGCAATGACTTGTGTACAAGGTTGGCTTTATGTGAGGAATAAGAACTGGAATATTGCTTCAAAGTCTTATTTTAAAAATGTTTTAATTTTTTGTGATACTAATACAAAGCAGGGACATACTTCCTGGTTTCCTGTGAATTGCTGGATAATGGACTGAACCAAAACTTTAGGGTTTTACATGCTGGGAAAGTGGTCCTTACCAAAAGTTTTTAACTGAGCTTCAATGACTTAATTGCTTTGCTTATTGTAACATGTTGCAAAACATTTACAGTGTTCTTGTATTCCAATTGTTAGGCCAATACCTGCTTCTGGTTGATAAATGGCCATTTTTTCTCTTCTTCCTGTCAACCCCACTTCCTCCCTTCACAAGATTAAACATTCAATCAGTAATGCATCTGACCAATTTATGTGGCAAGAACTTTTCCAGAGATGGATAGAGTCTGCCAATGCCTTATAAGGTGTTGAGTGGACTAACAGTTAACCTCTATCAATAAAATTCCAGCAAATTCTGGGGAAAGGGTGGAAGAAAATGGGAGGGAAGACACAAAAGCATGGAAATTCCACAGACTAAAATCAGAGGTAGCTTTTGAGTTAGCCACATAGGCATAGGGCTGGGAGATGAGACTGTGAGGCTGGACGAAACAGGGATAGCTGCATTATTAAGGACTCTGAAAAACTGCCCTAGTCTTCTGAATGGAACTGAATGTAGGGATAGGAACAGTGGGACAAACATAAAGCTTGCAAGACAATAGGTAACAAATTTTGATCCAAAGCAATCTTCCTGAATTGACAAATAATTTATAAGTTGATACTTAAAAGGAGGGAGGGAGAGAGAAGAAAATAACATCTATTACACATCTATATACCAAGTAGAGAGTAAAATGCACAAATGCATCTAAACCTCCAAACAACCCCCATAGGGAGCTTACACTATCACTACTTTTTTTAAAGATTATGTGCGGTCAATAAAGAAAAAAACCTCCATATATTAAAAAAAAAGATTATATGTGTTTTTTGATTTTTAAGTTTGAGAGAAAGTGCATGTATGTGCAAGTGGGGGAGGGGCAGAGAGAGAGGGAGAGTGAATCCCAAGCAGGCACCACACTGTCAGTGCAGAGCCCCATGCAGGGCTCAAACTCACAAACCATGAGATCACGACTCAAGCCTAAATCAAGAATTGAATGCTCAACCAACTTAGCTACCCAGACACCCCAAGATTATATGTGCTTTTATTTTTTTTAGTTTTTATTTGAATTCCATTTAGTTAACATACAGTGTTTTATTAGTTTCAGGTATACAAAATAGTAATTCAACACTTCTATACAACACCCAGTGTTCATCACAAGTGTACTCCTTAATTCTCATCACCTATTTAACCCATCCCCCACCCCCCTCCCCTCTGTTAACCATCAGTTTGTTCTCTATAATTAAGAGTCTGTTTCTTGATTGTCTCTCTCCCTCTCTTATTTTTCCCTTTCTTTATTTTGTCTCTTATATTCCACATGAATGAAATCATATGATATTTGTCTTTCTAAGGCTGACTTATTTCATTAAGCCTCATACCCTTTCAGTCCATCCATGTTGTTGCAAATGGAAAGATCTCATCCATTTTTATGACTGAATAACATTCCATTACTACTTTTACAGATGAAGAAGCTGAGTTCAGAGGTTATATAACTTGCCTAAATACCATGAGGCTGGTAAGTAGCAGAGCCCAGATCCAAACTCTGTTCTGTTTAACTCCATAGCTCATGATCTTTCTATTATACCATTCTAGGGAAAAACAATTAAAATGATTTAGGCTAAAAATACTGTCATACCTACCTGGCTGAGAAAGATTGAGCAGCAAATTATAAACATCATGGCACACAATGTCAGAGTCTAAAACAAAGTGGGCCACCCAGAAGTTCTTGCAGCGGAGGATAAGGGGACAGCCCAGGCTAGTGATAGGCAATTTCTCTACATTGGCAATGTGATGCAGTACAATCTACAAAACAGAAAAGAACCAAAATAAATTCACAGACATGCACTAGGTCTAGGACTATCAGTGTGGCTTACTTTCAGCAATGGTAACAGCATAGCCAGAGATGTGATCATATCTACAGCCTAAAACCATCCTTTGTAAATCACAACTGGGTTTCTCACAAACAGAAGTAAACAGTGGTAAATCAATACGAATCAAGTTGCAGTGTTATAAAACTTCTCTTCTTCTTAGGATTATAAGGCTAACAGGTTTGTGGGTCAATTGAGGTGAACTGGCTCACAGCAGATGGCTTCTAGCATACTATGATGAAGCTTATGATTGTAGAATCATTGACACAGATGAAAAGATAATTTTTGTTTATTCTACCAAATCTAATTAAAATGATTAATAATTGGTATTGTGCTTTATCGCTCACAAGATAGTCCATGGCCAGAGGACTTAGCTATTTAAGTCCTGTAATAACTCTTTGAGGTATAATCACCCCATTTCAAGAATGAAAGAAACCAGGGCTCTGAGAAGTGAATTCCTTATCACAGGTCACACAGTTAATAAGTGGCACAAATAGGATTTAAGTCACGGCAGTCTAACTCCAAGTCCAGGATTCCTTCTCAAGGAATTCTAAAAAGTCTAGTCTAGGAATTCTAAAAAGTCTAATACCAGGAGAAAATTTTCTCTTCCACATTTTAGATTCTAGTAACAGGAAACAAAGAATGAAGTGGGCAAAAATTTACCTAAGTAACTTAGGAAATTTAGGTAACTTAGGAAATGAGTAGAGAATATAACACTAAGAACTAAAGGAACTATACATAAGTACTGTACTATATAGTTAATAAAGTTATTTCCCATGGGAGTACAGGTTAACTGCTCTGATTAAAAAAGGAGGATGATTAAATCTTCATTCTAGTCACTCCTACCCCTGTTGATGCCAGTAGAAAAGAAATAAATGCATGGTAAAAGAAACTGCATCTAAATAATAAAATTCTTTATACATTCCAAAAGCCATGGAATCATGGTTTTATGTTTTAGTCTTTGATATTCTCCTCCTATCTGTGCCTTTGATGTTTCCTGCAACTAAAAGCCTAGATGCACTCTATTCATTCTCTGTACTCCTTGTCCTGTGACTAGAATGACCTTCTGATCATCATTCACTCTCTTTTATTTTGCTCCACCCCACACACTCCATGCCTCAGCCCCAATTTATTTAGAAATGACATCTCTTCCAGGAAATCTTTCAATCATATGCACCATCTAAGAATGGACCAGGTGGGGGGGCTATTAATATATTCTTCACAGGTATTTTCCATCTTAATTTCTATCTCAATTGTTTTGTCAAACTCAGTTTCTGCCATGACAGTTTTGGAGGAGTCACAAAAACTACTTATAATGTAGTAAGAATTAATAGATCAAATTTCAATAAAATCAGATAAAAAAGGAAGATCTATGTTTGGCTAGTAAAACACTGATCATGAAGATCAGGCACCAAGCACAAAACTGCTAAATTGGAAAGTGAATCAGACAAAGTCTGGGAAAAACTACATTAATAGTTCTAATTTAGTAATTATGCCTTCTTTGACATATATAAATAATTACCATAAGTCCTCACTTCCAGATCTAGTCCACGGGTTTGAAATAACACCCAGTAGGAGCAAATCTGGGGATATGTGTGCTGTCTATGAATGCAGGTAGAAAGAAAGAGTCACAGCACAGTATTAAAGAACTGGTTTCCAAAGTTTTAGAAATGGAAGATTCCTTAATAATTACATTAGCTAGCCACCTTATATTACAAATGAAAAATTGAAGCCCAGAGACTAAGAGTCCCTTGCTTAAGGCCATATAGCCAGTTAATGGACAGCTGACTATAGCTAAAACTAGCTCTCCTGATTCTTCTTTTGGCACAACCAAAGGGAGCAAGTTACAACCTCATATGGGGAAAGTTCATGGTATTTTAAAAAGCAAGTGTTAAAATACTTCTTTCATACGTATATTCATATTTTATACTTATATAATACAGCAGTACACCCCCACCTTAACTACAGTTTTGTTTTCCATGGTTTTCATTACCCATGGTCAACTGTAGCCCAGAAGTAGATGATCCTCCTTATGATATATCAGAAGGTCAATAGTAGCCTAACATTATGTCACAATGTCTACATCATTCACCTCACTTCATCTTATCACATAAGCATGTTATTATCTCACATCATCACAAGAAGGGTGAGTACAGTATAAGAAGATATTCTGGGAGAGAGACCACATAAACAAAACTATATTGTTATAATTATTCTATTATTAGTTATTGCTATTAATTTCTTACTGTGCCTAATTTATAAATTAAACTTTACCTAGGTATGTATGTATATGAAAAATCATAGTATACATGGGGCTTGGTACTTTCTGCAGTTTCAGGCATTCACTGGGGGTCTTGGAATATATCCCCTGTAGATAAGTGGGGGTGGGGGGGTCTACTGTAGTATGTATCATGTGCAAGTCACTGTTTTAAACACTTATTAAGTTTTTTATTCCCATAACAAGGTATTATTATTATTATCCCTATTTTACACGTGAGAGAAGTGAGACACTAAGAAATTAAATAAGTTGCCTATGGTTACAAAGGTAATAAATGTTGAAGTTGGAATTTCACCCTGAGCAGACTGGCTCTCAGGTTGGTGATCTTAATCACTATGCTATGCCATATACCAAGTATGTTATACTTGTTATAAACAAGGAGGTCTAAGCATAAGTCTGGCTAATGATTAAGATTCAATGATGCTACTTCAGGATGGGGAAGACATAAAGTAATGTTAGGGGTATTTAATTAGAAAACTTTGTTTAAAGGTGCAAAAAGAAACATATACACACATGAAAACATAACCTGTCTTAGATTAAAAGATGGTCAAATAATTGATACCGAAGGTATAGTCAATGGGGCATCTACACCACCTAAGAGCTTTTTAGAAATTTAGAATCTCAGAACTGAGATTCTGCATTTTTAACAAGCACCCAGGTGACACAGACACTGATGGTTCTTGGACCACACTTTATGAGTAGCAAGGTTTTAAATTGTTTCAGGATGCTCACCAACTAGGCTCAGAAAATGAACAGAGAGCACACTACCTAAAAATATTTAGGAAAAATCCCATGTAGCTTTAAATGACTAAGATGACCATAGTCAATAACATCAGGGACAAAGAGTCATGTGATGCAATCTATGAAAAAAAACATAAAATACGTTCTTTGAAGAAAAGTTTTTATAGAAATTTAACTGTTACTTGAAATTTCAAGAAACTACCATATTAGAAAGCAAATAAACACAACTCTTTAGACCCTCTGATACTTCTTCTTGTGAACATACCCATGTTTCTTTCCGGGCTACACCAGAAACCTCCATATATATCAGGTGGGTTGCAGTAAGATATAGAATCCCATCAACAGATTTCTTACACACATAACAATCCAGGTATTTCACATTTTCTACCTGTTATTTGGGGGGGAAATACTGATTGAATTATCAACTCACTGACACCTATGATTAAAGTTGGATAATTAAAAGCAGGATAAATGCTCTTAATTTGCTACAAAACTTCTTTCAGACTTTCTAATTCCCGCCAAGGTAGCAAACTACTATGGTCTGTGTTTCCTAAATCAGCTGTGGAGAAACAATAAAACTAACACGAAAACATGGATTCTAGGAAGAGTTAAAATTTTAGATGATGTTACCTGATTGGAAAGGTGTGGAAGGAAGATAAATAAAACATAATAGCCTGCTACAGTACTTATCTTATTGAGAGAGGTTGCAGTTGTTGTATGCGTAAAAATCAACAGGGGTGAATAACATGATGTTGGATCTTAAGTTAAAGGGTAAGAAAATATGTAACTTTCTATAAAACAGGAGAAAACAATCTATCCACTGGAAAACAAAAAAGGAAAAAAAAGGGGGCGCCTGGGTGGCGCAGTCGGTTAAGCGTCCGACTTCAGCCAGGTCATGATCTCGCGGTCCGTGAGTTCGAGCCCCGCGTCAGGCTCTGGGCTGATGGCTCAGAGCCTGGAGCCTGTTTCCGATTCTGTGTCTCCCTCTCTCTCTGCCCCTCCCCCGTTCATGCTCTGTCTCTCTCTGTCCCAAAAATAAATAAACGTTGAAAAAAAATAAATAAAAAAAAAGGAAAAAAAAATACAAAAAAGAGAGTACCATAAATGAAAAGTAAAAAATGAAATGCCACCTACACTAGTGGTGAGCATAGCATAACATACAGAGTTGTTGAATCACTAAGTCGTATACATTGAACTAATGTAACACTGTGTGTCAACAATAATAAAATTTAAAAAATAATAAAAGTATAATTAATTACAACAAATGTACATGAATTAAACTTACCAATTTTTTTAAACTTCCCAATTAAAAGACAAACTTACATACTGTATTAAAACAAAAGATTCAAACAATATTCAGTCTAAAAAAGACACACTTAAAGAGACATAAACAAACAAAAAAAAGAATGGAAAAGATATATTAAACAAATAGGACCCAAAACAAAGCTGGAGTAGCATTTTCAACATCCGACAAAATAGAATTAAGTGACAAAGAACAAAAGAAGATATACACATCATAAACATGCGCATTGTATAATACAGTTTTGAAATGCATCTTGCTTGATGTACTTTGCTTGAAGCAGAACATAAGTGAAAAAAAGAACACTTGGATATTTTAACACTCTACTTAGAAAATAGTAGGTCAAGAATACAAAAAAAAAAATTAAGAGACATAGAGTACTTGCAGAATACAACTAAAAAGCTCAAGCTATCGGATATACAGAGTAGAATTCTATATCCAAAAGAGAACAAAGAATCACTCAAGATAACAAAAAAATTCCAAGAAGGCAACATGATTATGGCTTTAAAGAAAGCCTCAATAAAATCAAAAGGCTCAGTTACACACACTTTATGTTCTCCAAACATAATACAATGACATTACAAATTAACAAAAAAATAAAGGCCAAAAATTACCATGTGACAGCATATTATTGAATTAACCGTGGCTTAAAAGAAAATTGTAAACAGAGGCCCCTGGGTGGCTCAATCAGTTAAGTGTCCGACTTTGGGTCAGGTCATGAACTTACGGTTCGTGGGTTCAAGCCCCGCATTGGGTTCTGTGCTGACACCTCAGAGGCTGGAGGCTGGTTCGGATTCTGTGTCTCCCTCTCTTTCTTCCCCTCCCCCACTCATGCTCTGTCTCTCTCTCTCTCTCTCTCTCAAAAATAAATAAACATTAAAAGAACAAAAGAAGGCCAACACCAAGACACATTTAAATTTGTAAAATACAGAGATAAGGAAATCATCCTGAGAGCAGCAAGGGAAAAAAAGGCCTTAACCTACAAGGGCAGACAAATAAGTTTCACAGATCTCCCCACAGAAACTTGGCAGGCCAGAAGTGAGTGGCATAATACATTCAACATGCCAAATGGCAAAAATATGGACCCAAGAATACTTTATCCAGCAAGGTTGTCATTCATGATAGAAGGAGAGATCAAGAGTTTCCCAGACAAACAAAATTTAAAGGAGTTTGTGACCACTAAATCAGTCCTGGAAGAAATATTAAAGGAGACCCTTTGAGTGGGAAAGTAAGGCCAAAAGCAACAAAGGCTTCAAAGGAACAAAGAAAATCTCCAGAAACACCAAATTTACAGGTAATACAATGGCACTAAATTCATATCTATGAATAATCACGCTGAATGTAAATGGACTAAATGCTCCACTCAAAAGACATAGGGTGTCAGAATGGGTTTAAAAAAAAAAGACCAATTTAAAGAGAGAGACTCATTTTTGAACTAAGAAGACACCTGCCAATTGAAAGTGAGAGGATGGAGAAGCATTTATCATACTAAAGGACATCAAAAGAAAGCTAGAGTAGCCATACCTGTATCAGACAAACTAGATTTTAAAACAAAGACAAGAGATGAAGGGCACTATATCATAATAAAGGGGTATATTAAACAAGAAAAATCTAACAATTGCAAATATTTATGCCCCCAGTATGGAAGAACCCAAATGTATAAATCAATTGCAAGCATAAAGGAACTCATAGATAATAATACAAAAACAGCAGGGAACTTTAACACCCCGCTTACAACATTGGACATATCAACAAGGAAATAGCTTTGACTGACACACTGGACCAGATGGATTTCACAGATACACACAAAACATTTCATCCTAAAGTGGCATGATACACATTCTTTTTAAGTGCACATGGAACATTCTCCAGAATAGATCACATACTGGGGTCACAAATCCACCCTCAACAACTACAAAAAGACTGGGATCATACCATGCATATTTCCAATCACAATGCTATGAAACTTGAAGTCAACCACAAGAAAAACTCAGAAATACCACAAATACATGGAGGCTAAAGAGCATTCTACTAAAGAATTAATGGGTTAACCAGGAATTTAAAGACAAAATTTTAAAATACATGGAAGGAAATGAAAATGAAAATGTGACAGTCCAAACCTTTGGGATATAGCAAAGGCAGTCACAAGAAGCAATATAGACCTACCTCAAGAAGCAAAAAAAGTCTTAAATACACAACCTAACCTTACATTTAATGGAGCTAGAAAAAAATAGTAAATAAAGTGTAAAGCCAGCAGAAGAAGGGAAATAATAAAGATTAGAGCAGAATTAAAGGATACAGAAGCAACAACAACAACAACAAATGAACAGGTTAATGAAATTAAGAGATAGTTCTTTGAAAGAGTTAATAAAATTGATAAACCCCTAACTAGACTTATCAAAATGAAGAGAAAGGACCCAAATAAATATAATCACAAATGAAAGAGGAGCGATCACAACCAACACCACAGAAACATAAACAATTATAAGAGAATATTATGAAAAAGTATATGCCAACAAATTGGGCAATCTGGAAACAATGGATAAAATCCTAGAAACATATAAACTACCAAAATTGAAACAAGAAGAAACAGAAAAGTTGAACAAATAACCAACCATGAATTGAATTGGTATTCAAAATCTCCCAACTAACAAAAGTGCAAGGTTAGATGGTTTCCCAAGGGACTTCTACCAGACATTTCAAGAAGAGTTAATACTTATTCTTCTCAAACTCTTTCAAAAATATAGAAATGGAAGGAAAATTTAGAAGCTCATTTTATGAGGCCAGAATTGCCTTGATTGTAAAACCAGACAAAGATCTCACTGAAAAGGAAAATTACAGTCCATCCTGAAAATTACAGTTCATCCCTGATGAACATGGATACAAAAATTCTCAACAAGATACTACCAAATCAAATCAAACAGTACATTAAAAGAATCATTCACCAAGATCAAGTGGGATTTATTCCTGAAATGCAGGGGTGATTCAATATTTCCAAATCAATTAACAGGATACACCACATTAATAAAAGAAAAGAATCATAAGATCTCTTAATTGATGCAGAAAAAGCATTTGACAAAATACAGCATCCATTCTTGCTAAAAACCTTCAACAAAGTAGGGATACAAGGAACATACCTCAACATCATAAAGGCCATATACAAAAGACCACAGTTATCATCCTCAGTGGGGAAAAACTGAGAGCTTTTTCTACAGTCAGGAACAAGACAGCATGTCGACTCTCATCATTGCTATTGAACACAGTACTGGATTCATAGCATCAGCAATCAGACAACAAAAAAAAAAATATGGTAAAACCTTGGTTTGCAAACATAATTAATTCCTGAAACATGCTTGTAATCCAAAGCACTTGTATATCAAAGTGAATTTCTCCCTAAGAAATAATGGAAACTCAAACGATTTGTTCCACAATCCAAAAATATTCATATAAAAATGATTACAATACTGGGTGCCTGGGTGGCTCAGTTGGTTAAGCAGACGACTCTTGATTTCAGCTCAGGTCATGATCTTGCAGTTTGTGGGTTTGAGCCCCACATCAGGCTCTGCACTGACAGTGTGGAGCTGCTTCGGATCCTGTCTGTCTCCTCTGCCCCTCCCCTGCTCATTCCTCTCTCTCAAAAATAAAAAATAAACATTTAAAAATTATTACAATACTGTAATATAATACAAAATGATAAAGAAAATACAAAATGATAAAGAAAATACAAAATATAAAGAAAAATAAACAAATTAACCTGCACTTACCTTTGGAAATCTTTGTGGCTGGTGTGGGAGAGACAAGAGAGAGGCAGGTTATTGTGTAGGGCTATTTTCACTATCACTAATAAAACCACTGCTATCTATTGGCTCAACGGAATCTTTTTCTGCATGGGGCCCACTGAATACACTCACACAGATGTTGACTACAGTACAGTATTAATAAACTTGTCATATACTGTATTTAGTGCATCTGGCAATAAGGCAGCAGAAGAAAGTGTCTATAACTATACTTAGCCTGACCTAGAATGAAGCAATGCATTCCTAAGCTTACTCTTATATGGAAAAGCAAAGGACTGTTCACAGGTGCTTTGAAGTGACCAAAAAAATACACTAGTGCCAGTTGTGGGCACCTTCCAATATTCTGAAAAATCACTGATTTTTGCCAAACACCATGGCCTGAGACTGAGCATCCAAGCATGGGAGACAATCACCCACAATCCTGCAGCAAGAGAGAGAAAGAGAAGAACCATTGGCTCAGTTGTGATCACGTGATGTTCGGCATCACATACCACTCGTATTGCAAGACATCATTCATTTATCAAGTTAAAATTTATTAGAAATGTTTGCTGGTCTTGCAGAATACTTGCAAAACAAGTTACTTGCAATCCAAGGTTTTCCTGTAAAAGCAACCAAACTGGCAAGAAGTAAAATTTTTGCTATTCGTAGACAACATGATACTCTATGTAGAACACTGAAAAGACTCCACCAAAAAGTTGCTAGAACTGATACATGAATTTAGTAAAGTTGCAGGATACAAAGTCAACATACAGAAATCTGTCGCATATCTATACACCAATAATGAAGCAGCAGAAAGAGAAACCAAGGAATCTATCCCTTTTACAATTGCACCAAAAACCAAGATACTCAGGAATAAACCTAGTGAAAAAGGTAAAAGATCTGTATTCTGAAAATTACACAACACTTATGACAGAAATTGAAGCGGACACAAAAAAATGGAAAATTATTACATGTTCATGGCCTGGGAGAATATTGTTAAAATGTCTACATTACACAAAGCAATCTACACATTTAATGCAATCAGTATCAAAATATCACCAGAACTTTTCACAGAGCTAGAACAAGCAATCCTAAAATTTGTATGGAAACACAAAAGATCCTGAATAGCCAAAGAAATTCTGAAAAAGAAAAACAAAGCTGGAGGCATCACAATTCTGAACTTCATACTATATTACAAAGGTATAGTCATCAAGACAGTAAGGTACTGGCACAAAAACAGGCAAATATATCCATGAAACAGAATAGAAAACCCAGAAATTGACCCATCACTATATGGTCAAGTATTTTTGACAAAGCAGGAGAGAATATCCAGTGAGAAAAAAAGACAGTCTCTTGAACAAGTGGTGTTGGGAAAACTGGAAAGCAACATGCAAAAGAATGAAACTGGATCACTGTTTTATACCATACACAAAAATAAATTCAAAATGGATGAAAGACCTAAATATGAGACAGAAAATCCACCAATATCCTAGAGGAGACCCGAGGCAGCAACCTCTTTGACATCAGCCACAGCAAATTCTTACTGGACATGTCCCCAGAAACAAGGGAAACAAAAGCAAAAATGAACTATTGGGATTTCATCAAGATAAGAAGCTTCTGCACAGCAAAGGAAACAATCAACAAAAATAAAAGGCCACCTATGGAATGGGAGAAGGTAACAAGATATGCAAATGACATATCTGATAAAGGGTTAGTACCCAGAATCTATAAAGAACTTATCAAACTCAACATCCAAAAAACAAATAACCCAGTTAAGAAATGGGCAGAAGACATGAATAGACATTTTTACAAAGAAGACATCCCGATGGCTAACAGACACATGAAAAGATGTTCAACACGACTCATCATCAGGGAAATACAAATCAAAACCAGGATGAGACACCACCTCACACCTGTCAGAATGGCTAAAATTAAAAACACAAGAAACAACAGGTGTTGATGAGGATGCAGAGAAACTGGAACCCCTTTGCACTGCTGGTGGGAAATGCAAAATAGTGCAGCCACTCTGAAGAACAGTATGGAGGTTCCTCAAAAAACTGAAAATAGAACTATGCTATCATCTAGCAATTACGTTATCAGTTATTTATCCAAAGGATACAAAACTACAGATTTGAAGGGGTACATGCACTCCAATATTTATAGAACATTATCAACAATAGCCACACTATGGAGAAAGAATGTCTACCAAATGATGAATGGATAAAGATGTGGTTTAGATATACAATGTAATATTACTCATTATATATATATATATATATATATATATATGTGTGTGTGTGTGTGTGTGTGTGTGTTTGTGTGTGTATGCATATATATATATATATATATATATATATATATATGTGTGTGTGTGTGTATATATATATAATTACTCATTACTCAGCCATCAAAAAGAATGATCTGGCATTGCAAAAGCATTGCTAAAAAGTTGTCATTTGCAATGATGTAGATGGAGCTAGAATGTATTGTGCTAAGCGAAATAAGTCAATCAGAGAAACACAAATACCATATGATTTCACACATACGTGGAATTTAGGCAACAAAACAGATGAACATATGGGAAGGGAGGAGGAAGATTAAGAGAGGGTAATAAACCACAAGAGACTCTTAATGATAGAGAACAAACTGAGGGTTGACGGTGGGAGGAGGGTGAGTGATGGGCTAGATAGATGATGGGTATTAAGGAGGGCACTTGTGAGAAGCACTGGTTGTTGTATGTAAATGATGAATCACTGAATTCTACTCCTGAAATCAATACTGCACTGTGTGTTAACAATTAATTTAAAAAAATAAGAAGTTGTGGTATACAACGGAGTATTACTCAGCTAATATAAAAGAATGAAATCTTGCAATTTGCAAAGATGTGTATGGAGCTAGAGAATATTATTCTAAGAGAGGTAAGTCAGTCAGAGAAAGACAAATACCATATGATTTCACTCATATGTGGAATTAAAAAAAAACAGATGAGGGGCGCCTGGGTGGCGCAGTCGGTTAGGCGTCCGACTTCAGCCAGGTCACGATCTCGCGGTCCGTGAGTTCGAGCCCCGCATCAGGCTCTGGGCTGATGGCTCAGAGCCTGGAGCCTGTTTCCGATTCTGTGTCTCCCTCTCTCTCTGCCCCTCCCCCGTTCATGCTCTGTCTCTCTCTGTCCCAAAAATGAATAAACGTTGAAAAAAAAAAACCAGATGAACATGGGGGGAAAAAGAGAGGCAAAGTAGGAAACAGACTCTTAACTATAGAGAACAAAATTAGGGTTACTGGAGGGGAGGTGGGCATGGGAATAAGTTGAATAGATGATGGGTATTAAGTAGGGCACCTGTTGTGATGAGCACTGGCTGTTGTATATAGCTGATGAATCACTGAATTCTACACTTCAAACTGATAATACACTGTATGTTAACTAACAAATTTAAATAAAAACATGAAAAAAAATGGTGTGGGGGGAAACTGGATATTCACATGCAAAGGAAAAATGGTGGGCCTATACATACACAAAAATTAATTCAAAATGGATTACAAACTTAAATGTAAGACCAAAAAGTATAATACTCCCAGAATAAAATATAAGGAAATAGCTTTAAGACACTGGATTTGGCAATTATTTCTTAGATATGAATCCAAAAGCACAGGCAATGAAAGTAAAAACAGGAAAATACGACTACATCAAACTTAAAAACTTCTGTGCATCAAAAGAAACACCAAACAGGGTGAAAAAGTAACCTACAGAATAGAAAATATTTGCAAATCATATATCTGAAAAATGGTTACTATGCAGAACATATTAAAGAACTCAACCACAAAAATAACTTGATTTTAAAAATCAGCAAAGGACCTGAATAGACAATTCTCCATAGAAGATACACAAGTGACCACAAAGCATATAAAATATGCTCAACATCACTAACCATAAGAGAAGTTCAAATCAAAACCATGAGATAGCACCTCACACCCATTAGGATGGGCACTATAAAGAGAACATAAAATAACAAGTGCTGATAAGAATACAAAGAAGGTGGAACCTTCTAAAATATTGGAAATGTAAAATAGTGCAGCCATTATGAAAAATGGTGTAGAAGTTTCTCAAAAAATAATAATAGAATTATCACTTAATCTAGCAATCCCACTTCTGGATTTATATCCAAAGTAATTCAATCAGGATCTTGAAGACATAATTGCACACCCATGTTCACTGCAGCATTATTCACAATAGACAAAACGTACAAACAAGATCAATGTTCACAGATAGATGAACAAAGAAAATCTGGTATTTACACACAGTATTATGTAGCCTTAAAAAAGGACATCTTGCCACATGCCACAATATGGATGACATTATGCTAAGTGAAATAAGCCAGTCATAAAAGGACAAATACTGTTATTCTACTCACATGAAAGACCTATAGTAATCAAATTATAAAGAAACAGAAAGTAGAAAAGTTGATGACATTAGTTGGGAGGAGCTAGGAGAGGAAATTAGTGTTTAGTAAATATACAGTTTGTGTTGCGAGATGAAAAAGTTCTAGAGATCTGTTGCACAATGTGAATATATTTAATACTACCAAACTGTACACTTAAATATTGTTAAAATGATAAATTTTAAAGTTATGTTTTTTAACACACACACACACACACACACACACACACACACACAATCTCTTTTCCAATCCCAAGAAAATCTAGTCTTATTACTTTCCTGTATAGGCTAGGAAGGCATTTATTTCCAGCACAGAGTCACTCTTGCTAGAGGTACAGATATAGAAGTTGGCTAAGGGGTGGCTGGAGAAAAAGGAGGAAGGGAAAGACAGAAAGAAATATCCAACTACAAAAGAGATAGAGGGAGGAAAGACAAGGCTAGAGAAGGAATAACTGAAAAGCCAGACTCTGAAGGCCCAGTGTAATATAAAAGAAAAAGAATGAGGGCACCTGGGTGGCTCAGTCGGTTAAGCGTCCGACTTCAGCTCAGGTCACGATCTCGCGGTCCGTGAGTTCGAGCCCCGCATCAGGCTCTGGGCTGATGGCTCAGAGCCTGGAGCCTGCTTCCGATTCTGTGTCTTCCTCTCTTCTGCCCCTCCCCCATTCATGCTCTGTCTCTCTGTCCCAAAAATAAATAAACATTAAAAAAATTTAAAAAAAAAAAAAGAAAAAGAATTATTAAAACCCAGAACACATTTTAAGGCCAAAAACCCAAGTGGAGAAGCTGCTATGGTCTGAATGTTTGTGTCCTCCCTCAAAATTCATACATTGAAATTATAATGCCCAATGTGATGGTATTTGCAGGTGAGGCCTTTGGGAGGTAATTTAGGTCATGAGAGCAGAGTCCTCATAAATAGGATTAGTGGAATTAGTGCCTTTGTAAGAGAGGCTCCAGAGAGATTCCTTGCCCTCTTCTCCCATGTGAAGGGGGAAGTAGGCAGTCTGCAACCCAGAAGAGGAACTTCTGAGAGGAACCAGAACCCAGCTATACTAGCAACCTAATCTTAGACTTCCAGCCTCTAACACTAAAAGAAATAAACTCATATTTATAAGCCACCCAGTCTCTGGTACTATATTATAGCAGTCCAAAAGGACTAAGAAGAAAAACAAAGAATCCACAGTAATATTCAGACACAGAACAAGAAGGGTAGAACAGAGGGGTAGAAAATGTTTATGGAAAAAACTGCAAAGTAATGGTGTAAGAGAAACATGAGTGCATACTATTTCCTTTCCTGAGGGGAAGTCTGAGGTAGGTACTTGGTAATCTGTATACAGGAGGCTATGTAAACTTGATGATAATAGTTTGTTAAAAGCACGTGATGACTTCAGCCAATTAAACTTGTTAAATGCAAAGTAGGCTTTCTATTGCCAGAGGAACATACTTATGATTAGGTTAATGGAAGAAATCAATGCCAATTATAATAGGAGTTCATTCTTTCACACTGAGTGGTCAAGAGGTGAGGAGTAGAAATTGAAACTATAAAGCATCTTTAGCTTAAATGGCAGAAGATCTCAACAAGAGAAAAAGTTAGCCACTCAAGAAGTTCCTGCTAAGGCCCAAGTCACTACTTAACAGAAGGTTACAATGCCATGTATGAAGGGTACTATATGCCTCTTAGAGGATAGTTCCTGAGGAATCCTTGGAGGAGAGGGAAACTGTTGATATGGAAACCATTTTACGGACTTCCTATATGGCTCCATGCTGCAGGGAATCTGTGTCTATTAGCATGTAGAAACTTCTAGAAGACCTGCAATTATTCAGACCTTCCCCCTTTCTCTACTCATGGGTACCAGTGCCCCCTCTGGTTCTGAGACAGCATGGTAAGATGGCTCCTCTGCCTAACATGGTTTTATACCACAGAAACCTAGGTCCTATAGCATGTGTATGTGTGTGTGCATGTATGTGCATGTGTAGAGTGGGGGAATGAGGGTAGAAGAGAGTTGGGGGAAAGGGAAAAAAAGGGGGAAAGGGAGAGGAAAAAAGAGAAAGGGGAGAAAAAGGAAGAAGGAGAGAGAGAAAGAAAAAAGGAAAAGGGGAGAGGGAGAGCAAAGAGAAGGTGAGAGATGAGGAGGAGATACAGAGAGAAAGGGTTAGAAAAGACAGTAACCATCACTAGGTACTAAATAGACTCTATTTCCCAGGCAGGCCACCCAATTGTTTTGTTGGTTTTGTACTCCTGGGCTATAGACAGAGCACCTTGACATTTATAAGATCTTTGCTTTTGGAGAAGCTGTGGACCATAAACCATATTGTTTTGTTGTTGTTGTTGTTGTTGCTGTTGTTGTTTCACTTCTCTTCTAGGAAGGGAGGAAATCAGGTACACTTCAGAGGTCTCTGAATCCATTTACTTTCTTAGTTTCCACAACTATTGGTAATAATTGGATATGCTGCAAAAATAAATAAATAAATAAAAGATGAGACATCTGGTTCCAGGAGGACCAACAATGTGATGATATGCATCAGTTTTACACATGTCCCACATAAGCTCTGCCCTGTGTGGCATCACTTCTGACAGCAGACTGCATTCATCATTGAAACAACTGTTGCACCCTGCATATATTAAAAAAGCTTTCTCCTACTTTCGTAACAAGCATCTCTGATTTAAATCTCTTCTTTAAGTAAATAAGTGAGAAAATATATAACGGGTCAAGAGGGAGAAAAGGAAAAAGTGAAGGGTAAATTAAGTCTTTTGTGTCAACACTCACAAGGTCTTTGAAGCAAATGTTTAAAATGCAACGTAGGGGGCACCTGGGTGGCTCAATCAAGTGTCTGACTTTAGCTCAGGTCATAATCTCATGGTTTGTGAATTTGAGCCCCGCCTCAGGCTCTGTGCTAACAGCTTGGAGCCTGGAGCTTGCTTCAAATTCTGTGTGTCTCCCTCTCTCTCTGCCCCACTCCCCACTCACACTCTGTCTCTCTCTCTCAAAAATAAACATTAAAAATAATAAAATAAATTGCAACCCAGACTAGCCTTGAATTATGCCTCCTCACACCCTATTTTTCAGCACCTCTCCAATTAAAGCAAATTCGAGACTCAGAAAGGAATGCTTCATTTCACAGTCTACATATCTATCATTATTAAGTGCTGGAAGCACTTAAGAGTTATAATGAACCTTTCAGATTGACACCAGCACTTCTCAAAGTATGTTCTATAAACTCTAGTCCACAGGATGTTAATAGGCATACACACATGCACACACATACACAGTTCTATGGTCAGTTTAGGGAAATACTGGGTTTAACAAATATAAACAAGTTTCTTTATTGGAAGGTTTCTTAGAGACTTTAACAGGTGAAAATTAACTATGAATCGCCACATATTCTACCTTAGATCTCTTTTTTATTTTTTTAAACAACTTATCTTGTGGACCATTGGTCAGCAGGAACAAAGTTTAGGACATGCTGGTATAATCCAATCTGCTCATTTTACAGTGCAGGGGTTAAAAGCACAGACTTTTAGGTCACAGACTATCTGCTTCATTTTCTGGCTTTCAGAAAGTTACTTAAGCTTCCTGGGTCTTGATTTCTTTTTCTTTAAAATGAGGATAGTAGTATTGTTGTGGGTGTTAAATGAACACACAAATATGTAATATTTATGTAAAACACTTAGAATAGTGTCAGGCACATAGTAATTGCTCAATAAAAGTTTTAATGTTATTATTTTACCCACTAGGATAATGAAGCCTAAGGTCACACAGCATGTGACCATATCACACAGCATGTGAGCATATTAAGAACTGGGACCAGAAGCCAGGTCTCTTGACTCCCTATCCATCCTGGGTTCCTCAAATAATAAAAAGGTCTTTGAAGTTTATTAAAAGAAATCTTTCTAAGGCATATAAGTATTGTACCACAAAACCATAAAATGATATCTAAAAATATAAAAACCCTCCAAAAAAATCCCAGTGGTTTCTAGAGGTAATAGCTTAGTTGGGGTTTCCCGGGTATAAAGTGAGGTCAAAGGAGAAGGCTTTGGTGCTGAGGAAAACTATTCCAATGCCTATAAAATAGTGGCCAAAATGCCAGACCACTGCCATTCCTAGGTAGCCTCTCTTTTTGCACGGTAGTACCAGGATCCTTTCTGGATGCTCAGGAACATATCCCTCTTTGAGCCAGGCTGATCTCTGAGACCTCCCAGGACTAATATATACTAAAGCCTCTACTATTGTTTGGCTCTGATGAAAGAGAAGGGAATACACAGTTATACAGTTATGAAGCACTTAATATTTGCCATGCTCCTATCATACTTTATCTTAATCTTCATCATGGTCTCAAGAAGTAGATATTTCCCCCATTTTACAAATGAGGAAACTGAGACTCAACTCAAAACATTTGAGTGATCTGCCCAAGAACTCAGAGCTAAGAAATAATACATCTAGAATTCAAACCCAGCTCTGTGTTCACATTTTTCCACTACATTACACTATTTCCTAAATTGAAAGGATCAAAATGAAGACAACTAGATTTGGACTTTTGAGAAATGAAAGGGGAGTACAATCCTTGCCTCTAGAAATCACATTTACTTGATAATGAAAAAGACTTTGCCCAGTTTTATCTTGATTTTTTTTGACCTGCCTCTTTCCTAAACGAATTTGAAGTAGTATATAGTAAAAAACAGATCTACAATTAGGTTATTAGAACAGAAAATCAAAGTAATGAAGAGGAGGAGGAAGCAATTACACCAAGTGCAAGTGCTAATTTAGTTAATATGACAGAACACTAAATCTGGTTATCAGTCTCTTGGCAGTCAAGCCAAAAATTATCTGCTTTTAGGAAAGTTTTATATGATTTATAATCTTGAGAGCAGGTAGGGTAGCTTGAAAAGCACTTTGTAAACAATAAAGTACCATAAAGATTTATTATTATTATTATTATTGTTATTATCCAGAATAGCATTATCTGGCACTTCCAATTATTTTGGCTATTGTTTCAAAGATAATTTCACACAATTTTTCATAGTCTGAACCTGGCATGTATACTAAACAACAAAAAGACAATTCTGGCTCTGCCACTAGTTCGATGATTGACCTTGAATGAGAAACTTCACAATCTGAGCCTCAGCTTCCACATTTGAGACATGAGAGGTTTGGAGTATCACCAGATGATCTTATTTATTTCCCTCTTCATTTATTTATTTGTTAGTACTTTTATTGAACTTACCACAAAATTCACTTGTTTTAAGTGTAAAATATACTGATTTTTTTTAGTAAATTTAAAGAGTTGTATAACCATCACCACAATATATAAGTTTAGAACATTTACATCATGCCAGAAAGAAACTGTATCCCCATTCCTCATTAAGATTATTTAACAGTTCCTTCTAACTTTTATATTCTGTGTTTCTAGACTTACAAAGCTTTAGCAGCTCTTTGCTACCTATACACTTGACCCTTGAACAACATTGGGGGTTAGGGGCACCAAACCCCACACAGCTGAAAATCCACATACAATTTTTGACTCCCCCAAAACTTTACTACTGGAAGCCTTACCAATAATATAAACAGTTAACACATATTTTGTATGCTACATGCATTATACACTGCATTGTTACAATAAAGTAAGCTAGAGAAAATAAAATGCTATTAAGAAAATCATAAGGAAGATGGGCGCCTGGGTGGCGCAGTCAGTTAGGCGTCCGACTTCAGCCAGGTCACGATCTCGCGGTCCCTGAGTTCGAGCCCCGCGTCGGGCTCTGGGCTGATGGCTCAGAGCCTGGAGCCTGTTTCCGATTCTGTGTCTCCCTCTCTCTCTGCCCCTCCCCCGTTCATGCTCTGTCTCTCTCTGTCCCAAAAATGAATAAACGTTGAAAAAAAAAAATTAAAAAAAAAAAAAAAGAAAATCATAAGGAAGAGAAAATACATTTATAATACTGTACTGTATTTATCGGGAAGAAAATCAGCATGTAAGTGGACCCACACAATTCAAACCTATGTTGTTCAAGGGTCACTTGTAGAAGCTGGTTCAAGTTCCTCAGTATAACATTCAAGCCTCTACAGTCTACAACACCTATCTCTCTGTTCCTCTCACTCCCTTCCTTTGCCCTAATAAGTTACCTTCCTCTGAGTTTATGGTCCTGCAGTTCCCTCGGTAGGGAGTCCCTCTCACCTCCCCAGTCTCTCAAGAGTAAAATCCTATTTATTATTCAGACTCAGTCTAAATGCCGCTCTTACATAAAACTTTCTTCATTTCATACTCCACACTCATCTGAAAGTAGACCTTATTTGCCTCTAAATTCCAATACCATTTCATTTGTCCGTCTCATGAAAGCTCTCATTTTCATTTGTGGATCTTATACTTAATATCTCATCATCTTATTTGATTAAGAGATCTTAGAATTGTTGTATCTAAGATAGCTATGTATCCTTAACAACTCGCAATATTACATTTTGTAAATAACAGCAATTAATGATGGTGATAATAATTGATAGCTAAATTAAGTAGCTAATTACAATGTGCCAGGCACTGTTCTAAGCATTTTTATAAATATTAACTCATTTAATTCCTATAAAAACCCTGTGAGATAGGTACTATTATTACCACCATTTTACAGATATAGAAATTGAGGCACAGAGAAGGTACTCACTTGCCAGGATTGCAAAATTAAGTAGCAGAGTTGACATTTGCATTCAGACACTCTGGCTCTAAAACATACCCTCTTAACCACTACAGTACATTTCCAAGCTCAATAAATAAATGAAACTCAATAAATGTTAACTGAAAAAATCCTAATTTATAAGGTTCCATCCTGGGAAGGAAAAGTAATTAAGAATTCTAAGTGCTAACTGACATAGAAGTAAAAAGGACAAATTCTGATTCAGACGGGAGAGTCACTGAACTTTTGGGTAGGCCCCAAGGTGCTACAAAAGCCACTGTTAAATCCTAAACTTAAAAATAAACTTAAAAATAGTTTCTCTCTCATGCATAGGTGGTGAGAGTGCAAAATTGGTAGTATCTACTCCAGGTGAATATCTGCATATCCTATGATCCAGAAATTTTATTCCTGTGTATATTCCAATAAAATTGCATGTAAGTATCCGCCAAAAGAGTGTTATTACTTGTAACAGCCAAAACTAGAAATTCCCCAACAGAAAAATGGATAAATCACATGTGGCATGTGAACAAAATGAAATACTATATAGCAATGAGAATTATCTATAACTGTAAGGAATAATATGCATCAATCTTTCAAACATAATGTTGAGCAAAAGAGTATGTACTATATGAATCCATTTATATTGAGTATTTAAAAGGGCAAAACTAATCTATTCTGTTAGAAGCCAGGATAGTGGTTACCCTTGGAAGGAGTATGGAGTAGAAGAGGAATGAGGGAATTTCTAGTTATGTTCCGTTTCTTGATCTGGGGGCTAGTTACATGGGTGTGTGCCATTTGTGAACATGTATGGAGTATAAATTTATAAACTTTTCTGTATATGTTACATTTCAATAGCTTTTGAAAAAGTCTTTCGAAGAGAAGAAAAAGACAAGAGCCAAAACTAAAAGTCACTTTTGCACTTGACATATAGAACTAATGACTGACATGCTCATGGTTATCTCTTTGTCCTAAAATGGACAAACGTCTCTCCCTTTTGTGGATATAATGAGTTAACTAGAGAGGCCTTCTTAATCCCTAGCCATTAGTGCAACCCTAATCTTTCCCAGACTCATAATAATAAAGAAAAAACACAGATTTGTGGCAGCATACCACTTGTGGGAATTCAGCTCTGCTGGATACCAAATGGAATGTCAGTTTTATTTAAAGAACTAAGTCTTCATTTGGAGTTTTTATTTGTATTCCAAGAGTCACAATACCATCTGCAGGACAAATGGAGTCTGGCAATGATGCCAACTAAAGTTTTCTTGAGCATTAACCCCATCTCCACAACTGTCTGAAACTGAGCACACCTATCTTTACCAGGTAACTCACTTCACCTCTATGGGTCTCAGTTTCCTCATCTGTAACACAGGAATAATAATAGTACCTCCCATATAGGTTGATGTAAGGACTGAAGACCTATTTCATGTAAAGCATTTAACAAAGTACCTGCTACATAGTTAAATATTCAATGTATTATCTGCTATTATTATTTTGATACAGGTGGGATAATGGCATCTTCTCCCTTACCATACAGCTAGCCCAGTATATACTTTTAATCTCCCAACATGAAGATTTTAATATTTTAACACTCAAGCACAAGGGCAGTTCATTTAATATTTTAATATTTTAACCCTCAAGCACAAAGGAATTCTGCCTCCCTGCTCTCTCTCAGGTCGAATCAGAAAAAGGGAATAATTTTCAACTAGGCAAGTAGGGTGGCCCAGGGTTAAGTGGGTTGGGAAAAGAGGGAGTTTGGATAGCAGAAGCCCCTTTGCTTTGATGATGCTACCTTCCTATATCATGCCAGAGAATCTGGTGCAGATGACATGACCTGTAGAAGAAGGAACCCAGGAAAAGGTAGGGCTGGATACTATAAGGGATGTGATTATGTTCAACAGAGAAAGGACCTAAAGAAGGAAAGGAGAGGTTTGAAAGTTATATTTCCCATTTTTCCCATCAGACAACATCATAATCTTAAATTAACACTTTTCTAGTTACAAAAAGCTTTCACACACATCTTTTTATTTAATCCTCACAACCACCCTGTGAAGTGTGCAAAGAAAAATTTCATTATCCCCATGGGTACAGGAGGAAAGAAAGGCTCAGAGAACTTAAATGATTTGCCCAAAGTCATCAGCTGGTAGCTGGGGGGACGAGCATTCTAATTCAAGTGCTCTGGGTTCAAAAACCATGCCTTTTCAATTAAAACATAGGGGACTTTTTAATTTTTTTAAACTTTTATTTATTTTTGAAACAGAGAGAGACAGAGCATGAACGGGGGAGGGTCAGAGAGAGAGGGAGACACAGAATCCGAAGCAGGCTCCAGGCTCTGAGCTGTCAGCACAAAGCCCGAACATAGTAGACTTTTATGTGAACTTCAGTTAGCCTGGACCAAGTCTGTTATGATTGATAGAAAAAAATAAACAGAGAATAATTGTGAACTCTTCCCTGACCCTCAGTCTCAAATAGCAGAAAAGAAAACTGACAGGAAGGAGATGGAGTTGGAATAGAAAGAGGCTAGCATTGGGGAGGGAAGAAGTAGGATCTAGAAAAAAAAGTAGAAGCGGCTCTAACTGGAGATTGGCTGTAGGCCAAGCAGGTGCCAACAGGTCTGGTGATGCCACCTCTTGGGTTTTTCCTCCTGGTTGAGCAGGGCCAGGTCTACTCTGCTAAACCTCCTTCCTTTACCTATAGCCCAGCTTGGGCTGGAGAGATATTGTATCTCCCAAAACCCACAAACGCATACCGGGGAGCTGGATCAGGGGCAGCGGTGGTGATCAACGCAACTGTCGGGACAGGTCAGGGACAGAAGTCAAGAGGAAGGTAGGAAAACGCCAGATAAAGGAAGTAACTATCCGGGAGGCGATGGCATGTGGGGTATTTAAGAAAGGCAGTTACAAGCATGGCGAGTGTGTTAAGAGGCGGGCATAAGGGGGTGTATGAAGTGACTGCTGGGGTGCCGAGAGGAACTGAGGCAGGCAGGCACGCACCCCGCGTCGCGTGAGGAGACGGTTGATGCAGACCACCTCTCCTCCGCGCCGCCGCCCAAAGGCCCGCCCTGAGAAGAGTTCAATTTGGTTGAAAGGGGGGTGTGAACCGAGTAGGAGAACGCGGGTCCCAGCGCGGGAAGAGGGCGTCAAAGAACACCCAGAAAAGGTTTGAGAAGGCTCTAGGCTGGAAAGTTAAACAGAGCTCGCGGCCCCCAACCTCTCCTAAATCTCCTTACCTTGGGCACCGTGATATGTTCCACATTCCCACCACCTGAAACACTCAAGGCTCCCGTTGCCGCCACCGTTCCTTGCCCAACCCGGGGTCCTGCTGGCGGTATCCCAGTCACGTGATTATCCTATCGCGACACTTCATCTGTGGCCTCCCTCACCATTTTGCTTCCTGGCAAATTCCCTTTGTTTAGGGAGCTGACCTTTTTCTTTGGGCTTCAGGTTTGGTCCAGGAGTTAAGTACCAGATTCGAGTACTGCCACCATTCTCACACCCCTTAATGCTATCAGGATCACAGGCACCGATATAATTCTACTATTCTCTAATGTTAACAGTGATGACACCCTGCAGAGATAGCAGGGACATTCCCATGCTGGCAACTGGGTTTCTAAAAAGCTGCCTAGCTATGAGACCTTGGACAAGTCACCATAGAACACTTTCTAAAATGATGTGTAAGTATATCCTCCTCCCACTCCCCTCTTTTACTAGTCTACTATCATTAGGTTAGTTAAGTCCTGGACTATTGCAGTAGCCTCATAACTTTCATCAGCACAGATGTGGGAAAAGGACGAAAGGCCCACCAGACCACCAGACAGGTGCAGTCATTCAGTGGTATTCTCTGAATCAGACTTGTGATGGAAAAAAGAACAATCTGGGAGTTGGAAAACCTGATATATTATAAATGTCCTTTATTAGTTGTCTCCCCATTTAGGATGTCAGCTTTATGCGGCAGGAATTTTGCTCACTGCTAGATCTCCAAAGTCAAGAAAAGACCTGGCATAGAGTAGGTATTTAATATTTGTTACATAAATTTTCAAAGCCATCCCATATTTTATCTACCATTAACTTCAGCCATTCCCCCTAACATTTCCTCTTTATGGCTAATTGATGTCATATCAGAGGAAATTAAGGCACAGACAGTAACTTCCCAAAGGTTGTAGAAAAGTCAAATTGGACCCCACTAGAGTAGAGACAGCCTGGGGTAAGAGGGAAAACATGAGAAAAGAAAGTGTTAGACTCAAAATATTTTCAGTGAAAGGATACTATTATCATCTATTTTCTGTTTGTCTCCCCCATTATGATGTTTTCCATGAGGTTTTTCTATGTTCACTACTGTATCCCAGTGCTTAGAAAAGTACTTGCACATAGTGAATGCTTGATAAATACTTGCTGAATGGCAAGATAAGAATGAATAATTCTAGACTCACAGCTGGTGTGGGCTGGAAGATAAACTAGAGGGAGAGAATCTGGAGGCAGGGAAACCATGAGGAGGCTATTGTGGTTTCCCAAATGGAGCTGTGAACTGGTGAGTCTGTGGGATTTTTGACCTTGTACCTAAAGCTCAGGCCTCAGGGAGATCAACCAACATCTGAAATGCTAGTTGCTGCAGCAAATCTTACTTGTCCTGCTTTATAACCAAACGTCCAACTATATTTTTGTCATAGACTCTAAGTCCAAAGTTCTCTTTTGTATAACAAAAGAGCAGATGCAGGATTAAAAAGAGATGGCTAATGTCTGGGGAAAAGACAAGAGCCCCGAATAAGGGTCCTTGCCCCATATTTATTCAGGTCAGAAGGCTTGCAAACGTGATGGGCGTGTACAAAGAGACAAAGAAACTAGGAACATTAACTTGTGGATGTGAGGGGGAAAGGGGGATTTTGAAGATATACAGTGTTTGGGGTTTGGGTCAATATAAAACAAATTCCAGGTGCCGGGCAGATGGGTATATGGATGTTAACAGCAGACAGGAGGCACCGTGCCTGTTTATCTTTGCCATCCTAGGGGATGAGACAGACAGTGGGAACAACCTCAGGGTTAACAAGACACCTTTTCTTTTTTTAACCATCTCCACTCTGGGCTGCTTTGCCTGCAGCGCAGGGGTCCAAAGTCCAGTTCACCAATTTTTACCTGCCCTGGCCCTATTCTCCTATGAAAGCAGCTTTCTGCGGTAGTACTAAACTTGGGGTGCTTTCACCCTAAATATCTAATCTTGTTATTCCTATGTATTGCGCACCTTTGCACCGATTCTATTTCAGGCCTTTGACTCTCTTTCTCTCTATTTTTGGGGGTTCAGCACCCCCTCCATATTTTGGGGTGTCTTTGCACCTCCATATTCTTGGCACCTTTGTGCCTCCCTATTCTTGGAGTTCCAATCTGGTTACCCAAACTCGGGTGTGAGCATTTCAGGACTTTGTGTTTCTTTGTGCCTTGTTAACCCATTGGTGTAGGCCCCAGGGGATTCCTAAGCTTATCCCCCACATATTTTTATTGTCCACTTATGTTCTACTTTGAGTGATTTTCCACTCTTGAGGTTTGGTGTTATTCCATGGTATCCCAGGGAAGTAGATGTACTTTGCCCCACCATCTATCTCACTAGCTAGAGTTACAGCCTCAGAAAGCTGCTGCCAAAGGTCACCCATGATGTGATGGATGATGACTATTTAAAAAGTCACTCCTGCTCAAGAGGTAGCTTGATAAATCTCAGCAGAGGGAAGGTAGGCCATAACTTCATTCAAGTGTCACCAAGAACTCCTCCACTTTGCTGCTGGGGAGAGGCCATCAGAAACAGACTGTATTTTTAGATTATTTCTGTCTCAGCTTATCAGTCATCTTAAGCCAACTTCTAACAAACTTCTTTTACAGACCAAATTATTAGAAAGCACTTTATTCATCTTTTAGAGACAGCTTACTTGAATCATGCAGTGCATAGAGGATATCAGCGAAGAGGTCTGGCAAGACTGCATCACTCTCTTCCTACAGACTGGGATGTGCTGTGATGCAGCGATTATCACCAATTCCCCACCCTGGTTGTTAGCTTCTTACCCTGAAGGCAACTTGTTCCAGTTGACCCAGGAAGAAATTCAGATCTTGCTGGCAAGAGAGGGGAGAGAGAAATTTCTTCAAGGAATCACTCTTGCAGGGACCAAATGCTTATTGATTCGGGACAACCTTTACACTGAGGGAAACAACACCATGGACCTCCGCACCAAAGGCCAGAGTTGGTGCAGCCAGGAAGTCACTGTAGTTCAGATTGAGTCTGTATACCTTGTGATGATGGGACAAAAAGGAACAGAAGGAGGGCCTCTCAACCTTAAGGCTTTTGAGATGGCAGGTTACATCAGAGAAGCCATTCATCAACACATGGCCCATTTCTAACTAAATAAAAAGGAGTTGATGTTTGACCTGGAATTTGAATTCAGTGTTATCTATCTGTGTTAGCTACTAAGTTAACCTGGTCTTGAAGAAAAAGAAAGGGAGATCCCATATCAGGTTTGGAGATATGTGTGTGTGTGTGTGTGTGTGTGTGTGTGTCAGGGAGGGGTGTTGCGAGGGGGAAGATTGGGAGTAAGTGCTCAGGCATTAGGGCTTCTGGGACTTTCTTACACCTAGAACACCATAACTCCTTTCTCAGAACCTGGAAAAAAAGAGTAGTAGACTGGGAACTAGAAAATTTTGGTTCTAATCCTAACTTTTTCCTTACTTACTATGTTATCTTTCTCTCTCTCTGGGTCTCAGTTTCCTTATCTATATAATGAAGAGCACACTATGTCTCTGAGAATCATTTAATCTCTGAAAATCTGGGATTTTGTAACATCACAAAAATCCTTCAAGGTCCAGCTCAAGTACTACTTCCTGAAGAAGCTTTTTCTACCTGCCTGGGCCCTTGGGGTTGACAGTGATTTGAATTCCTAAAACAATAACTCACTGTGTCATTTGTTTGGCCCTTAATCACACTGCCTAACATTTCTTAGATGACTGTTTGTGTTCTTGTTTAACTTTTCACACACACATTGGTTTTGTTTCCCACCTTCATTATAATCTTAAAGGGAAGATGGTGTGTCTTCTACTTCTCTATTTGCTTCCTGAGATAACCCAGCACAGGGCTCCAACAAAGAAGTTGGTTACATGGCTAAACTTACTTATCAGGAAGGGAGAGACTTTCTAAAGTGGAAATTCTACTGGGTATAGTTGATCCAGGGTGTTTGTGGCTAGATTTTCCTCTTTGATTTGTAACTCTCCTTTGGGCCATTTATCTGCTCATTGTTCTCACTGTCAGGGTAATTATGGGTGAGAAAGAGCTACGAAAATACTAACCACTCAATATGGCATGTTGCTAGCAGCTCTGGGGAATATGGGATGAGACAAGGCATGAATGAGAAAGATAAAGTTGTGTAATAAACTATAGTGTTTATTTGAAGCTGGTACTTACTTGATCCTACTGTCATCAGTTGCCCAGGAGCAGTGATTATGGATAATCCTCTTCTGTGTTAATTACAAGAACCCACCTCTAAAACACCCCCAACACATACCCTCACAAGCTTGTAAAGGTCGGGGTTTAAACATGGAAGTTGTCAAAATCTCTAGAGCAGTGTTATTCAATACAAATATAATGCTAGTCACATATGTAATTTAAAATTTTTGGGGTAGCCACATTAAAGAAGACAGGTGAACTTAATTTTATGAATATATTTTATTAAACCCAGTATATCCAAAATATTATTATTTAAACATGTAATCAATGAAAATATCACTGATATTTTATATGTTTGTATGCCAAGGCTTCAAAATCTGGTGTGTATTTTATATTTGCAACACATCTCAATTCAGAGAAGCTTCATTTCAAGTGCCCCATAGTCACATGTATCAAGTGGCCACCAAATTTGGCAGCGTGGATTTAGGTCAACCCCCTCCAATGTTTGAAATGCCTCTGCAACATCCTTCACAGTACATCCATCCATTCATTCAACACACTCCATACCAGGCATTGGCTAGGTAATTAAAGGTAAAAAAAAAAAAAAAAAGAAAAAAAGAAAAAAAAAAAGAAAGAAAAAAGAAAAACAGGTTTCTTAGATAAGATGTTAGTGGGGACAAGATAACTGAAAAGATAAACTATAGTACCATGAAGTAAATGCTATGAAAAATTTTATTCAAATATGTATTGAGCTGCCACTATGTGTCAGGCACAAAAAATTTATGCCCATGGAGCTCACATTCTAATGGGAGAAATGGATGTATGTATCAGGAGATGATAAATGTTACAAAGACAAAGAAGTATAAAGGGGGCTATAGAATGATGGGAGAAACTATTTTAAGCAAGGATGTCAGAGGCAGCTTCTATGGAGAGAAGATATCCGTGCAGAGACCTAATGAAGTGAAGGAACGAGTCATGTCGAGAACTGAAGGCAGTGTTTCAGGTGGAGAGAAGAGCTGTTTAAAAGCCCTGAGGAAGGAGTGTGCCTGATTTGCTAAGGAGCTATCAGGAGGTCAATGTGATTGTAGCCTCTCAGGACAATGGCCCTTTCCCTCTCCATCTACGGCATCCTTAAGCATGGCAGTGAGGCAGAAGATGCTGCCTCCCAGGGTATAACAGAAAAGCAGAGCAAAAGCCTCCATCACCCTTCTGGCCCCTCTCTTTCTAATGAAATTGCCTTAACTGTTTGGCAGCCACATCATACTGCTGAGTCACATCGAACTTCTAGTTAACTAAACCCCCTAGTACTTATTCATACTGGCTGCTATTAAGAAAAGGGCTTCAAATAGTGGCAAGACAATAAACCAAGGAAAAAATTAAATATGGAAATGGTTTCACTAGAGCCTTAATCTTGGACAAAGCCTCAATGTGGCATGATTTATAGGTGAATTCTTAAGGTAATTGAGCCTTCTACATCATTCTTTGCAGCCTGGATTTCTGAAGCAAAGAGATGTGTGTTCAGGAAACAAGACCGCTGAGGAAAAATGTCATTGCCAGTTAGAGGGTCCCAGACAAATCCTTCATTAGAAGACAAGCTAAAGTATCCAGATGCCTCATTGAAAAAGAAACTTCAGCCCATTAGTGGGCTTTTGCACTAAGAAGTTCTCAGTGAATATACATCTTCTTGGATGATTAAATGAATAACAGACATAACAAATGAATGGATAAAGAAATGATTTTCTAGCCAAGCCCCTTCCTTGGTTGCCTATGGTTTAAATGAGTGGAGAATGAGGGGAGGTTGTTAATGATTCTTCCTTGTCCCTCCTTTTCTCTATTCCCTAGTACCAGTCACTAATTCCCTTGCCTCTAGGCAGTGAAGCAGTTCACTCTGGGAAAACTTTAGCTCTGGCTTTGAGGCTTTAGGTGATTATTATGTTCCTTGCATAAGGTGAACTCCTTGCCAAATGAATAGCAAACACAATTAATGTATAGGAATTGAGTGGAAAAAGTCCATTTGGGTGCTATCCTTCCTCATTACCGCATGGAATGTGCATATTCTCTACCAATTAAGAGTTATACATGCATTATATTCATTTATTCAGATACTCATTTATTTCTTGTTGGATTGTTTATCAAAGCATTTACAATGAGTTGACAAGCCTTAAATCTGAGAGCCTGAATTCCAGCCCTGAGCTATCATTTATTAGGTATATGAGCCTGACCTAATCACTTACTTCTATGGGTCTCTGGTTCTTCACCTAGAAAATGGAGATGTTGATAATTGCAGGGTTGGTGTGGAGATCAAATGAAAAACTGAGAACAAAGTGATTTGAAAAGGATAAAATGTTTTAGCTATCAGGTCAGCCATAGGAATGGGTGTGGGGATTTAGAGTCCTCTGTCTCCAGGCAAGTATAGGTACCCCTTACTTTTCAAATTTTGTTATGTAACTCATTTTTATGAAAGACCTATATTAGTACCCATTTTTGCTAACCAATGTAATCTGAAGATGATTTTCACTTTTACAAAAAAAAAAAGATGAAAAACTAAAGTAGTGTTCAACGTTTGTTTTGCAGCAAGCCATTACAGAGAAAGCATGCACCCTGTGTATCAAGAGTAGCGTCGCCAAGCTCTTTCCCTGGAAACTACACTCAGCATCTCAGCATCAAGCTGCCATAGCTTTGAACTGTGTCTGTGCTTCATCTCTATTTATTCTGTGCATCCATTAGCAAGATGTGTCCTAAGGTATCAGAAAATACTTTGGGGAGAGAATACTTTTGGGGCATGGGAATGCTCAGAACTTTTTCTGTATAAGTTAATGGTAATTTCTTCTTTGCTTTATGCTATTTTGGCTTATAAAAGGTTTCCTAGGAATACTGTACTCTCAGATAGCAGGGGAAGCCTGTACTTGGAAATGGGGTGTGAGCTGAGCTCTTATGTGGTTAACAGCATAGTCTGAAAACTTTGGGTTTAAAGTTCCAGTTACAGCAGAGACTTTAACTGATTTTAAAGTGGCCAGGTGTGGGGGTGGAGTAAGAATAAAGTGCTGCCTCTTGTGGAAAAGGTAGAGGTAGTTCTTAAGAACAGCAGCAAGCAGCCTCATTCTTGTGGCCTAGGGGGGAACAGGGTGGCCATTTCATAATAATATAGCACCGAGTGCTTTAGCGTTTATAAAAGGCTTTTGTATTTAATTCATTCATCAAATGTTTATTTAGTGCTTACTATGTACTTACTGTGAATGAGTAAATTATAATACAATGCAAAGTGGAATTAGAGAGTATATTCATTTATTCATTCAAATATTTACTTAGTGCCCACTATGTTTCAGGCACTGTTCTAGGCATGGACAGCACAACAGTTAACAAAATAGAGAAAAACCCATGCTTTCATGGAGTTTTTATTCTAGTCTGGGAGACAGATAATACACAAAATTAAGTAAAATACATAGTGCATCAGATGAAAATAAGTGCCAAGGAAGAAAAAATAATAATAAAAAAAGCAGACAGGAAGCCAGAAAATGCTGGAGCAAAGTATGGAGCTTTATAATTTTAAGTAAGGTAGTTAAGGAATGATGTCTTAGTCCTGTTTGAGCTGCTATAAAAAATACCACAGATGGGTAGCTTATAAACAGCATAAATATATTATAGTTCTGGACTCTAGAAAATCCAAAATCAAGGCAGCAGCATGATTGTGTTTTAGTGAGGACCCTTTCCCTGGTTCATAGCCTACATCTTCTTGTGTTCTCAAATGGTGGTCATAGGTAGTTCTGTGGGATATTTTTTATAAGAGCACTAATTCTATTAATGAGTGCTCCACCCTCATGACCCAATCACCTCCTAAAGGCCCACCTACTGAGATGGAGGATCTAAGATGACAGCATAGTAGGAGGACCCTATACTCCTCTCCTCCCTCAAATAGAACAAGATAATCATCAAATCATTCTGAATACTCAAGAAATCAACCTGAGGACTGACAGAACAAACGCCACAACTAGAGGAAGAGGAGAGGCCACATTGAGGAAGATAGGAAGTAAAGAGATGTGGCTTGGGGGAGAAATGGATTGCAGGTGCTGCAGCAAGGAGGGAGTGGTGGTCATGGAGAAAAGCAAGAGGAGCATACAGGGGAACACACAAGGAAAACACTTCCTCAAATCTATTGGCTGAGAAAACAAGATGGGCTGATTTCTCTGAGTTCTTGCAATCAGTGGAGTTTAAAGACTGGAGTTTTAAAGGTCAGTGGGCTTGGCTGGGATAGAACCTTGAGGGTGTTGCCTTACTTCTGGAGAAAAGGCAGACAAACAATCCTGAGAGAGACTGCACAATCTGAATAACTTCTGGGACACACTGTGGGGAGATTATTTGCCCTTCTTTGAGAATGTCCCTGAGAAGTAGCTTTCATGGAGAAGCTTCTCTGGGGATACAGGGGCTACCAGGCACCATTTCCCTCCCCACACCCTTCAGCATACATGCAGAAGTACTTACCCATGGCAACTTGGCCCCAATATTGGCTACATAGCCTGCTTGCTCCAAATCTCATGACTCTGAGCTCTGGCATGACTACCCTTCTCAGTCAAACCACCATCAGTCCCAGTGCAGCAAGACCCTCCTCTAGAAAACCAGCATAAGCCCACTCACACTAGGTCCCTAAAGACTAGAGTTTTAAAAGTCAACAAGCATGGCTGGGATAGAGGCTGGAGGGCACTGTGCTGCTCCTGGAGAAAAGGCAGGCAAACAACCCAGAGAGAGACAGTGTGAAAACAGTGATCACACTGAGGACACACTGGACACACGAGGACATACTGAAGTGAGACTATTTGCTCCTCTCAAAGTGCTTTCCTGAGAGCAATAAGCTCAGAGAACCCCCTCCACGGACAAAGGAGCTTGGTGGCACCATTTCCCTCCCTTGCCCCTCAGCATGAACCACCTTCAGCACAACAGCAACCAAACTGCCTGCCGAACCTGCTTACAACAGGTCCCACACCCATGCACCCTCCCAGTACTGCCCTTCATGGTCAAGTTTGCCTCAGTCCCAACATAGTGGATGCCTTCCTTAGAAAACCAGCAGAAACCCGTGCTCACACTATGTCTCCCAACCAGAGAACTCTGTAAGGCTTCAGTCCTAGTGGAAATGGCATCAGGTCTCATTTAACAAGAAGACCAGATCATAACTAGTTAAAGCTCTCTACATCTGGCCAAGGTCAAAACATTGCCCACAGCAGGCAAGGAAAGCCTCTGGAGACAATTGGCCTGAAATATACAGCACCCAAAACCTAGCAGCAGAGTCCACTCAGCACACACCAGAGACACTCCATGAAGCACCAGGCCTTGGACACTGTATGATTCTTCTTTATAAAGCCATTACTTTTAGGAGAAGGAAACACAACAGACTTTCCTAACACAGAGAATAAGACAGAGACTTATATAAAAATGCCAAGATGGAAAAATTCATCCCAAATGAAAGAAGAAGATAAGGTCACAGCCAACGGTCCAAATGAAACAGATATAAGTAATATGCCTGATGGAGATTTTAAAGCAACAGTAATAAGGATACTTACTGGGATTAAGAAAAGAATGGAAGACTTCTCTTCACAGAGACAAAGAGTTAAAAAAAACAATCAGAAATAAAAAATACAGGGGTGCCTAGGTGGCTTAGTCAGTTGAGGGTCCCACTTTGGCTCAGGTCATGATCTCAAAGTTCATTACTTCAAGCCCTGCATTGGGATCTGTGCTGACAGCTCAGAGCCTGGAACTTGCTTTGTGTTTTGTGTCTCCATCTCTCTCTGCCACTTCCTGGCTCATGCTCTGTCTCTCTCTTTCTCTCTCTCTCCCTCTCTCTCTCTCTCTCTCAAAAGTAAATAAAAATTAATTTAAAAAAAGAAAAAATGCAATAACTGAGACTCAAAACAGATTGGATGCAGGGGGCACAAGGATGCAAGAAGTAGAGCAACAAATAAGTGATATAGAAGACAAAATAATGGAAAATAATGAGGTTGAACAAAAGAGAGAAAGAAGAATTATGCGACATGAGAATAGACTTAGGGAAATCATTGACTCCATCACACATAATAGCATTTATATTATAGTATTCCCAAAAGAAGAGAGAGAAAAGGGGACAGAAAAATTATTTGAGGAAATAGTAACTGATAAACTTCCTTAATCTGGGGAAGGAAACAGACATCCAGATCCAGGAGGCAGACAGAACTCCTGTCGAAATCAACAAAAGCAAGCTAACACCAAGATATATTTTAATTAAATTTGCAAAATATAGCAATAAAGAAAAAATACAGAAACCAAGACAAAATAAGTAACTAACTTACAGGGGAAGACCCATAAGGCTAGCTGCAGATGTCTCCAGAGACACTTGGGAAACCAGAAGAGACTGGCATGATACATTCAACATGCTAAATGGGAAAAGTCTGCAGCCAAGAATACTCTATCCAACAAGGATATCATTCAGGATACGAGAGATGGGGGTACCTGAGTAGCTCTTTAGGTTAACAGTATAACTCTTGATTTTGGCTCAGGTCATGGTCTCACAGGTTGTGAAATCAAGCACTGAATGGAGCTCCATGCTGACAGCTTAGAAGCTGCTTGGGATTCTCTCTCTCTCCCTTGTTCTCTGTCCCTCCTCCACTCATTCTCAGATACTCTCTCTCTTTCAATAAATAAATAAATAAATAAATAAATATTAAGAAACAAGCAATATAAGAGATAAAGAGTTCACAGACAAAAACTAAAGGAGTTCATGACCACTAAACAAGCCCTCAAAGAAATATTAAAGGGGATTCTTTGAGTGGAAAGTAAAGGCAAAAGTAACAAAGAAACAAAGGAACATAGAAAATCTCCAGAAACAATGAAAAAAACAAGTAATAAAATGACACTAAATACATATTTATAAATAGTCTGAATGTAAATGGACTAAATGTTCCAATCAAAAGACATAGGATGTCAAATGGATAAAAAAAATACCCATCTGTATGTTGTCTCCAAAAGACTCATTTTAGACCTAAAGACACCTGAATATTGAAACTGAGACGATGGAGAAGTATTGATCATGCAAATGGATGTCAAAAGAAAGCTTGAGTAGCAATACTTACATCAGACAAACTGAATTTTATTTTTTTAAGTTTATTTATTTATTTGGAGAGAATCAGAGAAAGAGTGCAAGTGGGTGGGGGAGGCAGATAGAGAGGGAGGGAGAGAGAATCCCAAGTAAGCTCTGCAGAGCCCAACGTGGGGCTTGAACTCATGAACTGTGAGTTGATGACCTGAGCTGTGATCAAGAGTTGGATGCTTAACCTACTGAGCCACCCAGGTACCCCAGAAAAACTGAATTTTAAACTAAAGACTAACAAGAGATGAAGAAGGGCACTATATCATAATAAAGGGGATTATCCAACAAAAGGGTCTTACAGTTGTGTATATTTATGCTTCCAACTTGTAAGCACCCAAGTATATAAATCAATTATTAACAAACATGAAGGACATCAGACTAGGAAGAGTTAAGACGGTGGAGTAGTATAGGGACCCTAACTTGTCTCATCCCTGTAACACAGCTAGATCAAGGTCAAACCATTTTTAATACCTAGGAGATTTACCTGAGGATTAACACAACAACCTGCATAATGTGACCTAGAGAAATTGGCAGGTACACTGTGGAGAGAGGTGAATTGGGGGAGAAAAACCATAGATGCACAGAGGGTAGGGAGTCCTTTTCACAGAGAGAGGACAGAGGGTGAAAGAAAAAGGGGGATTTCTTGCACATCGCGATTGGGCAAGAAAAACACTCCTCCCAAAAATGTAATTGGAGAGAAAGAAAGAGATAAAACACTCGCAAAGGACTGGACAAGAAATCTGTTTTCCAAAAGCATTGACAGTGAGAAAGGAGAGGGTTTCAATATTGCTAGGATTCTATAAAGAATGGAGTGCAGAGTCTGAAGTTTTGGAGCTCAGTGTCCGGCAGTGCTCAGATGAGGAAGTAGGGTGAATCCCTAGGAGCAGGTATAGGGATCTGAGGGATCCATGCGCCACACAGAGAGAAGTTGTTTCCCTGCTTAGAGTGCATTTGGTAAAGGCCATATGGCCTCCCCACAGGCAAAAAATCCCAGCTGACACTAGAGAGCTGCCACATTTACTGATATTGGAACAAAGACAACAAAGTGCAACAGAACATGATGCTGGATGTGTGTTGGGATTTACCATAACTCTGAGCCTCTGTAACTGTGCAATTGCGTGAACATTTTCTGGGACAATCTGGCACCTGTCCACTGTTCTGTGAGACCCTCCCTGAGATAATCAGCATGGGTCCAAACCGCGGTGGTCTCTGAGGTATGGGGTTTTGAAACACAGATCCATCAGAGATAAAACTCTGGTGGTAGATGCGACCTGGCAGGCATCAGACAGCTTGGACACAGACAAGGTAAAGCTGGGGAGTGGACAAAAGCCTAAGACAAAGGAAAAGTGCTTGATTGCATGTCTGTGAACGCATGAAATTCCCATGCCAGAGACTAGAGAGCTAGGTGAAGCCATTTTCAACTCCAGAGCATGCACCCGCGCACATACACACATGCATTGACTCCAGTGAACTAAGCAGTGCCACCAAATGGAGAACAGAGCCACTACACCAAGCCCCGCCCACCTGCACTCTCCAGGCACATCCCCAACAAGACCAGCACAAATCCTTCCACCTGCTAGTCTACAGACTATAGTGTGCCACAAAGTTTTAGTTCTAGAAGAAACTGGATGTAACTTCATTCCCGTTTCATTCTTTTTGCATGTTTGCTTGTTTTTGCTTCTGTTATTGCTTCTGTTGTTTTCTTTTTTCTTTTTTTTTCAATATATGAAGTTTATTGTCAAATTGGTTTCCATACAACACCCAGTGCTCATCCCAAAAGGTGCCCTCCTCAATACCCATCACCCAACCTCCCCTCCCTCCCACCCCCCATCAACCCTCAGTTTGTTCTCAGTTTTTAAGAGTCTCTTTTGCTTTGGCTCGCTTCCACTCTAACCTCTTTTTTTTTCCTTCCCCTCCGCCATGGGTTTCTGTTAAGTTTCTCAGGATCCACATGAGAGTGAAACCATATGGTATCTGTCTTTCTCTGTATGGCTTATTTCACTTAGCATAACACTCTCCAGTTCCATCCACGTTGCTACAAAGGGCCATTCGTCATTCTTTCTCATTGCCACGTAGTACTCCATTGTGTATAGAAACCACAATTTCTTTATCCATTCATCAGTTGATGGACATTTAGGTTCTTTCCATAATTTGGCTATTGTTGAGAGTGCTGCTATAAACATTGGGATACAAGTGCCCCTATGCACCAGTACTCCTGTATCCCTTGGGTAAATTCCTAGCAGTGCTATTGCTGGGTCTTAGGATAGGTCTATTTTTAATTTTTTGAGGAACCTCCACACTGTTTTTCAGAGTGGCTGCACCAATTTGCATTCCCACCAACAGTGCAAGAGGGTTCCCGTTTCTCCACATCCTCGCCAGCATCTATAGTCTCCTGATTTGTTCATTTTGGCCACTCTGACTGGCGTGGGGTGATATCTGAGTGTGGTTTTGATTTGTATTTCCCTGATGAGGAGCGACGTTGAGCATCTTTTCATGTGCCTGTTAGCCATCCGGATTTCTTCTTTAGAGAAGTGTCTATTCATGTTTTCTGCCCATTTCTTCACTGGGTTATTTGTTTTTCGGGTGTGGAGTTTGGTGAGCTCTTTATAGATTTTGGATGCTAGCTCTTTGTCCAATATGTCATTTGCAAATATCTTTTCCCATTCCGTTGGTTGCCTTTTAGTTTTGTTGGTTGTTTCCTTTGCTGTGCAGAAGTTTTCTATCTTCATAAGGTCCCAGTAGTTCATTTTTGGTTTTAATTCCCTTGCCTTTGGGGATGGGTCAAGTAAGAAATTGCTACGGCTGAGGTCATAGAGGTCTTTTCCTGCTTTCTCCTCTAGGGTTTTGATGGTTTCCTGTCTCACATTCAGGTCCTTTCTCCATTTTGAGTTTATTTTTTCTGAATGGTGTGAGAAAGTGGTCTAGTTTCAACCTTCTGCATGTTGCTGTCCAGTTCTCCCAGCACCATTTGTTAAAGAGACTGTCTTTTTTTCCATTGGATGTTCTTTCCTGCTTTGTCAAAGATTAGTTGGCCATACGTTTCCACAAACGTATCTAGTTCTGGGGTTTCTATTCTATCCCATTGGTCTATGTGTCTGTTTTTGTGCCAATACCATGCTGTCTTGATGATGACAGCTTTGTAGTAGAGGCTAAAGTCTGGGATTGCGATGCCTCCTGCTTTGGTCTTCTTCTTCAAAATTCCTTTGGCTATTCGGGGCCTTTTGTGGTTCCATATGAATTTTAGGATTACTTGTTCTAGTTTCGAGAAGAAAGCTGGTGCAATTTTGATTGGGATTGCATTGAATGTGTAGATAGCTTTGGGTAGTACTGACATTTTGACAATATTTATTCTTCCAATCCATGAGCAGGGAATGTTTTTCCATTTCTTTATATCTTCTTCAATTTCCCTCATAAGCTTTCTATACTTTTCAGCATACAGATCTTTGACATCTTTGGTTAGATTGATTCCTAGGTATTTTATGCTTCTTGGTGCAATTGTGAATGGGATCAGTTTCTTTATTTGTCTTTCTGTTGCTTCATTATTAGTGTATAAGAATGCAACTGATTTCTGTACATTGATTTTGTATCCTGCCACTTTGCTAAATTCATGTATCAGTTCTAGCAGACTTCTGGTGGAGTCTATCGGATTTTCCATGTATAATATCATGTCATCTGCAAAAAGTGAAAGCTTAACTTCATCTTTGCCAATTTTGATGCCTCTGGTTTCCTTTTGTTGTCTGATTGCTGATGCTAGCACTTCCAACACTATGTTAAACAACAGCGGTGAGAGTGGACATCCCTGTCGTGTTCCTGATCTGAGGGAAAAAGCTCTCAGTTTTTCCCCATTGAGGATGATGATAGCTGTGGGCTTTTCATGAATGGCTTTTATGATCTTTAAGTATGTTCCTTCTATCCCAACTTTCTCGAGGGTTTTTATTAAGAAAGGTTGCTGAATTTTGTCAAAGGCCTTTTCTGCATCGATTGGCAGGATCATATGGTTCTTGTATTTTCTTTTATTAATGTGATGTATCACATTGATTGACTTGCGAATGTTGAACCAGCCCTGCATCCCAGGAATGAATCCCACTTGATCATGGTGAATAATTCTTTTTATATGCTGTTGAATTTGATTTGCTACTATCTTATTGAGAATTTTTGCATCCATATTCATCAGGGATATTGGCCTATAGTTCTATTTTTTTTACCGGGTCCCTGTCTGGTTTAGGAATCAAAGTAATACTGGCTTCATAGACTGAGTCTGGAAGTTTTCCTTCCCTTTCCATTTTTTGGAATATCTTGAGAAGGATAGGTATTATCTCTGCTTTAAACGTCTGGTAGAACTCCCCTGGGAAGCCATCTGGTCCTGGACTCTTATTTGTTGGGAGATTTTTGATGACTGATTCAATTTCTTCGCTGGTTATGGGTCTGTTCAACCTTTCGATTTCCTCCTGATTGAGTTTTGGAAGCGTGTGGGTGTTTAGGAATTTGTCCATTTGTTCCAGGTTGCCCAGTTTGTTGGCATATAATTTTTCATAGTATTCCCTGATAATTGCTTGTATCTCTGAGGGATTGGTTGTGATAATTCCATTTTAATTCATGATTTTATCTATTTGGCTCCTCTCCCTTTGCTTTTTGAGAAGCCTGGCTAGAGGTTTATCAATTTTGTTTATTTTTTCAAAAAAACAACTCTTGGTTTCGTTGATCTGCTCTACAGTTTTTTTTAGATTCTATATTGTTTATTTCTGCTCTGATCTTTATTATTTCTCTTGTTCTGCTGGATTTAGGCTGTCTTTGCTGTTCTGCTTCTATTTCCTTTAGCTGTGCTGTTCGATTTTGTACTTGGGATTTTTCTTGTTTCTTGAGGTAGGCCTGGATTGCAATGTATTTTCCTCTCAGGACTGCCTTCGCTGCATCCCAAAGCGTTTGGATTGTTGTATTTTCATTTTCATTTGTTTCCATATATTTTTAATTTCTTCTCTAATTGCCTGGTTGGCCCACTCATTCTGTAGTAGGGTGTTCTTTAACCCCCATGCTTTTGGAAGTTTTCCAGACTTTTTCCTGTGGTTGATTTCAAGCTTCATAGCATTGTTTTCTGAAAGTGTGCATGGTATGATCTCAATTCTTGTATACTTATGAAGGGCTGTTTTGTGACCCAGTATGTGATCTGTCTTGGAGAATGTTCCATGTGCACTCGAGAAGAAAGTATATTCTGTTGCTTTGGGATGCAGAGTTCTAAAGAGATCTGTCAAGTCCATCGGATCCAATGTATCATTCAGGGCCCTCATTTCTTTATTGACTGTGTGTCTAGATGATCTATCCATTGTTGTAAGTGGAGTGTTAAACTCCCCTGATATTACCACATTCTTATCAATAAGTTGCTTATGTTTGTGAGTAATTGTTTTATATATTTGGGGGCTCCTGTATTCGGCACATAGACATTTATGTGATTATTATATAATGCCCTTCTTCATCTCTTGTTACAGCCTTTAATTTAAAGTCTAGTTTGTCCTGATATAAGTATGGCTACTCCAACTTTCTTTTGACTTACAGTGGCATGATAAATAGTTCTCCATCCCCTCACTCTCACCTTCGGATTGAGAGTCTAAAATGTGTCTCTTGTAGACAACAAATAGATGGGTCTTGTTTTTTTTTTATCCATTCTGATACCCTATGTCTGTTGGTTGGCGCATTTAGTCCATTTACATTCAGTGTTATTATAGAAAGATAAGGGTTTAGAGTCATCGTGACGTCCGTAGGTTTCATGCTTGTAGCGATGTCTCTGGTACTTTGTCTCACAGGATCCCCCTGAAGATCTCTTGTAGGGCTGGTTTAGTGGTGACGAATTCCTTCAGTTTGTGTTTGTTTGGGAAGACCTTTATCTCTCCTTCTCTTCTAAATGACAGACTTGCTGGATAAAGGATTCTCGGCTGCATATTTTTTCTGTTCATCACATTGAAGATCTCCTGCCATTCCTTTCTGGCCTGCCAAGTTTCAGTAGAGAGATCAGTCACGAGTCTTATAGGTCTCCCTTTGTATGTGAGGGCACGTTTATCCCTTGCTGCTTTCAGAATTTTCTTTTTATCCTTGTATTTTGCCAGTTTCACTATGATATGTCGTGCAGAAGATCGATTCAAGTTACGTCTGAAGGGAGTTCTCTGTGCCTCTTGGATTTCAATGCCTTTTTCCTTCCTCAGATCTGGGAAGTTCTCAGCTATTATTTCTTCAAGTACACCTTCAGCACCTTTCCCTCTCTCTTCCTCCTCTGGAATACCAATTATGCGTAGATTATTTCTCTTTAGTGCATCACTTAGTTCTCTAATTTTCCCCTCATACTCCTGGATTTTTTTATCTCTCTTTTTCTCAGCTTCTTCTTTTTCCATAATTTTATCTTCTAGTTCACCTATTCTCTCCTCTGCCTCTTCAATCCGAGCCATAGTTGTCTCCATTTTATTTTGCAACTCCTTGATAGCATTTTTTAGCTCCTCCTGGCTGTTCCTTAGTCCCTTGATCTCTGTAGCAAGAGATTCTCTGCTGTCCTCTATACTGTTTTCAAGCCCAGCGATTAATTTTATGACTATTATCCTAAATTCACTTTCTGTTATATTGTTTAAATCATTTTTGATCAGTTCATTAGCTGTCGTTATTTCCTGGACGTTTTTATGAGGGGAATTCTTCCGTTTGGTCATTTTGGATAGTCCCTGGAGTGGTGTGGGACTGCGGGGCCCTTTCCCTGTGCTGTCTTGAGTAACATGCATTGGTGAGCAGGGCCGCAGTCAGACCTGATGTCTGCCCCCAGCCCACCGCTGGGGCCACAGTCAGACTGGTGTGTGCCTTCTCTTCCCCTCTCCTAGGGGCGGGATTCACTGTGGGGTGGGGTGGCCCATCTGGGCTACTTGCACACTGCCAGGCTTGTGGTGCTGGGGATCTGGCGTTTTAGCTGGGGTGGATCGGCAAGGTGCACAGGGGCGGGAGGGGCAGGCTCAGCTCGCTTTTCCTTTGGAGATCTGCTTCGGGAGGGGCCCTGCGGCACCAGGAGGGAGTCAGACCCGCCGGAGGGATGGATCTGCAGAAGCACAGCGTTGGGTGTTTGTGCTGTGCAAGCAAGTTCCCTGGCAGGAACTGCTTCCCTTTGGGATTTTGGCTGAGGGATGGGCGAGGGAGATGGCGATGGCGAGCGCCTTTGTTCCCCGCCAAGCTGAGCTCTGTCGTCCGGGGCTCAACAACTCTCCCTCCCATTGTCCTCCAGCCCTCCCGTTCTCCGAGCAGAGCTGTTAGCTTATAACCTTCCAGATGTCAAGTCCCGCTTGCTGTCAGAACACACTCCGTCCGGCCCCTCCGCTTTTGCAAGCCAGACTCGGGGGCTCTGCTTGGTCAGCGGGCCGCCCCTCTGCCCCGGCTCCCTCCTGCCAGTCTGTGCAGCACGCACCGCCTCTCCGCCTTTTCTACCCTCTTCCGTGGGCGACTCGTCTGCGCTTGGCTCCGGAGACTCAGTTCTGCTAGTCTTCTGGCTGTTTTCTGGGTTATTTAGGCAGGTGTATCAGCAGGATGTGCGGTGAGTCCAGCGTCCTCCTACGCCAACATCTTCCCAGGATCCTTGTTGTTGTCTTTTTTCTCTCTTTTGTTTTCATGGATACAGAAAGAGTATTTTGAAAAATTTTTATATTCTATTTTATATTCATTTTATTCTATTCTATTTTATTATTTAATTTTTTTATTTTTAAAAATTTTATTTTTTTCCACTTTCTCTTTTTCCTCTTTTCTACCAAGCTTTTCTCAACAAGCAGACCAAAACACACCTAGGATCTGGTTTCCTTTATTTGGTTTATATTGTTTTGTTTTGTTTTTAAAGTGTTATTTTTTATTTTATTTTTTCCTTCCTCCAAAATGACAAGACAGTGGAATTCATTCCAAAAGAATGAACAGGAAGAAATTCAGGCCAGGAAGTTAATCGACACAGATATAAGTAAGATATCTTGAAGAGAATTCAAAAGAAAGATTATAATGATATTAGCTGGAGTTGAAAAAAAGCATAGAAGACACAAGAGAATCCCTTTTTACAGAGATAAAAAAACTTAAATCTAGTCAGGCCAAAATTAAAAATGCTATAACTGAGATGCAATCTTGAAAGGATTCCTTGACAACAAGGATGGGCAGAGCATTGAATCAGCAATATAAAAGATAAAATTATGGAAAATAATGAAGCAAAGAAAATAAGGAAACAAAGGCAAAAGATGACAATACAGACTTAGAGAACTCTGTCACTTACTAAAGCAGTATAACATTTAATCATAGGAGTCCCAGAAGATGAAGAGAGAGAAAAAGGGGTAGAAGGTTTATGTGAGGAAATTATAGCTGAAAAAATCCTTAATCTGGGGAAGGACACACACATCAAACTCCAAGAAGCACATAAACTCCCATTAGACTCAACATAAGCTGACCATAACCAAGGCATATTATACTCAAATTCACAAAATACACAGACAAGGAAAGAATTCTGAAAGCAGCAAGGGGAAAAAGAAGTCCTTAAATGACAAAGGAATACAGATCAGGTTTGCAGAAGATTTATCCACAGAAACTTGGCAGTCCAGAAAGGAGTGGCAGGATATATTCACTGTGCTGAATTGGAAAAATATACATCCAAGGATTCTTTATCCAGAATGACTCATTCTGTCAAGACTGTCAGAAGAGAAGGAGAAATAAAGTGCTTCCCAGACAAAAAAAAAAAAAAAAAAAACTAAAGGAGTTCATGAACACTAAATCAGCCCTTCAGGAAATTGTAAGAGAAATTCTTTGGAGAAAACAAAACAAAACAAAACAACAAAGACTACAAAGGACCAGAGAACGTCACCAGAAACACCAACCCTACAGGCCACACAATGGCCCTAAATTCATATCTTTCAATAATCACTTTAAATGTAAATGGATTAAATACTCCAATCCAAAGACATAAGATGTAAGAATGGATTTAAAAAAATAAGCCCCATCTACATGCTGCATACAAGAAACCCATTTTAGACCTAAAGTCACCTGCAGGTTGAAAGTAAGGGGATGGAGTAACATCTATCATTCTAATGGATGTCAAAATAAGGCTGGAGTAGCCATACTTATATAAGACAAACAATTTTTGAAACCAAAGATTAAGAGAGTCATTTTATCATAATTAATGGGTCTACCATCAAGAAAACCTCACAACTTTAAATAATTTTACCCACAACTTGATAGCACCCAAATATATAAATCAATCACAAGCATAAACTCATTGATAATAATACCATAATAGTAGGGTACTTTAACAGCCCACTTGTGACAATGAACAGATCATCTAAGCAGAAAATCAACAAGGAAACAATGGCTTTGATTGACACACTGGACCAGATGGACTTAAGAGACATAATCAGAACATTTAATCCCAAAGCAGCAGAAAACACATTCTTCTTGAATGAACATGGATAATTCTCCAGAATGGATCACATACTGGGTCACAAAAACAGCCCTCAACAAGTACAAAAGCATTGATATACCATGCATATTTTCAGATCACAACGCTATGAAACTTGAAATCAACTACACGAAAAATATTGAAAAGACCACAAATACATGTAGATTAAACTACATCCTACTAAGGGGTGAATGGGTTAACCAACAAATTAAAGAGAAAACAATAAATACATGTAAGCCAAAGAAAAAGAAAACATGACTTTACAAGATGTTTGAGAAACAGCACAGTCATAAGAGGGAAGTGTATAGCAATCCAAGCCTTCCTAAAGAAGGAAGGAGCATCTTAAATAAACTAAACTTATACCTAAAGGAACTGGAAAAAGAATAGCAAATAAAGCTCAAAACCAGCAGAAGAAGGGAAATAATACAGATTAGACCAGAAATCAATGATATTGAAATCAAAATTAGAGTAGAACAGAGCAAGGTAATTAGGAGCTGTTTCTTTCAGAATTAACAACAAAAAAAAATGATAACCCCCTAGCCAGATAATAAAAAATAAAAAGGAAAGGACCCAAATGAATAAAATCATGAATGAAAGAGGAGAGATCAGCAGCCAATACCACAGAAGTACAAACAATAATGAGAATATTGTGAACAATTATATGCCAACAAATAGGGCAATCTGGAAGAAATGGATTGATTCCTAGAAACATATAAACTACCAAAACTGGGGGCGCCTGGGTGGCGCAGTCGGTTAAGCGTCCGACTTCAGCCAGGTCACGATCTCATGGTCCGGGAGTTCGAGCCCCGTGTCAGGCTCTGGGCTGATGGCTCGGAGCCTGGAGCCTGTTTCCGATTCTGTGTCTCCCTCTCTCTCTGCCCCTCCCCCGTTCATGCTCTGTCTCTCTCTGTCCCAAAAATAAATAAACGTTGAAAAAAAAATTTAAACTACCAAAACTGAAACAGAAAGAAATGAAAAATTTGAACAGACCCATAATCAGTAAAGAAATTGAATCAGTATGCAAAAATCTCCTAGCAAAAAAAGAGTTCAGAGCTGCATGGTTCCCAGGGGAACTCTACCAAACACTTAAAGGAGAGTTAATACCTATTTTTTAAGCTGCCCCACCACAAAAATACAAATGGAAGGAAAACTTCCGAACTCATTCTATGAGGCCAGGATTAACTTGATTGCATACCAGAGAATACCCCACTAGAGAGGAGAATTACAAACCAATATTCCTGATGAACATGGATGCAAAAATTCTCAATAAGATGCAAGCAAATTGAATCCAACAGTACATTTAAATAATTATTTACCATGATCAAGTGGGATTTATTTATATGCTAGAAGAGTAGTTCAACATTTGCAAATCAACCAACATAATACACCACATTAATAAAAGAAAAGATAAGAACCATATGATCCTCTGATTTGATTCAGAAAAAGTATTTGGCAAAATACAGCATCCATTATTGATAAAAACCCTCAACAAAGTAGGGATACAGGGAACATACCTCAACATGATAAGGGCCATATATGAAAGACTCACAGCTACTATCATCCTCAATGGGGAAAAACTGAGAGCTTTTCCACTATGGTCAGGAACAAGATAGGGATGTCCACTCTTACTATTGTTATTTGACATAGTATTGGAAATCTTGGCTTCAGCAATCAGACAGAAAAAAGAAGTAAGAGGCATCCAAACCAGCAAGGAAGAAGTCAAACTTTCACTCTTCACAGATGAAATGATATTCTACGTGGAACACCTGAAAGACTCCCCCATATAAACTGCTAGAACTGATACATGAATTCAGCAAAGTCACAGGATATGAAATCAATGTACAGAAATCGGTTGGATATCTATACACCAATAATGAAGCAGTGAAAAGAGAAATCAAGGACTTGATTCCATTTAACATTGCATCAAAACAGTTACATGCCTAGGAAAATTCCTAGCAAAAGAGGTAATAGGTTTGTAAACTGAAAACTATAGAAAGCTTACAAAATAAATTGAATAATACACCAAGAAGTGGAAAAAGCATTCCATGCTCATGGTTTGGAAGAAAAATATTGTTAAATGTCTATACTACCCAAAGCAATGTACACATTCGATGAAATCCCTATCAAAATAACACCATCATTCTTCACAGAGCTAGAAAAAAACGATTCAAAAATTTGTATGGAACCAGAAAAGAACTTGAATAGCCAAAGTTCTTCTTGAAAAAGGACACCAAAGCTGGAGGCATAACAATTCAGGACTTCAAGCTGTATTGCAAAGTTGTAATCATCAAGACAGTATGGTACTGACACAAAAACGGGCACAGAGATCAATGGAACAGAATAGAGAGCCCAGAAGTGGACCCACCAGTGTATGACCAACTAATCTATAACAAAGCAAGAAAGGGTATCCAATGGAAAAAAAATACAGTCTTTTCAGCAAATGCTGTTGGGAAAACTGGACAGTGACATGCAGAAGAATGAACCGGGACCAGTTTCTTTTTCTTTTTTAATTTTTTTAATATTTCTTTATTATTATTATGTTTTTTAAATTTACATCCAAATTAGTTAGCATATAGTGAAACATTGATTTCAGGAGTAGATTCCTTAATGCCCCTTACCCATTTAGCCCTTCCCACCCTCCCACAACCCCTCCAGCAACCATCAGTTTGTTCTCCATATTTATGAGTCTCTTCTCTTTTGTCCCCATCCTTGTTTTTATATTATTTTTGTTTCCCTTCCCTTATTTTCATCTGTTTTGTCTCTTAAATTCCTCATATGAGTGAAGTCATATGATTTTTGTTTTTCTCTGACTGACTAATTTCACTTAGCATAATACCCTTCAGTTCCATCCACGTAGTTGCAAAAGGCAAGATTTCATTCTTTTTGATTGCTGAGTAATACTCCATTGTATATATATATATATATATATATATATATATATATATCACATGTGTATATATATATATATATCACATGTGTATATATATATATATATATATCACATCTTCTTTATCCATTCATCCATCGAAGGACATTTGGGCTCTTTCCATACTTTGGCTATTGTTAATAGTGCTGCTATAAACATGGGGGTGCATGTGTCCCTTCGAAACAGCACACCTGTATCCTGTGAATAAATGCCTAGTAGTGCAATTGCTGGGTCATAGGGTAGTTCTATTTTTAGTTTTTTGAGGAACCTCCATACTGTTTTCCAGAGTGGCTGCACCAGCTTTGCATTGCCACCAACAATGCAAAAGAGATCCTCTTTCTCTGCATCCTCACCAACATCTGTTGTTGCCTGAGTTGTAAATGTTAGCCATTCTGACAGGTGTAAGGTGGTATCTAATTGTGGTTTTGATTTATATTTCCCTTATGAGTGATGAGCATTTTTTCATGTGTCGGTTGGCCATTTGGATGTCTTCCTTGGATATGCTAACTAACTAGGATTTAAATAAAATTATTAAAAAATAAATTAATTTATAATATTAAATAAATAAATTAGCAATAAAAATAATGTGCACTATCATAAAATAAGATAATTACTAGAGGGATTCTTAGGCAATGTCCACTGAAATCCTTTCCTCATTTCCAAATTTCAATGCAGAGAACTACTGAATATATTAGGGATATTAAATGTGAGTATGATTGAAGACACATGAATTTCATTGTCCTGGAGCTTTTTTTCTGAACATATAAATAAAGGCTGAATCTGTTTATTTACATGTTCATATAGTTACATTTAACTTGGAGCTAAAAATAGTATTTATTCTTGAGCAATATTTTTTTTCTGTAATACAGTCTTTCTTGGTTAATACCTCATGTGTGTGTACGTGTGTGTTATATATTTAACATATTACATGTGTAATACTTTGTACGTGTGTGATTACTTATATCTTTAATATGTTGCATGCAAAAAATTAAGATGTAACATGAATGAATATAAGTCTGCCATCAAAAAAAAAAGAAAAAAGAACATAAAGGAATCTTTGATAATAATAAAATAATATCAGAGGACTTTAACACCCCAATTCCATCAATGGATAGACATCTAAGCAGAAAATAAACAAGGGAACAATGGCTTTGAATGACACACTGGACCAAATTGACTTAACAGTTATATTCAGAACATTCTCATCTAAAGAAGCAGAATATATATTCTTTTCAAGGCACATGGGACATTCTCCAGAATAGATCACATACTGGGTCACAAATCAGGCTTCAACAAGTACAAAAATATTCTGATTGTACCATGCATATTTTCTGACCTCAATACTATGAAACTTGAGTAAACCAGAAGAAAAAAATCAGAAAGACCACCAAGACACGGAGGTTAAACAGCATGCTACTAAGCAATGAGTGGGTTAACCAAGAAACGGTAGGAAAAAAAATTTTAATACATAGAAACAATGAAAATTAAAACACGATGATCTAAAACCTTTGGGATGCAGCAAACACAGTCATAAGAGGGAAGTATATACCAATACAGTCTTACCTCAAGAAGCATGAAAAATCTCAAATAAGCAACCTAACCTTCCATCTAAAGGAGCTAGAAAAAGAAAACTGAATGAAGTCTAAAGCCAGCAGATGAAGGGAAATAATAAAGATTACAGCAGAGATAAATGATATAGAAACACACACACACACACACTAAAACAGATCAAAGAAATCAGGAGCTCGTTTTTGAAAACAATAATAAAACTGGTTAACTCCTAGACAAACTTATCAAAAAGAAAAGAGAAAGGACCCAAATAAATTAAATCACAAGAGAGGAGAAATAACAGCCAGCACCACAGAACTACACAATTATAAGGAAATCTTATGAAAAATTATATGCCAAAAAATTGGACAACCTGGAAGAAATGGGTAAATTCCTGGAAATATATAAGCTAAAAAACTGAAATAAGAAGAAATGGAAAAGTTGAACAAACATATAATTGGCCATAAAATTGAATCAGTATTTAACAATTTCCCAACAAACAAAATTCCAGGGCCAGATGGCTTCACAGGGTAATTCTACATAATAATGAAAGAAGAGTTAATACTTATTCTTCTCAAATTATGACAACTAATAGGAATGGAAGGAAAACTCCAAATTTATTCTATGAGGTGAGACCAACATTAGCCTGATACCAAAACCATACCAGAGTCCACTACAAAAGAAAACTAAAGACCAATATCGCTGATGAACATGGATATAAAAATTCTCAACAAATCAAATCCAATAGTACATTAAAATAATCGTATGAGAACTTTAAGATACAAAACAGATGAACATAAGGGAAGGGAAGCAAAAATAATATAAAAACGCGGGGTGGGGGAAGAACATAACAGACTCTTAAATATAAAGAACAGAGGGTTGCCAGAAGAGTTGTGAGAGGGGGGATGGGCTAAATGGGTAAGGGGCAGTAAGGAATCCTCTCTTGAAATTATTGTTGCACTATATGCTAACTAATTTTGATGTAAATTAAACATAAATTAATTAAAAAATCATTCACCACAATTAAGTGGGATTTATGACTGGGATGTAAGGGTGGTTCAGTATTTACAAATCAATCCTGTGATATACCACATTAATAAAAGAATGGATATCCTCTCAATAGATGCACAAAAGCATTTGACATGTACAACATCCATTCATGATAAAAACCCTCAACAAAGTAGGGCTAGAGGGAACATACCTCAACATAATAAAGGCCATATACGAAAAACCCTAATGTGGTCCCCAAAGGTGAAAACTGTGAGCTTTTCCTCTACAGTCAGGAACAAGACAGGGAAGTCCATTCTCACCATTGTTATTAACATAGTACTGGAAGTCCTAGCCTCAGCAATCAGACAACAAAAAGAAATAAAAAGATATCAAAATCAGCAAGGAAGAAGTCAAAATTTCATTTGTAGAACATGATACTCTATATAGAAAATCCACAGACTCCACCAAAAAACTGCTAGACTGATATACAAATTCAGTAAAGTTGAAATATACAAAATCAAATACGGAAATATTTTTCATTTCTATAAATAACAAAGTGGCAGAAAGAGAAATCAAAGAATCAGTCCCATCTACAATTGCATCAATCCATAAGATACCTAGGAATAAACCTAACCAAAAAACTGAAAGATCTGTACTCTAAAAACTAAAGAACACTTATGAGAGAAATTGAAGAGGACATAAAGAAATGGAAAAATATTCCATGATCCTGGACTGGAAGAGAAAATATTGTTAACTGTCTGTACTACCCAAGTGCAATCCTTATTAAAATATCAACAGCATTTTTTACAAAGCTTGAAAAAAATCCTAATATTTGTATTTGAACAGTATTTATTTATTCCATTTGTAACAACACGTATGGAACTAGAGTGTATTATTATAAATAAAATAATGTAGTGAGAGAAAGAGAAGTATCATATGATTTCACTCATATGTGGAATTTAAGTAACAGAACAGATGGCCGTGAGGGGAGGGAAGGAAACATAAGGGGAAAAAAGGAACAACAAAGAGGGAGGAAAACCATAAGAGACTCTTAAAGACAGAGAACAGACTGAGGGTGTTGGAGGTGAGGCAGATGGGGGGATGGGCTACATGGTTGATGGGCATTAAGAAGGGCACTTGAAGGGATGAGCACTGGGTGTTATATTGAAGTGATGAATAACTGGTTTCTATTTCTGAAACATTTACTACACTGTATGTTTACTAACTTGAATTTAATAAATAAATAAATAAACAAATAAATAAATAAATGGCTCCAAATAGATAAAGCAACCTTAGAAATGAAACCAAAGGTGGAGGGATCACAATTCCAGACTTCAAGTTGCATTGCAAAGCTGTAGTATTCAAGACTATATGATACTGGCACAAAAAATAGGCACATATTAATAAAAGGGAATAGAAATTCCAGAAATGGCTCACAAATATATGGTCAATTAATCCTTGACACAGCAAGAAGGAATATTCAATAGAAAAAAATAGTGTCCTCAACAAATGGTGTTGGGAAAACAGGACTGCAACATGCAAAACAATGAAAATGGATCACTTTCTTACACCATACTCATAATTAAATTCGAAGTGGATGAAAGATCTAAATGTGAGACAAGAGATCATCAAAATCTTAGAGGGGAACACAGGCAATAACTTCTGACATAGGCCATAGCAACTTCTTACTAGATATGTCTCTGGAGGCAAGGAAAACAATGGCAATAAGTTACTGAAACTTCAAAATAAAAAGCTCCTGGGCATGAATAGATATTTTTCCAAAGAAGACATGCAGATGCTCATGAAAAGATGCTCAACATCACTCATTATCAGAAAGGTACAAATCAAAACCATGATGAGATACCACCTCACACCTGTCAGAATGGCTAAAATTAACAACACAGGCAACAATAGATGTTGGCAAAGATGTGGAGAAAGGGGAACCCTCTAACACTGTTGATGGGAATACAGACTTCTGTAACCACTCTGGAAAACAGCACGGAGGTTCCTCAGAAAGTTAAAAATAGAATTGACCTATGACCCAGCAATTGCACTACTATGTATTTACCTGAAAGAAACAAAAATACTGATTCAAAGTGTCACATGTACCCTGATGTTTATAGCCGCACTATCAACAGTAGCCAAATTATGGAAAGAGCCCTAATGTCCATCAATTGATGAATAGATAAAGAAGATATGTTGGGGGTGCCTGGGTGGCTCAGTCGGTAAAGCCTGTGACTCTTGATTTTGGCTTGGGTCATGATCCCATGGTTCATGAGTTCAAGCCCCATGTTGGGCTCTGTACTGGCAGTGTGAATCTTGCTAGGGATTCTCTGTTTATCCCTCTCTCTCTCTCTGTCCCTCCCCTACTTGCATGTGTGCTCTCTCTGTCTCAAGATAGATGAATAAACTTTAAAAAAGATGTGGTATAAATATACATATTATGGAATATTACTCAGCTATCAAAAAGAATGAAATATTGCCATGTGCAACAACATGGAAGGAGGTATAGTGTATTATGCTAAGCAAAATAAGTCGGTCAGAAAAAGAAAATACCATATGATTTCACTCATATTTGGAATTTAAGAAACAAAACAGATGAACATATAAGAAGGAAAAAGAGAGGGAAGCAAACCATAAGAGACACTTAATGATTGAGAAAAACTGAAGATTGATGAATAGAGGTGGGGAGGAATGGGCTAAATAAGTGATGGGCATTAAGGGGGACAGTACACACACACACAATGGAATATTACTCACTCATTAAAAAGAATGAAATCTTGCCGTTTGCAATGACATAGATGGAACTACAGTATATTAGGCTAAGCAAATTAATTCGCTGAGAGAAGGCAACTACCATATGATTTCACTCACATGTGGAATTTATGAAAGAAAACAGATGACTGGAGATGAGCTGGGAAGATGGCAGCATAGGAGGATGAGGGGCTCACCACACATCCTGCTGATCACTTAGATTCCACCTACACCTGCCTAAATAACCCAGAAAACAGCCAGAAGACTAGCAGAACTGAGTCTCCGGAGCCAAGCGCAGACGAGTCGCCCACGGAAGAGGGTAGAAAAGGCGGAGAGGCGGTGCGTGCTGCACAGACTGGCAGGAGGGAGCCGGGGCAGAGGGGCGGCCCGCTGACCAAGCAGAGCCCCCGAGTCTGGCTTGCAAAAGCGGAGGGGCCGGACGGAGTGTGTTCTGACAGCAAGCGGGACTTGACATCTGGAAGGTTATAAGCTAACAGCTCTGCTCGGAGAACGGGAGGGCTGGAGGACAATGGGAGGGAGAGTTGTTGAGCCCCGGACGACAGAGCTCAGCTTGGCGGGGAACAAAGGCGCTCGCCATCGCCATCTCCCTCGCCCATCCCTCAGCCAAAATCCCAAAGGGAAGCAGTTCCTGCCAGGGAACTTGCTTGCACAGCACAAACACCCAACGCTGTGCTTCTGCAGATCCATCCCTCCGGCGGGTCTGACTCCCTCCTGGTGCCGCAGGGCCCCTCCCGAAGCAGATCTCCAAAGGAAAAGCGAGCTGAGCCTGCCCCTCCCGCCCCTGTGCACCTTGCCGATCCACCCCAGCTAAAACGCCAGATCCCCAGCACCACAAGCCTGGCAGTGTGCAAGTAGCCCAGATGGGCCACCCCACCCCACAGTGAATCCCGCCCCTAGGAGAGGGGAAGAGAAGGCACACACCAGTCTGACTGTGGCCCCAGCGGTGGGCTGGGGGCAGACATCAGGTCTGACTGCGGCCCTGCTCACCAATGCATGTTACTCAAGACAGCACAGGGAAAGGGCCCCGCAGTCCCACACCACTCCAGGGACTATCCAAAATGACCAAACGGAAGAATTCCCCTCATAAAAACGTCCAGGAAATAACGACAGCTAATGAACTGATCAAAAATGATTTAAACAATATAACAGAAAGTGAATTTAGGATAATAGTCATAAAATTAATCGCTGGGCTTGAAAACAGTATAGAGGACAGCAGAGAATCTCTTGCTACAGAGATCAAGGGACTAAGGAACAGCCAGGAGGAGCTAAAAAATGCTATCAAGGAGTTGCAAAATAAAATGGAGACAACTATGGCTCGGATTGAAGAGGCAGAGGAGAGAATAGGTGAACTAGAAGATAAAATTATGGAAAAAGAAGAAGCTGAGAAAAAGAGAGATAAAAAAATCCAGGAGTATGAGGGGAAAATTAGAGAACTAAGTGATGCACTAAAGAGAAATAATCTACGCATAATTGGTATTCCAGAGGAGGAAGAGAGAGGGAAAGGTGCTGAAGGTGTACTTGAAGAAATAATAGCTGAGAACTTCCCAGATCTGAGGAAGGAAAAAGGCATTGAAATCCAAGAGGCACAGAGAACTCCCTTCAGACGTAACTTGAATCGATCTTCTGCACGACATATCATAGTGAAACTGGCAAAATACAAGGATAAAAAGAAAATTCTGAAAGCAGCAAGGGATAAACGTGCCCTCACATACAAAGGGAGACCTATAAGACTCGTGACTGATCTCTCTACTGAAACTTGGCAGGCCAGAAAGGAATGGCAGGAGATCTTCAATGTGATGAACAGAAAAAATATGCAGCCGAGAATCCTTTATCCAGCAAGTCTGTCATTTAGAAGAGAAGGAGAGATAAAGGTCTTCCCAAACAAACACAAACTGAAGGAATTCGTCACCACTAAACCAGCCCTACAAGAGATCTTCAGGGGGATCCTGTGAGACAAAGTACCAGAGACATCGCTACAAGCATGAAACCTACGGACGTCACGATGACTCTAAACCCTTATCTTTCTATAATAACACTGAATGTAAATGGACTAAATGCGCCAACCAACAGACATAGGGTATCAGAATGGATAAAAAAAAAACAAGACCCATCTATTTGTTGTCTACAAGAGACACATTTTAGACTCTCAATCCGAAGGTGAGAGTGAGGGGATGGAGAACTATTTATCATGCCACTGTAAGTCAAAAGAAAGTTGGAGTAGCCATACTTATATCAGGACAAACTAGACTTTAAATTAAAGGCTGTAACAAGAGATGAAGAAGGGCATTATATAATAATCACATAAATGTCTATGTGCCGAATACAGGAGCCCCCAAATATATAAAACAATTACTCACAAACATAAGCAACTTATTGATAAGAATGTGGTAATATCAGGGAGTTTAACACTCCACTTACAACAATGGATAGATCATCTAGACACACAGTCAATAAAGAAATGAGGGCCCTGAATGATACATTGGATCCGATGGACTTGACAGATCTCTTTAGAACTCTGCATCCCAAAGCAACAGAATATACTTTCTTCTCGAGTGCACATGGAACATTCTCCAAGACAGATCACATACTGGGTCACAAAACAGCCCTTCATAAGTATACAAGAATTGAGATCATACCATGCACACTTTCAGAAAACAATGCTATGAAGCTTGAAATCAACCACAGGAAAAAGTCTGGAAAACTTCCAAAAGCATGGGGGTTAAAGAACACCCTACTACAGAATGAGTGGGCCAACCAGGCAATTAGAGAAGAAATTAAAAATATATGGAAACAAATGAAAATGAAAATACAACAATCCAAACGCTTTGGGATGCAGCGAAGGCAGTCCTGAGAGGAAAATACATTGCAATCCAGGCCTACCTCAAGAAACAAGAAAAATCCCAAGTACAAAATCGAACAGCACAGCTAAAGGAAATAGAAGCAGAACAGCAAAGACAGCCTAAATCCAGCAGAACAAGAGAAATAATAAAGATCAGAGCAGAAATAAACAATATAGAATCTAAAAAAAACTGTAGAGCAGATCAACGAAACCAAGAGTTGTTTTTTTGAAAAAATAAACAAAATTGATAAACCTCTAGCCAGGCTTCTCAAAAAGCAAAGGGAGAGGAGCCAAATAGATAAAATCATGAATTAAAATGGAATTATCACAACCAATCCCTCAGAGATACAAGCAATTATCAGGGAATACTATGAAAAATTATATGCCAACAAACTGGGCAACCTGGAACAAATGGACAAATTCCTAAACACCCACACGCTTCCAAAACTCAATCAGGAGGAAATCGAAAGGTTGAACAGACCCATAACCAGCGAAGAAATTGAATCAGTCATCAAAAATCTCCCAACAAATAAGAGTCCAGGACCAGATGGCTTCCCAGGGGAGTTCTACCAGACGTTTAAAGCAGAGATAATACCTATCCTTCTCAAGATATTCCAAAAAATGGAAAGGGAAGGAAAACTTCCAGACTCAGTCTATGAAGCCAGTATTACTTTGATTCCTAAACCAGACAGGGACCCGGTAAAAAAAATAGAACTATAGGCCAATATCCCTGATGAATATGGATGCAAAAATTCTCAATAAGATAGTAGCAAATCAAATTCAACAGCATATAAAAAGAATTATTCACCATGATCAAGTGGGATTCATTCCTGGGATGCAGGGCTGGTTCAACATTCGCAAGTCAATCAATGTGATACATCACATTAATAAAAGAAAATACAAGAACCATATGATCCTGCCAATCGATGCAGAAAAGGCCTTTGACAAAATTCAGCAACCTTTCTTAATAAAAACCCTCGAGAAAGTTGGGATAGAAGGAACATACTTAAAGATCATAAAAGCCATTCATGAAAAGCCCACAGCTATCATCATCCTCAATGGGGAAAAACTGAGAGCTTTTTCCCTCAGATCAGGAACACGACAGGGATGTCCACTCTCACCGCTGTTGTTTAACATAGTGTTGGAAGTGCTAGCATCAGCAATCAGACAACAAAAGGAAACCAGAGGCATCAAAATTGGCAAAGATGAAGTTAAGCTTTCACTTTTTGCAGATGACATGATATTATACATGGAAAATCCGATAGACTCCACCAGAAGTCTGCTAGAACTGATACATGAATTTAGCAAAGTGGCAGGATACAAAATCAATGTACAGAAATCAGTTGCATTCTTATACACTAATAATGAAGCAACAGAAAGACAAATAAAGAAACTGATCCCATTCACAATTGCACCAAGAAGCATAAAATACCTAGGAATCAATCTAACCAAAGATGTCAAAGATCTGTATGCTGAAAAGTATAGAAAGCTTATGAGGGAAATTGAAGAAGATATAAAGAAATGGAAAAACATTCCCTGCTCATGGATTGGAAGAATAAATATTGTCAAAATGTCAGTACTACCCAAAGCTATCTACACATTCAATGCAATCCCAATCAAAATTGCACCAGCTTTCTTCTCGAAACTAGAACAAGTAATCCTAAAATTCATATGGAACCACAAAAGGCCCCGAATAGCCAAAGGAATTTTGAAGAAGAAGACCAAAGCAGGAGGCATCGCAATCCCAGACTTTAGCCTCTACTACAAAGCTGTCATCATCAAGACAGCATGGTATTGGCACAAAAACAGACACATAGACCAATGGGATAGAATAGAAACCCCAGAACTAGATACGTTTGTGGAAACGTATGGCCAACTAATCTTTGACAAAGCAGGAAAGAACATCCAATGGAAAAAAAGACAGTCTCTTTAACAAATGGTGCTGGGAGAACTGGACAGCAACATGCAGAAGGTTGAAACTAGACCACTTTCTCACACCATTCAGAAAAAATAAACTCAAAATGGAGAAAGGACCTGAATGTGAGACAGGAAACCATCAAAACCCTAGAGGAGAAAGCAGGAAAAGACCTCTATGACCTCAGCCGTAGCAATTTCTTACTTGACCCATCCCCAAAGGCAAGGGAATTAAAACCAAAAATGAACTACTGGGACCTTATGAAGATAGAAAACTTCTGCACAGCAAAGGAAACAACCAACAAAACTAAAAGGCAACCAACGGAATGGGAAAAGATATTTGCAAATGACATATTGGACAAAGAGCTAGCATCCAAAATCTATAAAGAGCTCACCAAACTCCACACCCGAAAAACAAATAACCCAGTGAAGAAATGGGCAGAAAACATGAATAGACACTTCTCTAAAGAAGAAATCCGGATGGCTAACAGGCACATGAAAAGATGCTCAACGTCGCTCCTCATCAGGGAAATACAAATCAAAACCACACTCAGATATCACCCCACGCCAGTCAGAGTGGCCAAAATGAACAAATCAGGAGACTATAGATGCTGGCGAGGATGTGGAGAAACGGGAACCCTCTTGCACTGTTGGTGGGAATGCAAATTGGTGCAGCCACTCTGAAAAACAGTGTGGAGGTTCCTCAAAAAATTAAAAATAGACCTATCCTAAGACCCAGCAATAGCACTGCTAGGAATTTACCCAAGGGATACAGGAGTACTGGTGCATAGGGGCACTTGTATCCCAATGTTTATAGCAGCACTCTCAACAATAGCCAAATTATGGAAAGAACCTAAATGTCCATCAACTGATGAATGGATAAAGAAATTGTGGTTTCTATACACAATGGAGTACTACGTGGCAATGAGAAAGAATGACGAATGGCCCTTTGTAGCAACGTGGATGGAACTGGAGAGTGTTATGCTAAGTGAAATAAGCCATACAGAGAAAGACAGATACCATATGGTTTCACTCTCATGTGGATCCTGAGAAACTTAACAGAAACCCATGGCGGAGGGGAAGGAAAAAAAAAGAGGTTAGAGTGGAAGCGAGCCAAAGCAAAAGAGACTCTTAAAAACTGAGAACAAACTGAGGGTTGATGGGGGGTGGGAGGGAGGGGAGGTTGGGTGATGGGTATTGAGGAGGGCACCTTTTGGGATGAGCACTGGGTGTTGTATGGAAACCAATTTGACAATAAACTTCATATATTGAAAAAAAGAAAACAAATGAATATAGAGGGAAAAATTGAGGCAATCCAGGAAACACACTCTTAACTATGAAGAAGAAACTGGTGGTTACTAGAGAGGAGGTGGATGGGGAGAGATGAGTTAAATAGATGAGGGGAAGAAAGGAGGGAACTTGTAATGAGCACCTGTCATTGTACGTAAGTGTTGAATCACTAAATTCTACACCTGAAACTAATACTACACTGTATGTTAACTACCTAGAATTTAAATAAAATTGTAAGAGAAAAAAATAAATAAACTTCATTAAATAGATGATAGATAGATGATAGAGAGATGATGGATGGATAGATAGACAGATACCCACCTACTAATACCATCACCTTTGGGAGTTAGGATTTAAACATAATTTCATGGGGACACAAACATTTATATCATAGCATATAACCTACCCAGAGGCAACATTAAAGAAAAGACCTCAAGGAGGTAAGGGAAAAAGTCACGTGAATATCACAGGGAAGAGTACTCCCTGCAAAGGCAAAAGCTATGATGTGAAAGCAGAATTGGTATTTTTCAACCTGGATTGATAGCTGGAGTGAAGTGAGAAAAGAGAGGAGGTCTTATATGAGGGTCTTATAGGAATTTAACTTTTTAAAAAAGTTTATTTATTTCTTTTGAGAGAGAGAGAGAGCACACAAGCAGAGAATTGGCAAAGAGAGAAGGGTAGAGAGAGAATCCCAAGCAAACTTTGCATGGCCAGGGCTAGAGCCCGAGGTGAGGCTCAAACACATGAACATGAGATCATGACCTGAGCTGAATTCAAGTGCCAGACGCTTACCTGACTGAGCCACCCAGGTGCCCCAGGAATTTAACTTTTATGCCAGATTAGTTGGCGGGCTTTGGGAGAATTTTCAGCAGACAAGTGATATGACCTGACTTGTGTGTTGAGAATAGACTGCAGAGGGACAAAAGAAGAAGCAAGGACAGCAGTCAGGAGGCTACTGCAATGATTCAGGTAAGAGATGGTGGCACAGTATAAGGTGGTAGCAGGGGAGATGGAAATAAATAGATTCCGAATGTGTTTTGAAAGTAAAGCAAACAAAATTTGATGATGGATTGAATGTGGGATGTGAGAGAAAGAGAATAGTCAATGATAATAGCAATGTCTTGGATCTAAGGAAGGAATTACCATTTGATGAAATGGACAAGACAGCAGAAGAAAGTTTGTAATGAGGAGAGTGCAGGGGTTGTAGATGAGGAGTTCAGTTTTGGCCATGTTAAGTTTGTGATGCTGATTAGATATCCAAGTGGAAATATTGAATGTTAAATAGACAGCTGTTTATGAGTCTGATATATTACTCTGGCACAGAGGAGAAAGGTCTGGATTAGAGATATCAATTTGGGAGTTTTCAGAATATACCTGGTATTAAAGCCACAAGAATGGATGAGATCACCAAAGATGTGAGTGTAGTTAGAAAGGCCACATGGTTAGTCTCTGGCAGGATTGGGATCAGCGGTGTGCTAGTAAATGTTTAGCAACCAGTCCTCTGAAGGAAAACAAGCCCTAATTTGTAGCCATTTCCAATTTTTATAATATAAATTCTCCCATCCTGGCCAATTTTACCATACCAAGGTGATGTCACTTAAACTAGTCACAACATTCCTGAATATTTAACAATTAGCTCTCTCTGATATAGTTCGGCTTGGCAGGGATAGAATATGGATTCCAGTAATAGGGCCCTTCCACTGAGCCCTAACATCTTTTGATTCTTGAGAAAAATTACAGGCATGCTGAAAAGGAGATTAAGGGCATTATCTTGAGTCCTTTTGGGAGTGGCCCTACTGCTATGTACCAAAAGAATGTAGAATATCCTCCCTCGCAAGAAACCCTTCCTGTCTACAAATGTCTCCAGTGTCTTTGATTTCCCACAGTGCCTCTTTTAATTTCTTTTAATCTTTATTTGTTTTTGAAAGAGAGATTTAAAGACAGAGCGTGAGCAGGGGAGGGGCAGAGAGAGAGACACAGAATCCGAAGAAGGCTCTAGGTTCTGAGCTGTCAACAGCTCCGCCTGACGCGGAGCTTGAACTCACGTACTGTGAGATCATTACCTGAGCCGAAGTCAGACGCTTAACTGACTGAGCCACCCAGATGTCCCTGCATGTTCATTGGCACCACCATTTCCTCAGATTATTAAGGTAGACACTTGGCAAAAATCTTTAACATCATTTTAACAAACACCCTCAACACGTAGTCAATCACCAAATCCTATTAGTTATACTTCCAAAATACCCCTCAAGTTTGTCCACTTTCCATTGCCACTGGTGTTACACTAATCCAAGCCATTTTAATCTTTTACCTATAAATTTTTTCCTTCCTTCAGGCTACCTACCTCCCCAGCTCATCTACACAAAAGAGCTAGAATGATTTATTTTAAGTGAAAATCTGATGGCACTGTACTGCTTAAAACACTTCTGTGGCTTCCACTTGCCTTTAGGATAAAGACAAAACACCCGACACCATAACCTACAAAGCCTTACAAGGTCAGGCACTGCCCAAACTTTTAACTTTACTTTGTGCTATACTTCTTCCCTCTACACTACAGCCATAACCAAATGTATGAGGGTCTTTCTCACCTTGTGGGCCTGTGCACATATTTTTCCCCTCTGCCTGCACCCCAACTTTTTCTTCCTCTCTCACTTCTGTTCCCGTACTGTGTCCCAGTAATGGTTTCTCATCTTTCAGATGTCATCTGAAAAGTTGTTTTTTCTAGGAAGCTCCCTGTTAGGATGTCCCTGGAACTACAGTGGAGGGGACGGCCATCTCGCCAGCACAACCGTTCGCCAGCGCAACCCAACGGAGAGCCCCAAGCAGCACGCCAGAAGGAACTGAAGGTCAACCAATCACCGAGCGACAGCACGACCTGGCTCGAAAGAAAGGCCCACCGGACCTAAACCCAGAATGGCTGCAGCTTAAAAACCCTACCCCACCACACCCGGGCGCGACTTCCCTGACTCCTCTCACTCCCTGAGTCATGGAACCTCGCCCGGAACCTTAGTTCCCAATAAAGCCTTTGACTGCTAATTTTTTTTTTTTTTTGCCTCTAACTTCTATCTTTACCCTGCCCAATGCCTGACCCTAACATTCCCAAGAATACAGACAGATCCACCTGGTACATGCTCCAAAGCACCCTTGACTTGTCCTTCAGATATTCAAAGACCTTTTTATTGTTCTCCTTCCTATAAGTATGTTAGCATCAAAGTGATTAGAATCAGTTTGCTTTGTTTACTGCTTCACTTCTCCAATATCACATAATAGATCAATAAATGTTTGTTGAATGAATCAATACATTAATATCATACAGAACACTTAGGTTCATTATATCCCAAACTGACACTGAACTTATTATTTTTACTTCCACCATCATACCTGCTCTCTCTTCTAGTATTCTGCACATTAATTTATAGAATCACTGGCTTATTTAGACTTTCTTGAAAACAGAGTTTGAGACAAGTATTTAGGACTAGTAATTTATAATGTATTCCCAGGAAGCATAAGTGAGGAAGCAGAGAAAGAGAGATTGAAGGAGGAAATGTAATGCAAAGATGCATTATTGAGGGCACTACTGTAAACAGAAGCTTGATGCCACCAAGGCCTCTGAAAAGCATATAGAATGTCTCCCAGAATTGTCTACCTAAGTGTCCTTCCATGGCTGGAAGATATATCTAATTCCATTTCCCTTTTTCCACTGATTGAGAGTTTCCCATTGGAGCATTAATTTTCCTTGTATTTCTGAGTTAATTTTGAGAACAGTCCACAGCACCAAGAAAGGAACTGGGGTAGAATTGCTTTTGGGGTAGGACACTAGCAGCTAGAAGTGAGTCAGAACTATCCACTATGGCTGTAGCTAAAAATCAGAAGTGACCCAAGGGATTATGACATGGGTGCCAAAGGTTTTTGCTCAATCACTGTATTAGTTTCAATTGCTGTGTAACAAATTACCACAAACATAGTTTAAAATAAAACTCATTTATTAGATCACAGTTATGTATGTCAGAAGTCTGGGTTCACTGCTTCAGGTCTCACAAGGCTGAAATCAAAATGTTGGCAGGGCTGAGTTCTTCTCTGGAGGCTCTGAGGAAGGATCCACTTCCAAGCATATTCAGATTGTTGACGGAATTCAATTCCTTATGGTTAAAAGGGCTGAAGTCCCTGTTTCATTGCTGGCTGTCAGCTGGACATCATTCTTAGCTCCTAGTGGTCACTTTCAGATACTTCCACATGGCCTCCATTTCATAAATGGAGAATCACCCTCAGTTCGAATCCATTCACCTTAAATCTCTCTGATTTTGGGGGTGCCTGGGTGGCTTGGTTAGTTAAGCGTCTGACTTCAGCTCAAGTCATTATCTCATGGCTTGTGAGTTTGAGCCCCGCATAGGGCTCTGTGCTGACAGCTTAGAGCCTGGAGCCTGCTTCAGATTCTGTTTCTCCCTCCCCCTGTTCACCTACCCTGTTCATGCTCTGTCTCATTCTCTCTCAAAAATAAATAGACATTAAAATATTTTTTAATACAAAGTAAATAAATAAGTAAATCTCTCGGATTTTCTCTTTTGCTTTCTGTTAGAAAAAAGTATCTGATTTTAAAGGGCTGTGTAATTAGGGTAGGTCCATCTAGATAATCTCCATTTCTTAAGGTTAACTGATTAGTAACCTTAATTATAACTTCAAAATTCCCTTTGCCATAAAATGTAACACAACCAAGAGGCAAAGGTTATGGGTACCTTCTTAGAATCTGCCTACTTTAACCACCATCTACCTAGTCTTCTCTCTCTCAGTCTTTCTTCACATGCAGTCATGTTAATTTTATCTTGCCTCCACTTTCTCCTGTCTCCATCCTTTCCTCCATCTTCCTGGTCCCAGGCCTTCACCTGCTCCCACATGCACAGTTGAAACAAACTACTGACTGTTTTTCAACTTCCAAACCTGACTCTTTATCTAATCCATCTGTCATAATGCAGTTAGAATTGTCTTTCTAAAATGTAGATGAAACATGTCACTATGCTTTTAAACCTTCCATAGTTCCTCACTGTTTAAAGGAGAAAGCTAAAAAAGTATTGTTTTTTGGGACATCTGGGTGGCTCAGTTAGTTAAATTCCCAACTTTTGATTTCTGCTCAGGTCATGATCTCAGGGTCGTGTGATTGAGCCCTGCATCAGGCTCAGTGCAGACATGACTGGGATTCTCTCTCCCTCTCTCTCTGTCCCTCCCTGATTCATGCTGTCTCTCTCTCAATATAAATAAACTAAAAAAAATAAATAAAAACTATCAGCTTTTGCATTCTATTTTTTTCACAAATTAATGACAGCAACTTACAATATCTCATATAATACTGTAGTAAATAAAGTCACAACACATGAAAAATGGAATATAAACAGAGAATGATAATCAAGGAAAAGAAAAATATAAAATGAAGATTGTAGGTCCAATTGAGTTTTACCCTTGGCTCTGAACTCCCTGATAGCCAAGAAAGAAATGGAATATGATCAATTAATCTCATCAGAAAGAAGGACGTAAATCATTAATTAGTCTTGGGTGATGAGGTGAAAGATGTCTTGCACCAACATTTTTATAGTAAAAGCAACAATGTTATTTTGATAGGGATTGCATTAAATGCGTAGATTGCTTTGAAATTTAAGAAACAAAACAGATGAACATATGGGAAGGAGTATAGAGAAGAGAGGGAAACAAACCACAAACAAACCACAAACAAACCACAAGAGGCTCTTAATGATACAGAATAAACTGAGGATTTATGGAGGGATGAGGGTGGGATATGGGGTATATTGCTGTTGGGTATTAAGGAGGGAACTTTTGATGAGCACTGGGTGCTGTAAGTGATAAATCACTGAATTCCTCCTGAGACCAATATTGCACAGCACGTTACTTAACTAAAAAAAGCAGCAATGGATTTTATTTAATTTTATTATTTTTTTTTAAATAATTTATTGTCAAGTTAGCTAACATGCAGTATACGCTTCCGGAGCAGTTCTCCTGGTTCATCGATTACATACAACACCCAGTGCTCATGGCAAAAAGTGCCCTACTCAATGCCCATCACCCATTTTTCCCTGCCCCCACCCCCACCCCCACCAACCCTCAGTTTGTTCCCTGTATTTAAGATTATCTGGCTCGCTTCCCTCTCTGTTTGTAACTTATTCCTTCCCTTTCCCTATGGTCTTCTGTTAAGTGTCTCAAATTATGAGTAAAAAACATATGGTATCTGTCTTTTTCTGACTGACTTATTTCACTTAGTATGATACCCTCCAGTTCCATCCACGTTGCAAATGGCAAGATTTCATTGTTTTTCATCACCAAGTAGTATTCCATTGTATATATGTACCACATCTTCTTTATCCATTCATAAGTTCATGGGCATTTGGGCTTTTTCCATAATTTGGCTATTGTTGATAGTGATGCTATAAACATTGGGGTACATGTACCCCTACAAATCAGCACTCCTGTATCCTTTGGATAAATTCCTAGTAGTGCTATTGCTGGGTTGTAGAGTAATTCCATTTTTTATTTTTTAAAGGAACTTCTACACTGTTTTCAGAATGGCTGCACCAGAATGCAGAAATGGACCCACAAATGTATGGCCAGCTAATCTTTGACAAAGCAGGAAACATTATACAATGGGAAAAAGTCCCTTTAGCTATTGGTGCTGGGAGAACTGGACAGAATGAAACTGGAACACTTTATTACACTATACACAAAAATAAGTTCAAAATGGATGAGAGACCTAAATGTGAGATAGGAAACCATCAAAATCCTAGAGGAGAAAACAGGCAATAACCTCTTTGACCTCTGCCACAGTAACTTCTTACTAGACATATCTCCTAGAGACAAGGGAAATAAAATAAAAAATGAACTATTGGAACCTCATCAAGATAAAAAGCTTCTGCACAGCAAAGGAATGAATAAACAAAAATAAAAGGCAACTAATAGAATGGGAGAAGATTTTTGCAAATGACATATCAGATAAATGGTGGTTATCAAGAATCTATAAAGAACTTACCAAACTCAACACCCAAAAAACAAATAATACAGTGAAGAAATGGGCAGAAGACATGAATAGACACTTTTCCAAAAAAAGATATCCAGATGGCTAACAGACACATGAGAAGATGCTCAACTTAACTCACCATCAGGGAAATATAAGTCAAAACTACAATGAGATACTACCTCACACCTCTCAGAATGGCTAAAATGAACAATTCAGGAAACAACAGATGTTGGCAAGGATGTGGAGAAAGATGAACATTCTTGCAGCAATGGATTTTAAACTACTATAGTAATTTGAAATGGTTGGGCAGGACATAGCTAGTTCTTCACAATTTATTTTTGAGCTTCCAGGCCCACTTTTGTCTTAGTCCTCGGAACTACTCTCTGCGCTGAACACATAGGCTGTGTGTTCATGTATTCATGGCTTTGCTTGGGCTAGTCCTTATGTCTTTTTCTTTAAGGTCCAGGTCAAATAACATTTCCTGTGTGAAGTATTCTTGTCTCCAGAGTTCTTCCCTTTACATGAGAGACAGAAAATTCAAACATTTTCAGGGGTCAGACAACTATTATAGCAGCCATTAAGAAAGAACTTATTACATTAATCCTTTTTTAAAAAAAGTCTCTTCCTTCCTTCCTTCCTTCCTTCCTTCCTTCCTTCCTTCCTCCTTCTTTCTTTCTTTCTTTCTTTCTTTCTTTCTTTCTTTCTTTCTTTCTTTCTTTCTTCTTTCTTTCTCTTTCTTTCTTTCCTTATTTCTTTCTTTCTTTCGAGAAGGAGGGGGAGAGAGAGTTGGAGAGAGAGAGAATAAGGGCGAAGCCCAATATCAGGCCAGACCCCACCAACTATGAGATCATGACATGAGTCGATATCAAGAGTCAATGCTTAATCAACTGAGCCACACGGCACCTTGGAACTTTCTACATTAATTCTTTAAATCTTCACAAACTTATGACTTGCCATTATTATCCTTTTTAAACATGTATTTATTTTTTATTTTATTTATTGTAATATAATTTATTTACAAGTTGGATAAAATACAGTGTGTGCAGTGTGCTCTTGGTTTTGGTGGTAGATTCCCATGATTCATCACTTACATACAACACCCAGTGCTCATCCCAAGAAGAGCCCTCCTCAATGGTCATCACCCATTTTTTCCTTTCCTCTGCCACCCATAAACCCTGTTTCTTCTCTGAATTTAAGAGTCTCTTATAGTTTACCTCCCTCCATCTCTGTAACTATTTTTTACCCTTCCATTCCCCCATGATCTGTTAAGTGTCTCAAGTTCCACATATGAGTGAAAACGTATGGCACCTGTCTTTCACTGATTGACTTATTTCACTTAGCATAATACACTATAGTTCCATTCAAGTTGCTGAAAATGGCAGGATTTAATCATTTCTTATTGCCAAGTAGTATTCCATTGTATATATAAACCACATGTTCTTTATCCATTCATCAGTTGATGGACATTTAGGCTCTTTCCATAATTTGGCTATTGTTGAAAGAGCTGCTATAAACATTGTGGGTACATATGGGTACATATACCCCTATGAATCAGCACTTCTGTATCCTTTGGATATATTCATACTAGTACTATTTCTGGGTGTTTGGGTAGTTCTATTTTTAATTTATTTCAGGAACCTCCACACTGTTTTCCAGAGTGGCAGCACCAGTTTTCATTCCCACCAACAGTGCAAGAGGGTTCCTGTTTATCCACATCTGCACCAGCATCTTTTTTTTTTTCCTGAGTCGTTAATTTTAGCCATGCTGACTGGTGTGAGGTGGTATCTCAGTGTGGTTTTGATTTGTATTCCCTGATGATGAGTGACTTTGAGCATTTTTTCATGTGTCTCTTGGCTATCTGTATGTCTTCTTCGGAAAAGTGTCTATTCATCTCCTCTGCCCATTTGCTCACTGGATTATATGTTTTCCAGTGTTGACTTTGGTGAGTCCTTTATATATTTTGGATATAATCCTTTAACTTATATGTCATTTGCAAATATCTCTTTTCCAATTCTGTCAGTTAACTTTAAGTTTTGTTGATTGTTTCTTTTACAGTGCAGAATCTTTTTATTTTGATGAGGTCCCAATAGTTCATTTTTGCGTTTAATTTCCTTGCCTTTGGAGACATGTACAGCAAGAAATTGCTGCAATTGAGGTTAAAGATATTTTTGCCTTCTTTCTCTTCTATGGTTTTGATGGTTTCCTGTCTCACATTTAGGTCTTTCATCCATTTTGAGCTTATTGTTGTGTATGGTGTAGGAAAAGGGTCTAGTTTCATTCATCTGCATGTTGCTGTCCAGTTCTCCCAGCACCATTTGCTAAAGGGACTGTCTTTTTTCAATTGGATGCTCTTTCCTGTTTTGTCAAAAGTTAGTTGGCCATACATTTGTGGGCCCAATTCTGGGTTCTCTATTCTATTCTATTCTATTGGTCTATGTGTATGTTTTTGTGCCAATACCATACTGTCTTGAGGTTTACAGCTTTGTAGTAGTGGCTAAAGTCCAGGATTGTGGTGCCTCCCACTTTAGTCTTCTTTTTCAACATTACTTTGGATATTTGGGGTCTTTTGTGGTTTCATACAAATTTGTTTGTTCTAGCTTCGAGAAGAATGCTGGTGCAATTTTGATTGGGATTGCATTGAACATGAAGCTTTATTTGGATAGTATTAACATTTTAACAATATTTATTCTTCCAATCGATGAGCATGGCACGTTTTTGCATTTCTTTGTGTCTTCCTCAATTTCCTTCATAAGTTTTCTATAGTTTTCAGCATACAGATCTTTTACATCTTTGGTTAGGTTTATTTCTAGGTATTTTATACTTCTTGGTGCAATTGTAAATGAAACTGGTTTCTTGATTTCTCTTTCTGTTGCTTCATTCTTGGTTTATAGAAATGTAATAAATTCCTGTACATTATTTCATACCCTGCAACCTTGCTGAATTAATGTATCATTTCTAGCAGACTTTTGGTGGGGTCTTTTGGGTTTTCCATGTAGAGTATCCTGTCATCTACAAAAAGTTAAAGTTTGGCTTCTTCTTTGCCAATTTGTATGACTTTTATTTCATTCTGTTGCCTGATTGCTGATGCTAGGACTTCCAACATTATATTAAACAAGGGTGGTGAGAGGGGACATCCCTGTCATGTTCCTGATCTCAGGGGGAAAGCTCTCAGTTTTTCCCCATTGAGTATGATATTAGCTGTAGGATTTTCATATATGAATTTTACAATGTTTAGGAATATTCCTTCTATACCAACTTTATTGAGGGTTTTTATTAAGAAAAGTTGTTTATTTTTTGATTTTCTGTCTAGATGATCTGTCCATTGTTGTAAGTGGAGTATTAATTCTTACCAATAATATTGCTTATGTTTGTGATTAGTCATTTTATATATTTTGGTGCTTTCAAATTCGGTACATAGACATTTATAATTGTTAGCTACTCCTAATGGATAGACCCCATAATTATATATTGCCATTTTCATCTCTTTTCACAGCCTTTAGTTTGAACTATTTTTGTCTGATATAAGTATGGCTACTCAAGCTTTCTTTTGACTTCCAGTAGCAAGATAGATGGTTTTCCATCCCCTCATTTTCAATCTCAAGGTGTCCTCAGGTCTAAAATGGATTTCTTGCTTACAGCAAATAGTTGGGTCTTGTTTTTTTTATCCATTCTGATACCCTATGTCTTTTTATTGGAGCATTGAGTCCACTTACATTGTCTTATTAATGAAAGATACGGATTTAGAGTCATTGTGTCATTTGTAGGTTTCATGCTTGTATTGATGTCTCTGGTATTTTGTGGCCTTGCAACATTTCACTCACAGAATCCTCCTTAGGACCTATTGTAGGTCCTGTAGGCCCTGATGAACATGGATGCAAAAATTGTCAACAAGATAATAGCAAATCAAATTCAACAGCATATAAAAAGAATTATTCACCATGATCAAGTGGGATTCATTCCTGGGATGCAGGGCTGGTTCAACATTCACAAATCAATCAATGTGATACATCACATTAATAAAAGAAAAGATAAGAACCATATGATCCTGTCAGTCAATACAGAAAAACCATTTGACAAAATTTTGCATTGTTTCTTAATAAACACCCTCGAGAAAGTCGGGATAGAAGAAGCATACTTAAACATCATAAAAGCCATTTATGAAAAGCCCACAGATAATATTATCCTCAATGGGAAAAAAATGAGAGCTTTCCCCCTGAGATCAGGAACACGACAGGGATGTCCACTCTCACCATTGTTGTTTAACATAGTGTTGGAAGTGCTAGCATCAGCAATCAGACAACAGGAAATCAAAGGCATCAAAATTGGCAAAGATGAAGTCAAGCTTTCCCTTTTTGCAGATGACATATTATACATGGAAAACCCGATAGACTCCGCCAAAAGTCTGCTAGAACTGATACATGAATTCAGTAAAGTCGCAGGATACAAAAATCAATGCACAGTAATCAGTTGCATTCTTATACACTAATAATGAAGCAACAGAAAGACAAATAAAGAAACTGATCCCATTCGCAATTGCACCAAGAAGCACAAAATACCTAGGAATAAATCTAACCAAAGATGTACAAGATCTGTATGCTGAAAAGTATAGAAAGCTTATGAGGAAATTGAAGAAGATATAGAGAAATGGAAAAACATCCCGTGCTTATGGGTTGGAAGAATAAATATTGTCAAAATGTCAATACTACCCAAAGCTATCTACACATTCAATGCAATTCCAATCAAAATTGCACCAGCATTCTTCTCGAAACTAGAACAAGCAATCCTAAAATTCATATGGAACCACAAAAGACCCCAAATAGCCAAAGTAATTTTGAAGAAGACCAAAGCGGGAGGTATCACAATCCCAGACTTTAGCCTCTACTACAAAGCTGTAATCATCAAGACAGCATGGTATTGGCACAAAAATAGACACATAGACCAATGAAATAGAATAGAAACCCCAGAACTAGACCCACAAATGTATAGCCAACTAATCTTTGACAAAGCGGGAAAGAACATCCAATGGAAAAAAGACAGTCTCTTTAACAAATGGTGCTGGGAGAACTGGACAGCAACATGCAGAAGAATGAAATGAGATGACTTTCTTATACCATACACAGAAATAAACTCAAAATGGATACAGGACCTGAATGTGAGACAGGAAAACCATCAAAACCCTAGAGGAGAAAGCAGACAACAACTTCTTTTGACCTCAGCTGCAGCAATTTCTTACTCGACACATCTCCAAAGGCAAGTGAATTAAAAGCCAACATGAACTATTGGAACCAAATCAAAATAAAAAGCTGCTGCACTGCAAAGGAAACAATCAACAAAACTAAAAGGCAAGTGATGGAATGGGAAAAGATACTTGCAAATGACATATCGGATAAAGGGCTAGTATCCAAAATCTATAAAGAAGTCACCAAAACTCCACACGCAAAAAACAAATAATCCGGTGGAGAAATGGGCAGAAGATGTGAATAGATTCTTTTCCAAAGAATACATCACATAAAATGGCTCTCAATGTCACTCAGCATCAGGGAAATACAAATCAAAACCACACTGAGATACCACGTCACACCAATCAGTGTGGCTAAAATGAATAAATCAGGAAACCGTAGATGCTGCCAAGGAAGCAGAGAAAAGGGAACCATCTTGCACTGTTGGAGGGAATGAAAACTGGTGCAGCCACTCTGGAAAACAGTGTGGAGATTCCTCAAAAAATTAAAAATATAACTACCCTAGGACTCAGCAATAGCACTGCTAGGAATTTACTCAAGGGATACAAGAGTGCTGGTGCATAGGAACACATGTACCCCAATGTTTATAGCAGCGCTTTCAACAATAGCCAAATTATGGGAAGAGCCTAAATTTCCATCAACTGATAAAGAGATAAAGAAGATGTGGTTTTTACATACAATGGAATACTACTTGGCAATAAGAAGGAATGAAACCTGGCCATTTGCAGCAAAATGGATGGTTATTATGCTAAGTGAAATAGTCAGAGAAAGACAGACATGTTTTTACTCATATGTGGAACTTGAGACACTTAACAGAAGATCATGGGGGAAAGGAAGGGGAAAAATTAGTTACAAACAAAGAGGGAGAGAGGCAAACCATAAGAGACTATTAAATACAGAGAATAAACAGTGTTATAGGGGTGGAGGAGAGGGGAAAGTGGGTGATGTGCATGAGGAGGACACTTGTTGGAATGACCACTGGGTGTTGTAAGGAAGCCAATTTGACAAACTAAATTTTAAAAATCTGACCTCATTGCTTTCCAGCATGATATACTTCTTTGGATTGTATTAAACACCTAGGGACACATCACTGTTTGGTTTTGTCTTTGGATGCATCGAAATTATAGCAACATATTTGACTAAAGTGGGAACCTTTCCAGAGGCTGAGCTTTGAGTAATTATGTGTGATCTCCAAACAGGTAACTGATATGTCTAAATTCACAGGAAACAACAGTCTGTCATTTGTTGTGCCTGGATTTTGTCAAATTCTACTATCACCAAGGAATTATGAGTTTCAACATTTTGAAACACTTCTGATTAGAAACTGTCATAAAGAAACATTGAAACTTCATGATTACACATTCTGCTCTCATTTTTTCTTCATTGATTGTTAATATTAGAGTGACAAACATTTGACTTTATTACATTACTGCTGAACTATAATCATAAACACAAAATAAAAACAAGCATTCTTGGAATAAGTGATTCAGTCACAATAAATCATTAGGCAGGTTTTTTTCTTCTTTCTTGTTTTTAAAGTGCTTTTAGGTATATGTTCAACAATGATGCCTCCAGCTTTAATTTTCTTTTTCTGGATTATTTAAGCTATTTGTGGTCTGGTGTGATTCCATACAAATTTTAGGTTTGTTTTCTCTAACTGTTAAAAATGTTGGTGGTAGTTTGATAAGGATTGCATGAAATATGCAGAACGCTTTGGGTGGTGTATACATTTTAAGATGTTTGTATGTTCAATCCATGAGCATGGAATATTTTCCCATTTCTTTGTATCCTCTTCCTTTTCCTTCATAAGTTTTCAGAGTACAGATCTTCTATCTCTTTGGTTAGGTTGATTTCTGGGTATCTAACAGATTTCGGTGCAATCGTAAGTGAGATAGGTTCACTGATTTCTTTTTTTGGGTGGATGGGGAATGGCACTGATGGGTGATAGTTATTGAGGAGGGCACTTGTTATGATGAGCACTGGGTATTGTAGGTAAGTGATGAATCACTGAATTCTAATCCTTAAGCCAATATTTCACTGTATGTTAACGAACTAGAATTTAAATAAAACTTAGGAAATAAATAGAAACAATGAGCATATGATTTGGTCTTCCTATTTTTTTCTATTATTTTATTTATTTATTTATTTATTTCTTAAATATGAGATTTATTGTCAAATTGGTTTCCATAAAACACCCAGTGCTCATCCCTTTTGGGGCGCCCTCCTCAATACCCACCACCCACCCTCCCCTCCCTCTCACCCCCCATCAACCCTCAGTTTGTTCTCAGTTTCTAAGGGTCTCTTATGCTTTGGTTCCCTCCCTCTCTAACCTCTTTTTTTTTCTTCCCTCCCCCATGGACTTCTGTTAAGTTTCTCAGGATCCACATAAGAGTGAAAATATATGGTATCTGTCTTTCTCTGTATGACTTATTTCACTTAGCATAACACTCTCCACGTTGCTACAAAAGGCCATATTTCATTCTTTCTCATTGCCACGTAGTATTCCATTGTGTATATAAACCACGATTTCTTTATCCATTCATCAGTTGATGGGCATTTAGGCTCTTTCCATAATTTGGCTATTGTTGAAAGTGCTGCTATAAACATTGGGGTACAAGTGCCCCTATGCATCAGCACTCCTTTATCCCTTGGGTAAATTCCTAGCAGTGCTACTGCTGGATCATAGGGTAGATCTATTTTTAATTTTTTGAGGAACCTCCACACTGTTTTCCACAGCAGCTGCACCAGTTTGCATTCCCACCAACAGTGCAAGAGGGTTCCCATTTCTCCACATCCTCGCCAGCATCTATAGTCTCCTGATTTGTTCATTTTAACCACTCTGACTGGCATGAGGCGGTATCTCAGTGTGGTTTTGATTTGTATTTCCCTGATGAGGAGCGACGTTGAGCATCTTTTCATGTGCCTGTTGGCCATCTGTATGTCTTCTTTAGAGAAGTGTCTATTCATGTTTTCTTCCCATTTCTTCACTGGGTTATTTGTTTTTCGGGTGTGGAGTTTGGTGAGCTCTTTCTAGATTTTGGATACTACCCCTTTGTCCTATATGTCATTTGAAAATATCTTTTCCCATTCCGTTGGTTGTCTTTTAGTTTTCTTGATTATTTCCTTTGCTGTGCAGCAGGTTTTTATCTTGATTTCGTTCCAATACTTCATTTTTGCTTTTAATTCCCTTGCCCTTGTGGATGTGTCAAGTAAGAAATTGCTGCGGCTGAGGTCAGAGAGTTTTTTCCTGCTTTCTCCTCTAGGGTTTTGATGGTTTCCTGTCTCACATTTAGGTCCTTTCTCCATTTTGAGTTTATTTTTGTGAGTGGTGTGAGAAAGTGGTCTAGTTTCATCCTTCTGCATGTTGCTGTCCAGTTCTCCCAGCACCATTTGTTAAAGAGACTGTCTTTTTTCCATTGGATGTTCTTTCCCGCTTTGTCAAAGATTAGTTGGCCATACTTTTGTGAGTACAATTCTAGGGTCTCTATTCTATTCCATTGGCCGATGTGTCTGTTTTTGTGCCAATACCATGCTGTCTTGATGATTACAGCTTTGTGGTAGAGGCTAAAGTCCAGGATTGTGATGCCTCCTGCTTTGGTCTTCTTCAAAATTACTTTGGCTATTCGAGGCCTTTTGTGATTCCATATGAATTTCAGGATTGCTTGTTCTAGCTTTGAGAAGACTGCTGGTGCAATTTTGATTGGAATTGCATTCAATATGTAGATAGCTTTGGGTAGTATTGACATTTTAAGAATATTTATTCTTCCAGTCCATGAGCATGGAATGTTTTTCCATTTCTTTGTATCTTCTTCAATTTCCTTCATAAGCTTTCTATACTTTTCAGCATACAGATCTTGTACATCCTTGGTTAGGTTGATTCCTAGGTATTTTATGCTTCTTGGTGCAATTGTGAATGGGATCAGTTTCTTTATTTGTCTTTCTGTTGCTCCGCTATTAGTGTATAAGAATGCAACTGATTTCTGTACATTGATTTTGTATTCTGCGACTTTACTGAATTCATGTGTCAGTTCGAGTAGACTTTTGGTGGAATGTATAGGATTTTCCATGTAGAAAATCATGCCATCTGCAAAGAGTGAAAGCTTAACTTTATCTTTTCCAATTTTGATGCCTTTGATCTTTTGTTGTCTGATTGCTGACGCTAGAACTTCCAACACTATGTTAAACAACAGCGGTGAGAGTGGATATCCCTGTCGTGTTCCTGATCTCAGGAGGAAGGTTCTCAGATTTTCCACATTGAAGATGATATTAACTGTGGGCTTTTAAGTATGTTCCTTCTATCCCAATTTCTCGAGGGCTTTTATTAAGAAAGGATGCTGAATTTTGTCAAAGGCCTTTTCTGCATCGATTGACAGGATCATATGGTTCTTATGTTTTCTTTTATTAATGTGATGTTTCACGTTGATTGATTTGTGAATGTTGAACCAGCCCTGCATCCCAGGAATGAATCCCACTTGATCATGGTGAATAATTCTTTTTATATGCTGTTGAATTCAATTTGCTAGTATCTTGTTGAGAATTTTTGCATCCATATTCATCAGGGATATTGGCTTGTAGTTCTTTTTTTTTTTTTTTTTTTTTTTTTTTTTTTTTTTTGCTGGGTCTCTGTCGGGTTTAGGAATCAAAGTAATGTTGGCTTCATAGAATGAGTCTGGAAGTTTTCCTTCCCTTTCTGTTTTTTTGGAACAGCTTGAGAAGGATAGGTATTATCTCTGCTTGAAATGTCTGGTAGAATTCGCCTGGGAAGCCATCTGGTCCTGGACTCTTATTTGTTGGAAGATTTTTGATAACTGATTCAATTTCTTTGCTGTTTATGGGTATGTTCAAGGTTTCTATTTCCTCCTGATTGACTTTTGGAAGTGTGTGGGTGTTTAGGAATTTGTCTGTTTCTTCCAGGTTGTCCAGTTTGTTGGCATATATTTTTTCATAGTATTCCCTGATAATTGCTTGCATTTCTGAGGGATTGCTTGTAATAATTCCATTTTCATTCACAATTTTATCTTTTGGGTCCTCTCCCTTTTCTTTTTGAGAAGCCTGGCTAGAGGTGTATCAATTTTGTTTATTTTTAAAAAAAAACAACTCTTGGTTTCATTGATCTGCTCTACCGTTTTTTTAGATTCTATATTGTTTATTTCTGCTCTGATATTTAATACTTCTCGTCTTCTGCTGGGTTTGGGGTGTCTTTGCTGTTCTGCTTCTATTTCCTTTAGCTGTGCTGTTCGATTTTGTACTTGGGATTTTTCTTGTTTCTTGAGATAGGACTGGATTACAATGTATTTTCCTCTCAGAACTGCCGTCGCTGCATCCCAAAGCATTTGGATTGTTGTATTTTCATTTTCATTTGTTTCCATATAATTCTTAATTTCTTTTCTAATTGCCTGGCTGACCCATTCATTCTTTAGTATGGTGTTCTTTAACCCCCATGCTTTTGGAGGTTTTTCAGATTTTTCCTGTGGTTGATTTCAAGCTTCATAGCATTGTTTTCTGAAAGTGTACATCGTATGATCTCAATTCTTATATACTTATGAAGGGATGTTTTGTGACCCAGGATGTGATCTATCTTGGAGAATATTCCATGTGCAATCGAGAAGGAAGCATATTCTGTTGCTTTGGGATGCAGAGTTCTAAATAGATCTGTCAAGACCATCGGATCCAATGTATCATTCAGGGTCCTTGTTTCTTTGTTGACTGTGTATCTAGATGATCTTTCCATTGTTGTAAATGGAGTGTTAAAGTCCCCTGCAATTTCCACATTCTTATCAATGAGGTTGTTTATGTTTGTGAGTAATTTTTTTATATATTTGGGGGTTTCTAAATTTGGCACGTAGACATTTATAATTGTTAGCTCTTCCTGAATGATAGACCCTGTAATTGTTTTATAATGCCTTTCTTCATCTCTTGTTCCAGCCTTTAATTTAAAGTCTAGTCTGTCTGATATAAGTATGGCTACTCCAGCTTTCTTTTGACTTACAGTGGCATGATAAATAGTTCTCCATCCCCTCACTCTCAATCTGAATGTGTTCTCAGGTCTAAAATGAGTCTCTTGTAGACAGCAAATAGATGGGTCTTGTTTTTTTATCCATTCTGATACCCTATGTCTGTTGGTTGGCGCATTTAGTCCATTTACATTCACTGTTATTATAGAAAGATACGGGTTTAGAATCATTGTGATGTCCTTAGGTTTTATACTTGTAGCGATGTCTCTGGTACTTTGTCTCGCAGGATTCCCCTTAGGATCTCTTGTAGGGCTGGTTTAGTGGTGACGAATTCCTTCAGTTTGTGTTTGTTTGGGAAGACCTTTATCTCTCCTTCTATTCTAAATGACAGACTTGCTAGATAAAGGATTCTCAGCTGCATGGTTTTTCTGTTCATCATATTGAAGATCTCCTGCCATTCCTTTCTGGCCTGCCAAGTTTCAATAGAGAGATCAGTCACAAGTCTTATAGGTCTCCCTTTATATGTTAGAGCACGTTTATCTCTAGCTGCTTTCAGAATTTTCTCTTTATCTTTTTATTTTGCCATTTTCACTATGATATGTCGTGCAGAAGATCGATTCAGGTTACGTCTGAAGGGAGTTCTCTGTGCCTCTTGGATTTCAATGCCTTTTTCCTTCCCCAGATCCGGGAAGTTCTCAGCTATTATTTCTTCAAGTACACCTTCAGCACCTTTCCCTCTCTCTTCCTCCTCTGGAATACCAATTATGCGTAGATTATTTCTCTTTAGTGCATCACTTAGTTCTCTAATTTTCCCCTCATACTTCTGGATTTTTTTTTTATCTCTCTTTTTCTCAGCTTCTTCTTTTTCCATAATTTTATCTTCTAGTTCACCTATTCTCTCCTCTGCCTCTCCAATCCGAGCCATACTTGTCTCCATTTTATTTTGCAGCTCGTTGATAGCATTTTTTAGCTCCTCCTTGCTGTTCCTTAGTCCCTTGATCTCTGTAGCAAGAGATTCTCTGCTGTTCTCTATACTGTTTTCAAGCCCAGCGATTAATTTTATGACTATTATCCTAAATTCACTTTCTGTTATATTGTTAAATCATTTTTGATCAGTTCATTAGCTGTCGTTATTTCCTAGACTTTTTTTCTGGGGGGAATTCTTCTGTTTCATCATTTTGGATAGTCCCTGGAGTGGTGTGGGACTGCGGGGCACTTCCTCTGTGCTGTCTTGAATAACTTGCATTGGTGGGCGGGGCCGCAGTCAGACCTGATATCTGCCCCCAACCCACTGCTGGGGCCACAGTCAAACTGGTGTGTGCCTTCTCTTCCCCTCTCCTAGGGGCGGGATTCACTGTCGGGTGGGGTGGCCCATCTGGGCTACTTGCACACTGCCAGGCTTGTGGTGCTGGGCATCTGGCGTATAAGCTGGGGTGAATTGGCAAGGTGCACAGGGGCGGGAGGGGCAGATCTCTTCCTTCAGAGATCCGCTTCAGGAGGGGCCCTGTGGCACCGGGAGGGAGTCAGACCCGCTGGAGGGATGGATCTGTAGAAACACAGCATTGGGTGTTTGCATGGTGCAAGCAAGTTCCCTGGCAGGAACTGGTTCCCTTTGGGATTTTGGCTGGGGGATGGGCGAGGGAGATCGCGCTGGTGAGCACCTTTGTTCCCTAGCAAGCTGAGCTCTGTCGTCTGGGGCTCAACAACTCTCCCTCCCGTTGTCCTCCAGTCCTTCCATTCTCTGTGCAGAGCTGTTAGCTTATAACCCTCCAGATGTCAAGTCCTGCCTGCTGTCAGAACACACTCCATCCAGCCCCTCCGCTTTTGCAAGCCAGACTTGGGGGGGTCTGCTTGGCCAGCAGGCCACCCCTCCGCCCCGGCTCCCTCCTGTCAGTCCGTGTAACGCGCACCGCCTCGCCGCCCTTCCTATCCTTTTACATGGGCGTCTCGTCTGCGCTTGGCTCTGGAGACTCCATTCTGCTAGTCTTCTGGCGGTTTTCTGGATTAGTTAGGCAGGTGTAGGTGGAATCTAAGTGATCAGGACACGCGGTGAGCCCAGCGTCCTCCTACACCGCCATCTTCCCAGGAACTTCTCTCAAACACTTCTAATTTAGTGAAATGAGATGTCAGTGAAAAGACAGTTTCCCCACAGTGTTTCACAGATTTGAGTATAGGGACCTTTCCAGATGGACCTGAATAGTTTTCTAACACTTCTAACTTACTGAAACAAGAGATTAATTGAAAGGTGGTTTCACCTCAGTGTTATTTCAGAGTTGAGCATATGGGACTTTCCACAGAGGCCTGGCATGTGTTGTCAAACACTTATGAGGTCAGGAAACAAGCTGTTAGTTGAAACATGGTTGACCCACAGTATCACATACAGTTGAATATATGACATATTCTTTGTAGACATGCATGGTTTTCAAATTCTTCTAACTTTGTGAAATGAGATATGAGTTGAAAGATTGTTTCACCACAGTGTTGTTTCACAAAGTTGAGTATATGGCAATTTTCTCATAGACCACGCATAGTTTTTGAAATACTTCTTACTTAGTGAAACAAGATGTTAGTTGAAAGGTGGTTTCACCACAGTGTTGTTTCATATAGTTCAGTATATGGCATTTTCCATATAGGTCCTACATAGGTGTTCAAACACTTCTAACTTTGTGAAATGAGATCGTAGTTGAAAGTGGTATCAACTCAGTGTTATTTCACAAAGTTGAGTACATGGCACTTTCCTCAAGGGGATTGCATAGGTTTTCAAACACTTCTAATTAATGAAACAAGATGAGAGTTGAAAGTTGGTTTTCCCACAATGTTTCATAGTGTTGAATATATGGCACTGTCGGTGTAAGACCTGCATTTGTTACCAAACATATCAAATGTACTGAAAGAAAATGATAGCTGAAAGATGATTTCCCCACAGTGTTTTGTAGCAGAGTTGAGTGAATAACCCTTTCCCTGTAGTCCTTCAAAGGTTTTCAAACACTTTAACTTTGTGAAACAAGATGTTATTTGAAAGACTGTTTCCCCAGAGTGTTGTTTCATAAAGGTGAGTATAGGCACTTTCAGCCTACACGCCACATAGGTTTTCAAACATTTCTAAACTAGTAAAACCAGACATTAGTTGAAAGATCGTTTCTCCACAATACTTTATTCACACAATTGAGTATATGCCACTTTCCTCATAGTTCTCCACAAATGTTTCCAAAGACTTTTAACTTAGCTCAACCATATGTTAGTTGAGTGATTGTTTCACCACACTCTTGTTTCACAGAGTTGAGTATATGGTAATTTCTGCATAGGCCTCACATTGGTTTTCAAACACTCCTAACTTAGTGAAAGCAGATGTTATTTGAAAGAAAGTGTTGTTTCACAGAGTTCAGTATATGGCACTTTTATTTTAGGCCCTGCATAGGGTAATGACCACTTTTAAGTTTATGAAATGAGGTGTTGGCTGAAAGACAGTATCCCCACAGTGTTTCATACAGTTGAGTATATGACACTTTTGGTGTAGGCCCCTCAATGGTTTTCAAATAGTTCTAAATTAGTTAAACGAGATGTTATTTGAAAGATAGTTTCCCCAAAATTCTGCTTTACAGAGTTGAGTATATAGAACTTTCCACATAGGCTCCGCACAGGTTTCTAAACACTTCTAACCTAGTGAAATGAGATGTTAGTTGAAAGTGATTTCCCCAAAGTGCTGTTTGACAGAGTTGAGTATAATGGCACTTTACTCATAAGCCCCACATACGTTTTCAAACACTTCTAATGTAGTGAAACAAGACATTAGTTGAAAGATTGTTTCCCCACAGTGTTGTTTCACAGAGTTGAGTATATGGCACTTTCCCTGTGGTCTTCGCCTGGGTTTTCAAACACGTCTAACTTACTGAAACCAGGAGTTAGTTGAAAGATGGTTTCACCACAGTGTTATTTCACAGATTTGAGTATATGGCACTTTCTATACAGGCCTGCATAGATTTTTCAAACACTTCTAACTTAGTGACACAGGATGTTAGTTGAAAGATTCTTTTTCCACAATATTTTTTCAGAGTTGAGCATATATCACTTTTCAACCTAGTTCCCAGCATTGGTTTTCAAACACATCCAACTTAATGAAACAAGATGTTAACTGAAAGATGGTTACCCAACAGTGTTGTTTCACAGTGTTGAGTATATGGAACTTTCCTCTTAGGCCCTGCATGGGTTTTCAAACACTTCTAAATTAGTGAAATTCAATGGTAGTTTAAAGATGGTATCACCACACTGTTGTTTCACAGAGTTGAGTAGATAGCACTTCCCTCATACTTCCCCACATGGGTTTTCAAACAAAACTAACTTAGTGAAACAAGATGTTAATTGAAAAATGGTTTCCACACAGGATTGTTTCACAGAGTAAATGGCACTATCCGCATAGGCTCCACATGGGTTTTCAAAAACTTCAAACTTTGTAAAATGAGATGATAGTTGAAAGATGGTTTCCCAATAGTGTTTCATAGAGTTGAGTATATGGCACTATCCATGTAGGACACAAATAGGTTTTCAAACTCTTATAACTTAGTGAAATAAGGTGTTAATTGAAAGACAGTTACCTCAGTATTGTTTCACAGAGTTGTGTATATGGCCCGTTCATCCTAGGCCCTGCATGGGTATTCAACAGTCCTAATTTGTGAAATCATATGGTTGTTGAAAATTGTTTTACCACACTGTTGTTAAACAGAGTTGAGTATATGGCACTTCCATCATAGTTTCCCACATGGAATATCAAAGACTACTAACTTACTGAAACAAGATATTAGTTGAAAGATTCCCCACAGTGTTGGTTCACAGATTTGAGTATATGGCACCTTTTGCATAGACCCCATATAGGTTTTCAAACACTTCTAACTTAGTGAAGCAACATATTAGTTGAAAGACTGTTTCTCCACAATATTTTATCACACAATTGAATGTATGTCATTTTCATCCTAGTTCCCCATATGGACTTTCAAACACTACTAAGTGAAACAAGATGTTAGTTCAAAGATGGATTTCCCACAGTGTTGTTTGACAGAGTTGGGTATATGGCACATTCTACATAGGCCATGCATTAGTTTTCAAACAACTCTAACTTAGTGAAACGAGATGTTAGTTGAAAGATGGTTTCACCACAATGTTATTTCACAAAGTTGAGTATAGAGCACTTTTCTTATAGGCTCCGCATAGATTTTCAAAGACTTCTAACAGTGAATGAAGATGTTGGTTGAAAGATGTCTTCTCCACTGTTTCATAGAGTTGAGTATATGGTAATTTTGACATAGGCCCCACAAGGGTTTTCAAACACTTCTAACTTAGTGAAATGAAATGGTAGTTGATAGATGGTTTCCACACAGGGTTGTTGTATCAAAGAGTTGAGTATATGACTCCTTCCGCATAGGTCCCACATAGATTTCAAACCCTTTTAACATAGTGAAATCTGATGTTAGTTGAAAGATGGTTTCACCACACTGTAGTTTCACAATCTTGAGTATATGGCACTTCACGTGTAGAAGTGTTTTCAAACACTTCTAATTTAGTGAATCAAGATATTAATTGAAAGGTGGTTTCGCTACAGTGTTATATCACAGTTCAGGATATAGCACTTTCTGCATAGGCTCAACATAGTTTTCAAACGCATTTAACATAGTGAAACCAGATGTTAGTTGAAAGATGGTTTCACCACAGTGCAGTTTCCCAGAGTTCAGTTTATGACACTTTCCTTGTAGGCCCCGCATAGGTTTTCCAACACTTCTAACTTTGTGAAACGAGTTGGTAGTTGATAGATGGTTTCACCTCAGTTTTTTTTTTCACAAATTTGAGTATATGGTGCTTTCTGCCTAGGCCCAGCATAGGTGTACAAGCACTTCTAACTTAATGAAACAAGATTATGATTGAAAGATGGTTTCCCCATAGTGTTTCATAGTGTTGAGTATATGGCAATGGCCATGTAGGTACTGTATTTTTTTTCCAAAAGTTTCTAACTTAGTGAAACAAGATGTTAATTGAAAGATGATTTCCCCAAAGTGCTGAGAGAGGTGAGTATATGGCTCTTTCCGCCTAGACTGCACATAAGATTTCAAACACTTCTAAGTTTGTGAAATAAGATGTAGGTTGAAAGATGGTTATCCCACAGTGTTTTACAGAGTTCATTATAAGTCACTTTCCTTGTAAGTTCCACATAGGTATTCAAACACTTCTAACAAGTGAACCTAGATGTTATTTGAAAGAGGGTTTCACCACAGTGTTGTTTTTGAGAGTTGAGTATATGGCACTTTCTCTGTAGAACCCACATAGCTTTTCAAACAATTCTAACTCAGTGAAACTAGAGGTTAGTTGAAAGATGGATTCCCCACATTGTTGTTTCACAGAGTTGAGTGTATGGCACTTCATGGGTTTTCAAAGACTTCTACCTTAATAAAATTAGAGGTTAGTGGAAGTATCTTTTTCCAGCAGTGTTGTTTGACAAAGTATAAGGCACATTCTGCATAAGCCCCGTGTTGGTTTGCAAACAACTCTCAGTGAAGCAAGATATTAGTTCAAAGATAGTTTCCCCATACTGTTTTTTCTGAGTTGAGTATATAGCAGTATCTGCATAGGCCCCGCATGGGTTTTCAAAAACTTCTAACTTAGTGAAACCAGATGTTAGTTGAAACATGGTTTCTGCAAAGTGCAATTTCAAAGATTTGAGTATGTGCAACTTTCTGCCTAGGCCCCTCATGGTTTTTCAAACATTTGTAACTTAGTGAAATGAGAAGTTAATTGAAGGATGGCTTCACCACACTGTTGCTACACAGAGTTGAGTATATGCCACTATCCATGTAGGCCCAACATGGGTTTTCAAACACTTGTATCTTAGTGAAACCAGATTTAGTTGAAAGATGGTTTCACCACACTGTAATTTCACAGGGTTGAGTACATGGCAGTTTTGATGTAAGCCCACATGACTTTTCAACACTTCTAACATAGTGACACAAGATATTAGTTGAAAGTTGGTTTCCCGAAGTGTTTTTAGCCAAAGTTGAGTGTATGACACTTTATGCATGGGCCCCACATAGGTTTTCAAACACGTGTAACATAGTGAAACCAGATGTTAGTTGAAAGATGGTTTCTCCACAGTATTTTTTTCAAAAGTCAAGTATATGTCACTTTCTACATAGTTTCCAGCATAGCTTTTCAAACACTTCTAACTTAGTGAAACAAGATATTGATTAAAATATGGTTATCCCCCACTGTTGTTTCACAGAGTTGAGTTTATGGCACTTTCCTCATAGTTCCCTGCATGAGTTTTTGAATACTTATAACTTAATGTAACAAGATATTATTTTAAGACAGATTTTTCACATTGTTTACAGAACAGAGTATATGGCACGTTCTGCATAGCTCCCGCCTTGATTTTCAAACAACTCTAACCTAGTGAAGTGAGATGTTAGTTGCAATATGGTTTCCCCAGCATGTTTTTTCAGAATTGAGTATATGGCACTATCTGTATATCCCCCACATGGGTTTTAAAACACTTTTAACTTAGTAAAACCAGATGTTAGCTGAAGGATGGTTTAGCCACAGTGTTATTTCACAGAGTTCAGTATGTGGCACTTTCCGTGTAGGACCCACATAGATTCACTAAAACTTCCAACTTTGTGAAACAAGGTGTTAGTTAAAATATGGTTTCCCCACAGTGTTTCATAGAGTTGAGGATATGGAACTTTCAATTTAGGCCCTGAATTGGTTTTCAAACAATTCTAACTTAGTGAAATGAGATATTAGTTAAAAGATAATTTCCCCTAAGTGCTGCTTGACAAAGTTGAGTATATGGAGCTCTCTGCATAGGCTCTGCATAGGTTTGCAAACACTTCTAACTTTGTGAAATGAAATGTTAGTTGAAAGACCGTTTCTCCAAAATATTTTTTCACACAATTGAGTATATGTCACTAACATCATAGCTCCCCGCAAATGTTATCAAAAACGTCTAATGTGGTGAAAAAAGATGTTAGTTGAAATATGGTTTCCACACAGTGGTGTTTTATAGAGTTGAGTATATGACACTTTCCCTGTAGGTTTCTCATAAGTTTCCAAACTCTTCTAATTTTGTGAAATTAGAGGTGAGTTGAAAGATTGTTTCACTACACTGTTTCACAGAGTTGACTATATGACACTTTATTCATAGGCCCCACATAGGTTTTCAGACATCTCTCACATAGTGAAAACTGATGTTAGTTGAAAGATGGCTTTTCCACAGTATTTTTTCACAGAGTCGAGTATATGTCACTTTCCACATAGTTCCCAGAATAGGTTTTCAAACACTTCTAATTTAGTGAAACAAGATGTTGATTGAAAGATGGTTATAGTGCAGTGTTGTTTCACAGAGTTGAATGTATGGTACTTTTCACTTTGGCCCCACAAGGGTTTTCAAACACTTCTAAGTTAGTGAAATCAGATGGTTGTTGAAAGATGGTTTCACCACCGTGTTTCAGAGATTTGAGTAGATGATACTTCTCTCAGTTTCCCGCATGGGATTTCAAACACTATTAACTTAAACAATATGTAATTGAAAGAATGTTTCCCCACAATGTTGTTTGACAGAGTTGAGTATATGCCACTTTCTTCATAGGTTCCACATAGGTTTTCAAACATGTCTAACTTAGTGAAACCAGATATTAGTTGAAAGATTGTTTCTCCACAATATTTTTTCACAGTTGAGTATGTCACTTTCCTCATAGTTCCCTGCAAATGTTTTCAATAACTTCCAATAGTGGGACCATATGTTAGTTGAAAGATGATTTTAACACACTGTTTTTCACGGAGTTGAGTATATAATACTTCCCTCATAGTCCCCCGGAAGGGTTTTCAAACACTTCTAACCTAGTGAAACAAGATGTTAGTTGAAAGATAGTTTCACCACATTGTTGTTTGACAGAGTTGAGTATATAGCACTTCTCTCATAGTTACCCAACTAAGTTTTCCATCAATTCTTAATTAGTAAAACCGAATGATGACAGATGGTTTCTCATCAGTCATTTTTCTCAGTCGTGTATATATCACTTTCTTCATAGTTTCCTTCATAGGTTTTGAAACACTTCTCAGTGGAAAAAGAGATGAGTTGAAAAATAGCTTAATTACGGAAAGTGCCACATATTCAATGCTGTGTAAGAACACTGTGGAGAAACATCTTTCAACTAACACCTTGCTTCACAAAGTTAGAAATGTTGTAATACTACACATAGAAGTATAACAAAAGCGCCATTGACTCAACTTTGTGAAATATCATCGTAGAGAAACCATCTTTCAAATAACATCTGGTCCAACTCAGTTGGAAGTGTTTGAAAACCCTTGTGGTGCCTACACTGATTTGCCAGGTACTCAAACCTGTGAAACGCCAGTGTGGTGAAACCATCTATCAACTAACATCTGCTTTCACTATGTTCAAAATGTTTGAAAACCCATGTGAGGCCTAAACCAAAAGCGCCATATACTGAAGTGTATGAAACACTGGGGGAAGCCACCTTGCAACTAACATCTTTTTTCACTAATTTAGAAGATTTTCAAAACCAATACGGGACTTATGCAGAAAGTGCCATATACTCAACTCTGAAAAAAACTGTGGGGGAACATTCTTTCACCTAACATCTGGTGACAATAAGTGAGAACTGTTTGAAAACCTATTTGGAGCCCCCAACGTAAGTGCCATATGCTCAACTCTTTGAAACAACACTGTGGAGAAACAATCTTTCAACAAACATCTCATTTCACTAAGTTAGAAGTGTTTGAAACAGTATGTGGGACTATGCTGAAAGTGCCATATACTCAAATCCTTCAAACTGCACTTTGCGGAAACCATATTTCAACTAACATCTCATTTCTCTAAGTTAGAAGCATTTGAAAACCCACATGGGGCTATGATGAAAGTGCCATATACTCAACTCTGTCAAAGTACACTTTGCAGAAACCATCTTTCAACTAAAATCTTGTATCACTAAGTTAGAAGTCTTCGAAAACCTATGCAGGGAACCATATTGAAAGTGACATATACTGGACACTGTGAGAGAATACTGTGGAGAAACCATCTTTCAGCTAACATCTCATTTCACTAAGTTAGAAGTGTTTGAAAACTTATGCATAGCCTATGCAGAAAGTTGCATACACTGAACTCTGTGAAACAACACTGTGGGTAAAGCATCTTTCAACTAACCTCTGTTTTCATTAAGAAGTGTTTGAAAACCTATTCAAGGCCTAAACGGAAGGTGCCATATATCCAACTCTGTGAAACAACAGTGTGGTGAAACTATCTTCCAACTGACATCAGGACTAAGTTAAAATTGTTTGAAAACTATGTGGGGCTTATGCAGAAAGTGCCATATATTATTAAGCTCTGTGATACATTACAGTGGGAAAACATCTTTCAAATAACATCTTTTTTCACTAAATTAAAAATGTTTGAAAATGAATGCAGGGCTTACAGGACAAGAGCCAGATACTCAACACTATGAAACACTTTAAAGAAACAATCTTTCTTTTTTTTAATATTAAATTTATCGTCAAATTGGTTTCCATACAACACCCAGTTCTCATCCCAACAGGTGCCCTTCTCAATACCCATCACCCACCCTCCCTTCCCTCCCACCCCCCATCAACCCTCAGTTTGTTCTCAGTTTTTAAGAGTCTCTTATGGATTGCCTCTCTCCCTCTCTAACCTCTTTTTTTCTTCCCCTCTCCCATGGTCTTCTGTCAAGTTTCTAAGGATCCACATAACAGTGAAAACACATGGTATCTCTCTTTCTCTGTATGACTTATTTCACTTAGCATAACACTCTCCAGTTCCATCCACGTTGTTACAAAAGGCCATATTTCATTCTTTCTCATTCGACTATTATCTTGTTTCATTAAATTAGAAGTTTCTAGAAGTTTCATTAAGTTAAACCAATGCCAGGCCTAGGCGGAAAGTGCAATATACTCAACTTTGAGAAACAACACTGAGGTAAAACCGTCTTGCATCTACCGCCTAGTTTCACAAAGTTAGAAGGGTTTGAAAACCAATGTGGGGCCTACACGGAAAGTGCCATAACCTGAACTCTTTGAAACAACACTGTGGTGAAACGATCTTTCAACTACCATGGGGTTTCAGTATGCTAAATGTGTCTGAAAACTATGTGGGTCTATGAATAAAGTGCCATATATTCAACTCTGTCAAACAACACTGTGAGCCATCTTTAACATCTTGTTTCACTAATTTAGAAGTGTATGAAAACCTATACAGAGAACTATGAGGGAGGTGCCTTACACTCAATTCTGTGAAACGACTCTGTGTTGAAACTATCCTTCAACTAACATCTCATTTCACAGAGTTAGATGCGTTTGAAAACCCATGTGGGGCCTATGTTGAAAGTGCCCCACAGTCAACTCTGTATAACAACACTGTGGGGAATCCGTCTTTCAGCTAACCTCTCATTCCACTTAGAAGTGTCTGAAAAGCTATGTGGGTTCTACACAGAAAGTGCCATATATTCAACTCTCTAAAACAACACTGTGGTGAAACCGTGTTTCAAATAACATCTGCGTTCACTTGATAGAAGTGTTTCAAAACCTATGTGGAACTTACATGAAAAGTGCCTTATAGTCTACCCTGTGAAACACTGTGGGATAATCATCTTTCAGCCTACATCTCCTTTCACAAACTTAGAAGTGCTTGAAAACCTATGTGTGGCCTAGGCAGAAAGTGCCGTATACTTGACATTGTGACACAACAATGAGGTGAGTCCATCTTTCAACTACCACCTCCTTTCACAAAGTTAGAAGTGTTTAAAAACCTATGTGGGGCTTATGCGTAAATTGCCATTATACTCAATTCTGTCAAAGAGCATTTTGAGGAAACCATGATTCAACTAACATCTCATTTCACTAACTCAGAAGTTTTTTTGTTCATTTGTTTAATGTTTATTCATTTATTTTATAGTTTTTTATTTATGAAATGTGTTATCAAAATGGTTTCCATACAACACCCAGTGCTCATCCCAACAGGTGTCCTCCGCAATGCGCATCACCCACTTTCCCCTCTTCCCCACCCCCCCGCCAACACTCAGTTTGTACTTAGTACTTGTCTCTTATGGTTTTCCTCCTTCCCTCTCTGTAACGTTTTATCTTCCCCCTTCCCATCCCCCCCTGGTCTTCCGAGTTTCTCAGGATCCACATATGAGTGAAAATATATGGTATCTTTCCTTCTCTGCCTGACATATTTCACGTAGCATAACACTCTCCAGTTCCATCCACCTTGCTACAAAAGGCCATATTTCATTCTTTCTCATTGCCAAGTAGTATTCCATTGTGTATATAAACCACATCTTTATCCACTCATCAGTTGATGGGCATCTAGGCTCTTTCCATAATTTGGCTATTGTTGAAAGTGCTGCTATAAATATTCGGGCACAAGTGCCCCTATGCGCGAGCACTCCTGTATTCCTTGGGTAAATTCCTAGCAGTGCTATTGCTGGGTCATAGGGTAGATCTATTTTTAATTTTTTGAGGAACATCCAGTTTTCCAAGCAGCTGCACAAGTTTGCATTCCCACCAACAGTGCAAGAGTTTCCCGTTTCTCCACATCCTCCCTAGCATCTAAAGTCTCCTGATTTGTTCATTTTAGCCACTCTGACCGGCGTCAGGTGTATCTCAGCGTGATTTTGATTTGTATTTACCAGATGTGGAGTGACATTGAGCATCTTTTCATGTACCTGTTAGCCATCTGTATGTCTTCTTTAGAAAAGTGTCTATTCATGTCATCTTCCCATTTCTTCACTGGGTTATTTGTTTTTCGGGTGTGGAGTTTGGTGAGTTCTATATAGATTTTGGAGATGAGCCCTTTGTCTGATATATCATTTGCAAATATCTTTTCCCATTCCGTTGGTTGCCTTTTAGTTTTGTTGATTATTTCCATTGCAGTGCAGAAGATTTTTATCTTCATGAGGACCCAATAGTTCATTTTTTTCTTTTAATTCCCTTGCCTTTGGAGATGTGTTGAGTAAGGAATTGCTGTGCCTGAGGTCAAAGAGGTTTTTTCCTGCCTTCTCCTCCAGGTTTTGGATGGTTTCCTTTCTCACATTCAGGTCCTTTATCCATTTTGAGTTTATTTTTGTGAATAGTGAAAGAATATCCTCTAGTTTAATTCTTCTGCATGTGATTGTGAAATTCACCCAGCACCATTTCTTAAACTGTCTTTTTTCCATTGGATATTCTTTCCTGCTTTGTCAAAGATTAGTTGGCCATACTTTTGTGGGTCGAATTCTGGAGTCTCTATTCTATTCCACTGGCTTATGTGTCTGTTTTTGAGCCAATACCATACTGTCTTGGTGATTACAGCTTTGTAGTAAGGGCTCAAGTATGGCATGGTGATGCCTCCCACTTTGGTTTTCTTCTTCAATATTACTTTGGCTATTCTGGGTCCTTTGTGGTTCCATACAAATTTTAGTATTGCTTGTGAAGAATGCTGGTGAAATTTTGATTGGGATTGTATTGAATGGGTTCATTGCTTTGGGTAGTATTGACATTTTAACAATATGGATTCTTCCAATCCATGAGCATGGAATGTTTTCCCATTTCTTTGTATCTTTTTCAATTTCCTTCACAAGATTTCTATAGTTTTCAGCATACAGGTCTTTTAAATTTTTGGTTACCTTTATTCCTAGGTATTTTATGATTCTTGGTGCAATTTTGAATGGGATAAGTTTCTTTGTTGTTCTGTTGCTTCATTATTTGTGTATAAGAATGCAACTGATTACTATGCATTAATTTTGTGTCCTGTGACTTTGTTGAATTCATGTATCACTTCTAGCAGACCTTTGGTGGAGTCTATCGGGTTTTCCATGTAGAGTATCATGTCATGTGCAAAAAGTGAAAGCTTGACTTCATCTTTGCCAATTTTGATGCTTTTGATTTTCTTTAGTTGTCTGCTGATGCTAGAAATCCAACACTATATTAAACAGTGATGAGAGAGGACATCCTTGTCATGTCGATCTCAGGAGGAAAGCTCTCAGTTTTTCCCCATTGATGATATTTGCTGTGAGCTTTTCATAAATGGCTATTATGATGTTTAAGTATGTTCCTTCTATCCCAGCTTTCTCAATGGTTTTTATTAAGAAATGATGCTGAATTTTGTCAAATTCTTTTTCTGCATCAATTGACAGGATCGTATGGTTCTTTTTTCTTTTATTAATATGATGTATCACATTGATTGATTTGTAAATGTTGAACCAGCCCTGCAGCCCAGGAACGAATCCCACCTGATCATGGTGAATAATTCTTTTTATATGCTGTTGAATTCAATTTACTAGTATCTTGTTGAGAATTTTTGCATCCATATTCACCACGGATATTGGCCTGTAGTTCTCCTTTTTGCTGGGTCTCTGACTGGTTTAGGGAATAAAAGCAATGCTGGCTTCATAGAATGAGTCTGGAAGTTTTCCTTCCCTTTCTATTTTTTGTAACAGCTTGAGAAGGATAGGTATTATCTCTGCTTGAAATGTCTGGTAGAATTCCCCAGGGAAGCCATCAGTCCTGGACTCTTATTTGTTGGGAGATTTTTTGATAACTGATTCAATTTATTCACTGGTTATGGGTTTGTTCAAATTTTCTATTTACTCCTGTTTGAGTTTTGGAAGTGTTTAGGTGCTTGGGATTTATCCATTTCTTGCAGGTTGTCCAATTTGTTGGCATATCATTTTTCATAATATTCCTCGATAATTGCTTGTATTTATGAGGGATTGGTTGTAATAATTTCATTTTCATTCATGATTATATCTATTTGGGTCATCTGCCTTTTCTTATGAGAAGCCTGGCTAGAGGTTTATCAATTTTGTTTCAAAAAACAAATTCTTGGTTTTATTTATCAGCTCTACAGTTTTTTTAGATTCTATATTGTTTATTTCTGCTCTGATCTTTATTATTTCTCTTCTGCTGGGTTTGGGGTGTCTTTGCTGTTCTGCTTCTATTTCCTTGAGGCGTGCTGTCAGATTTTATATTTGGGATTTTTCTTGTTTCTTGAGATAAGCCTGAATTGCAACGTATTTTCCTCTTAGAACTGTCTTCGTTGCATCCAAAAGCGTTGAATTGTTGTATTTTCGTTTTCATTTGTTTCCATATGTTTTTTAATTTCTTCTCTAATTGCTTGGTTGACCCATTCATTCTTTAGTAGGGTGTTCTCTAACCTCCATGCTTTTGGAGGTTTTCGAGACTTTTTCCTGTGTTTCATTTCAAGTTTCTTAACACTGTGGTCTGAAAGTGTGCATGGTATGATCTCCATTCTTTTCTACCTATTAAGGGATGTTTTGTGACCCAGTGTTTAATCTATCTTGGAGAAGGTTCCATGTGCACTCGAGAAGAAAGTATATTCTGTTGCTTTGGGATGCAGAGTTGTAAATATATCTGTCAAGTCCATCTGATCCAATGTATCATTCAGGGCCCTTGTTTGTTTATTTATTCTCTGATAGATGTTCTATCGATTGTTTTAGGTGGAGTATTAAAGTCTCCTGCAATTACCACATTTTTATCAATAAGGTTTCTTATGTTTGTGATTGTTTTATATATTTGGGGGTTCCTAGATTCGATGCATAGACATTTATCATTGTTAGCTCTTCCTGATGGATAAACCCTGTAATTATTACATAATGCCCCTTTTCATCTCTTGTTACAACCTTTAACTTAAAGTTTAGTTTGTCTGATATAAGTATGGCTACTCCAGCTTTCTTTTGACTTCCAGTAACATGACAGATAGTTCTCCATCCCTTCACTTTCAATCTGAAGGTGTCCTCAGGTCTAAAATGAGTCTCTTGTAGACAGCAAATAGATGGGTCTTGTTTTTTTATCCATTCTGATACCCTATGTCTTTCGGTTGGAGCATTTAGTCCATTTACATTCAGTGTTATTATAGAAATATATGGGTTTAGAGTCATTGTGATGTCTGTAGTTTTCATGCTTGTAGTGGTGTCTCTGGTACTTTGTGGTCCTTGCAATATTTCACTCACAGAATCCCCCTTAGGATCTCTCGTAGGGCTTGTTTAGTGGTGATGAATTCCTTCAGTTTTTGTTTGTGTGGGAAAACCTTTATCTCTCCTTCTATTCTGAATGAGAGACTTGTTGGGTAAAGGATTCTTGGCTACATATTTTTTCTGTTCATCACATTAAAGAATTCCTGCCATTCCTTTCTGTCTGCCAAGTTTCTGTAGATAGGTCTGCATCTACCCTTATATGTGTACCTTTGTATGTTAAGGACTGTTTATCCCTAACTGCTTTCAGAATTCTCTTTGTCCTTGTATTTTGCCAGTTTCACTACGATATGTCATGCAGAAGATCGATTCAAGTTACATCTGAAGGGAGTTCTCTCTGCCTCTTTGATTTCCATGCCTGTTTCCTTCCCCATATCAGGGAAGTCCTCAGCTATAATTTGTTCAAGTACACCTTCATCCCCTTTATCTTTCTCTTATTCTTCTGGAATTCCAATGATACGGATATTGTTCCATTTTATTGCATCACTTAGTTCTCTAATTCGCCCCCCATACCCCTGGATATTTTTGTTTTTCTTTTCTCAGCTTCCTCTTTTTCCATAATTTTATCACCTATTCTCTCCTCTGCCTCTTCAGTCTGCACTGTGGCAGCCTCCATTTTATTTTGCACCTCATTTATACCACTTTTTAATTCCTCATGACCATTTTTTCATCCCTTGATCTCTGTAGTGATAGATTCCCTGCTGTCCTCTATGCTTTTTTAAGCACAGTGATTAATTTCATGATTATTATGCCAAATCCTCATTCCGTTCTATTGCTTAAATCGGTTTTGATTAATTCGTTACCTGTTGCTATTTTGTGGAATTTCTTTTGAAGAGAATTCTTCCGTTTCATCATTTTGGCTAGTTTTCTGTCCCTTATGTGTTTTAAAAGCTTGTTGTGTGCTCTGCACCTGTGAACACTGTAATATTAAAGGAGGGTCATAGACTGTCCAGAGCCTAGCCCTTCAGGAGGTGTTTTTTCAGAGATTGTTACTTGTTCTTTGTTGTGTTTGGTTATTTTATTACTCTACTTGTAGTGATATTTTGGACCCTCCTCCACCAGGTGTTCTTTGATTTGTTCCTTGGAATAACACTGCAATGGAAAACAGACAAACAGGAGACAAAAACATGCAAACACATGCACAAATAACACAAACAAACAAATAAACAAAACAACCTAAAGACTAAAAACAAAAAAACCCAAAAACACCGACTACAAATAAAGAAGAGGTTGGAGGCAGTTCTGATGGAAGAGCACATACAAAGAGAGAAATGACAGGGAGAAGAGAAAAAATAAACAATTATTAGGCAGAGAGACTAAAAACCTTAATCCAGAGAGAAAGGGAAATACAGAAGGAAGTGGGGAAAACAAAATGAAGATAAAGTTACCCAGACAGAGAAACTATATTGCTTGATTATTCTAGAGAGAGAGAGAACTAAGTGTAAGGAAGGAGGTGTAGAACATGTGTTAAGACAATGGATTAAATATGTCTGTTTAGACAGACCAATAACCAGAATAACCAACTTAGGGGAGGGAAGAGATAAGGAGGAGAAATGGGTGGGTAGAATATATCTATATATCCCGAATTGACCTAGAGTTAATCCAGGCAATGCTACATTGCTTGTCTGCAGGAGCTGTCCACAGGGTCAACGCTGCTCAGGTGGATATGCAGTTACCCAGTGTAAAGGGGCGTGGTTTGGCGTTTTCTGGACCCGCCTCTATTATGGGCCCTGGGAGTGATCCCTGAGGCCCTGCCTTGGTGATGGTGGTGGGGGGGAGGGGAATGGTTATTCCCCAGTCTCTTCTCCATGGAGCTGGACCTGGTGGACTCCGTTCTAGTTGTCCTCACTGTGCCATGGGCACAGATGGGGCATTCCCTCTCTCTCCACCAACTCCCCTGACCCTGCACTTGGCTAGGATTTAAAGTCCTGCTCTGTGTGCTCTGGAACTGGGGAAGCGCCCCTCAGTGTGACCAGATATGTGATCCCAGCTGACTTTGTGCTGCCACACTTCAAGGAGGACAGCCTTCTACTGTGGACTGAGCCACTGCCTTCGCCGCCACAAGCCCCCAAGGTGGCAGACGCAGGCAGCCTTTGTCTTTTCCCACAGCACTCCAGGGAAATGGCGGCCTTTTCTTCCTGCAGACTGTGCCTTCAGTCCAGCCACTGCACCTTGGGGTAGCAGACCCAGGCAGGTATCGTGCAGCCATCCAGGGAGGGAACCACTTTCTCCAGTTGCGAACTAAACCTCTGACCTACCATTCCACCCAGGCCTGGCTCCCCTCCTCCCCAGGAGCATGATGAACAGGGAGCCGGCTCCAGTCAGAAGAAAACCCCACAGTTAGATATTGGATTCCTCTCAGTCTCAGTCCGAAGTCCTTCTCCTTTCCAGATATGGTCCTGAACTTCCTAGTTGCTCTTTCTCTTCCCTTTGTCTCTCTGAAGAAGGGGGTACCTCCCCTCCATGCCTACACGACCTTTTTTTTTACTTCCCTCAGTTCACAGTTTCCTATCTTTTTTCCAGCTTTCACATTTTCTTCCTAGATTCAGTCTCTTTTCCTCCCAGGCTCTGGTGTTCAAAGTCCTTTGGTTTTGACACTACTTTGAGAGATGTTGGAAGTATGGATTCTCCTTACTTCTCTGCCATGTTGGCCCAAGTACAGCAGTTAGAAGTGTTTGTAAACCTTTCCAGAGACTATGCAGAAAGTTCCATATCCACAACTCTGTCAAGCAGGGCGTTGGAGAAACTATCTTTCAACTAACATCTCGTTTCCTTAGGTTAAAATTGTTTGAAAACAAATGTGAGGCCTACACTGAAAGTGTCATATACTCAACTCTATGAAACACTGTGGGGAAACCATCTTTCAACTAAACTCTCATTTCACTAAGATAGAAGTGTTGGAAAACTATCCAGGGCCTATGCGGTAAGTGCCATACACTCACCTCTGTGAATCTCTGTGGTGAAACCATCAATCTACTAAGCTTTCGTTTCACTAAGTTAGAAGTGTTTGAAAACCTATGTGGAGCCTACATGGAAAGTTGCATACACAGAACTCTGAAACAATACTGTGGGTAAAGCATCTTTCAGTTAACATCTGTTTTCACTAACAAGTGGTTGAAAACTTATGTGAGGCCTAAACGGAAAGTGACATATTTCCAAATCTATGAAACAACAGTGTGGTGAAACCATCTTTCAACAAATATCTGGTTTGACTAAGTAAAAAAATGTTTGGAGGGAGGGGCAGGAAAGCATGATGGAGAAGTAGGGAGTTCCATACTTTCCATGTCTATCAAACAAAGAAGTGCTGGAGAGGAAGATGGCGGTGTAGGAGGACGCTGGGCTCACCACGTACTGCTGACCACTAAGATTCTACCCACATCTGCCTAAATAACCCAGAAAACTGCTAGAAGACTAGCAGAAAGGACTCTTCGGATCCAAGCGTAGACAAGAGGCCCACGGAAGAGGGTAGGAAGGGTGGAGAGGCGGTGGACTGGCGGGAGGGAGCCAGGGCGGTGGAGGGGCAGCCCGCCTGGTAAGGCAGAGCCCCCGAGTCTGGCTTGCAAAAGAGGAGGGGCCAGATGGAGTGTGTTCTGATAGCCAGCCAGGACTTAATATCTGGAATAAGTCACCAGCTCTGCTCCGAGAGCAGGAGGGCTAGAGGACACTGTGAGGGAGAGTTGTTGAGCCCCAGAGGACAGAGCTCAGCTTGGCATGGAACAAAGGTGCTCACCAGCTCCATCTCCCTAGCCCATCCCCCAGCCAAAATCCCAAAGGGAACCAGTTCCCGTCATGGAACTTGCTTGCACTGCTCAAACACCTAACATTGTGCTTCTGTGGATCCATCCTTCCAACGGGTCTGCCTCCCTCCTGGTGCTGCAGGCCCCTCCCAAAGCAGACCACTGAAGGCAAAATGAGCTGAGTCTGCCCCTCCTGTCCCTGTGCACCTTGCAGATCCACCCCGGCTAATACGCCAGATCCCATCGAAGCAGCACCACAAGCCTGGCAGTATGCAAGTATCCCATACAGGGGCCACACCACTCCACAATGAGTCCTGCCCCTGGGAAAGGGGAAGATAAGGTACACACCAGTCTGACTGTGGCCCCAGTGGTGGGCTGGGGGCAGACATCAAGTCTGACTGCGGCCCCACCCACCAATGCAAGTTACTCCAGACAGCACAGAGGAAGAGCCCTGCAGCTCCACGCCACTACAGGGACTATCCAAAATGACGAAATGGAAGAATTCTCCTCAAAAGAAACTCCAGGAAGTAGCGATAGCTAACAAACTGATCAAAAATGATTTAAGCAATGTAACAGAAATGAATTTAAAATAATAGTCATAAAATTAATTGCTGGTCCTGAAAAAAGTAGAGAGGACAGTAAAGAATCTATTACTACAGAGATCAAGGGACTAAGAAACAGTCAGGAGGAGTTAAAAAAATGCTATAAATGAGCTGCAAAATAAAATGGAGGTGACCACAGCTCAGATTGAAGAGGCAGAGGAGAGAATAGGTGAATTAGAAGATAAAATTATAGAAAAAGAGGAAGCTGAGAAAAAGATTAAAAAATCCAGGAGTATGAAGGGAGAATTAGAGAACTAAGTGACACAATTACGTAATAACATATGCATAATTGGGATTCCAGAGAAGGAAGAGAGAGGGAAAGGTGCTGAAGGTATACTTGAAGAAATCACAGCTGACAACTTCCCTGATCTGGGGAAGGAAAAAGGCATTGAAATCCAAGAGGCACAGAGAACTCCCTTCAGACATAACTTGAATCTACCTTTGGCATGACATATAGTCAAACCGGCAAAATACAAGGATAAAGAGAAAATTCTGAAAGAAGCTAAGGATAAACATGCTCTAACATATAAAGGGAGATAAGACTAGTGACGGATTTATCTACTGAACCTTGGCAGGCCAGAAAGGAATGGCAGGAAATCTTCAATGTGATGAACAGAAAAAATATGCAGCTGAGAATCCTTTATCCAACAAGTCTGTCATTTAGAATAGAGATAAAGGTCTTCCCAAATAAAAACTGAAGGAATTTGGGGCGCCTGGGTGGCGCAGTCGGTTAAGCGTCCGACTTCAGTCAGGTCACGATCTCGCGGTCCGTGAGTTCGAGCCCCGCGTCGGGCTCTGGGCTGATGGCTCAGAGCCTGGAGCCTGTTTCCGATTCTGTGTCTCCCTCTCTCTCTGCCCCTCCCCCGTTCATGCCCTGTCTCTCTCTGTCCCAAAAATAAATAAACGTTGAAAAAAAAATTAAAAAAAAAAAACTGAAGGAATTCATCACCACTAAACCAGCCCTACAAGAGATCCTAAGGGGGATCCTGTGAGACAAGGCACCAGAGACATCACTACAAGCATGAAACCTACAGACATCACAATGACTCTAAACCCATATCTTTCTATAATAACACTGAATGTAAATGGACTAAATGTGCCAACAAAAAGACATAGGGTATCAGAATGGATAAAAAAAACAAGACCCATCTATTTGCTGTCTACAAGAGACTCATTTTAGACCTGAGGACACCTTCAGATTGAGAGTGAGGGGATGGAGAAGTATCTATCATGCTCCTGGAAGCCAAAAGAAAGCTGGAGTAGCCATACTTATATCAGACAAACTAGACTTTAAATTAAGGACTGTAACAAGAGATGAAGAAGGGCATTATATAATAATTACAGGGTTTATCCATCAGGAAGAGCTGACAAAGATAAATGTCTATGCACCGAATCTGGGAGCCCCCAAATATATAAAACAATCACAAACATAAGAAATCTTATTGATAAGAATGTAGTAATTGCAGGAGACTTTAATACTCCACCTACATCAATGGACAGATCATCTAGACACAGAATCAGTAAAGAAACAAGGGCCCTGAATGATACATTGGACCAGATGGACTTGACAGATATACTGAGAACTCTACATCCCAAGGAAGCAAAATATACTTTCTTCTTGAGTGCAAATGCAACATTCTCCAGGATTGATCATATAGTTCTCAAAATAGTTCTCAATAAATATAAAATATTTATAAAATATAAAAGAATATAAGTAAATATAAAAGAATTGAGATCATATCATGCACACTTTCAGACCACAATGCTGTGAAACTTGAAATCAACCATAGGGCAAAGTCTGAAAAAACTCCAAAAACATGACGGATAAAGAACACCCTACTAAAGAACGAATGGGTCAATCAGGCAATTAGAAAACAAATTAAAAGATACATGGAAACAAAATAAAATGAAAATACAGTAATTCAAACCCTTTGGGATGAAATAAATGCTGTCCTTGGAGGAAAATACATTGCAATCCAGGCTTATCTCAAGAAACAAGAAAAATCCCAAATACAAAATCTAACAGCACACCAAAAGGAACTAGAGGCAGAACAGCAAAGACACCCAGAACCCAGAAGAAGAAGAGAAATAATAAAGATCAGAGCAGAAATAAACAATATAGAATCTAAAAAAAAAAAAAAAAAGTAGAACAGATCAATGAAACCAAGAGTTGGTTTTTCAAAAAAATAATCAAAATTGAGAAACCTCTAGCCAGGCTTCTCAAAAAGAAAAGGGAGATGACCCAAATAGATAAAATCATGAATTAAAATGAAATTGTTACAACCAGTCCCGTAGAAATGCAAGCAATTATCAGGGAATACTATGCAAAGTGGTATGCCAACAGAGTGGACAACCTGGAAGACACGGACAAATTCGTAAACACCCACACACTACCAAAATTCAAAAAGGAAGAAATAGAAAATTTGAACAGTCCCATAACCAGTGAAGAAATTGAATCAATCAAAAATCTCCCAACAAATAACAGTCCATGACCAGATGGCTTCCCTGAGGAATTCTACCAGACATTTAAATCAGAGTTAATACCTATTCTCCTCAAGCTGTTACAAAAAAATAGAAAGGGAAGGAACTTCCAGACTCATTCAATGAAGTCAGCATTACTTTGAATCCAAAACCAGACAGAGACCCAGAAAAAAAAGAGAACTTCATGCCAGAATCCCTGATGAATGGGGATGCAAAAATCCTCAACAAGATACTAAGAAATCGAATTCAACAACATATAAAAAAGTATTATTCACCATTATCAAGTGGGTTCATTCCTGGGCTGCATTGCTGATTCAATATTTGCAAATCAATCAATGAGATACATCACATTAATAAAAGTTAAGAACTATATGGTTCTGTCAATAGATGCAGAAACTGCATTTGTTTTTTTAGGATTATTTTCCTATTTTCTTTTTTTAATATGAAATTTATTGTCAAATTGGTTTCTGTACCATACTCCGTGCTCATACTAAAAGATGCCGTCTCAATGCCCATCACCCACTTTCCCCTACCTCCCACCCCCATCAATCCTCAGTTTATTCTTAGTTTTTAAGTCTCTTATGGTTTGCCTCCCTCCCACTTTATTTTTTCCTTCCCCTCCCCCATAGTCTTCTGTTAAGTTTCTCAGGATCCACATAACAGTGAAAATATATAGTATCTTTCTTTCTCTGTATGACTTATTTCACTTAGCATAACACTCTCCAGTTCCATCCACATGGTTACAAAAGGCCATATTTCATTCTTTCTCATTGCCATGTAGTATTCCATTGTGTATATAAACCACAATTTCTTTATCCATTCATCAGTTGATGGACATTTAGGCTCTTTCCATAATTTGACTATTGTTGAGAGTGCTGCTATAAAATTGGGGTACAAGTGTCCCTATGCATCAGCACTCCTGTATCCCTTGGGTAAATTCCTAGCAGTGCTATTGATGGGTCATAGGGTATATATATTTTTATTTTTTTCAAAACCTCCATACTCTTTTCCAGAATGGCTGCACCAGTTTGCATTCCCACCAACAGTGCAACAGGGTTCCTGTTTCTCCACATACTCTCCAGCGTCTATAATCTCCTGATTTGTTCATTTTAGCCACTATGACTGGTGTGAGCTGGTATCTGAGTGTGGTTTTGATTTGTATTTCCCTGATGAGGAGTGACGTTGAGCATCTTTTCATGTGCCTGTTGGCCATCCGGATGTCTTCTTTAGAGAAGTGTCTATTCATGTTTTCTGCCCATTTCTTCACTGGATTATTTGTTTTTTGGGTATGGAATTTGGTGAGCTCATTATGGATTTTGGATACTATCCCTTTGTCCGATATATCATTTGCAAATATCGTTTCTCATTCCATTGGTTGCCTTTTAGTTTTGTTGATTGTGTCCTTTGCAGTGCAGAATCTTTTTATCTTCATGAGGTCCCAATAGTTCGTTTTTGCTTTTAATTCCCTTACCTTTGGAGATGTGTTGAGTAAGGAATTGCTGTACCTGAGGTCAAAGAGGTTTTCCCCTGCTTTCTCCTCCAGGGTTTTGATGGTTTACTATCTCACATTCAAGTCCTTTATCCATTTTGAGTTTGTTTTTGTGAATGGTGTAAGAAAGTGGTCTAGTTTCATCCTTCTGCCTGTGGCTGTCCAGTTCTCCCAGCACCATATGTTAAAGAGACTGTCTTTTTTCCATTGGATATTCTTTCCTGCTTTGTCAACGATTAGTTGGCCATACTTTTTGGGTCGAATTATCGAGTCTCTATTCTATTCCCTTGGTCTATGTGTCTACTTATGTGCCAATACCATGCTGTCTTAATGATTACAACTTTGTAGTAGAGGCTAAAATCTGGGATTGTGATGCCTCCCGCTCTGGTCTTCTTCAAGAATACTTTGGCTCTTCAGGGTCTTTTGTGGTTCCATACAGATATTAGGATTGCTTGTTCTAGCTTCGTGAAGAATGCTGGTGCAATTTTGATTGGGATTGCATTGTATGTGTAGATAGTGTTGGGAAGTATTGACATTTTAACAATATTTATTTTTCCAATCCATGAGCATGGAATGTTTTTCCATTTCCTTGTATCTTCTTCAATTTCCTTCATAAGCTTTCTATAGTTTTCATCATACAGATATTTTACATCTTTGGTTAGGTTTATTCCTAGGTATTTTATGCTTCTTGGTGCAATTGTGAATGGAATCAGTTTCTTCATTTGTCTTCCTGTTGCTTCATTATTAGTGTATAAGAATGCAACTGATTTCTGTACATTAATTTTTTATCCTGCGACTTTGCTGAATTCATGTATCAGTTCTAGTAGACTTTTGGTGGAGAAAATGAATTTTACAAAACACAGCATCCTTTCTTGATGAAAATACCAAAGAAAGTCGGGATAAAGAGTTGGGATAGAACATACTTAAACGTCATAAGTGCCATTTATGAAAAGCACACAGCTAATATCATCCTCAATGGGGAAAAACTAAGAGCTTTCCCCCTGAGATCAGGAACACTACAGGGATGGCCATTCTCACCACTGTTTTTTAACATAGTATTGGAAGTCCTAGCATCAGCAATAAGACAAAAAAAATTAAATAAATGTCATCAAAATTGGCAAAGATGAAGTCAAACTTTTACTTTTTGCAGACGACATGATCACTGCATGGAAAACCCGACAGACTCCTCCAAAAGTCTCCTGGAACTGATACATGAGTTCACCAAAGTCGAAGGGTACAAAATTAATGCACAGAAATCAGTTGCATTTTATACACCAATAATGCAGGAACAGAAAGACAAATTAAGAAACTGATCCCATTCACAATTGCACCAAGAACCATAAAATGCCTAGGAATAAACCTAACCGATGATGTAAAATATCTGTATGCTGAAAACTATTGAAATCTTATGAAGGGAATTGAAGAAGAAACAACGAAATAGAAAAACATTCCATGCTCATGGATTGCAAGAATAAATATTGTTAAAATGTCAATACTACCCAAATCAATCTACATATTCAATGCAATCCCAATCAAAATTGCGCCAGAAGTCTTCTCAAAGCTAGAACAAGCAATCCTAAGATTTTTATGGAACCACAAAAGGCCCCGAATAGCCAAAGTAATTTTGAAGAAGAAGACCAGAGCGGGAGGCATCACAATCCCAGTTTTTAGCATCTACTACAAAGCGGTAATCATCAAGATAGTATGCTACTGGCACAAAAGCAGACACATAGACCAATAGAATAGAATAGAGATTCGAGAATTGGACCCACAAAATTATGGCCAACTAATCGTTGACAAATCAGGAAAGAATATCCAATGGAAAAAAGTCTCTTTAACAAATGGTGTGGGGAGAACCTCATAGCAACATGAAGAAGAATGAAACTAGACAACTTTCTTACACCATACACAAAAATAAACTCAAAATGGATGAAGGACCTAAATGTGAGACAAGAAACCATCAGAACCCTAGAGAAGAAAGCAGGAAAAAACCTTGACCTCAGCTGCAGCAATTTCTTGCTCAACATATCTCCAAAGGCAAGGGAATTAAAAGCAAAAATTAATTATTGGGACCTCATGAAGATAAAAAGCTTTTGCACTGCAAAGGAAACAATCAACAAAACTAAAAGGCCACTGACATAATGGGAAAATATATTTACAAATGACATATCGGAAAAAGGGTAAAATCTATAAAGAACTCAATAAAATCCACCCCCAAAAAACACGTAATCCAGTAAAGAAACGGGCAGAAGACATGAATAGACACTTTTGCAAAGAAAACATCCAGTTGGCCAAGAGACACATGAAAAGATGCTCAACGTCACTTCTCATCAAGGAAATACAGATCAAGAATACAATGAGATATCACCTCACGCTGGTCAGACTGGCTAAAATGATCAAATTAGGAGACTATAGATGTTATTGAAGATGTGGAGAAATGGGAACCCTCTTGCACTGCTTGTGGGAATGCAAACTGCTGTACCCACTCTGGAAAACAGTGTGGAAGTTCCTCAAATATTAAAAATAGAACTGCCCTATGACTCAGCAATAGCACTGCTAGGAATCTACCCAAAGAATACAGGAGTGCTGATGCATAGGGGCACATGTACCACAATATTTGTAGCAGCACTTTCAATAGTGGTCAAATTATGGAAAGCGCCTAAATGTCCATCAACTGATAAATGGATTAAGATGTGGTTTATGCATAAAATGGAATACAACTTGTCAATGAAGAAGAATGAAATCTGGCCATTTGAAGCAACTTGGATGGAACTGGAGGGTATTATGCAACGTGAAATAAGCCAGGCAGAGAAAGACAAACACCATATGTTTTCACTCATATGTGGATCATGAGAAACTTAGACCATGGGGGAGGGGAAGAAAAAAAGAGGTTAGAGAGGGAGGGAGGCAAACCATAAGAGACTCTTAATGACTGAAAACAAACTAAGGGTAGATGGGGGTGGGGGAGAGGGGAAAGTGGGTGATGGGCAGGGAGGAGGGCACTTAGGATGAGCATGGGGTATTGTATGGAAACCAATTTGAAAATAAATTATATTAAAAAATTGTTTGAAAACTATGCGGGGCTTATGCAGCAAGTGCCACATATTCAAAGCTGTGATACATTACAGTGGGAAAACCATCTTTCGACTAACATCTTGTTTCACAAAGTTAGAAGGGTTTGAAAACCAATGTGGGGCCTACACGGAAAGTGCCATAACCTGAACTCTTTGAAACAGCACTGTGTTGAAACCATGTTTCAACAAACATGGGGTTTCACTATGTTAAATGTGTTTGAAAATGATGTGAGCCTATGCATAATGTGCTGTATATTCAACTCTATCAAATAACTCTGTGGGCCATCTTTCAGCTAACATCTTGTTTCACTAATTTAGAAGGGTATAGAACCTATGTAAGGAACTATGAGGAAAGTGCCTTACACTCTACTCTGTGAAACAACACTGTGGTGAAACTATCCTTCAACTAACATGTGGTGCCACTATGGTAAATCTGTTTGAAAACTATGAGGGCCAATGTAGAAAGTTCCATAGATTCAACTCTGTGCTGCAACAGGTTTGTGAAACCATCTTTCAACTAATATCTTGATTCACTATGTTAGAAGTGATTAAAAAACCATGTGGGGTCTAGGGGGAAAGTGCCCTATACTCTATTCTGTGAAACTGCACTTTGCGGAAACCATCTTTCAACTAACATCTGGTTTCACTAAGAAGTGTTTGACACCCCATGCAGGGCCTATGTGGATAGTAGCATATACTCAACTCTGTCAAAGTGCACTTTGCCAAAGACCATCTTTCAACTAACATCGTGTATCACTAAGTTAGAAGTGTTCAAAAACCTATTCAGGGAACCATGTGGAAAGTGACATATACTGGACACTGTGAGAGAATAGTGTGGAGAAACCATCTTTCAACTAACATCTTGTTTCACTGTTTGAAAAAGTAAGTGGCAAATTCTAAGGCAAGTGCCATATAGTCAACTCTGTGAAGTCACTTTCTGGAGGAACCATCTTTCATCTAATCCCTTTTTTACTAAAAAGTATTTGAACACCTATGTGGACAGTGACATGTACTCAACTCTGTGATAAAAACATAGCGGAGAAGCAACCTTTCAAATAGTGCCTTGGTTCACTAAGTTAGAAGTGTTTGAAAATCTAGGTCTAAATGTAAAATGAGAGTGCTATATGCTCAACTCGTTGAATTAAAACCTTCAACCATCCTTCAACTAACGTCTTGTTTGAAAGTTAGAAGTGTTTGGAAACATTTCCAGAGAACTATATATAAGGAAAGTGCCACAGTCTTAACTCTGTGGAAAAAAACACAATGGAGAAATGGTCTTTCAACTAACTTCTTGTTTCACTGGGTCAGACTTGTTGGAGAATCTATGCAAGGAACTATAAGGAAATTGCCCTATACTCAACTTTGTGAAATAACAGTGTGGGAAAACCACCTTTCCACTAACATCTTTTTTCACTAGGTTAGGTATTTGATAACTTACACTGGGAACTATAAAGAAAGGGCCATATGCTCAACTCTGAAAAAACACAGTGGGGAAACCACCTTTCAACCAACTTCTTGTTTCAGTAAGTTAGGTGTCTTTGACTCTCTATGCAGGCAAGTATAAGGAAAGTGCCATGAATTCCTCTCTGTGAATCCACACCATGGAGAAAGCTTTCAACTACCTGTTTCCTTCACAGTGTCGGAAGTGTTTGAGAAAATATGCATGGAAGTATACAGAAAGTGTCATGTACTTTACTTTGTGAAACAACACTGTACAGAATCCATCTTTCAAATCATTCCTTGTGTCTGAAACTGCATTTCAAAAATCAAGTGACATCATATAGGGAAAGTGCCATATCTGCACTCTGTGAAACAACACTGGGGGGAACCCATCTTTCAACTAACATCACATTTCAGTAAGTTGAACTCTAAGAAAATAACACTGGGGAACAGGCCTTTCAACCAACTTCTTGTTGAACCAACTTCTTAGCTAGACATGTTTGAAAACCTGTGCGAAGAATTATAAGAAAAGTGCCATATGCTCCGTTCTGAAAAATGATACTGTGGAGGAACCCATGTTTCAAATAACTTTTTGTTTCACTGAGTCAGAAGTCTTTCAAAACCTATGCAGAAAGTATAGGGGAATGGCATAGAATCACCACTGTGAAATAACATTGTGGAGGAACCATTCTTCAACTAATTTCTTGTTTCACTATGTAACAAGTGTCAGAACACCTATGCAAGCAACTATGAGGAAAGTGCCATATACCTAACTCTGTGAAGAAATGTCATGGGGCAACAACCTTTTAACTAACATTTTGTTTCACTACCTTAGAAGTGTTTAAAATGTAAGTGGTGAACTCTAAGTCAAGCGCTTAGAGTTGTGCCATATTTGACACTGTGAAACAACAGGGTGGAGAAAGCGTTTTTAAATTAACATAGTGTTTCACTGAGTGAGAAGTGTTTGAACACCTATGCGGGGAAGAATAAGGAAAGTTCCATATACTAAACTCTGTGAAAAAACACTGTGGAGAAAGCATCTTTCAACTAACTTATTCTTTCCCCGACTGAGAAGTGTTTGAAAATCTAGGCCTAAATGTATAATGACAATACCATACACTCAACTCCTTGAAATAAAACCATGGAGAAACCATCTTTCAAATATCTTCTTTCACTAAATTAGGAATGTCTGAAAACCTATGCAAGGAGCTCTAAGGAAAGTGCCATATCCTCAACTCTGTGAAACAACCATGTTGACAAACTGCCTTTCAACTAACACACCAAAGTAGCATCTTGTTTCACATACACTGCACTACAACCAACATTTAGCCAACACTCGCCAAGGTGTACACACCAAACACACTCCACAAACCTACATCTTACACACCACAAACACCACACTTCAACCTCCCACAGTGCCTAGGGAACACATAAACACCAAACATATCACACAGAGAGAGAACATACCATACCGCAAGTACCACACACATTCAAACCTCCTATGTACATTTTTATACTGCTTAAAAATTGCATGGGACACACCCCATATATAAATGACATGCACAATTTACATGTAACATACCCAACCTACTACATCACATACACAAAATATCCATCACACAGTCCAAACACCACACACACGCAACACTACCTATATAGCACATATATTCCACACACACACTTCACATATACCATGCACAGAAATGGACACACCACACATACCCCAGATACATACTGCTTATAAACCACATACACACGCCCTTTCCATACACCACACACTTAACAAACACAACACCCCAGTGCCCACATATACCGTGCTACATCTCTGCTGCCCCTATCTGCAGATGGGATGGCAGGAGAGACATCCAAAGCCAGGGATTTTCCTCTCTATTTGAAGGAATAATGGAGATATCATGATGACAGTGCTTCAGGTGTGGCCTGGAGAGAGGTCCCTTTACCAAAGCCTATGGCCGCTTCTAATTCCTGAGAGAGTCAACTTGCTAAAAGATTGTGCTAGTCACTTCATTCACAACAGTCTGCCATTCCCATCTATGATGAAGAACTCTAGCACGCTATCATTTTGAACCCCTTTGCTCTATTTTCAAAGGAGTTTCTCCATGGGGTTCATTCCAAGTGAGTCTCTCAGAGGAACAGCCTCTGCTTTCAAGTGGAGAGTGTGGTGAAATCCTTTTGAGTGTGCAATGGGTTTTGTAACAGGATCACCCCTTCATCTGGTTTCAGAAGTATATGGACATCAAGGGGCCTGGGTCATTGGAAGATGCTCAGTGAAGAATGTTTGTATGTATGCTGGGCCAGAGGTGGCAGGAGAGAGCTGGCCTCCTTTATGGGCTGAGAAGAAATGAAATGAGACATCTTCTTTCCAGATTGATCCAATTCCCATTTGGAATGTTGAGCTTTGGTCCACCACCTAGTCATTTTCTTCCCATGGCTGTGTTTTGAAATAAATTTTTGTTCACACATAAGGGCCACAGAACTGTCACTCATTCATCTGGCACCCTGGGGTAGGCCACAGACTCCCACTCTGGTCCTGTGCTCAGTGAGAGCTTTCAGGCTCTGCTATACCAAAGGAACGATGGCCTCTGAGTGAGTGGTGCTTGGCCTTCTCTGGTATAGAAGTCGTAAAGGGAAGTGCCATTGCTTCACTCACCTGCTCGATTGAGTTGCCTTCATTCTGAGAAGCAGAAAGTTTGCACATGGACAGTATGAACTAGGAGTGGGTCAGCACGGGAAGAGCCTGTTTCAAGAATAGGGAATGAAGTCCTTGTCCCAGACTCCTGAGCAAGAGCCAACAGAACCCAATAGTGACAGCTCAAACACTGCTGCCTCTGAAAAATGATGAAAATAATGGAAGGGACAGACAAAGCCAGAAATCTCTGGCTCCTGAATAAAGACTGCAGGCTTCTTGATGAGAAGCCTCCTGTGTGTACTCCTTCAGAGGGCTCCCTTTGCCCAAGCCCACAGGCATTTCTTATTCCTGATACAACCAGGTTGATAGGAGATTGTGATGGTTATTTCTATTTCAACATTCTACATATGTCAGCTCTAATTAACAACACTGGCACTCTGTGTCTCCATTTACAAAACATGGCTGTGTTTTTGAAATAAAAAATAAGGTTCTGTTTAAACCCGGTGTCTGAGAGACATACTGTCTTCCCTCAAGTTGGAGTCTCCCGGTGTCCATGTTATGGTGATATAGGTTTTGCTTGTGCCCCCCTCAATTTGCTATCAGAAATGTGTGGACAACCAAAACCCTAGGGTATTTGAAGGTGCCCAGAGAGAATGCTTGTGGTTATGCTAAGCCATTGGTTAGGGGCAGATTCCACCTCCCATGTGAGACAACAGAAAGGGAAGGCAGATATCTATTTCCTAGATTTGACCAATGCCCATTTGAAATGCAGGACGATGATTTACCTCATAGTGATTCCGATCCCATTGCTGCTTTTCTAACTTGTTCTCAGTTCACACACGAAGACCAAGGAGCTGTCCCATACCAACCAAGGCCCAAGTATTGGAGTTGATGTTCCAGGCCTTTCCTGAGTCAGTGCAGAGCTCTCAGAGTCGGATACCTGAGAGGACAGCTAGCACACCTGTCCCTGAGCCCTTGGTGCATAGCAGACCACAGTATCGTGAGAATGGGTAGCCACATGAACCTCCGACCTTAATTGACTGAGATACCCTCATTTGGAAGAAAAGGCAGACTATTAATGTGCAGCATGCTTCATGAACTGACCAGCACACAAAAAAGCCTTTTGAATAAATGGTGCACCATAGCCTCATTCAAACCTATGATCATCACAGGGAAGCATATTCTTCATGACTCAGAATAACTGCTGCCCCTGTCTACTGACACGATGTGCAGAAGGACAACAGAAGCCAAAGCTTCTTTTTCTTTTTTTAATGTTTTTTAATTCATTTTTAAGAGACAGAGAGAGAGAAAGCATGAGCAGGGGGAGGGGCAGAGATAGAGGGAGACACAGAATCCGAAGCAGGCTCCAAGCTCCGAGCTATCAGCACAGAGCCCGATACAGGGCTCAAACCCACGGACTGCAAGACCATGACCTGATCTGAAGTCGGATGTCCAACCGACTAAACCACCCAGGCTCCCCGTTTCCCTCTATTTCTTAAGGGATAATGTGGATCACAGGGCTCCAAGAGACATCCTTTGAGGTACTATTTAGCCAAGTCAACAAATGGTTCTTCTGATGCCTGAGCAAGCCAGCATGCTAATATATTGTGCTGGTCATATTGTTCTAAATATTACCCAAGTCTCATCCTTAATGAAGAACTCTGTTTTTCGGTGTATCAAGTTTCACGACATTGCTTTATTCTCCACCACGGTTCCTCTTGTGATCCCCACAAATTCAGGCACGCAGTCATAGCACTGGCTTGCAAATGTCCAGTGTGGACCAGCCCTTGTGACTTGTGGCCCAGGCTGAGCCAAAGGAGCCCTGGCATTTTGGTTTCAGGACTCCATGGACATCAAGAGCCCTAGGCCATTCGAAGGGATCCAGCCAAGAAGTTTGTGTGGAGGCTGGGCCAGATGTGTCAGGGAGGAGCTGGCCTCCATACCTAGGGAAAATGAAGTTTACCATGTCCTGTCCACTTTGATCACATTCCCATTGGATGAAAATATTGAACTCCCTTTGGTCCAGGCTGGAGCCATTCCCTTTCCTTTACTGTCATTCATACTCATTCTTTGTTCACCTTTGTGAGCCATGGAGCTGGCACTCACACGAAGGGCACCAAGGGATGGGCTTTGGGTGCCTAATCAGTTCCTCACTCAGTGACAACCATGAGCATGGGATATCCCAAAGGAGAATAGCCCTCCAATCCCTGAGCCTGGTGATTGGCTGTTTGTAGCAAGGGGTGGGGAGAGGGGACCCTGCTGGCCTCATTTCTCTGCCTGATGGAGGGGTCTTCCTTCTGGAAAGCAGAAAGTTCACACAGGGGCCAAAGGTTTCGGAAACTGGTCAGCCCAGAAAGAGCCCTTTACAGGAAGAGGGCCCCAATGCCCCTTTCCACACTATGGAGGAAGACCTGGAGGCACCTGATGGCCACAGCACTGTCACTGCTCACTCTATTCAATGGTGGGAAAAGTAAGAAAAGCCAAGCCCAAGTCTCTCTAGGTCCTTCTGAAGGTATAAGGCAGGCCTGATGCTGACAGGACTCCCAGATGCGGACGCTAGATGGTGATGTTGTCTAAGGCTTCTGGTGTTTCTTCTTCCCACAGCCAGGTTGCTTGGAGCTGGTGCTGGGCTCTGTTTTCTCCATATAAATCCCTTTCCTACCTCTGAAGAGGTCTGGCACTCCTTATCACCATCACACATTTTTGCTCATTTTTAGAAACAGGGTTCTTCCCACAATCCGTGCAGAGTCAGTGTCTCACAGTCATATCCTCTGCCTTCCACCTGGGAGTCTAACCTAGTCCTTGTGACTGCGGGAGAGATTTTCCCACAGGGTTCCTTCTTCATTAATTCATTGGGTTTCAGAAGTATGTGGCCCTCGATAGGCTCAGGGATTTGTAGTTGCCCCAGAAATGATGTTTGTGTGAAGGCTGCACCAGAGAGCTGGCCTCCTTTTGACCAAGGGTCAATGAAGGAAGACATCTTCTTTCCAAGTGGGCCTTAATTCCCACTAGAAATGTCGAACTTTGTCCCCCTCCCTCCTTGGGCCCATTTCCTTCCCCTTGATTTATTTCTGACTTTTTTCCCCCTTAGGAGCCACGCAGCCGGCACCCCTGGGTATTCATCAAACTCCCACTCTGCCCCTGTGCTCAGGGAGAGCTCTCAGGCTCTGATCGAACAAAGGAAAGATGTCCTTTAGTCCCTGAGTGCTTGTTGCTTGGCTTGCTGTGGTATGGGAGGTGAAGGGAGTCATCTTTCCTCCCTGAGCTGGATGATTGAGTTGAGTTCATTCCAGGAAGCACACAGTTTGCACATGGACCAAGCCGTGGTCAGTACAGGAAGAGCCTTTTCCAGGAATAGGGAACAAAGTCCTTGTTCCAGACTCCTGAGCAAGTGCCAGGAGAACCCAATAGAGACACCTCAAATACTGCTGCCTCCATCAACTGATACAAAATGTTGGAGGGACAGACATAGCCATAAATCTCTGGTTCCAAAAGAATGAATGGAGGTTTCTTGCTGGCAGAAACTTCAGGTGTGCCCTTTCACAGGGCTCCCTTTGCCTAAGCACACGGGCATTTCTAATTCCAAATACAAGTAGCATGATAGGAGACTGTGCTGGGTACTTCATTCTCAATATTCTCCAAATATCAAGTGTGATGAAGAACTCTGAGAGTCTATGTCTCCATTTCCAACACTTAGCCTTTTTTGTCTAAAGAGTTTCTGCATGGAGTTTATCCAGAATCAGTGTCTTAGAAGAATATCCTCTTATTTCAGCTTGGGGGTTTGGCGTTGTCCTTTGGATGGTGATACAGGTTTTACTTTGGGTCCTCCTCAAGATCGTTTTAAAATTTGTGGCCAACCCCACACCTCGGGTGTGTAAAGATATCCAGGGAGAATGCTTGAGGGTAGTTGAAGCCAGTGGTTTGGGAGGGATCCTGCCTCCTGTGTGGGAGAAGATGAAGGGATGATAGAGATATCTCCTTCTTTGATTTGACCCGTGTCCATTGGAATGCAGAACTTGGACTCAACTTCCTATCCCGTTGCTGCTTTTCCCACTTCGTCACAGTCACCCACCAAGACCATGCGACTGCCCTGTCCAGAATCAAATTCCAAGGATTATAGGCAAGTTTCTGGTCATTTCCTGAGTCAACAGAGTGTTCTCAGAGTCTGATGTCCCAGAGGTCAGCTGACCCTCTGTCCCGTAGCTCTTGTTGCTTAGCAGGGTATTATAACAAGGGTAAATAATTGCTTTTCTTTGGCAGCATGGTTCTCCCTGGGATCTTGTCAGAGTCGGTGTCTCAGAGTCATATCCTTTATTATTAAGTGAGGAGTCTGGTACAATCCTGGTGAATGTGCAAGAGGTTTGGCCACAGGGGCCATGGGAATTGGGTTTCAGAATTTGTGGACATCACCAGGCCTAGGATATCTGCAGGGGCCCTGTGGAGAATGCTTGTGTGTAGGCAAGCTGGACGTTTGAGGAAGGGAACCAGCCTCCTGTCTGAATCAAGATTTAATTAATACAGATATCTCTTTCCTAGATGGGTGCCATTCCCTTTGGAGATGCATAACTTTGGCACTGCTCATACTCATCCCCATGCCATTGCTGCTTTTCTAGCTAGGTCTCCATTCACCTTCCAGGAGCATTAGTGTGTGTTCCATTTACACAGCCATGGCTGTATGAATGGTGCCAGTTCCCAGTCAGTTCCTGAGGAAATTGATGACTCTCTGGGTCTAATATCCCAGAGGAAACCTGGACCTTCTGTTCCAGAGCACATGGTGTTGCTTACCTGGCTAGAGTATGCATGAGCATGGGTAGCCAGTTGGCCTTCTTCCCCTCACTAATGGAGACCCCTTAGTTTGGGAACAACAGCAGGTTTTCATGTGGGCAGGATGCTCCAGTATCTTGTCAGCACAGAAAGTACCTTTGGGTGGAATACTGCACCAAGTCCCACTTCCAAATACTTTCCCATCAGCCAGGAGCACGTCCCTACTACAGCTGTATCACTGCTACACCTATGGACCGATGGCATGGGCAGGACACACACCCAGAGCCAGGTCTTTCCTTCTGATGCTGAAGGAAGAATCTGGGTAGGCTTCTTGCTGACAGGACTTTCAGATGATTTTCAGACCGTTTGCCAAGCCCACAGGTGTTTCTCATTCCTGGGTCATCACTCAGCAATCTGGGGAAGACGGTGCTAGTCACATCACTCTCCACATGATCTCATTCTTATCCCCGATGCAGAACTCTGGCCCTCCCTCTATCCACTGTCACTCCTTTGCTCTATTTTCACTCTGATCCCTCCCTGGGCTCCATCTCATGTGTCTTAGAGTTATAACCTGGGCCCTCAACTGGGGATTCAGGTCCATTCCTTGTGACTGTGGCATATGTTTGTCCAAAGGGCCCCTGGATCTTCAGCAGGATAGTCTTCGCTGTATGCTGGTTCATCTCTGCATGAGTCTCTAAGTACTCGGATTTTTGGCCAAGTAGGCCTGTATTTTTGTGTTTGTTTTTGTTTTGCCACAGGAACTGATCCTCATATCCCCTAAGACTTTCAAGTATCTTGAAAAGACAAGAATAATTGTAAAATGGGAAGTCGTTACAATATGTGAATGACGCTCAGGGCAAAGATCTATTTCTTTTCAACCAGTACAACTTTAATGATATGTTAACAGGCAAGGCAACCCTGCCTTAGTACCTTCCTCTGCATTTCTTCCAAGCATATTGCACACTGGCCAGAATGTTGACTCAGTTCATCCTCATTAGTTATTCCTGGCTTTGTTCAACACATCGCATCATGCATATCCCTTTCATGTGAGGGTACATGTGTGGGAGCACATTAATCCTCCAAATGTGGGATGGGAAAAGTGAACTGGTAAGGAGGCAAAGACCAGGTGCTGCCCTCATGGGTTCCACCCTATCTTCCAGTCCCTGCCTTCTGCCACTGTCCTTGGGGCTCTTGTAAACCCCATCCTGCCAGCCAGAACTGTCACCGTTGCTACTGTTGAGTATGCTGAAGGAGGACAGCACTGCACTGTCCAATGCCATGGTTGCCACACCATGACCACGGGGTGGCTTTGCTGGGCCGCTAGGGCTGCTATGGCACTGCCTAATGCACAGGGCTGTTCGTGCCTTGGCACCTGACCCAGAAACCTCCTTGTTGCTGTGCCCTGCACCCAGCACCGATGCCTGTGATCCCTCTGGCCCCTCTGCCCCAGCTGGAAGGTAAATCCATGTCCAAGCAAGTGCAAGTGCTGCCATTAGCAGTGGCTGGGCCGCCTTGCTTGGTGCCCACCTGCCATATGCACAGGCTTCTGTGAAAATCTATCCCTGGGCACCAGCTGAGTGAGTGACAACTCCAGGGCTCCTAAGTTTAAACAGGGACATAGACCTAGAGCCAAGGAAAGGGCGTGGCTCTAAGGAGGGACAAAGGTCAATAATTCCAATGGCTACAGGATCGATGTGGAAAGGGGCTATGCAACTTCATGTACCCTCAGCTAAGAAAGGGGACCAGCTCCTTTCCCATATCTCTGACCCAGTAGAAGTGAAAATGTTCTCTTCTGGGACCTCCCAGAACCCTAGGCCTCTGAATACCTCCATGGTTTTGACACCAACCTGCCAGGGGCCCTGTGGCCAAACCTATCGCACAGTCACAAGTACTGGACTAGGATCCCTAGCAGAATGCTGAGGATATTCCGCTGAGAGACTACATGCAATGGACCCCAGAGAGGACCTAATTTGGAATTAGAGCAAAAGGGTGAACATGGATCCATGGAGGGCCAGAGTTCTTCATTAGGGATGAGAATGGGATGATGTGGGGAATGAAGTGACTAGTGCCATGTTCTTAGCAAGCTGGCTGTCTCAGAAAGAAGCAATACATGTGGGCTTTGGTGAAGGGAGCCCCCTACAGGCTACACCTGGGGGCCCTGTCAGCAAGGAGGCTGAATTCTTCCCTCAAAAAGAGAGGGAAATCCCTGTCTTTGGGTGTGTTTCTTGCCCTTTCCCACTAGTAGACAGGAGCTGCAGGGATTCGACTGTGGCTTATGGTCAAGAGGTTAGAACCCAGCCTGGTGCAGTATTCCTTTCAAAGTCCCTTTGTACCCTAACGAGGACCTGGAGCATGGTGTGCATGCATGAACCATCTACTCTGCAGGATGAAGGCACCTCTGTTGGCCAGGGGAGGGAGGCCAGCTGGCTACCCATCCCTGCAATTACTCCAGCTGACTAAGCACCAAGCCCTCAGCAACAGAGGGGCCTGCTTTCCTCTGGGATACCAGACATTGACAGCTGTCTATTGGCTCAGGAACTGACTGGGCACTCTGCACCAATGTTTGCACCCAGGCTGTGTACCTGACACAGCCCCATGGATCCTGGAATCTTCTAAACAGAGGACACTATTTTGAGCCTCTTGCTCTAAATGGATCCCAGGTAGCACCTAGTTTGAACAAAGAGCAACAAAATGAAAATAGGGACCTGGAGGACTAAAGTTCTTCCTTACAGAACAGAATGGGCTAAAGTTAGAATTAAGTGCCTACTCCTATCTCCTGGCAGGCTGGCTGTCTGGGGCGTAAAAAACACTTGAGGGCTGGTGTCAAAGGAAACCTCCACTGGCTACACATGAGAGTGAAATTCTGCAGGAGCTGTGTATTCTTTCTTTAGAAACAGAGGGAAAAGAGGTTTGGGAGGTTTTTCCTGTCCTTCCCATCAGGGAATAGATGCAGCATTGATTCAGAGTCCAGGGCTTCCTGCTCCCAACTGGTGATCTAGTGTTTGCAAACTGGACTTGATGCAATAGTTCTTGAAAGGGCCCTCTCTGTGCTGACCAGGTCCCAAAGCCTAGTGTGCATATGGTAGCCATGTGTGACACAGAATTAAGGCATCTCTGTACTTCACTGCACTTACCAGAGCTGGCCAAGTACCAATGACTCAGGTACAAGAAAGCCATCCCTCCTCTGATATAAAGGTGCTGTTTGCTCTCAAGAGCACAGGACCATAGTGGAAGTTTAGCACCAATCTTTGGGCTCTGCTTATGGGAGTGAAAGCCCAATCATCCCTTAATGTGACCCAAGGCTTAGAAATTAGCAAATTGGTGGGAATGGCTACAAGGGAGGCCAAGGCTCTACATTATGCATGGGAATTGGATTATGCTGCTGGGCACATCTATCTATCTTCTTTTATCCCAGATACATGTGTATGGCCAGTCCCTCCCTAAACCTCTGAGACCACCTACACACAAATCCATACATACAGAGCTTGGCATCTTCATATGCCCTAGGCCTCTCATTGTGCACAGAGTTCTAATGGCAAGTTACAAGAAGTCCTGTTTCCAGTCTACTCAGAGTCCCCAGGACTCATCCAGAGCCCCAGTTCAAAGTGGAGGATATTGCTCTGGGACACGGACTCTGAATGGATTCCAGCGAGATCCTAGTTTGAAAAAAAAAAGAGCAAAAGGATGCAAATAAATACACAGAGGGACAAAGTGCTTCATTACAAATGAGAGTGGGATGGAGCTGAGAAGGAAGTGCCTAGCACAATCTCCTGAGAAGCTGTTGTCTGTAGTAAGAAACACCTGTGGGCTGGGGAAAAGGGAACCATCCACTGCCTACACCTGTGTGCCCAGTTGTCCTGAGGCCTGCACTTTTCTTTCAAAGAGAAAGAATCCTTCCGACATGGGCTCCTTTGTATGCCCTACCCCTCAGGGCACAGAAAGAGCAGTGATTCATTGGTAGCAGATCCCTGTTCCCGTTGGTGCTCTAGGTTTTGTAATCAAGTCATGGTTCAGTACTCCCTGTGAGGGATTTTTTGGGGCTGAATAGTCCTGCAGTCTACTCTGCATGCCTGATCCATCTGCCTTAGATAATGAAGATATTTCGATCTTCATTCTCAGCCAGTGGAAGGAGACAAGCTGGCTACCCATCACAGAGATTACCAGGGCCAGCCAAGCAACAAGTGCTCATGAACAGGAGGGTCATTGTTCTCTGGTATAAAGTAACTTATTGCTCTCACATAGCACAGACCAAGTGTGGTAGTTCAGCAAAAATCCTGGATGTTGGCTGTGTGGCTGAGAAACCAATTCCTCCTGGTTGTCACCCATGACCTCATTATGAAAACAGAAAATTGATGATAAGGGCTGTATGGAAGACAAAGTCTCTATATAACAGAGGAGATTAGGATAAAGCTGGGAATGAAATGTCTAACATAGTTTCTCCTTCAACCAGAAGTAAGGCCAGCTCCATCCCAAACCCTGGCATTGCCTACACATGGACACTCTGCTGGGCACCCTCAACGACGCTATATCTCCCATTGTCAACATAGTTCTGAAAGCTAAATAATGAGGGGTCCTGTGGCCCAACCTATGCCAGAAACATAAGGACTTGACCAGATGCCCCAACTTAAAGGAAAGGCTAGTTCTCCAAGACACTGGCTCTGAATGGCAGGGAGAAACTACTTTGTGAAAAGAAAAAAAAAAAAGGTATTGAAATGGGATCACGGAAGGCCAAAGTGCTTCATTATAGATGAGAATGGGACAAAGATTAAAATGAAGTGTCAGCACAATTTCCTGGCAAGGTTCTAAGAAGTCAGAAACACCTGTGGCCAGAGACAAACAAAACCTTTAAAGGGAAGCCTGCTGAAAGCCCAGTCTGCAAGAGGTCTGGATATTTCCTTCTGGAGAGGGAAAGCTTCTGGCCTTGGCTCTTTTTCCTGCCCTTCCCATCAGGGGATAGAGGTAGCAGGGATTTAGGGGTAGTGGGTCCATGCTCCAGACTGTTGCTCAAGTATTTGGAACCTTGGTTCCTGTGACCCATTAGTTTTTGAATGTCCACTTTCTGCACTGCCTAGGTCCTGGAACATATCTTGTATGCGTGGATTATGTGCTTTTCAGCACCTTAGGCTGCACTAAATGTTCTCTGACAGCAGGGCAATCTTTCCTTTGAGTTGTCAGAAACGCATTACTCTTGGTTAGCACAGAAGCAGAGTGAGAACTCACCACCAATGCCTGGGAGCTCACTGTGTGATTGACAGCCTCACTGCCCAACCCAGCCTGCAAACCAAGTCCTAGTGAGCAAATCGCGACGGAATGGGAATGACTCTATGGACAGCTTTCATTTTAGATGAGAATGAAATAAAGTTGAGAATGAAATGCCTCCCTCTATTTGCCCTTGCCCCTGAAGTAGGACAGCTCCCTCCCAACACCTTTGGACCTAGTTACACACAAATATTCTGTGCTGGGTACTTTCCACTGACCTACATCTAATGTTGTCAATATAGATCTGGAAGGCAAGTTCCCAGGGCTCCTATGGCCCAACCTATTCTGTTGTCACAAGAACTCATCCAGAATCCCCAATTAAAACCAGAAGAAATTGCTCCAGGGCCCTGATTGGCCCATGGAGGATCTAGTTTTAAAAAGAGGAAAAGGATGAGACGCCTGTGTGGCTCAGTTGGTTAAGCATCCGATTTTGGCTCAGGTCATGAAGTTGTGGTTCACAAGTTCAAGCCCCACATGGGGTTCTCTGCTGTCAACGCAGAGCCTGCTTTGGATCCTCCATCCCTCTTTCTCTGCCCCTCCCCTGCTTGTGTGCTCCCTCCCTCTTCTCTCTCTCTCTCCCTCCCTCAAAAATAAAAGAAAGATTAAAAAAGAGTAAAAGGATAGAAATAGATACACCGAGGGACAATGTTACTTATGAGAGATGAGAATGGGATAGATCTGAGTATGAAATAACTAGTACAATCCCCTGGCAAGCTGACGGTGTCAGGAATAAGAAATATATAGATAAGAAACACGTATGGGCTGGGGCAAAGGAAAATCTCCATCATCTACAGTAGGAGCCCGAAGGCAAGATGGCTGCATTCATACTTCAGAAAGGGAAAGCTTCTGGAGTTCACTATTTTCCCTTCCCATCCTATCAGTGGATAGAGAGTAGCAGTGATTCAAAGGCAGCAGGTTTGTGCTCCAAGCTACTGCTTAAGTGTTTGGAACTGGGCTGTGGTGCAGTAGTTCTTGAATGGTCTCTTTCTGTGCTAAGAAGGTCCTCAATAATACTGCACCTGGGTGAACCAACTGCTCTTCAGAGTGAAAACATCTTTAATGGCCAGGGAGGAAAACAAGTTGGCTAGCCATCATTTCTTAGATCAGCCAGCTGAATACCAAATACTCCCAGGAAGTCAATCTTTCCTTTGGGATATCAGAAACTTATTGCTCTTGGTTAGCACAGACCAGAGTCAGAGCTAATTAGGAATGGCTGGGAACTCATTATATGGGTGACAGCCTCATTGCCCTTGCCTGGGACCCCAGACATAATGATCAATACAGTCAGGGAATTGGAATGGCTACACAAAGGGCAAAAGGTTTTCATTTCAGCTGAGAATGGGACCAAGCTGAGAATGAAATGTCTAGCTCCACGGACCTCTTGTCCCAGAAGTAAGGATAGGTCACTCCCAATATCGATAACCCTGACCACAAACAAGCATTCCTGCTGGGCCCCTTGAAATGCCCTGGGCTTACCTTTGTCAACATAGTACTGGAAGGCAATTTTTGAGGGACCCCGTGGCCCAACATATCCCAGAGTGACAAGAATATGGCCTGACACTCAAGTTAAAAATAGAAAAAAAAATGGCTCTGAGACACTGTCCCTGAATGGACAACAGGGAGAATTTTCTTGGAAAAGAGCAACAGGATGGAGAAGGATACAGAAAGGGCCAAAGTTCTGTCTTAACAGAAGAGAATGCAAAATGCAAAAAATGAAGAGACCAGCACAATCTCCTGGCAAGACGGTTGCCTCAGGAGTAAGAACAATGTTCTTACTAGTGCACACTAGGACCAAGGGAAACCTCCTGCGCTGTGTCCTTCAGAAAGAGGTGGAAAGTTTCTGGCATTGGCTTTTTTTGCTCTGTCCTTTGAGGCAGTAATGATTCATAGTTACCAGGGTCTGGCTTGTGACTTGCCCTCAGGTATTTGTAAAGTGGCTCTGGGACACTAGTCCTTGAATGGGCCGTTTCCTGCACATAGCTGATCCTGAAGAAGACTGCAAATGTCTTAACTGTGTGCTCTTCAGAATGAAGGCATCTATAGCAGACAGTGGTTGGAGTTCTGCTGTCTAATGATGTTTGAGGTTGATGGTGGTGGTGGTCCAGAGCCAACGACCAAGAAAGAGTTCTTGAAAACATCTTTGGTGCAAAAAAAAAAAAAAAAAAAAAAAAACCATGATTTTATTAAGTCATGGGGACAGGACCCATGTGCAGGAAGAACTGCACTGGGGTCCTGATGGGTAACTCATTATTATATACCCTCAGGTTGGCAGGGGGACAGGGATAGAGTACATCTTTAAGAAACTTTGGAAGCAAGGTTTTCAGGACCTTGAGGGGCTAGCTGTTCCTAGGGAAATGCCATTTGTTACTATTTAATAAAAACCTCAGTCATGAGACCCATTAGATGAATATGGGGGGGGGGGCATAAGCTTGGAGTATGGTTGCCAGCATATATCTTGGGGCAATTGAAATAAAAGAAGTTGACCTACAGGGTCCTCAAGGTTGGGGTAACATTAAGCTAAGGTTCTCTTTTGCCCCTAGCAAAGTGTCATCATTGAGGCAGCTGAGGTCCTCGAGGGAGGTCACTCTGCCCATTTCAGGGACTTGTCAATGGGCTACAGGCAGTAAGGAAATTTAATTTTTCCTCTGCCTTAGTTTCCCACATTACCATGGCAAGGGCTTAAGCCCCCTTTCTTTGTTCTTGGGTAGTCAAGAGTGTCCAAGGAATCACACTCAGATCCCACCTGGGGTGGGGGGCGTGGCTAGCTTGTGCTTTACCCCTCAGCCTGCCTCATGCTCCCTCATCATATGCCCCCTAAACAATGTCGACCCTTAAATATTTAAGGTTGATGAAGACGGAAGGTCTCATCTTCTGTATCTTCTTTCTGCTGAGGAGGGGCGTAGAGTTGTCCGGGTCAATATTGGTCTGCTGGGGAACATATAGACAAGTTACAAAAGGCAGAAGCCGCTGAATCCAAGGTGGGTCTTCTTAAGTAGCAAGGCCCATATGTTGGCTTGAAGTTATTTTAGTGATGGAGTAATGGCATCAGGCAAAGAGACATGAGAGAAAAACAGCAAACCATAGTTAGAATAAGAGAGAAGCCCCAAGAAAAGTCCTTTGGTAGTTGACAAAAATCTTCCAGTCCAGAAGTTTAGCCAATCACTAAAGGAAAGAGAGGGATTGTTTAAAGCGCCAATTTAAGTATTCATGTCAGTTAGAAATCCAGAAATATTTTTGTGGTAATATGGAATGTATACACAGCATTTTGTTAGAGCAAATTACAAGTCCAGTGTCTACCAGTGCTGCCAGTGAGGTTTTTAGATGTCAGGCTTGAAGCATCCTCCTATGGGAGTGGGAACAGGCAGCAGGGATCAGATTGGTCTTTCCAGTTTGTAACTCAAATATCTGTAGTGATCTTCTGAATGACCCATCATAAGAAGGAACTGTTAGTATAAATTGGGAAAGGAAAGTGTAAAAGAAAGGTACAACCATCATAAGGGAGGTTTGAGGTCTTGCACAGTTTCCTGGGAATAAGAAGGCACATGAGTTTGCTCATTGACTTCCTGTAAAGGGGATACAGGTTTCATTTAGTTACAGGAGCCCATGAAGAGTGCCCCTCTCACTTACTGCAGTGGGAGTACATAATATGACCCAGTAAGGGCCCTTTTGTTTTGGAGATAATCCCCTGTTGCATGAGACTTTCAATCCTTTGAATAAACCAGGCCTTTGGGGTATGGGGGTAGGTTTCTAGTAACTTTCAGATCAGGTTTATGGAGGACATCGTTTGCATACTTAGAGATTTATTAATTAACCCAGCCTCAAATGAATAATAAAGCACTATCGTCTTTATCTCTTGATAGGTCTGCAGTGAGAAAAGTCCTTGCCTACAGTTGTTGGGGGAATACATCCCATTTTCCAGTTGTTTAAATAATATAGCCATGGGGTTCTATTAATATCCCCACAGGATAACCTGGGCTATTGTGACAGGACCCCTCAAGTTTACCTCAAGTTGTCTATTTTAGGCAAACATTTAAAGACAACTAGGATTTAACATCCATAAATGTGCATTATTTTTCTAAAAACCCTCATTCCCAGAGATAACCAAATCAAGGCTAATTCATTTGTAAAACAAGTCCAGTCTTAAGAAACTTGGCCTAATTATTTCACACAAGCTCAGCAAGAAGAGTCATTGATCATAAGGAAGGCTCTTTTAAAGTTTGCCTGGCTGGAACCCCTTATAAGGAATCTCCAGACTGAACTTTTGTAGCCTCAACATGCCAGAGGCCAAGTACTTCCAGTCATACAGGCCTGCAATACCCGTGGAATTGGGTGAGTTCCTCTTCACAAGGTCCCCAATATATCCTGAGGTTCCTGCACCTGCCAGAAAGTGACATTCTTTACTCACCTGGTGAGGCTGCGTGGAACTCTGTAAGCAAGGTATGTGGCCAACATTTCCAAGGGGCTTTATTGGCTCCATGTTTCATAAACTCAACCTCAGTTCCTTAAAGCTGTAGGGTCATTTCTGAGTCTATGCATGTCTCTCTCTCAGATAGGACATTCCAGTCAAAGCCTTCATAAAATAACCAGTATTTCCAATGGTGTCCTGTTACAAGGAAAATATTATTGCACTTATGCAAATAACTGCAATGGCCATAAAACAAAGAATACTCACTGAGAGTGTTTGAATTTCAGAGGTTTTAGGTATAAAAATAAATTCAATGCTTCAGTTTACAAGTTAATATTTGATGACATCTCTGTATTTTATAGATATCTGAAGAGAACGTTTCTTTAATCTGGAAGAGCAAATATGAGAGAACCAGCAATATTTCCAACAAGAGTCACAAAACTATAATCTTCCTCAATTCATTTAGTCCCATGTTCCTAATTCTTGTTCAGTTTGAATGCAGCTTTTTAGTTCTCGAAATTCTTACCCATTTTAGTATTAATTTGAAAGACTTCAAATACCTCTATTTGTCCTAAAAGTCCTTTCTTTGTGACTCTCCTAGAAGATGAAATATGTTTTGTGAGAGAATAAAAATAATTATAAATTATAAAATCTCAGAAATGGACATTTTGAAAGATCTGTTAAGAGTTCATTATGATGCAATTGACAAGGGAATTCAGTTATTTCTGTGGTGCATGACACTTTGATAATCAGAATATCAATGGAGGATCTTATAGCAGAACAAAATAAAACTTTAGGAATTGCATATATCTCTGAGCAGTTACAGCATTTACCCAAGCAATATAACCCAAGGTTTACCATTATTTGACAATGCTCCTCCAAGTAACTTAGCACACCACATAAAAAGGCCTAATTGATCAAAAAGACTTCATTTACTATTGAAATCTTGGGAAAGTTTGTTCAAACCTCAGGAAGTGATGGAGCACATTCTAAATAAGTTTACAGATCATTACAAATTTTAAACTTTATTTATCCACGATGGCATTAAGAGGTTCCAAAGGCAAATATGTAACATTAAATAGTTGTTAGCAAAACATAGCTTGTTTACCATTGAGAAGTTTTAACTTTAAGTAATCAGACTTGATAAAGATGAAACCTAAAGCTCTTGTTTTCCTGGCAGACAAAAGAGAAAACAAAACAAAACATCACTTTGTTTACATTTTCTTATCAAGAGCAGATCAACAATCCAATAAAACTTTGTCTTTCCAAAGGAATGAAAAGCAGATTTTTAATTTTACACCAGTGTAGTTTTAAAACCCATCCATGGCAGACTTCATCCATCCTTACCACACACAAATTTTCTTTCCAAAGATTTCCCTTCGCGTACCTTCTACAACTTTCCTTTGCCTTCAGATTTTGTCCCAAGCCATTTCTCTCCAAAAAACCCATCTGATTTAGCCCAAGATTACTTTCTTTTACCCTCAAAGAAAAATGTATTCCCATTCCTTATATATTTCTTACATACTTCCTACTTTTCTACAGAGTTGCTTTCTTTATTTCCATCAGTCTTAAGTACACTTAGCTATATTTTAACTGCTAGAAACCTTCATCTCCAATGAAAACTTGGTAACCAGTTGAGAACTGTTTACACCAGAATTCTTTAGATGACAAATTCATGAATCAGTTAAGCACAAAGCATGTTTTCCAATAGATCCAAATAGCCTTAGTTTCTCTGCAATAAAAGGTTAAAAGCACAAACCTATGTTCAATAATCAAAGCTTTGCACTGCATTCTATTTGGGAAAGACCTAGATGTCCCATAAGTTTCATCTCATTTGTCGTGCAAACTTTAAAGCAAAACTTTAAAGTTTCAGGTTACCAAAGACTTTGAAAGCTATCTTAACAATTACTGATGAACACTTTGAGACAGTCGAAATTAAGCATTATTTCAAGTCATTGTTTTGCTAACAAATTGCAACCGAGATAAAATGAGCTTCTTTGACCTTTAGTAAGCCTTGGTAGAATAGAAGTTTCATATCTAATGCTGCTAACTTTAAGGACAGATCCGTCTTAATTAAACCAGCAAACTTAAATTAGTTTAAGCACCAAATTGTTTCTCCTATGACCACTTAAATAACAATCTATTTGTTCCCCATTATCAGTTTTTACCTGAGATGCCAGTGGGTCCCAGGATTCTGAGGTGTGTGGTCCAAGGGGGTGCTCTCTGCTCCTTGACATTTAGGGTGGGAAGAGAAGCCAATGGTGCCTGAGGCACTGAGGATAGTATAGGAACCATTTATGTATGCGGCACCCAAGATGGTGCAGAAACAGGAGGAGGATGAGGGGAAGGCAGAAGAGGTGAGGTGCCAGCAGAAGGCCAAGAAGGAAAATTTCCTTGTTCTAACCATGTCAGCTGGGACAGAGAAACAGACACCATGTCTTTTGTTCCACCAAAGTGGAATTAGGTAGTTCATGTCAGGCCAGAGAAGACAGGGAATTTCCCCAAAACAAGTGGACTTTCTGCAGTTGCTTGGCTATTTTCCTTAAAGTCCCTGTCCTGAGGTAGACTAATCACAGTTGACTCCAATTATAGTCCTTAACCCAGGAAAGGAATGAGGGAGAGGCCCTTGCATCTATTAGGCAGAGGAACAGAGAGAAAGAGTCAGCATCCCCTTTTCAGGGATGGTCTGTGTTTTCCTTCAGAGTCTGAGTTCTATAAGGAGGAGTCCTGTCTACGCATTTTTCATCCAATATATCAGGAGGGAGCTTACTGGCCTGGTTACTGACCAAACACATTCTGCAAGAGGACCCTGGGTCCAGGTAGCCATGAAGACCTGGACCTAGGGTAACTTCCATCCATTTCCCCTGTTTAGTAATGCCATGCAGTGTTACAGGATCAGTCCTTTCTACATTTTGCAACCCAAATTGTTTCCAGTGGGTTAAAAAGGCATCCCAAGGGAGAATCCTTGGGTATCGAACAGGAGCTGCCATGTTCTACCTAGAGAGAAAAGGAGAGAGAAGATCAATTACCCCTAGAATCCATCCCGATTCCCTGGTAGCATCCCATGCACAGGGTATTGGTCAGAGGTTCCTGAAGTGTCAAAGCAACCCGAGGCATCCTTCAAACATAATTGCTATAGCCACCAACCAGCTGACTAAGGGCTCCTGAAGGAGGGATGCCAGCACCGCCCCCCCCCCACCGGCTTCCCATTGCATTCTAGACTACAGATAGGTGCCTGGCGTATGGGCCTGGGTCTGCCTCGCTGACAAGGCAGAGAAGAATCTGCCACTTTTAACCCATGGAAAACACTAGAAAAGTTTGATAAGGAGGAATTCCCCAATTGTAAGTGTTTCAGAACCAGTCTGGAACGCTGGCAGAAAAAACAAGTGGCACTCGGAGATCTTGGTGGATTAGAGATTTATTTAACACCAGCGGGCTCAGAGGAGACAGTTTCTCCAAAGATCTGAGCGCCAAATGCAAGTGGGGAGGGTAATTTATAGTTGTCATCTTCCATATCTGTGGGAGTTTTTGCGTGCACGGCAAACAGGGCAAGAAGAACCCAGAAGAGGGGTCTCTAAGATAGAGACCAGAGCTTGTTTTAGTCCCATCATCCATCTTTGGTGCAGTACTTTATCCATTTCTCCAACATTCCCCCCTTTGATTCCTTTTAAAAAACTTTTAGTAGGCATCATCTTTCAGTTTTACAGGTTGGTACTCTCAGAAGGCTAAGATATGTGCTGTAGTTTGGCAAGCAACAGTGTTTTCAATAAAACGTACCACAGCATTCAGTATACAGGAGCTGATGGATACAAGTAAAATTATGGAGAGGAGGAGCCCCACCAGGGCAGGAAGCCAGGATGCCCAATCCGTGAGATCCCATCCTTTCCATTGATTGATATTTTCCTGTTGTCTACGTTGAATTCTTTCCTTGAGTTCCTTAACCTTAGTTGTAACTATTCCTGACTGCTTTCAGAAATAGCAACATTCTTGGGGCGCCTGGGTGGCTCAGTTGGTTAGGCGTCCGACTTCAGCTCAGGTCACGATCTCGCGGTCCGCGAGTTCGAGCCCCGCGTCGGGCTCTGGGCTGATGGCTCAGAGCCTGGAGCCTGCTTCCGATTCTGTGTCTCCCTCTCTCTCTGCCCCTCCCCCGTTCATGCTGTGTCTCTCTGTCTCAAAAATAAATAAATGTTATAAAAAAAAAAGAAAAAAGAAAGAAATAGCAACATTCTTCCCCCAGAAAGATGCAAGTCCGTCCTTTCTCTGAAGTGAGGAGGCCGAGGGCTCGCCCATTTTGGGGGGGCCACTGCAGTCAAAGAGTTTATTTGGCTTTGTAAGTTTACCAGAGAATCTGTGACCCATTCCATGTCTTCATTTAGCTCTTGAAATAGTCTATGGTATAGTGCTATGGAAGAACCTATGCCTCCTATTCTGGCTTCTATTCCTGTTGCAATTCCTGCTTTTATCAGAACAGGTAGCAGGACTGCCCGTTTAGCCTGGGACTTGGGGCTAATGGCTGTTAGGAACTGATCTTAAGTGTATAAGGATATCTCTGGGGTTAGGAAGATGGAATAACATCTTAGTCCAGTTGGCCTCTAAGCATCAGTAGGACGAATTAGAACACAGATAAAACACCCCAGGGGTTGGACATAGGGTTGTATTCCTCTTTAAGTTTATATTTCTTCTGCATTGAGAGGTACCATTCATACCTTTGGGGACTGTACAGATTAGATTGTCGCCATTTGTGAGACGGACCCCAGTGGCCAGGGGTCCAATTAAGACAGAGGTGTTGGTTTCAAGATTTTTCAGGAACTTCCCAGGTCAAAGGGATGGGAGTGGCTAAGTAATCCCTCTGGCTGAGGGGCAAGCACATCCATCAGGTTTGAGTGTGATTATCTATTTTATGGAGGACTCTTAGAGTAGTGTTGGCCCAATGCTGGAGTGGGGAATTGGTAAGAATCTGATGGAGGGATGAAAGGTTCAAACCCTGGTAGCCTGACAAGGGAGTGGTCGCCTTTACGGCTTGTGTTATTACTCTATTCTGGGTATCTTTTATAACTTTTTGAAGGGCCCTGTCTTGCACCCCTCCCCCGTATGAGATCCCCCATTGAGGAAGGTAAGTGTAGCAAGCTCCCTCTCTGGAGGCCCTTGTTGTGACATGGGTTCCTGATATTTTGGGTTATCTCCACAGTCCAATACTTAGTCCTTGGGGCACTGGGTGACTGACAGAGAGTGGGTATTTTTCCCTTGTAGCAATCTTTGTGGAGGGAGGGAAGGCACTGAACGCCTTTGACCCCCTTATTGTCATGTAACAATCATGGGGGCAAAGTGGGCAAGCGGCAGTTGTGAGGATGAGAGAGGTTTTCATAATATACAGGCAATAGTTAATAATCCTCCCATCCAGAGGAGGTATGTGAGACCCGGCATGCATCTTTTGTCCCATGTCCAGCTTGTTGGTGCAGTCTCTATCAGCCCAACAGTAAGAAGATCAGGGTTATGACACCAGTAAGGGGCAAGGTCTGGAAGAGTTGCATCCAAACCCCTGGGCTAGGTCCATGCATTGATTCCTCAAGCTTCTGCCATGCACAGGCCATCCAGCTTCCAGAGTGTGGCTGGAGCAGGGATGGAGGTCTCAGGGGCCAGTTTCCCTTTTGAGGGTCAGTTTATATTGGTTGACTGGATCTGAATCACTTCGCCAGGTTGTGGGTTCTTCTGATTTGGCCTTCTTAACTCTGGAGTGATGGACCCATGGGGTGATACCTGAAACTTTAAGGGCTGTAGGAGTTGTTAGAATAACAGGAGGCCCAGTCCACCATGGTCTAAGGTCTTCCAAACTTTAACCCACACAGAGTCTCCTGGCTCAAAAGGGTGAATGGGGGTCCTTAAGAAAATTGGGGCCCTCTCTATGGTGTATCTCTGTAACTTATTTAGGACTGCCCCCCAAGGTCTGGAGCTGTTTTCATATTCCCTTGTCTCCAATCTTATGTAGGTCTCCTGGGAGTTTTCCTAAACATGGGGGGGTCACCCATATAATAACTCAAAAGGGGAGAATCCTAGTTCCCCAGGAATGCCTTGGGCATGCAGGGGGGAAGCAGTAGTAAATATGGCCATGGGAGATTAGTCTCTTGGTGGAACTTAGCCAGGGTTTCCTTGAGGATGCAATTATTCTGCTCTACTTTCCCTGAGCTCTGGGGTCGGTAAGCAGTGTGCAGTTTCCAGGTAATGTTGAGGGACTTTGTCAGAGTTTGTATAATGTCTTCCACAAATGCAGGTCCATTATCACTGTGTATGGTTAAGGGTAGGCCAAACCGAGGCACAATCTCCCATAGAAGAGCTTTGGCCACCTTGTGACTTCATTCCCATCTGGTCGGGAATGCTTCGACCCATCCCGAATATGTGCAGATTATTACAAGAAGGTACCTGAACCCTATATTTGGTTGTATGTCAGTAAAGTCCACCTCTAAGTCTTCGAAAGGGGCGGCTCCCATCCTTTGCGTGCCAGGCGGGGGCTTTGGGGCACACCAAGCATTGCTTTTGGCACACGTTACACATTGTTCACTGGCAGCTTGGCATAATGCCGGCAGCTGGCTGATATAGTAGTTCTTTTTGAGTAGGGCCTCTAGTGCAGTTTTCCCTAGGTGCGTAAGTTGGTGATATTCCTTCACTAGGTGTTTTCCCATAGACGATGGGACAAAGATGTGTCCATTTGGCATGACCCACCATCCCTCTTTGCTTAGTGTGCCCCCTTCTGTTGAGGCCCAACTTCTTTCTTCATTTGTGTACCGGGGCAGGGAGGTTTCCCTTTGGGGCATAAGAGTCATAGTATAGGTAGGAGTTTCACCTTGGTCAACTCAGGTGATTTCCTTGAGTTATGGGGTCATCTCCTTTATGATGTCCCTTACAGTGTAGCATAGCTACCTTGTCAGACAGCCATACGGCCTCAAGAAACTTTAGTATTTCTTCCTTGTTTTTGATAGTTTTCCTTTCAGCAGTAAGGAGACCTCATTATTTATAGATGGCCCCGTGTACATGCACAGTAGCACAGGCATACCAAGAATCAGTATAGGTGTTAATTTGTTTACTTTGCTAAGGATGAGGGCTCGGGTTAAGGCGTACAGTTCAGCTTTCATTGTGCCGACTATCCTTCCAGCAATGTCTTGGCTTCCAGAACTTCGGTGGTTGTGGTCACCGCATATTCTGATCTTCAGCTGCCCTCTTGTAAATAGCTGCTCCTATCACTGAACAGAGTGATCTCTGGGCATGTTATAGCCTGGTCTTGGAGGTCCGGGCAGCTGGCATAGACTTCATCCACTACTTCAGAACAGTTATGCTCATGTTCTCCCTCCTCCGTGGGAAGGAAGGTGGCCGTGTTTAGTGTTCTTACTGTTTCAAGAGTGACCCTTGGGTTTTCATAAAGAAGGCCTTGGTATTGTGTCAGCTGAGAATTGCAGAAGAAAAGGTATCCTTGGGTGCTCATGAAGGACATGACCGCATGTGGGACCTTAGCATTAAGTGTTTGTCCCAGTGTGAGTTTGTCTGCTTCCCTGATGAGCAGGACTGTGGCTGCCAGCGCTCTGAGGCACGGTGGCCATCCTGAAGCCATAAGGTCAAGTTTTTTTGACAGGTGGGCTACTAGCCGATGCCAAGGCCCCATGCTCTGAGTGAGCACTCCAAGGGCTATTTTGTCCTTTTCATGTACAAAGAAGTTAAAGGGCCTTTATATGTCAGGCAAACCCAGGACTGGGGCTCATCCCAGAGCCAACTTTATTTCTGTGAAAGCAGACCTTGCAGCCTCAGTCCATGCGAGGAGCTCTCGGTCTGGCCCTCCCAACAGGTCATAGAGGGGCCTCGCTATGGCTGAGAATCCGGGAATCCAAATGCGACAGAACCCTGTGACCCCTAAAAATTCATGCAAGCCCCATTTTGTTTGGGGCTGTAGCAGTGTGGTGATAACCTTTTTCCTTTCCAGTCTTAGTTCTCTTTTTCCTTTTGTGAGGAGGAAACCTAAGTATCGGACCTGCTGCTCACAAATCTGTGCCTTTTTCCAAGAGGCCCGGTACCCTGAGTAGGATAGAAGCTGCAGGAGGGCCACAGTACCTTTCATACAGTCTTCTTGGGTGTCACTGGCAAGAAGGAGGTCATCTACATATCGGAGGAGGACACACGCTGTGGATTCCCTCAGATAGCGAGGTCTGCAGCTAGTACTTCCCCCAAAAGAGTGGGCGAGTTCTTGAAACATTGGGGAAGTCATGTCCAGGTCAGCTGCATCTGGCGCCCTGTAACTGGCTCAGTCCATTCAAAGGCAGATTATGGTTGACTTTGAGTAGCTAGGCAGAGGCAGAAAAAAGCACCCTTTTGGTCAAGGCATGTAAACCATCTGGCTGACCCCAGAATTAAACTGAGGAGAGTATACAGGTTCAGAACCACTGGGTGTAAGGAAACAGTCACTTTGTTAATGGTGCTCAAATCCTGTACTGGTTGGTATCTACCTCCTGGCTTCTTGACTGGCAAGAGCGGGTTATTCCAAGCCGATTGGCACTCAATTAGAATACCTGCTTCTCTGAGCTTGGTCAGGTGCTCTTGTATACCCATTCTAACCTCAAGTGGGAGGGAGTACTGCCTTTGTCTCTGAGGTTGGACTCCAGGGATCAGGTCAACAATGATGGGGGCCTGACTCCAAGCTAGTCCAGGTGGGTTATCTTCAGCCCCTACAGAGAGAAATGTAAGCCTGATTTCTGAGGGGCTACAGGGATATGGCCTGGGCTGGGTGTGGAATAGTCTCCATTCTACTTCCTTTGGCAGGGTAATCACCAGGACCAGGGTTTCCTTCTGCCTTGTGTTCAATTGGAGGCTAGTGTTTCCAGTGGGTTCAAAAGTTATCTGGGCCCCAAGTTTGGAGGGCAGATCCCGGCCCAGGAGAGGAAGCCAGCAGTCAAGCAAGTAGAGCAACTCATGCCAGACCTTGTGACTCCCAAGTTCACATTGTTGAGCTTGACAGAAGGGCTGTTACATTGCCCATGTCCCAGTAGCCCTAAGTATGGTTGCTATCTTTTGGCTGAAGGGTGCCACCGGGGAAGTAAGAATGGACTATTCAGCCTCAGTGTCAACCATGAAAGTTATTGTTCGACCCTGTACCTTCATTTTGACCGTGGGCTCATGGGGACCAAGAGAGAAAGAGCCCGGTCCCCCTTAGTCTGATTCTATCTGGCCAGACCAACAAAGTTCTGGCCTCGTGGTTCCTCCTGATATTGGCTGGGTTTTGAGGGCCCCTTCCAATTAGGATATTCATTCTTCCAGTGTCCCTTCTCTTTGCAGTATGCAAATTGGTCCTTTGCTAAGGGGGCTCTTGGGCTTCCCCCCTTTTGGTGGTTGGGGTCTTCCCATCTTTGCAGTGTCTGTTTCTTTTAGTGCTGCTGTGAGAAGGGTGTTCTTCTTTTTGAGTCTTCTCATCACTTCTCTTTTGGCTGCGACTTCTCTGTTCATGAAAACTTTATTGGCAACCTCTATCAGCGGAGTGATATTCATCCCAGCAAAGCCCTCCATCTTTGGAGTTTTCTTCTGATATCTGGGGCAGCCTGTGCCACAAGAGAGGTATTTACCATTTGTTGACTTTCTGGTGCCTCGGGGTCAAACAGGGTGTATACACGATATGCTTCACATAGTCTTTCATAGTAGTCTCTGGGAGACTCTCTAGGGTGCTGTGTGACTGATATTTTAGTCATGTTCATGGGCTTTTTGGCTCCAGCTCAGATTCCCCAAAGAAGGGCTTCCTGGTATCATTGGATGTGGGCTAGTCCTGTGCTGAAATCCCATGTTGGGCATTCTTCAGGCATGGCAGCTTGAGCCCAGACAGCAGGGTCATTAATCCTCAGAGGTGCATGATCTTCTAGGTACTGTTGTGTTTCTCTCATTCTTCTTCTTCTTTCTTCTCTATTAACAGTATGGAGTAACTGTTCACAATATTCCCAAGTCAGTCAGTGGGTCCGGAAGAGGGACTCCATCAAGTCTACCATTGCTTGTGGCTTTTTAGAGTATGATGGAGTGTTGTGTTTCCAATTGAGGAAGTTGGCCACAAGGTTGATAATACATCACGGAATGGCTGGGCTGGACTTTTATGTTCTCATTATGTCTTTCAGGCTCTCTCATCTCCCTTACAGGCATTTGGAGAGGGTTAGGTCTGGGTCTGGGGCACGGTCTGGCTGTTGGCCCCTGTGGGGCAGGGTTCTCTGGGTCCGAGAGGGGCAGTGAGATGGGCGGTGGTGGTGGCAGAGAGACAGGCGGGGGAGGAATTTCAAGCTCAGGGGAAGGGGGTAGGGAGCTTGACGAGTCATAAGGAGGCAAAATACAATATCTTCTTCCACGTCTCCTTAAGTATCAGAAGAGTGGTGGGTCCCTTCTTTGGCTCCCTTGGTGAGTCTCCAGATAAAGTGGCTAAAACCTTTGCCTGACTCTGTTGCTAGGGATGAATCACACCCAAGGCAGGGGATTTCAGGCAATTTCAAGCCAGGAGTCGATGTATGGAAATTGATCAGGTTGGTCTGGGTTCCCAATGACTATTAGCCAAACCCGCTGCACTATGTGAGCATCTAATGTCCAGTCTGGGCACCATCCTTCATTGAATATGGGCCATTCTAATTCACAAAAGGTCCCTAGCTTCATGGGTGTCATTTTCACCCCATAATCACCTGAAAATCCCTTTTGAAAATTTTGGAGCATGACCTCTAAAATCGTAAGCTTACTCTGTTTTGATCCCATTATTAATTCCTTTCTCATGTTCAGTGTTGCAAAGACAGAGAAAGGGAGGGTATCCCCTTGGATGACAGGACCAATCAGATACTCCACTGGTCGCATTCCCAAGGGAAACTTTAGGTGAGGTTTGACCGTAGTGGACTCAGCTTTGTGACTTGCGATCAGAGTCTGATCTGATACCACCCTAATCCTTATACTCTCACCATGACACACGAGAGCCCATTCAGACTCTGTAGATTTTTGGGGACCTTAAGGGTGCCCGTCCGTGGAGCCACAAACTCGAACTCGACTGGCAAGCCTGGCTGAACTGCACATTCACACACACAAAAACACACACACACCCACACACACACACACACACCAGAGTCTATTACATTTCCTTCCGCAAAATTTTCTACCTGTGAGACCATTAAGGCCTCTGGGAATTGATCAGGTCCCCCTTCCACCCTTTTGGGTGGGTCTGACTACTTTGGGTCCCGGGCCTTACAGGTTCCGACGTTGAGTCTAGGTCCTCACCTACCAAGTCTCTTTGAGTCTGGTGGGAACAATGGAGTGGGGCCGGCCCAAGGCGACCAAACAGGAGACTGCCGAAATTCAGGCAGGGCGCACCTTCTCCCTTGAGATCCCTCACTCCGTCACCACCTCGCCGTTCTTCCAAACTGGTGGCAACAATGGGCCAGTGCAGTTGGGTTTCCCGGTCAGGGAACCAAATATGTTACTGAACAAGGCTGGAATGCTGGCGGAAAAACCAAGCAGCACTCAGAGATCTTGGTGGATCGGAGATTTATTTGACACTGGCGGGCTCAGAGGAAACCATTTCTCCAAAGATCTAAGCCCCAAATGCAAGTGGGGAGGGTAATTTATAGTTGTCAGCTTCCATATCTGTGGGGGTTTTCGTGTGCGCAGCAAAGGAAGAAGAACCCAGAGGCGGAGTCTCTAAGCTAGAGACCAGAGTTTGTTTTAGCCCCATCTGCCATCTTTGGCATACTTTATTCATGTCTCCAACAATTTAGCAGTAATTGTTCAGGTATTGAAGAAAAATTAGGATGACAATAATTTACACATAGATAAATGAGGATTTGCAATGGAATGTCAGTGGGAAATACTCCGTGAATGCCATTCTGGGCCTGCACTTGTGATGCTCTTGACCCACTTCAAATACAGGTTCATTTTGTATGAATTCCTTTAACCACCACCCATCCTTGCTCTGTGCCCAGCACTATAGTTTTATCAGTGACCATGACAAAACGTGACCTGTGCCATATGGAGATGACTTCCAATGAGGAAGACAGAAGTGAAATTGGGGTCCATGGTGTTATCAGGGATGGACAAAAACAATGGGTCATTTAAAATAGAGACCTTCTGGGGTACTTGGGTGGCTCAGTCCGTTGAGCATCCAACTTCGGCTCAGGTCACAATCTCACGTTTCGTGAGTTCAATCGCCACATCAGGCCCTGTGCTGACAACCTGGAGCTTGGAGCGTGCTTCAGATTCTGTGTCTCCTTCTCTCTGCCCCTCCCCCTATTTTTCTCTCTCTCTCTGTCTCTCACAAATAAATGAACGTTAATTTTTTTTAAATAAATAAAATAGAGACCTGCTCTTCAAAAGAAACCTCTTCCAAAAGGAAAACATAGCACATAGGTCTTGTAAAAGGAATGAATTAGAGCTTTTTGAAAAGTATATTTTTATATTGAACAAAAGGTGTGTGATAATGTCACCTGTGTACTTATTCCTAGAACAAAAAAATTAAACTGGAGTGGACCAGGTATCTGTTTGGCAATTTGTCTCACCAAATTATAGCATGTTGGCAGAAATCTTCTAGGCCTCTTTAATTTTTCCAAAGGCTTCTCTAATCCCGTGACAATCAAATCATTCTCTTTGGAAACCTCCATTGTGTCATCTTCCTTATAGACTTGCCCTTCTTTGTTTATGAAGCAGCTTAAGCAAACCATGTTACAGTTGCCAGCAGCATTCTGTATTATCTGGAAAGACAAAATAAGGAAAATGCAGAAACTAAAAATCCTGGCATTCAAAGACAATCACAGCCTGTACTATTTTTCTAAATTTGACCATGTTTTTCACAGAATGGAATCACAATGTGAATTTAGTTATTTGGTTGGGTAAAATGTTTTGTTTTTGTTTTTATTATGTTTTCATTTTAAATATCTAAATCCTACTCCATATATTTAAATATCCATTCATATTGGTTTTCAAATTTTTTCCTCTTCTCATAGGGAATAAATTTCACCACTGACAGTGCCCTAAATAATACACAGAAATGACAACAAATAACCACAGAAGAAGGAGTGCTCTCTAACATTTTCCTTCAAAAAATCATAACAGAGTGGCTGCACCAGTTTGTATTTCAACCCGCAGTGCAGGAGTGTTCCACTTTCCCCACATCTCACCAACAACTGTTGTTTCTTGTGTTGTTGATTATAACCATTCTAACAGATGTGAACTGGTATCACATTATGGTTTTGTTTTGCATTCCCTAATGATGAGTGTTTGAGTATCTTTCCATGTGTCTATTAGCCATCTGGAAGTCTTCTTTGGAAAAGTGTCTCTTCATGTCTTCTGTCCATTTCATAACTATGTGGTTTCTTTTTTGGGTGTTGAGTTTGATGAGTCATTTCTAGATTTTGGATCCTAACCCTTTATCACATATGATGCTTGCAAATATCTTCTCCTATTCCATAGGCTGCTTTGAGTTTTGTTGATTGTTTTCTTCACTTCTCAGAAGCTTTTTTATCTTGATGAGAATATTACTCAGCCACCAAAAAGCATGGAGTCTTGCCATTTGTAACTTGATCCATAGAACTAGAATGTATTATGTTAAGCGAAATGAGTCCATGTGAGAAAGACAAAGATCACACGACTTCACTCATATGTGGAATTTAACAAATGTGAAGGCGAGGAAGAGAAGAAAGGGAGACGCTTAATGATAGAGAACAAATTGCGGGTTGATGGAGGGAGGTGGGTGAGAGATTGGCTAGATGAGTGATGGGTATTAAGGACGGCACTTGTGATGAGCATCGGATATTATATGTAAGTGATGAATCACTGAATTCTACTTCTGAAACCAACATGTTGACTAACACATAAAACAAGAGAAAAAATTTTAATAGCCCACTCACTTGGTCATGGTCCATTAAAGGGGTTTGATGCCATCATTTTAAATGGCTGTATTGACCGGAGGGAAGATGGCGGCGTAGGAGGACACTGGGCTCACAGCGCGTCCTGCTGATCACTTAGATTCCACCTACACCTGCCTAAATAACCCAGAAAACCGCCAGAGGATTAGCAGAACGGAGTCGCCGGAGCCAAGCGCAGACGAGAGGCCCACGGAAGAGGGTAGGAAGGGCGGCGAGGCGGTGCGCGCTCCACGGACTGGCGGGAGGGAGCCGGGGCGGAGGGGCGGCTCGCCGGCCAAGCAGAGCCCCGGAGGCTGGCTTGCAAAAGCGGAGGGGCCTGACGGACTGTGTTCCGACAGCAAGCGCGACTTAACATCTGGGAGGTCATAAGTTAACGGCTCTGCTTGGAAAGCGGGAAGGCTGGAGGACAAAGAGCTGCTGAGCCCCCAGACGACAGAGCTCAGCTTGGTGGGGAACAAAGGCGCTCGCCAGCGCCATCTCCCCCGCCCATCCCCCAGCCAAAATCCCAGAGAGAACCAGTTCCTGCCAGGGAACTTCCTCGCTCCGCGCAAACACCCAACTCTGTGCTTCTGCAGAGCCAAACCGCCAGCAGCAGATCTGACTCCCTCCCGCTGCCACAGGGCCCCTCCTGAAGTGGATCACCTAAGGAGAAGAGAGCTAAGCCTGCCCCTCCTGCCCCTGTGCACCTTGCCTACCCACCCCAGCTAATACGCCAGATCCCCAGCATCACAAGCCTGGCAGTGTGCAAGTAGCCCAGACGGGCCACACCACCCCACAGTGAATCCCGCCCCTAGGAGAGGGGAAGAGAAGGCACACACCAGTCTGACTGTGGCCCCAGGGGTGGGCTGGGGGCAGACATCAGGTCGGAGTGCGGCCCCGCCCACCAACTCCAGTTATACACCACAGCACAGGGGAAGTGCCCTGCAGGTCCTCACCATGCCAGGGACTGTCCAAAATGACCAAGCGGAAGAATTCCCCTCAGAAGAATCTCCAGGAAATAACAACAGCTAATGAGCTGATCAAAAAGGATTTAAATAATATAACAGAAAGTGAATTTAGAATAATAGTCATAAAATTAATCGCTGGGCTTGAAAACAGTATAGAGGACAGCAGAGAATCTCTTGCTACAGAGATCAAGGGACTAAGGGACAGTCACGAGGAGCTGAAAAACGCTTTAAATGAAATGCAAAACAAAATGGAAACCACCACGGCTCGGATTGAAGAGGCAGAGGAGAGAATAGGTGAACTAGAAGATAAAGTTATGGAAAAAGAGGAAGCTGAGAAAAAGAGAGATAAAAAAATCCAGGAGTATGAGGGGAAAATTAGAGAACTAAGTGATACACTAAAAAGAAATAATATACGCATAATTGGTATCCCAGAGGAGGAAGAGAGACGGAAAGGTGCTGAAGGGGTACTTGAAGAAATAATAGCTGAGAACTTCCCTGAACTGGGGAAAGAAAAAGGCATTGAAATACAAGAGGCACAGAGAACTCCCTTCAGACGTAACTTGAATCGATCTTCTGCACGACATATCATAGTGAAACTGGCAAAATACAAGGATAAAGAGAAAATTCTGAAAGCAGCAAGGGGTAAAAGTGCCCTCACATATAAAGGGAGACCTATAAGACTCGTGATGGATCTCTCTTTTGAAACTTGGCAGGCCAGAAAGAATTGGCACGAGATTTTCAGTGTGCTAGACAGAAAAAATATGCAGCCGAGAATCCTTTATCCAGCAAGTCTGTCATTTAGAATAGAAGGAGAGATAAAGGTCTTCCCAAACAAACAAAAACTGAAGGAATTTGTCACCACTAAACCAGCCCTACAAGAGATCCTAAGGGGGACCCTGTGAGACAAAGTACCAGAGACATCACTACAAGCATAAAAGACACAGACATCACAATGACTCTAAACCCGTATCTTTCTATAATAACACTGAATGTAAATGAATTAATTGCGCCAACCAAAAGACATAGGGTATCAGAATGGATAAAAAAACAAGACCCATCTATTTGCTGTCTACAAGAGACTCATTTGAGACCTGAGGACACCTTTAGATTGAGAGTGAGGGGATGGAGAACTATTTATCATGCTACTGGAAGCCAAAAGAAAGCTGGAGTAGCCATACTTATATCAGACAAACTGGACTTTAAATTAAAGGCTGTAACAAGAGATGAAGAAGGACATTATATAATAGTTACAGGGTCTATCTATCAGGAAGAGCTAACAATTATAAATGTCTATGCGCCGAATACCGGAGCCCCCAAATATATAAAACAACTACTCATAAACATAAGCAACCTTATTGATAAGAATGTGTTAATTGCAGGGGACTTTAACACCCCACTTACAGAAATAGATAGATCATCTAGACACACGGTCAGTAAAGAAACAAGGGCCCTGAATGAGACATTGGATCAGATGGACTTGACAGATATATTTAGAACTCTGCATCCCAAAGCAACAGAATATACTTTCTTATCGAGTGCACATGGAACATTCTCCAAGATAGATCATATATTGGGTCACAAAACAGCCCTTCATAAATTTACCAGAATTGAAATTATACCATGCATACTTTCAGACCACAATGCTATGAAGCTTGAAATCAACCACAGAAAAAAGTCTGGAAAACCTCCAAAAGCATGGAGGTTAAAGAACACCCTACTAACGAATGAGGGCGTCAACCAGGCAATTAGAGAAGAAATTAAAAAATATATGGAAACAAACAAAAATGAAAATACAACAATCCAAACGCTTTGGGACGCAGCGAAGGCAGTCCTGAGAGGAAAATACATTGCAATCCAGGCCTATCTCAAGAAACAAGAAAAATCCCAAATACAAAATCTAACAGCACACCTAAAGGAAATGGAAGCAGAACAGCAAAGGCAGCCTAAACCCAGCAGAAGAAGAGAAATAATAAAGATCAGAGCAGAAATAAACAATATAGAGTCTAAAAAAACTGTAGAGCAGATCAACGAAACCAAGAGTTGCTTTTTTGAAAAAATAAACAAAATTGACAAACCTCTAGCCAAGCTTCTCAAAAAGAAAAGGGAGATGACCCAAATAGATAAAATCATGAATGAAAATGGAATTATTACAACCAATCCCTCAGAGATACAAACAATTATCAGGGAATACTATGAAAAATTATATGCCAACAAATTGGACAACCTGGAAGAAATGGACAAATTCCTGAACACCCACACCCTTCCAAAACTCAATCAGGAGGAAATAGAAAGCTTGAACAGACCCATAAGCAGCAAAGAAATTGAATCGGTTATCAAAAATCTCCCAACAAATAAGAGTCCAGGACCAGATGGCTTCCCAGGGGAGTTCTACCAGACGTTTAAAGCAGAGATAATACCTATCCTTCTCAAGCTATTCCAAGAAATAGAAAGGGAAGGAAAACTCCCAGACTCATTCTATGAAGCCAGTATTACTTTGATTCCTAAACCAGACAAAGACCCAGTAAAAAAAGAGAACTACCGGCCAATATCCCTGATGAATATGGATGCAAAAATTCTCAATAAGATACTAGCAAATCGAATTCAACGGCATATAAAAAGAATTATCCACCGTGATCAAGTGGGATTCATTCCTGGGATGCAGGGCTCGTTCAACATTCGCAAATCAATCAACGTGATACATCACATTAACAAAAAAAAAGAGAAGAACCATATGATCCTGTCAATCGATGCAGAAAAGGCCTTTGGCAAAATCCAGCACCCTTTCTTAATAAAAACCCTTGAGAGAGTCGGGATAGAAGGAACATACTTAAAGATCATAAAAGCCATTTATGAAAAGCCCACAGCCAACATCATCCTCAATGGGGAAAAACTGAGAGCTTTTTCCCTGAGATCAGGAACATGACAGGGATGCCCACTCTCACCGCTGTTGTTTAACATAGTGCTGGAAGTTCTAGCATCAGCAATCAGACAACAAAAGGAAATCAAAGGCATCAAAATTGGCAAAGATGAAATCAAGCTTTCGCTTTTTGCAGATGACATGATATACATGGAAAATCCGATAGACTCCACCAAAAGTCTGCTAGAACTGATCCATGAATTCAGCAAAGTTGCAGGATACAAAATCAATGTACAGAAATCAGTTGCATTCTTATACACTAACAATGAAGCAACAGAAAGACAAATAAAGAAACTGATCCCATTCACAATTGCACCAAGAAGCATAAAATACCTAGGAATAAATCTAACCAAAGATGTAAAGGATCTGTATGCTGAAAACTATAGAAAACTTATGAAGGAAATTGAAGAAGATTTAAAGAAATGGAAAGACATTCCCTGCTCATGGATTGGAAAAATAAATATTGTCAAAATGTCAATACTACCCAAAGCTATCTACACATTCAATGCAATCCCAATCAAAATTGCACCAGCATTCTTCTCGAAACTAGAACAAGCAATCCTAAAATTCATATGGAACCACAAAAGGCCCCGAATAGCCAAAGGAATTTTGAAGAAGAAGACCAAAGCAGGAGGCATCACAATCCCAGACTTTAGCCTCTACTACAAAGCTGTCATCATCAAGACAGCATGGTATTGGCACAAAAACAGACACATAGACCAATGGAATAGAATAGAAACCCCAGAACTAGACCCACAAACGTATGGCCAACTCATCTTCGACAAAGCAGGAAAGAACATCCAATGGAAAAAAGACAGCCTCTTTAACAAATGGTGCTGGGAGAACTGGACAGCAACATGCAGAAGGTTGAAACTAGACCACTTTCTCACACCATTCACAAAAATAAACTCAAAATGGATAAAGGACCTGAATGTGAGACAGGAAACCATCAAAACCTTAGAGGAGAAAGCAGGAAAAGACCTCTCTGACCTCAGCCGTAGCAGTCTCTTACTCGACACATCCCCAAAGGCAAGGGAATTAAAAGCAAACGTGAATTACTGGGACTTTATGAAGATAAAAACTTCTGCACAGCAAAGGAAACAACCAACAAAACTAAAAGGCAACCAACGGAATGGGAAAAGATATTTGCAAATGACATATCAGACAAAGGGTTAGTATCCAATATCTATAAAGAGCTCACCAAACTCCACACCCGAGAAACAAATAACCCAGTGAAGAAATGGGCAGAAAACATGAATAGACACTTCTCTAAAGAAGACATCTGGATGGCCAACAGGCACATGAAAAGATGTTCAGCGTCGCTCCTTATCAGGGAAATACAAATCAAAACCACACTCAGGTATCACCTCACGCCAGTCAGAGTGGCCGAAATGAACAAATCAGGAGACTCTAGATGCTGGAGAGGATGTGGAGAAACGGGAACCCTCTTGCACTGTTGGTGGGAATGCAAACTGGTGCAGCCGCTCTGGAAAGCAGTGTGGAGGTTCCTCAGAAAATTAAAAATAGACCTACCCTATGACCCAGCAATAGCACTGCTAGGAATTTATCCAATGGATACAGGAGTACTGATGCATAGGGGCACTTGTACCCCAATGTTCATAGCAGCACTCTCCACAATAGCCAAATTATGGAAAGAGCCTAAATGTCCATCAACTGATGAATGGATAAAGAAATTGTGGTTTATATACACAATGGAATACTACGTGGCAATGAGAAAAAATGAAATATGGCCTTTTGTAGCAACGTGGATGGAACTGGAGAGTGTGATGCTAAGTGAAATAAGCCATACAGAGAAAGACAGATACCAAATGGTTTCACTCTTATGTGGAGCCTGAGAAACGTAACAGGAACCCATGGGGGAGGGGGAGGAAAAAAGAAAAAAAAAAAGAGGTTAGAGTGGGAGAGAGCCAAATCATAAGAGACTGTTAAAAACTGAGAACAAACTGAGGGTTGATGGGGGGTGGGAGGGAGGAGAGGGTGGGTAATGGGTATTGAGGAGGGCACCTTTTGGGATGAGCACTGGGTGTTGTATGGAAACCAATTTGACAATAAATTTCATATATTAAAAAAATAAATAAATAAAAATTAAAAAAAATAAAAAAAAAAATAAATGGCTGTATTATGGTCCTGATGCCAGAGGAAATTGATCCTCTCTGTCTGAGGAGGTGTCCCATTCAGGGATCTTAATGTCAAAGTAGAGATGACACATTCCTACGTGAATTGCTTGTGTAAATCTCCAACCACCGTCTTTGGTTTCTAAAAGCAGACACCTTACTTCCGGAATCAAAGGTGATAGCAGCTGAAATCATGGCAACAATCACCCTCCAGTAAGAGAGTTGAGGCCCCTCTCACTACTGAAACATGAGTGCCTTTATCTCTAATTGCCAACAAGGGGCCTAGTTTCAGGTCTTTAGTGAAATATTTTTGCTGATTTGATGGGTGAGAAATTACATCAAATCCAGTTTTCTATGTTCACTTTTCTAATGATGAGTGAGGCCAGACTTTCATCCTTTACACCATTTCCAAAATGTATCCGCTGTTCTCCATTCAGGGTGAGCCTGCTGAACACACTCTCCTGGACGTCCCCAGGGGACAAAGACAGTGATCCGTGTCCAGCCAGTAAACTTCACTCCTTGCGAAACCACTCAGCTGTTAGTGACTACCTTCTAACCAACAGAACACAGTTGGAGAGATGGGAGGTCAGTTTCAAGATTTCATGACACAAATTCTGCCACGTTCTTCTTAGTCCTGTGTTTGTTCCATCTCTTCCTCTGTCTCTTTACTCCTCTTTCTCCCTCTCTCTATCATTCCTCTCTCTCTCTCTGTCTCTCTCTCTCGGCCTCGCCCTCTGCTCTCTGTCCTCAACTGCTTTATCTGTCTCTCCTCTACCCCTGGAAATGGGGGATTAAGCACTTAAGATTGGGACTACCATACGAGACCCCTATATAGGAGAGAAAGAAACAAGTTTCCAGGTTAAAAGATTGAAACATTCAGTTCAAACTAAATTCTGATATTGCTCTTGTGAGTGACCTTGGCTTAAATTATCACCCTGTTGAGTCTCCATTGGGGCCACAGCTCTGGCTTCATAGAAACTTTGAGGGAGTGCCATGCAGCTATGCTGTGCCAGGATTCCTCTCCCACAAAAATTGGGAGCTATGAAATATTTGTAGTTTTAAGATTCAAGGTATTTGGATAAAGCTGTCAGAGAGGAATGCATAACTAACAGTCTACAGGTCCCATCTCTGGTCTATCCTTTGGCTCCTTCCTTCCTCTCCCCTCCCAGGATCCCACCACCACACTTTCCACCTTTCTAATATTTCTAATGGGCAAACTCAATTCAGTCTCTTATTCTCTACACCAGCAATATCTTCTTCCTGACACACTGCAGACATGTTCAGTGTGGTTCCCTCTTGTCATTCTGGCCTAAGCAAATGTCACCTCAGTGAGGCCTGTCATACCCTCCAGTGACTCCCCAGCCTGTCCTAACAGCACACTTGTTCTTTTCACACAGTTCTTGCCCTTTTTTTCACATGTGTTGTCTTTCATACATATGTTCATCTCCCCTCCAGCCTGTGAAGACCTGGCAGGCAGGGTCCACTCTGTGGAACCTATGAACATAGACCTACCAGATCCCCTTGCATGAACTGAGTGCTCTGAGCAGTTACTGAATAAATAATAGAAGGACTGTGTATAACTCCATCTAGATTTTGACCAGCTTACTCTGTGGAGATAACTACTAGTAATGGGAGATTCCTGATGTATCTGAGACAGGTGAAAAATAGAACATCCATGGCATGACCTTTCCCTGGTCCAGTTCCTCCAGAAAAACTCAGTGGGCACCACTGACACAGGATTCTGCCTTTTCTTTTATGTCCAGCACTAGCACTGGAGCCACAGGCATGAAGACCCACAAACAATCAGCATCTTTATGTGGCTGACATGAAGGAAGTGACCCTTTAAAGTTCCAGGGTAAAGCTCCAGATCTACAGGTTCCAGGGCTATGTAAGAGATCTCAGGCATCTGCCATTCCACTTTCTCTGTCCATCCCCAGTGTATATTCTTTACTCATGAGGCATCCTAATGTCACCAGGAAAATGAGCCCCATATTTCCAGATGAAAACCCTGGGTGTCCAACAAGGACTGCTATTGTGATTGAACTGTAGACTCAGTGTAAAGTGCTCTGACATGACTTTCCCTATCCCAAGTCTTCACCAACTCAAGGCTCCAATCCTCTATTGGCTCTAAAAGGCTTCCAACAAGTATAAAGCATTTCTCTAGTAAATTGGAACGCACTGATCCATTGAGGGAGAGCCAAGGCCAATTGACCCGTTATGATTATATGGAACCCTGGAGAAACCCACTGGCAACACAACACTCTAAAGGAGAACACTGAAGCCTTTCCTTCTGTAGTTATTGTATAACCTATGGGGAGTTAGCTCATCATACTTCCAGATGCCCAAAGAGTTGCACTGCATTACCCTAGTACTTCTCTCTGGAGGCTGGGCCAAGGATGGCCCTGTGTCCAGCAGAAACCTATGAACTTCAGGAATTCCTTGCCCATGTTTGGGCCTTTGAGCGTGCAGTTGAGAAAATGGATGCTGCTGGATGCTGCTGCCCCATGGCAGAGCTGTCTCTCACCTCTTTCTTCTTTCTCTCTTGTCACTTCCCCATGGTCTGCTTTTTCCAGAACATATCATCAGTATGTGTGTGCCAGTGCACATGTGAGGACTGGATAGTAAAATGACAGCACTGGAGAGCAAGTTGGCATGATTGTTCCCAAAATATTAGACTCTATAATTTCTAAAGCAAATATTATGGGAGGGATTAGAGCCATGGCCTACAAAGGCAGAACCCAGTCTTTTTTTCTAGACTCTTCCCACCTCCTGTCATCTGTGCCAGTACTAGTCTCCTTATCAGTCACTCCACGGAACAATGAGAGCTTGTATACAGAACTACAAAAGCCAGTTCTCCATAGGATGTGATGTCAGGCTCCATTAACACTGGATAGGGTGTCAGGTGGGGAGTGTTCAGCCACACCTGTACACTGAGTGGATCTTTTTGTTTTAGACAGGTCTAAAAACCTGCATAAAACAGGCAAATATTTGGAGCCAATGAGAAAAAATCAGGTTTGCGTCCACCACCAGGTATGCAGGACATCAATAAGCCAACAGTGCATGAATGGGCTCCCCGCCTTAAGATGCATGGTAATGCAGCAAAGGCTCTGCTCAAAAAGTGGGTATTGAGCAACCACCCCAACCCACTAGCACCTACTGTTCCCAGAAGAGAAGGCATAGATATCAACCAGGCAGAATCACTATGTCTCAGAATCATTGAGTCTACTTCCACACCGGCCTCTGTTGCCAGGTGTACAGAGATCTGTCCTTCAGAAGGACATAGATCCTTTCCAAAGTGACACAGTTCTCCAATGGTAAAGTCCTTGCTTTGGTTAAGGGTGAGATTTGGGCACCTGAAAAAGATGTCAAAGTAACAGTGGCACAAAAAGAAGATAGATATGTTTCTTCTTCATATAAATGAACCCTGGATGTGGCTACTCTATAACTAATTATGGCTTGCCCACCATGGGAGATCACATAGCATTGATTTCCCTGCTCTAACATGTCAGTATAGTATTTCCTTTTTTAAAATTAAAAAAATCAGAATCTATACTTAATGCATTCTGGTGTGGCTAGAACAGCCAGTCATTTACACAACAATTAATTGGTCCTGAAAAACATTCCTTCATTATAAAATAAATTCAGATAAACTAGAACAGGTATGTTGACCTATACTTTTTTTAAACTGATCAAAGAGTTGAAGTGTTTTATTATTTTTCCCTGGAAACACTTTATCCCAAGACATCCTATGTTTGTATATGTCTGATTTCAATGTTTATTAAGCACAGCACCAAAACAAAATTTTTTGTGTTCGAAAGCTAAAATCATCCAAGATAAAACGACTGAGTCAGGATAGCAGGGTCAAAATGGGGGTGTAAAAATAGCAAGATCAAATCATCTGCTCATTTTCCCCCAGGTTTATGCCAAGTTTTTTATTTAATTGTCGTTAATTAACATACAGTGCAATATTGCTTTCAGGATTAGAATTCAGGGATTTGTCACTGACAGAAAACACCCAGTGCTCATCATAACAAGTGCCCACCTCAATTCTCATCACCCGTCTATCCCATCCCCCACCCACCCAGAAAAAGAAATCAATGAATCTATCCTATTGACAATTGCAAAGATACTTCTTAAGATATTTAGAAATCCACCTGAACAAAGAGGTATAAGATATGCACTTGGAAAATTTATGAAGGAAATGAAAGATGATACAAAGAAATGAGAAAACATTCCATGCTCATGGTTTGGAAGTACAAACATTGTTGTAATGTCTATACTCCCCAAAGCAATCTACATGGTTAATGCAATCCTTATTAACATACCAGCAGCATCTTTCACACAGGTACAACCAACAATCCTAAAATTTGTGTGGAATCACAAAAGACCCCGAATAGCCAAAGTAATCCAGAAAAAAAAAAGCAAAGCTGAATACTTCATTGTGAAACATATTCCAAAGAGCACTAAAAAGACAACAGAACAAGAAAAACAAAAGCCTGATGATTTTTGGTGACTGACTCATGATTCCAAGTATGCTTGTTTTTTTTTTTTTTTTGTTTTTTTTTTTGTCTTTATGCTGAGAGTTCATCAGTCATATAAAATGAACTGTTTGCCCCTCAAATATTTAGAATAAATGAAGAAAACAATGAAAGCAGAATGTGATATCATGAAGCTTCAATATTTCTTTATAACATTTTCTAATAAGAAGTGTTTCCAAATATTCAAACTCACCATTCCCAGGTTAGAGTAGAATTTGACAAAATTCAGCAGGCACAAATGACAGACTGTCTTTCACGTGAATTTAGATATTTTTATACTTATGTCAGATATCAGTTACCTGTTTGGATACCACACAGAATTACTCAAACTCAACCTCTGGAAGGCTTCCCACGTTAGTCCAATATGTTATATTAATGTGTATATAGCCAAAGACATGAAACAAAGAGTGATGTGTCCCCATGTGTTTAATGCAATCCAAAGAAAGGCATCACACTGCAAAGCAATCAGGTTAGATGTGAAAGAGAGTAGAGAATATAAAACTCAAATGCACTTCAATGCAGGTGGTGCTGGAAAGAGCCCACCTCACTTCAGGGGCAATAAGAGACTGAGATCAGGGGTCAGAGTCAGGAGCGACTGGTCTGTCCTCAGACAGTGACAGGAAACTCTAGGCAAGTTCCCACTCTGGAGGTGTGCTGCCACACAACAATTAGTTTCTGATGTTGGGGAAGAAAGCTTGTTCTGTTACTGGAACTCAGTGCTTGGCAGGATTGTGTTGGCCCAGATGGTCACTCCCTGCTCTCTACCCACCTCATGGAATGCCTAACTTCCTTCATTCTGAGATACTAAAGGTTTGTCCATTCAAAGTCCATACCTTGAAGAGGTAAGGATAGAAAAAGTAAACCCAATAACTAAAAGACTGGAGCCCATTTCCACAGGCCTGGGTGTGAGCCAGGAGGCAGAAAAAACCCCCAAACCACCACTGTTCTATCACTGAAGGAAAGGAATGGAAAAGAGTGACAGCACTTTTGCACACAGGTCTCCTAAGCGTAGCTAAGGAATGTTCCCCTTAGATCTGGCCCACTGATGTTGGTAATGACACCGACCTTGCCCAGGGAAAAGTGCTAGTGCCCTCTTGTGAAGCTTGATGCCATTTTCCTCTGAGATGAAGATATTTGGTCCTCGGTGCATCCCTTCAGATTCCCTTGCTCTTTCATTAATTAGGATTTCATTAGGAGACATTAACAGACATCATCTGGGAGCATTCTCTGATTTTAATCATGGAGTTTTTACTAGTTACCAGTACCCTGGAATAGGCTGGGCAACAGGAGTCCATGGAAGTCTTCTGCAAGACGAACCTTGGCAAAAGAAGCACAGGGCCTTTGAAACTGTTCAGCAGAGGAGGTTTGCATGTGCACAGGGGCAGATCATGTTGGGAATCATTCGATCTCCATTCTGGAGCAAGGGTTTAGGGTCAAATACATGAGCTACAGGGCTGTCGCTGAGACAGCACCCTGTAATTTCCAGGGAGACTGCACTCACTCCGTGTGTCATCACATAGCAGGTAATTTCATATATTGAAAAGGAAAGGTTGACCTCCTGCCAGTAAGAACTCTGTGTTTGGCAGGATTCTGTCAGCATGGGACCATTGTTCTGCTCTCTGTCCACCCCTTACAGAAAAGCCTGAGCTAACTACCTCCTGAGACAATCAGGGTTTATGCATGTCAAGTCCATTCACCACGCAGGTTAGGGCACAAAAATACTCAAAGACTGAAATACCAGACCCAGAATCTGCAGACTTGTCAGAAGCAAGATCCTATCTTGTGAGTCACACTGTGTCTTTCCACAGATAGTCAGTGCTTTAAATCTGGTGATGGCTTGCATATTTCAGACCTTATTGAAGTTGGGGTGCATGACTTTTGCCCTGGTGTAGCTAATGGATGTTCCCTAGCTACAACTCCCTGGTGTAGCTAGTGGATGTTCCCCTTCTCTTCAGGCCACAGGTCTTTCTTACACTTTGGACACTAAACTTGCCCAGGGAATTGTGCTCTTAACATTATCTATGGCTTCATCCTGTTCTCATCTGAGATTAAGAACGTTAGCCCTCGATGTACCCTTTTCAATTCCCTTACATTTATCCTCACCATGTGTTCACTGCAAGACATTCGGTGCCAGAGTCTGGAAGCAGATTTCTCCGATTTTAATTGTAGAGTCCTGACAAGTTCCCATAAGTTTGGAATAGCTTTAGGAACAGGTGCCACTGGGGTGTCTGCCAGATCTACCTTGGGAACAGGAGTTATTTTGTACTTGAATGTGTTAAGCACAGGAAGGTTGCTTGTGGATAGGGGCAGGTGATATTAGGAGACAGTTGGCCTCATTTCTGTGGTAAAAGCTGATGGAGATGTGGCCTTCAGGGCCACAGTCAGAAGAAAATAAAAAAGTCACACAGATTGAGCTGATTAACTCCCAGCGAGCATACAAGAAGATTGTTTTCTACCCCCAGAACAACTAATTTCTGAAATCAAGGGGAAAATATTTCCATCTTAAAAACTCGGGGCGTTGAAGTATTAGGTTTGTTCAGTGACTATTACTGTGCTCTGTGCACCTGCCATGGACTTCCTGAACATCCTGCTTTCTGAGTCTCTAAGGGTTCCCGTGTACCCACTCTGTTTCCAAAGCAGGTGAATGTGAAAGAAATTCAAAAACCCTAAAACTCAGAACCCAGTCCCACAGACTTGGGCATCAGACCATATTGAGACTCTGCCTCCAAATCATACTGCTTTTACCTGATGGCAGAAAAAGCTGCAAATCTGGCAAGTGCCTTGGCCTCCCTACATTGTTTTGTTGGGAAAATTAATAAAGTTTTACACCATAAGATGGCCGATGGGACTAAAAGAAGCCCTGGTCTCTAGCTTGGAGATCCCTTTTCTGGGTTATTGTTGCCAGGTTTGCTGCATGTGCAAAAAAACCCACAGATATAGAGGCTGACAACTATAAATCACCCTTCCCACTTTCAATCGGCACTCAGATCTTTGGAGAAACAGTCTCCTCTGAGCCGCCAGTGTTAAATAAATCTCCAATCCACCAAGATCTCCGAGTGCTGCTTGGTTTTTCCACCAGCATTCCAGCATGCTTCAGTAACATATTTGGTTCCCTGACTGGAAAACCCAACCATGCTGCACCATTGTTGCCACCGGTTTGGGAGAACAGTGAGGCGGTGATGGGAACGAAGAATTGCAAGGGAGAAGACATGCCCTGCCTGAATTTTGGCAGTCTCCTACTCGGTCACCTCGGGCCGGCCCCTCTTTGCTGTTCCCGCCAAGACTCCAGGAGACTTGGCAGGTGAGGACCTGGACCCAATGTTGGAACCAGTAAGGTTGGGGCCCAATCTAGTCAGACCCACTCGCAAGAGTGGAAGGGGGACATGATCACTCCCCGAAATCTCAGAGGTCTCGCAGGTAGGAATTCTGTGGGAGGGAATGTAATAACTTCTGGTGTGTATGTGTGTGTGTGTGTGTGTGTGTGTGTGTGAATGTGCAGCTTGGCCAAGCTTGTCAGTTGAGTTTGAGTTTTTGGCTCCATGGACAGACAACCTTAAGGTCCCCAAAAGTCTACAGAGTCTGAGTGGGCTCTCCTGTATTTGTGGTGAAAGGCATCTGGTGGAGGGCAGCATCGGATCAGACTCTGATCACAAGTGGCAAAGCTGAGTCCACTATGGCCAAGCCTAACCTAAAGTTTCCCTCAGGAACATGACCAGTGGAGTATCTGATTGGTTCTCTCATCCGAGGGGATACCCTCCCTTTGTCTGTCTCTGCAATACCAAACATGAGAAAGGAATTAATGATGGGATCAAAACAGAGAAAGCCTACAATTTTAGACGTCATGCTCAAAATTTTTAAAAAGGGATTTTCAGGCGATTATGGGGTGAAAATAACACCCGGGAAGTGAAGGACCTTCAGTGAACTAGAATGGCCCATATTCGATGTAGGATGGCCCCTGAAAGGGACATTAGATGCTTAAATAGTGCAGCAGGTTTGGCTGATAGTCACTGGGAACCCAGATCACCCTTATCAATTTCTGTACATTGATTCCTGGCTTGAAATTGCCCAAAATCCTCCGCCTTGGGTGCAATTCATGTATAGCAAACAGAGCTATGCAAAGGCTTTAGCTGCTTTATCCAGAAACTCACCCAGGAAGCCAAAGAAGCAACCCACCACTCCCCTAGTGTTTGCAAGAAACCCTGGAGGAAGATCCCATCTTTCTGCCACCTTATGACTCAATGGGCTCCCTCCCCCCTGCCCCTGAGCTTGAAACTCCTCCTGCGTCTGTCTCTCCTCCACCACCGGTGCTGCCACCACTGCCACCGCCACCACCCATCTCTCCTCCCCTCCCAGACCCAGAGAACCCTCTGCCACAAGGACCAGTGGCCAGATTGCACCCTCGGCCAGGCACAGGCACTCTCCAGATGCTAGTCTACATCCGCCAGTACCAAGAGGCTCTCCTACAGAGGAGCAGAGCAGGGCCTGAGAAGCCCATGAATATGCCCAGCAACAAGAGGATTCCCCCATGGATTATTATGAGAGGCTATGCGAGGCTTACACCCTGTTTGCTCCAGCTGCACAAAAAGCCACGACAAAAGGACAGGAAAGGTCTAGCCGCCCAAAGGTGGGAGGCCCAGAACCTCCTTAGCAAGCGGTCAGTGAGCCTACTGCAAGGAAAAAGGACATTAAAAGAATAAATGTCCCAACCATGGAAAGTCCCAGAAACCCAGCCAATATAAGGAGGAACCTCGAGAAGGGGGCCGAGATAGAATCAGACTGAAGGGGACACTGACTCTCCTTGTTCCTCTGCCTAATAGATGTGAGGGATTCCTCATTTCCCAGGTTAACAACTTAATTGGAGCCAACTGTGGTTAGTCTACTTCGGGATGGGGACTTTAAAGAATGTTCCCAAGCAGTTGCTAAAACTCCATTTGTTTCTGGGAAATTCCCAGTCTTCTCTGGCTTGATTGACTCCATATTTCCACTTTGGTGGAAAAACCATGGCGTCTGCTCCTCTGAGTTAAGGTTTTGAATTAGGTTTTCCTTCTCTGTCTTCTACTGGCACCCTGCCTCTTCTGCCTGTCCCTCCCCCTGCTCTTTCTGCACTGACTTGGGTGTGGTATACATAACTGATTCCTATACCCACCTCAGTGCCTCAGGCACAATTGGCTCCTCCTCCCATCCTCAAGGTCAAGAGTGAAGTGCACCCCCTTGGACATCTAGGTTTTTTCCAAATAGGATGGAGTGCTAAAGCATTGATTACTGAACATAGGTTTGTGTTTGTAACTTCTTATTGCAGAGAAATTAAGGCTATTTGGAGCTATTGGAAAACATGCTTTGTACTTAATTGGTTCATGAATTTACCATCTAAAAAAATTCTGGTGTAAACACCTCTCAGTTGGTTACTAAGTCCTCAATTGGAGACTAAGGTTTCCTAAGAGTTAAAACTCTGCTAGGTGTACTTAAGATTGATGGAAATAAGGAAAGCAAATCTGTATGTATAAAAATAGGAGGCATTTTAATAAAGATATAAAAAATGGAAATAAATTCTTATTGATGGTTAAAAAAAAAAGGCAATTTTGTCCTAAATGAGACTGGTTATTTGGGAAAAAATGGCTTTGGGACAAAGTTTGAAGGCAAAGAAAAGTTATAGAAGGTTAATGAAGGGAAATCTTTGGAAAGGAATTTATGTGTGCTCAGGATGGACTAAGGTTGAGATGAATGCAATTTTAAAAGTACACTGGTATAAGGTTGAAACTCTGCTTTTCTCTCTGCTCAAATGACAAAGTTTTGTTGGACTGTTGATAAGACAATGCAAACAAAGGTTTGTCTTCCAGGAAAAGCAAAGTTTTAGGTTTTATCTTTATCAGATTTTTGATTGCTTAGTTAAATCTTCTCAATGTTAAAGGAGCTAGGTTTGGGTAACAATTATATAATGCTATACATTCACCTTTAGGATCTTTTATTGCCACCTTGGTAAACAAATAAAGTTTTAAGATTTGTAATGATCTGTAATCCTATTTGGGATGTACCTATAACTTCCTAAGGTTTTAACAGTCTTCCCAGGATTTGAATGGTAAATGAAGTCTTTTTGACCAATTTGGCCCTTTTATTTGGGATGCTAAGTTACTTGGAAAGGCACTGTCCTAAAATGGTAAACTTTAGGTTGTATTGCACAGGTAAATGCTGTAGCTTCACAACTATATATGAAATTCCTAAAGTTTTAATGTTTTCGTATAAGGTCATCACTTAATATTCTGATTACTTGAAGTGTTATGTGTCACAGAAATAACAGAATTTCTTTGTCAATTGCATCATAATTAACTCTCATCAGGTCTTTAACGATGTCTATTTCTGAGATTTTGTCATTTATAATTGTTCTTATTCTCTCACAAAAAGTGTTTCTTCTTCAAGGAGATTTATAAAAAGGACTTTGGGGACAAATACAGGTATTCAACATCTTTAAGATTAATACTAAAATGGGTAAGAATTTACAGAACTAAGAAACTGCATTCAAATTGAACAAGAAATAGTAACATGGGATTAAATGAACTGAGGAAGATTATAGTTTTGCGATTCTTGTTGAAAATATCGCTGGTTCTCTAATGTTTGATTAAGGAAAATTTCTCTTATCTATGATATACAGAAATGTCATAAAGTATTCATTTGTAAACAGAAGCATTTATCTTTTCTCTCTACATAACTCCCCTGAAATTCAAAAACTTTCGACAAGTATTCGTTCTTTCATGGCAATTACAATTGTTTGTGTAAATTAAATAAAAATATGTTCATCTTGTAACAGGTCACCATTGGAAATACTGGTTATTTTAACAAGGCTTTGACTGGAATGACATATTTGAAAGTGACATTCATAGACTCAGGTATGACCAGACAGCTTTAAGGAACTAAGGTTGACTTTATGAAAGATAGAGCCATAAAGCCCCTTGGAAATATTGGCCTGATACCTTGCTTATAGAGTTCCCAGCAGCCTCACAAGGTGAGTGAAGATGGTCACTTCCTGGCAGGTGCAAGAACCTCAGGATATCTTGGGGACCTAATGAAGAGGAATTAACCAAGTTCTACAGGTATTTCAGGCCTTTCTGATGGCAAATATTTGGCTTGGCTTCTGGTCTGGAGAGGCTACTAAAAGTTCAACCTGGAGATTCCTTAAATTCCTTAAATTCCTTAAATAAAAGGTTCCAGCAAAGCAAACTTTAAAAGATCCTCATGATCAATCACTATTCTTGCTGAGCTTATGTAAATAATTAGGCCAGGTTTGTTAAGACTGGACTTGTTCTACAAATACATTGGTCTCAATTTGGCTACCTCTGGAAAGGGTTTTTTAAGAGAGAACAACTGTTTCAACAATGCACCATTATGGATGTTAAATTCTAGTTATGATTGTCTTTAAATGTTTGTTGTTTGCCTAAACTAGACAACTGGAGGTAAACTTCAGAAAAAAATGTCACAGTATTACATATATAGACAATCTTCTGTGCTTGTTATTCTGAGGGGATAATAATAAGACCCCATGGGCATATGATTATTTAAACAACTGGAAAACAGGATGGATCTCTAAATATGCAAACCATATCTTCCCTAAATCTGATCTGATAGTTACCAGAAACCCACCCCTTTCAAAGACTTGGAGGTAGACTTTACAGCTATACAAACAAATAGAGGATTTAGTTTCAGGTATCGCCCCATGAGTCCATCACTCCAGAGTTATGAAGGCCAACTTAGAGGAACCCTCAACCTGGTGAAGTGATCCAGATCCAGTCAACCCGCTTAAACTGACCCTCAATACTAGCCCTGAGATCTCCAGCCCTGTTCCAGCCACACCCTGGAAGCTGGCTCCACCTGCGCATGGCAGAAACTTGAGGAATGAACGTGTGTACTGAGCCCAGGGGTTTGGATGTAACTCTGCCAGCCATTTCCCCTTACTAGTGTCATAGCCCTTATCTTTCTTCTTGCTTTGCACTAATAGAAACTACAGCAACAAACTGGACATGGAACGGATGGCAGACACCCTGGTAAACTTACAAAGCCAAACAAACTCCCTTGCAGCAGTGTCCCTCCAACATAGGTGAGCCCTCTGCCTCCTCACTTCAGGAAAAGGGGGGACTTGTATCTTTCTGGGGGAGGAATGTTGCTATTTCATAAACCAGTCAGAAATAGTTACAGCTAAGGTTAAGGAACTCAAGGAAAGAATTCAATGTAGGCAACAGGAAAATATCAGTCAATGGAGAGAATAGGATCTCACACACTGGGCATCCTGGCTCCCTGCCCTGGCAGGGCCCCTCCTTTCTATAATTTTACTTGTGAACATCAGCCCCAGTATACAAAATGCCCTGGTACATTTTATTGAAAACACTGTTGCTCACCAAACTGCAGCACATATCTTAACCCTCCCAGGGTACCAACCCTTATAACTTAAAAGTGATGCCTAATAAAAGTTTTTTTTAAGGCATCAAAGGGGAGAATTTTGGGAAAATTAATAAAGTTTAACACCATAAGATGGCGAATGGGACTAAAACAAGCTCTGGTCTCTAGCTTGGAGGCCCCTCTTCCGTGTTCTTCTTGCCCTGTTTGCCGCACTTGCGAAAACCCCCACAAATATGACAACTATAAATTACCCTTCCCACTTGCATTCAGCGCTCAGATCTTTGGAGAAACAGTCTCCTCTGAGCCACCGGTGTTAAATAAATTTCCAATCCACCAAGATCTCCGAGTGCCGCTTGGTTTTTCCATCAGCATTCCAGCCTGGTTCCATAACAGTTTTAGTTCAAATGTAGGGCTTTGATGCTACATTAGGACTCCCATGGGTAGGTAAAATGTGTTCCACTTCTCTATAATGCACAGGCTTTCCCTAGTCATAGGACATCAAGCTTCACTGGGAATTGTGCCAGTCACTTCATTCACAGTTTTGTTCCATTATCATCTGAGCAAACAATTTGGACCAAAGTTCACCCCTTCCATTTCTCTTGATCTTTTTCTAACCAGGGTTTCCTATGAGGGACTGAGAGACTGAGCCTGGAAGTATTTCTCTCCAATTTTAATTGTGAAGTCCTGCTAAGATTCCCTAAATCCAGGATAACTGGAGCAATAGGTTCTCCATGGGCTCACCTGTGAGACGTATCTTGGCAACAGAATGCAAATGGCCTTGGAAAGGGGCAAGAGTTATTGGGAGGGGGCCATCCTCACTTGTATGCAAGGGGAGATGGGGATCAGAGGTCAGAGTCAGGAACCATGTAGCTTTGACTCAGAGAGTGTCTAGCATTCACAACCAGCTGACATATGGTGATTACTAAGGACATATTGCCCCCTTTACTGAGACCTCTGTGCTTGGCAGGCTTCTGTTGGTCTGAGAGTGGTTGGTTACCCTGATCCCACTTGCCCCTGTGATGTTCCCGAATTCTGAAAAGAACAAAGTTTCAGCATGACCACTGTTCTTCCCCAGACGGTCAGGGCAGAGTCCATTCAAGGACTCTGGGACCAGAACCCAATTCCACAGGTATGGCTGATGGTCAGAACAAAGAAGCCAACATTTAGATAGAAGATGAGCGCCTCTACCCACTTAATGGAAGAGTAAGTCAAGAGCCAGAAACCTAACTGCCCTATCTATGTCAGGATGCATTTTCTTGTGACTGGTGCTTCCTTTCATCCCAACCCCCAGGTGTTTACTTTTAATTCTTGGGACAGCAACCTTGCCTAGAAAATGGTGCTCATGTCAGCAGTCACGACTTCATTCTATTTTCACCTGAGGTGAACAACTTTGGTCCTCAGTGTGTTTCTTCTGATTTATTGTTGTGGTTGTTATTATTATTATTAATTGTTATTATTATTAATGTGAAGAAAGCCTATTGATATACCATGGGCTTGGGGAAGGCAAAGTCAAATGTCAAGTTCACAAGGAGACTTTCATATGCTAAGGACTCACAGATTACTGGAGGCCTAGCTATAGTCAACCTACAGTGGTTTTTCCCTCTAGCAAAACATTTACATTAAGGCAGAAGGGAGTTCCTGGAGAAACACTTGACTCTGCCAGGCTCAAGTATTTGTCAATGGGCTGCAGGGAACAAGGAAATAAAGTTGTAATTGTTTTTAAATGTTTATTTTTTGAGAAAGGGGGAGGGAGAGAGAGTGAGAGACAGAGAGAGAGAGAGAGAGAGAGAGAGAGAGAGATCTTGCACCTGGACAGGGGCAGAGAAAGAGGGAGACGCAGAATCTGAAGTAGGCTCCAGACTCTGAGCTGTCAGCACAGAGCCCCTATGGACCTGGAACCCAGAAACCTTGAGATCATGACCTGAGTTAAAGTCCGAGGCTTAGGAGACTCAGCCACCCAAGAACCCCAGGTAATTCAGTTTTATATGCAATTTCCTTCTTGTCTCTTTTCCTCACATCACTATTAAGGTCAGTGTGATGTTGGGGCTCCAGGAAACTGAGTCTATAGGTTTCTGAAGATTAGTCTCCTGACGTTTTCTTGTTATTTACTAAGACACTTGTCAATTGATGGAGGCTCTATCACTTTAACCATTTGTTTTCTGTCATTTCCTTTGCCCTTGGGCAGCCAGGAGTGCCTGAGGAATGTCACACATATCCCACCTGGGGGTGGTCAGGTAATGTTAGCTTGTGTTTGTCCCTCAGCTTTCCTTCTCCTCCCTCCTGAAGCAGATGGATGATTCCCATTTACCCAGCCCATGTGTGTTTGTTCCTTCAGAAAACAGCAAGCTTGGCAGGATATTGTGCTATTCTCTTTATTCCCAAAATTATCCCATTCTCATCTGAAATGAAGATCTTTGGCTTTCTGTGTATCCAGTCCCATTTTCTTGCTCTTTTTGTAAGTCCCCACTTTGGGGAATTCAAAGCCAGACCTAAGAGCAATGTCCCCTCATTTTATTTGGGGAGCCTGGCCAAGTCATCCTGACTCTGGCATAGGTTGGGCAAAACCCCCTTGGGACTTGCCTTTTTGAAATATTTTGACAAGAAAAAGAAATAGGCACTTGAAGGTACCAGACAAAATGTTGGTGTTCGACAAGGCCAGAGAATTAGGAGGAAGCATCGTGAATTTCGGGGAGAAGAGCAACAGAGTCTGTCAGTTTCTTCTCAGTTTTATCCTATTCTCTGCTAAATGAAGACCTTTGACCCATCATATGTCCATTCTGATCCCCTAGCTGTTTTTCTAAAGAGGTCTTGAGTCACATTGAAATGTGGTAGGGCTTTCACTCACACAACAAATGCCCAGGGTTTGGTGGCCAGCTCCCACTCCATTCCTATACTAGTCTAGAGCAAACAGTTTTTGAGATACCCAAAGAATGATGAACTACCTGTGACTGACCTTGTGGGGCTTGGCATTGATGGTTACCTGTAATGCCCCCAATTTCGAATCTGAGAGACCACCAAGGAGCCGATACCGATGCAAACGCACAAGGGTTTATTTGCAAGCTCAAGCTTGGGCCCAAGTATACCCCACACAGCGGAGCAGGGACTTGGACCCCTAGGTTAAAAGGCATAGCAGTTTTATAGGGGCCAGTGGCCAATGAGATTGTAACACACACAGAATGTTGCATAGTCATGTCAGTCCACACGCAGGTGGCCAATTGAATTACAATTTACCCTATAGTAACTGTTTGAACTAGTCTATCACTCTGGTCAGAATTGGCGTGCAAGTTTGGTGGGCAAAAGGCGGGGTTTACATTCTTTGGCGGTTAGGTGTTCTGTATTCCTATATGAGCCGGTTTCCAGTAAGGGTGTGCTCAGCGTCTTGACTAGGGTGGGGGAGTATCTTAAGCAATAAGTAGGTCATGTGGGGGTTATACATGAGATGGTGGGTGTAGCACAAAATGGAGTTAGTCTTGCTCTGCTTGTCCAGGGGTAGGGGATTTTTGTTAAATTCCTTGGGTCCCACATACCTGAAAGAGCCTACGCCAGCCGACTCCATCTTGTTCTGAGTCCTCCACCTTGAGTGACTATGTCCCCGACTTGGCCCCTTTCCGGGAAAATCGCAGAAACCTCAGACCACGCCTCCTCCCCTTGAGTAACCTCCCGCTCACCCGTTCAAACTTCCCGATCAAAACACGCCTGGCGACCTGCATATCAGGACTCCAACCCTTCCCCAGCCAATCGGCCAAGGCCATGACCCTTCCCCAGCCAATCGGCTGAGGCTACAGCCATTACCTCACCAACTGCCCCTAGACCCCTAAAAAACCTTTGTGCTTTTGAAACTTGCTCTCTCTCTCTCCAGTATCTCACCGCTGCGTTGGTGCAGGTAGGGGACTGAGCTCGAGCTAGCTCGAATAAAGGCTCTTTGCTTTTGCATCAGACTCGGCTCCCTGGTGGTCTTTGGGGATCACGAATTCTGGGCATAACAATGCCCAGGTTGCCTCCTTACCCTGACTGCTTGAGATGCCTTCATATGGAAAGTAAATGGTTCCCAGATGGGCATTTAGTTTCCAGAACTGGCCAGGGCATTGCCTGTTCAAGGAATACTTCCACAGAGCCTGATTCCAAACACACAAGTGTCAAAACACATTACACCAAAACCACTGGTGACTATCAACTATAGGTCAGGGTAAGAAATCCACTCAGTTCCAGAAGCTTCTCATCCCTTTCTGAAGTCCCAAAAGAAGAATTCTTGCAAAACTTGTTGCCAGGGTAGCCAATGGAGGAATCCTTTGCCCCAGCCAAGAGGTGTTTCTCATTCCCAAGACAGCCAGCTTGCCAAAAGAGTGTTCTGGTCACTTCATTCTCAGATTTAGTCCATTCTCATTTGATAAGGAGAACTTTGACACTCCATGTATCCATTTCTATCATGTTGCCCTTTTTCAAACTAAGTCTTCCCTGTGAAACATTCACAGTCAGTGTCCAAAAGAGATCTCCTCTGCTTTTAACTAGACAGTCATGTTGAGCTCAACTTCTTCAGCTATAGGTTACACAACAGGGCCCCTTGAGACGTGCCTTTCCTAACTCTATTGACAAAGGGAGGCCTAAGGCATTGCAAGGTGCCCAAAATAGAATTTCTGCCCACAGGCCAAGTCAGGAGGAGCTGGGAGGGAGCTACCCTCCCTTGTGGGGCCAGAAGGAGCTTAGCTACTCATTTCACTCTCAGCATTATCCTGTCCTCATCTGTAGTGAAGAAATTGGGCCATTGATGTCTCCATTCCCATCCCCTGGCACTTTTTCTACCTAGGCATTCACTGTGGGGAATCAGGGCCAGAATGCAAGAGCCATGTCCTCTCTCATCAAGTGAGGAAACAGGCCACGTCCTCCCAAATTGGAGAAAAGTTGGGCAGCATGGGCCGACACACAGGGCTTGCCTTTCAGCATTACCATTGGCCACAAAATACATAGGGCATTTGAAGGAGCCCAGCACAGAATGTTTACAGGTAGGTAGGGACAGAGGAGTGGGATGGAACCAGCCTCACTTCTGAAGAGAGGGGCACCACATTCTAAATTATATCCTATATCTCTCCTCAAATAAAGAACTCTGGCCCTCCATGGGGCCCATCCCCTTCCAGATTTCCTAAGTTTAGGGTCACAATCAGGAGAAATGGGGTCGTCAATCACATAAAAAGCACTCAGGGATTAATGGTAATCTCCCCGACACTGCCTGCGCTAACCACAAGCAAGCAATCAGTTTCTGACATCCCAAAGAGAAAATCGCTCTCCTTTGACTGAAAGTGCGGTGCTTGACAGGCTGCAGGTGGCATGGGGATGTTTACCCTGATTGTGTCCCTCACTGGGCTCATTGAGCTGCCTTCATTCTGAAAAGCTGAAGGCTCTCAGATGGGCACTTTGCTCGCAGACATGGGTCAGTGCAGAAAGAGCCCAGACAAAGACTCGTGCACCAGAGACTGGTTCTCAACACTTGAAGGTCTGCAGGGAGACTGACCTTAAATCACTGAAGGAATATTGCATCTCTACTTGATGGAAAGGACAGGAGAAAAGGCAATGGCCAGAAGAATTCCTGGCTTACCAACCTTCTGGTTGAACATTTCGTGCAGTAGGGGCATCAGGTGTAGTCAGTGGACATATCCCTGGGTCCAAACCATTGGTGTGTCTTACCCTTAAGATTATGGTAGTCACTTTATTCTTTGCTTTGTCCTATTCTCCTCTGTATGAAAGAAGTTTGGGCCTCTGTGTATCCATGTCCATGTTTGGTCCTTTTTTCAAACTAGGTTTCCTCTGGTCTGAATTTGGGGCCAGATTTAAGACAAATTCAGTCTCATTTTAACTGAGGACTTGGGTAATGTTCCCTGGACTCTGGGATACTTTGGGCTATAGGGTCTTTCAGCACGTGTGTTTTAGAACCATGCATACATCAGGAAACCTAGTACATTTGAGGGACCCAGCATGGAATGTTTACATGTAGGCAGGCCCAGAAAAGTTAGGAGAAAACCAGTCCTGCTTCTGCAAACAAGAAAACACTGAGCCAAACAGTACATTTTCAGTTGTGTCCCATTATCATTTGAATTCCAGATGAAGGTTTCCTCTGGACTGGGCTTCCAGGCAAAACCAGTGGTGCTTGCCCTTTCCACAGTGCATAAGTGCTTCCTATTCTGAAGACAGCCAGCTTCAATAGATTATACTAGTGTCTCTATTCTCTGCTTAATCCCTTTCTCATGGGAAAGGAGGAACTTTGGCCTTCCATGCATCCATTCTTATTCCATCACTGGTTTTCTTTCTTGTTTTGAAACCTATTTGTAAACATGTCTCATTTTTGAGTGAGAGAGAGAGAGAGAGAGAGAATTATTGGGGTAGGGACAAAAAGAGGAAGACAGAAGGTCTGAAGCAGTCTCCACGCTGTGAGCACAAAGCCTGATGCGGGGCTTGATATCACAACCATGAGATCATGACCAGAACTGAAATCAAGAGTCAGCCACTTAACCGACTGATCCACCCAGGTGCCCCTTCCTTTGTGCTTTGTATATTCATATCTTTGTTCCCACTAGGCACAGTGATCCTGTAAATAATTCAGTGAAAACCCAGGGATTGGTAGAAAGGTCCCATGGTGCTTGAATGCTAACTGAAAGCATTCAGTTTCTGATACACAAAAGGATACACTGAATCCCTTTCACTGATGACTTTGTGCTTGAAAGCCTGGAGTTGGCATGGTAATAGTTAGCAGAACTACAACCACTGGCTGCTACAGATGCCTTCATTCTGAAGAGCAGACAGTTCACCCATTTGCAGTATTCTTCAGGACCTGCAGAATGTGCAGAAACAGCCCATTCAAGGATCAGTGCAACAGAGCCACTTTCCAAATACTTGAGGGTCAGCCTCAAGTCAAAAACTTCTAACTGTAGCATGACTGCCTCAGAGGACAGGAGGAAAAAAAAAATCCAATACCAGAAACTTTATGTCTCCTTCTGTAGGAACAGTGCAGGATGTTTCCCTTTGTCCTAACCCACACAGTGTCTTACTCCTGAGACAACCATCTTGCCAGGATATTGTGCTAGTCACTTCACTTTCTGCTATATATCATTCTCTTCTGTTAATAAAGAACTTTGATCTTCTGTGTATTCTCCCCCTCCCTGTTGCTTTTTCTAGCTCAGTTCTCCCTGTTTTCCATTCAGGCACAGTATCTCAGAGCCATTTCTTCTTTTAACTAGAAAATCTGGACAAGTTCTTGTCGCTCTAGGATACACTGGGCCACAGGGTCCCTCAAAAATTGCCTTTCAGTATTATGTTGACAAAGGTAAGCCCAGGGCATTTCAAGGTGCCTAGGATGAATGCATGTGTGTAGTCAGAATCAGAGATATCCAGAGGAAGCTATCCTCCCTTCTGGGAAAAGAGGAACATGGAGCTAGACAATTCATTCTCAGATTTATCCCATTCTCAGCTGAAATGAAAACCTTTGGCCCTGTGTGTAGCCATTCCAAGTCCCTGGCTGTATTGATCATATGTCGTGGGTCCCAGGGAAGGCTAATGAGGCTGTCCCCCACGTAGTAACTGCCCAGCCATTTCTAATGAGCTCTGACTCTAGTATATGCTAACCAAGAGCAGTCAGTTTCTGACATCCCAAAGGAAAGACTGCCTTCCTGGGAATACTTGGTGTTTGGCTGGTTGATAAAAGAAATAATGGTTAGCCAACTTGTCTCCCTCCCTGGGTGTTAAAAATGCTTTTACTCTGAAGATCAGTTGGTTCAACCATGGGAAGTATTCTTGAGGACCTGCTTAGCACTGAAAGAGACCATTCAAGAACTACTGCACCACATCCCATTTCTAAATACTTGAGCACATACCCCCTACCCTTGAATCACTGTTGCCTCTATCCACTGATAGGATGGAAAGGGAAAACAATGAGCTCCCAAAGCTTTCCTTCTCTTTCTCAAGAATATAGGCATCTTGCCATGAGGTCTCCTTCTGTAAACACTGGAGGTTTTCCTTTGCCCTAGACAAAGGAATGTTTCTTATTCCCAAGACAGCTTACCAGGAGATTGTACTAGTCATTGCATCCTCAGACTTATCCCATTCTCATCTCTCATAAGAACACTGTCCCTCTGTGTATCTATTTCCATACTTTTCCTCCTTTTTGCGTTCATTTTTATTTTAGAGAGAGAGCGAGAGTGAGAGAGAGAGTGTGTGTGTAGGTGGGGAGGGGTAGAGAGAAAGGGGCAGATGATCCCAAGCAGACTCCGTTCTGACAGGAGAGAACCTGATGTGGAGGTGGAGCTTGCAAGCCATGAGGTCATGACCTTAGTGATAGATGCTTTACCAACTGAGCCACCCGGCAGCCCCATTCTTTTTCTCTCTTAAATTTTGAAAATATTTATTTAATTTTGAGAGAGAGAGGGAGAGACAGAGACAGAAAGTTCGTGCAGGGTAAGGGCTGAGAGAGAGGGAGACAAAGAATCTGAAGAAGCAGGATCCAAGCTCCGAGCTGTCAGCACAAAGTCTGACATGGGACTCGAACTCACAAAATGCGAGATCATGACCTGAGCCGAAACCAAGAGTCAGAGGCTTAAGCGACTGAGTAATCCAGGAGCCCCTTTTTAATCTTTTTAAAACTAGAATCTGCAATGGGCCAATCAGATCCCATGGTTCAGAGCAATTACCTCTGATTTTAATTGTGGAATCTGGATGAGTTCTTGTGACGGCAGAGTAGGTTGGGCTATGGGAGCTCTGCAACATACCTTCCAGATATATATTGACAAAATTAGATGTAGGTCAGTGGAAAGTACCCAGCATAGAATATTTTTGTGTAGCTAGGGCCAAAGGTGTTGGGAGGCAGCTGACCTCACTTCTGGGGCAAGGGCAAATGGAGGGAGACATTTCTCTCTCAGCTCTCTTCCATTCTCATCTAAAAATTTGGCTGTCCATAGAGCCATTCCCATCCCATAGCTATTTGCAAACTAGGACTTGGTTTGCAGGCTGAGTGGGCCAATGAGGCTGTCAAGCACACAGTGAGCTCCCAAGAATTGGTGGTGAGTTCTCACTCTGCTTCTGTGCTAACCAAGAGTAATGTGTTTCTGACAACCCAAAGGAAAGATTGCTCTGCTGTCAGAGAGCACTTAGTGCCTGGCTTCAGATTCTGAAGAGCACATAATCCACGCATATGAGGTATGTTCCAGGATCTAGACAGTGCAGACATTGGTCCTTCAAAACCTAATGTGCCACAGGAACAGTTCCAAACACTTTAACAACAGCCTGGAGCATGGACCCACTACCCCTGAATCCCTGCTGCCTCTACACCCTGATGAGAAGGGCAGGAAAAACAGTCAAGGCCAGAGGCTTTCCCTCTCTTCAGGAGGAAATATGCAGACCTCTTGCAGACTGGGCTTTCAGGAGGTTTCCCTTTAGAGGTTTCATCTGTCTCTGGCCACAGGTGTTTCCTACTCCTTAGGCAGGACCTTGCCAGGAAATTGTCCTTCTAGAAACTTCATATTAATCTGTGTCCCATTCTCATCAATAATGAAGCACTTTGGCCTTCCACATTTCCATTTCAATGAATACCTTTTTTTCTGTTTGCAGAGTCGTTTCTCCCTGGGTGCCATTCAGAGCCAGTGTCTCAGGGAAATATCCTTTCCTTTAAGTTGGGGAATCAGGACACATCCTGATGTCTCTGGCATACTTGGGACACAGGATCCCTCATTGTGTGCCTTTTGGAAGTGTGTGGACAATGGGAAGCATAGGGCCAGTGAAGGTGCCCAGCAGAGTGTCCATGTGTAGGCAATGCCAGGGTTTGGGAGGGAGCTGGCCTTACATCTGATTAAAGGAGAGACCATGTTAGACATTTCATTCCCCACTTTATCCTAATCTCCTCTGTAATGTAGAAGCTTGGCCTCCCAATAACCCTTCCCATCCATTTTCCATTTTCCCAACTAGGTCATGGGTCACAACCAGGTGGAATTGGTCTGCCAGCCACATATCCAACATCCAGAATTTGTGATGAAATACCACTCTTGTCCTGTGCTATGTGAGAGCAATCAGTTCCTTTGTCCCAAAGAAGAATCACCCTCCTGTCCATGAGCACGTGTTGTTTGGCCCAGGTAGTCTCTGTGAGGAGAGGCCAGGTTGCCTCCCTCCCCTGGCTGATTGAAATGTCTTCATCCTCTAAGGCAGATGGATCAGGCATGCAGAGTAGACTGCAAGCTATTCAGCCCAAAAAAAGCCTTAGAAGGAATACTGCACCATGATTTGGTTAAAAAAACCACAGTACCCTCGGCAGCACAATTACTAGTGAATCACTTCCTTGAGGGTAAGGGCATACAAAGGAGAGAAGGTCAGGATCCTTCTCGTTCTGAAATAAAAGTGCAAGCCTTTTGCGAAATGAGCACCCAGGTGTAGGCAATGGATGTTTCCCTTTGCCCCTGCTCACAGGTGTTTCTTACTATAGACAACAGCTTCTCCAGAGATTATGTTATGCACCTCCTTGCCAGCTTCATTCTGATCTCCTTTGTAATGAAGCACTTTGGACCTCTGTGTATTTCCCTCCTTTTGCTCTTTTTTTCAAACTAGGATCTTGCTGGAGTCCATTCAGAAGCAGTGTCTCAGAGTAATATCGTCCACTTTAAACTGAGGAGTCTGGCTGAGTCATAGTGACTCTGGCATAGACTGGCAACAGGACCTCTTGTAACCTCCCATGAGAACTCTGTTGACAATGAGAGGAATAGGGCATATGAAGGTGCCAAGTTGAGTATGGGTGGATGGGTGTAGGAGGTCCCAGAGGTTTGGGGAGGGATTGGCCTTACACATGCAGTACAGAGAAATGAAGGTAGATATACATGCCCAGTATTACACATTCCCATCTGTAATGTAGATAATGGCCTCCTTTCTAGCCATTCCTACCAATTTGCTATTTTCTAAGTCCTTGGATACATTCATGGATGATTGGGCTTCCACTCACTTCACACTGCAGAGTCCACAGATGGGTGCTAAACTCCCACTATAGGACTTTGCTATGTGAGAGCAAACAGTAACTTCAAATCAAAGGAAGGATGGCCGTCTTGTCCCTGAGTTCTTGGTGCTTGGCCAGCTCTGGTAAGTGCAGTGAAGGATAGAAATGCCTTCATTCTGAGTCGGACATGATTCCCATATGCACACTATGCTTCAGGACCTGGTCAGAACCGAAAGGGCCCTTTCAAGAACTGCTGCATCAGTCCCAGGCTTCAAACACCTGATCACCAGCTAGGTGCAGGAACCCCTTACCTCCAAATCAATGCTGATTCTATTTCATTATGGGAAGCACAGGAAAAACCACCAAACTCAGCTTTTCCTGTTTGTTACTGAACAATACATAACTCCTGCAGAATTTCACTCTTGGGTGTTGTCAATGGAGTTTTCCTTTTACACTAGCCCTCAGGTCTTTCTTACACCCCAGGAGATAGAAGCAGGCACTTAATTCTAACTTTAGCCCATTTTCTTCTGTAATGAAGACCTTTGATCTTCATGTTGCCTATTTGCATTGTATTGCTTTATTAAAAAAAAAAAAACTAGGTTCTACCTGGGAGCCATTCAAAGCAAGAGGCTCAGAAGAATGTACCCTGTTTACACTAGAACTTTCCAGGATCCATGGATCTGTGTCAGGTACACAGACCAGGTCCAACCATTGGTGTGGAGTTCCCAGTAAGTTCCTGAGCCAATTGACATCTCTCAGTGTCTGGTATCCCAGAGGTAAGCAGGTCCCTCTGTCCCTGGGGGCTTGGTGCTTAGTCAGCTAGAGTCATAGCAGGGATGGGTAACCAGATGGCCTCCCTCCCCTGGCTGACAGAGGTGCCTTCATCCTGAAGAGTAGATGGTTCATGCATGTGTACTCTGATTCAGGCTGTGGTTAGTGCCCAAAGGGACTTCAAAGTTAATATTGGATCCAGGCCAGGTTCTAACCACTTGACCATCAGCCAGGAGCCACAAACAGCCACAGCTTTAGCACTGCCGCCCATCCTCGAATGAGAAAGAGCAAGAAACAGGCCCAAATCCAGGGCTTTCCCTCTTTTTCTGAAGGAAGAATGCAGACCCTTTGTTGGTAGGGCTCCCGGGTGTAGCCTGTAGGGGGCTCCCTTCACCAAAGTCCACATGTCCTGCCTATTCCTGAGAGAGCCAGCTTGCAAGGAGTTGGCACTAGTCACTTCATTCTCCACATGATCATTCCTCATTCCTAGTGAAAAACTCTGGCCCTCCTTGGATCCATTTTCACCCTTTTGCTCTGTATTCACACTAGGTCCTCTATGAGGTACATTCCATGTAGTCTCTCTTAGGAATATCCCTGGAATTCAGCTGGACATCCTCATCTCATCCTTGTGACTCTATGATAGGTTTGGCCACAGGACCCTGGCAAGACGATGTCAAAACCATGCAGGCATTCAGAGACCTAGAGCATTGGAAGGGCCCAGGTTAGAACATTTGCACTTAGGCTGGGCCAGACGGCTGGGAAGAGAGGTAGACTCCTTTCTTGGCTGAGGGGACATGAAGTTACACAGCCCCTTTCCAAATTGTTCCCATTCTCATTGGATATTTGGAACTTTTGCCCTCCTTATGGACACTCCTTTCCCATGGTTCTTTGTATAACTATTACCATGTTTAGACTTAGGAACCATAGAGCTGTCACTCACTCAACCCGTGCCTAGCAATAGATTTTCAGACAAGCCTGTCCATGTTGGAGGTGGGGCCCAAGCCAGGCAGTGCCATAGCAGCCTCAGTGGCCCAGCAAAACCACTTGTGGTCATGGTGTGGCAAACCTGGCATTAGCCTGTGCAGTGCTGTCCTCCTTCATCACACTCAACAGTACCACAGTGGCAGTTCTTGCTAGCAGGACTAGGCCCTCAACAGCCCCAAAAACCATGGAAGAAGGCAGGGACTGGCAGATAGGGTGGTACCCTGGTCTTTGGGAGGGCAGCACCTGGTCTTTGCCTCCTTACCAGTTCACTTCTCCCAGCACATGTTTGGAAGATTAACGTGCTCTCACATGTGTACCCTCATATGAAATGGATAAGCATGATATGATGTGGTGAAGAAAGCCAGGGATATCCTATAATGAGGATGTTGTGAGTCAAGATGGTGGCCAGTGTGCAATATGCCTGGAAGAAATGCAGAGGGTGGTACTAGAGCTGGGTTGCCTTGTCTATCCACATATCATTGGGGTTGCACTGGTTTAAAACAAATAGATGTTGCCCTGGGCATTCAGATAGTGTAGCAGATGCCCATTTTATAGTTATTTTGTCTTTTCAAGATGCTTGAAACCCCAGAGGCTCTGAGGACCTTCCATGGCAAAACAAAAACACAGTTCTGTGAGATTCATGCAGAGATGAACCATCATACAGGGAAAACTATCTTGCTGAAGAGCCAGGGGACCTTAGGCCAAACATCTGCCACAGTCACAATGACTAGACCAGAATCCCCAGGTCAGGGCCCACGATATGACTGTAAAAGTTAAAATAGAACAAAAGGGTGAAAATAGATAGAGGGAGGGCCACAGTTCTGTATAAGGGATAATGAAGTGATGTGACTGGCACAGTCTTCCCCAGCTCACTGACTCAGGAAGAATAAACACCTGTGGGTTTTTGAAAATGGTTGCATATATAAGTTACACCTGTAGGCCTCGTCAGCAAGAAACCTGCTCAGATTTTTCTTTCAGAATCAGAGGGAAAGACCTGGTTCTGCATAGGTGTCCTGTCCTTGCCATCAGTACATAAAGGTAGCAGTGATACAGCTGTAGGAGGGCTGTGCTCCCCGATGATGGAAGCGTTTGGAAGCAGGTCTTGTGCAGGATTCCATCCAAAGGTACTTTCTGTGCTGAGCAGATCCTGGACCATCCTGCCCACGTGAAAACCTGCTGTACTTCAAAATTAATGGATCTCCATTAGTGAGGGGAGTGAGGCCAACTGGATACTCATGCTCATACATATGCTAGCCAGATAAGCAACACAATGTGCTCAGGGAGAGAAGGGCCAAGTTTCATCTGGGATAATAGACCCATATACCTTCAGGAACTGACTGGGAAACTGGCACCATTCATACAGCCATGGCTCCTGGAACATGAACGAAGACCTAGCGAGGAAAGCAGCCTTGGGATGTGCATGAGTACAAGCAGTGCCAAGATCTGCATCTCCAAAGAGCTGGCATCCATCAACGAAAAAGATATCTTTCTTAATTAACTCTCGATCCAGACAGGAGGCCAGGTCTATTCCTAAAACCTCTGGCCTATCTTACACAAAAGTATTCTCCACCGGCCACCTACAGATACTCTAGGCCTGGTGATGTCCACAAATTCTGGAACCCAACTGCAGGATGCCTGTGGCCAAACATATTGCACACTCACCAGGATTGCACCAGACTCCCAGCTTAAAAGGAAATTACATGACTCTAACACAAGGGCTCTGAAACAATTCCAGGGAGACTCTTGTTTCCAAAGAAAAGAAATTATTTACTATAGTTATAAAAGCCTACTAAGCAACAAGAGCTCAGGGACATGAGAATCAATTGCCCTCTGGGACATCAGACACACAGAACCCTCCACTGGCTCAGGAACTGACTGGAAACTCACAATCATTGTAACTCAGTTGTGTAAGGGAGTGTCACATGGTCTCAGTGTGTGAAGTGAGACCAAATTAGAAAATCAGCAGTGGGAGAGGAATGACTACAAGGTGAGTCAAAGCTATCCATTCAAATGGGAATGGGTGAAATAGAGGAAGGAGACCTCTACTTTCCCTTCCTTTTGTCCCACAAAGGAGGTGGGATCCACCACTAACCTGTGGCTTAGTATACCCACAAGCATTCTCCCTGGGCACCTTTACACACCTTAGGTTTGGGGGAGGCCACATCAATCTGAAACCAAACTGAGAAGTACCCAATGCAATATCTGTGTTACCGTCAAAAGGACACCACGAAATCTGCAAACTGAAAAAAGAGGATATTACTCTAAGACTCTGTTTGGAATAGTCTCTATGCAAACCCTCTTTCATCAAAAGGGCAAAGGGGTGGTGGTGGAGACACACACTGCCAGAGTTGTTCATCACGCATGAGACTTGGAGAATGTTGAGAATGAAGTACCCAGCGCAGTCTCCTATCAACTGGGTTGTATCTGGAATAAGAAACACCTGTGGGTTTAGCCACCGGAGCCCCCTGAACAACTATACCTGAGAGCTCTGTCAGCATGAAGCCTGCATTCTTTCTTTGGGAGCCAGTGATTTCTGGTTTGTTCTATCCCTGCCACATTTCCCATCAGTTGAGGGAGGTATCAGTGCTTGAGTTGTAGCTCTGAGGGCTCTTACTCAGAGATCTGCAACAAGGACTTGGTTCCCTAATTCCTGGCAAGGGCTCTTCCAATGCTGACCCCTCCTCATTCATACTGCCCATGTGCAAACTGTGTGCTTCTCAGAATGAAGGCAACTGAATCATCCATTTCGGGGAGGCAAGCTGGCTCCCCTTCACCCTCCATAGTACAGCAGGCCAAGCACCAAGCACCTAGAGACTAAAGACCTTGTTTTCTTTGGTAGAGCAGAGCCTGATAACTTTCACTGAACACAGGAGCAGAATGAGAGTTTCTGGCCATCCCAGGGATGCCAGCTGAGTGAGTGATGCATCCATGGTCACTATGAGAGAAAATATATAAATTGTCAGAAATACAGCAAGGGGAAGGAACTGCATGCCAGATAGGCCAAATATCAACATTTCAGAAGATGTTTTGCATCATTTGCCCTTGGTCCAGAAGGAAGCAAGCTCCCTACCCAAGTCTCTGGCTCAGCCCACACACACCAAACATACTCTGCTGGTCTGCTTCAAATTACCTGGGCCTCTGAATGACCACATACTTTTGAAACCCGGTGAATTAACAAAGATAGAGCCCCGTGGCAAAACCTCTCCCCCAGTCACAAGTACTGGACCATAATCCCAGGTGGAAGGCCGAGGATAAGTCTCTTGAGACACTGACTCTGAACAGATCGTGAGAATAACCTTGTTTCTACAAGAGAGCAAAGATGTGTCAAGGTGGATAAGGAGGGCCAGAGTTCTGCAGACTTTGGATGAGGAAATTTATTGGGAATGGAGTGCCCAGCACCAGCTACTGGCAATCTGGCCCTAAGAAGAAACACCAGAGGGATTAGGCAAAGGCGCCCTCTAGTGTCTCCATCTGGGAGCCCTGTCAGCTACATGCCTGCCTTCCTCCTTCAGAAGGACCTAGAGAGCCCTGGGAAATGTCTGATTTTCTTGCTTTTCCCATCACTGAATGGAGTAGGCAGTGAAAGTGCTGTAGCTGGGAGCATCCCCCATCTGTGGCCCCAAAGTGTGAAGAGGGATTCCTGTGAGGGCTCTTTATGTGCTGACCAGCTTCTGGAGCCTACTGTTCCTGTGTGAACTATCTACTTTTCTGAAGGAAAATACCTCAATCAGTCAGAGCAAGGAGGCAATCTGGCTCCACTCCCCCCACCCCTTGCAACAAACAGCCAAGCACCAAGCTCAGGAGTAGGTAGGCTATTCTTCTTTAGGATATCCTAAGCTCATAGTTGTTACTGAGCACGGGACCCAGTAGGAAGTCCACTCCCATCCCTGGGCACCTGCTGAGTTAATGCCAGCTCCATGGCTCCTAAGGTTGAATGAAGAGGCAGTCAGAAGCACAAGAATGACTTAAACCAGGACCAAAGGGCGATCAATATTTCCATCCAATGGAAATGCGATCAGAGTGGAAGGGAGATGCTTATCTTCATTTCCCCTAGGCCCAGCAAGGAGGCAAGCTCCCACTGATATCTCTGACCCGTCCTCCCCACAAACAATTCTCGGCTGGTCCCCTTCTGATGCCCAGAGCTCTGGATGTCCATGTGGTCCTGAAACCAAGAGCCTATGTTCCTTTGGCTCCACCTGTACAACAGTCATAAGTGCTGGTCCCCATTGGACATCTGCAAGCCAGAGAGAGCACTCTGAGAGACTGAATTTGTAGGAACCCCAAGACAAACCCTCATGGATGATAAAGCAATGTCATGAAACTGGAAACACTGAGGGCCAGAGTTCTTCATGTTTAGAAGAACCTGACTAGCACAATGTATTCAGAAGCTGGCTTGCTGAGGACTCACAAAAAACTTTGTGGGCATTCACTGCAGGAGTGCTCCAAACGATGCTCATTGGAGCCCTGTGAACAAAAGGCCCACTTTCTCCCTTAAGAAACAGAGGGGAACTATGGCTTCTGGTGTGCTTCTGCCCATCGTATCCATCAAGAGAGGCATCAGAGTTTCTGAGTTATGAAGAAGGTGCTTCCATGTGACAACCAAGAGGCAGGAATGAGGCCTTGGTGTAGTGTATATTCAAAAGGCTTTTGGGGCACTGATCAGGTCATGGAACATGCTGAACATGCACAGACTGTTTTTCTTAAGGAGAGTAGCTCCATCCATTGGGGGGGGGGACGGTCCATATGACTACACATTCGCATGATACTGTAGCTGGCCCAGCACCAAGAACTCAGGGACAGGGTGCTAGGTGTCCTCTGGAGTATCAGACTCTGAGAGCACTGAATTGGCTCAGGAAAGCCATGGAAACACACATCCACACCAGGGACCCTGGTTGTTGTAGGGGACAGACAAGGGTCTCTGTGTGTGTACTGAGATTTAGCTGGGAAAGCAGAAATGGGAGGGTAATGACAACAAGGTGAGTCAAAGCTGTGTATTCAAACTGGATGGGGGACACCAAGGAAGGAGACAACTAACTTCTCTTCCCCATATCCCACATAGGAGGTGAGATCTACCCCCAATCTCTGGCTTAGCCTACCCAGAAGCATTCTCCCTGTGCACCTGCACACACCCTGGGTTCTGGGAGGGCCACATTCTGAAACAAAATTCAGAAGGGACCAAAGCAACACCTCTATCACCATGACAAAAGCACCATCATGCCCCCAAGCTGAAAGAAGATAATATTACTCTGAGACCCTGTCTTGGAATAGTTTCCATGCAAACCATCTCTCATCAAAATTGTGAAGGTGTGGCAATGGAGACACACATTGCCAGAGTTTTTCATCACACAGGATTTGTAGAAAGTTGAGAATGAAGTACCAAGTTCAGTCTCATATCACCCAGGTTATATCCAGAATAGGAAATGTCTGTGGGCTTAGGCCAAGGGAGTTCTCTGAGGGACTACACCTGGGAACCCTGTCAACAAGAACCCTGCCTTCTTTCTTAAGGAGTCAGGGATTTCTGGCTTGGTGTATCCCTGCCACTCTTGCCATCAGTTGATGGAGGCAGCTGTGTTTGAGCTGTAGCTATTGGGTTCTGAGGGCTCTTGCTCAGGAATCTGCAACAAGGACTTGGTTCCCTAATTCCCTAATTCCGCCTGTTCCTATTGCCCATGTGCAAACTGTCCGCTTCTCAGAATCAAGGCAACTCAATCATCCAGGTCAGTGAGGCAAGCTGGCTCCCCTTCACCCTCCATAGCACAGCAGGACAAGCACCAAGCACCCAGGGACTCAAGGCCTTCTTTCTTTTGGTAGAGCAGAGCCTGATAGCCATCACTGAGCACAGGAGCGGAGTGGAGTTTACAGCCTACATAGGGATGCCATCTGAGTGATGGCTCCATGGCTCCTATGGGAGAAAACAGTAAATTGTCAGGAATACAGCAAGGGATGGATATGGGTGCCAGGTGGGCCAAAGCTCAATATTTCCAGTGGGAATGGAGATCCACTTGGAATTAAGATGTCTTGCTTCATTTGCCCTCATTCTAGAAGGAGGCCAGTTCCCTGCCCAAATGTCTGGCATAGCCTACATACCAAATATCCGCTGCTGAATCCCTTCAAATGCCCTGGGCCTATGAATGCTGCTTACTTCTGAAACCCAGTGAATTAAGGAAGAATGAGCCCTCTGGCAAAACTTGTCCCCAGTCACAGGACTGGACCATGCTCCCAGGAGGAAGGCAGAGGATAGGACTCTTAAGACACTTATTCTGAATGGATTGCGGGAAGAACCATGTTTCTACAAGAGATCAAAGATGTGTCAAGTTGAATAAGGAGGGCCAGAGCTCTTCAGAGCTTGTAAGAGGAATTGTATGGAGATGGGAATGCCCAGGCCCTGTTTCTGGAAACCTGGGTGTAAGAAGAAGACCAGAGGACTTAGGCAAAAACACCATCTAAGGTCTCCATCTGAGAGCCTGTCAGCACCAGGCCTGCCTTACTCCTTCAGAAGGGCCTAGAGAGCCCTGGGACTTGGTGTTCTTTCCATGCTTTTCCCATCATTTAATGGAGTGAGCAGTGACAGTGCTATAGCTGAGAGGTGCCCCTAGCTGTGGTTCCAATGTGTGGAGAGGGGCATTGGTGTCATCTTCCTGTAAAAGAGTCTTTCTGTGTGACCAACTTCTGGAGCCTACTGCTCCTGTATGAACTGTATGCTTTTCAGAAGGAAGGCACCTCAATCAGGCAGAACATGGAGGCAAGCTGGCTCCCCTCACCCCACCCCTTGCTACAAACAGCCAAGTACCAAGCTCAGGAAAAGGAGGGCTATTCTTTTTTGGGATATCTGATCCTCATGGATGTTACTGAGCACGGGACCCAGGGAGAAACTGATGCCCATCCCTGTTTGCCTGCTGAGTGAGTGCCAGCTCAATGGATCCTAAGGGTGAATGAAGAGGCATTCAGAAACACAGGAAGGGAGATGGAATGGCTATAGCCATGACAAAAGTGTGTTCAATATTTCCATCCAAAGGGAATGTGATCAGTGTGGAATGGAGATGTTTATCTTCATTTCCCCTAGGCCCAGCAAGGAAGCCAGATGCCCACTCTTACATCTGGCCCAGCCTCCACACACACCTCTCTCCTGGGCCCTCCCGATGCCCTAGGTCTCCAGATGTCCATGTAGTCCTGAAACCAAAATGCCAGAGCCCCTTTGTCTCCATCTATCCCATAGTCACAAAGGCTGCTCCCCATTGGACATCTGCAACTCAGAGATAGTATTGTCTGAAAGACCGATTTTGTATGGACCCTGAGATGATCCTTGATGGATAATAAAGCAATGTCATGAAACTGGATACACCGAGGCCACAGTTCTACATGAAGGATGAGAATTGGATAATGTTTAGAAGAACCTGACCGGTACAATATATTCACAAGCTGGCTGGCTCAGGAATCACAAGAACCATTTGGGGGCTTTGGGTATGGGAATGTTCCAAAGGATGCCCGTTTTAGCCCTGTGAGCAGGAGGCCTACATTCTCCCTTAAGAAATAGAGGGAAACACTGGCTTCTAGTTCATTTCTGCCCATCATATCCATCGAGAGGGTCAGCAGCGGATCTGAGATATGAAGAATGTGCTTCCATGCGACATTCAAGACGGGGGAAAGAGATCTTGGTGAACTATTTATTCAAAGGGCTTTTTGTGCACTGATCAGGTCGTGGTGCATGCTGCACTTGCCAGACTTCGATTAAGTTCTTTTGATTGAGGGTGGCTCCATCCATTAGGGGTGGGGGTCCAGGTGGCTACCCATTCCCACAATACTATAACCTAACACCACCAAAGGCTCAGGCACAGGGGGAATAGATGTCCTCTAGGACATCAGACTCTGAGAGCCATGCATCAGGTAAGGAAAGACTTGTGAACTCACCTTCAAATCGGGGATCTCAGTTGCTATAGGGGACAGACACAAGGTCTCCATTTGTGAACTAAGACCAAGTTAGGAAAGCAGCAATTGGAGAGGAATGACTCCAGAGAGAGTCAAAGCTATGCGTTCAAATGGGCACGGGAGAAACCGAGGAAAGAGACCCCAACTTTCCCTTCCCCTTGAACCACATGTGAGGTAGGATCCACCTGCAACTTCAGGTTTGGCCTACCCACGAGCATTCTTCCTGGGCACCTTCACACACCTTGGGTATAGGCAGAGCCATATCATTCTGAAACCAAATTGGGAATGGTCCAATACAAAAAAATACATTCTCAAAAACACAGCAAGGCAAAGGAAGTTTGCTCCACGTGGGCCAAACTCACCATTTCAAGTGAGAATGGGGATCAACTTCAAAAGAAAATCTTTCACTTCATTTACCCTCAGCCCAGCCAGAAGGTGGTGGGCATACATGCCAAACATCCTCTGCTAGGTCTTCTAAAATGCCCCGGGCCCAGGATGGTCACATACTTCTGAAACCCAGTGATTTAATGAAGAAAGGGACCTGTGGCAAAACATCTCCCACAGTCACAAGGACTGGACCAGACTCTCAGGTGGAAGGCAAAAGGTAGGACTGTTGAGACACTGATTCTGAACAGATTGTGAGAATAACCTTGTTTCTACAAGAGAGCAATGATGCATCAAGGTGGATCAGGAGGATCAGAGCTCTTCGGAGCTTGGAAGGGGAATTCCATGGAGAAGGCAGTAGCCGGCACCAGCACCTGGCAATCTGGGTATAAGAAGAATAAGCTTATGCCAAAGCTCCATCTAGTGTCTCCATATGGGAGCCCTGTCAGCACCAGGCCTGCCTTCTTCCTTCAGAAGGACCTAGGAGCTCTGAGAATTGGTCTGCTTTTTTGCATTTTGCATCATTGGATGGAGTGAGCAGTGACAGTGCTATGGCTGGGAGGTTCCCCCAGCTGTGGTTCCAAAGTATGGAGAGGGACATTAGTGCCCCCTTCTTATAAAGGATTCTTTCTGTGCTGACCAGCTTCTGGAGCCTATTTCTCCTGTGTGAAATGTCTGCTTTTCAAAAAAGGAAGTCACCTCAATCAGGCAGAACAAAGAAGCAAGCTGGCTCCACTCCCTCCCCCCCCCCCGCATCACCTGGTACAGACAAGCACCAAGCTCAGGAATAGGAGGACTATTCTCCTTTGGGATGGCTATCAGATGCTGATGGTTGTAAGTGAGCAAGGGACAAGTCCAAACCCAACGCATATCCCTGGGTGCCTGCTGAATGAGGCCAACTCCATGGCTCCTAAAGGTGAATGAAGAGGAAGTCAGAATCACAGGAAGGGAGAGGATACGGCTGCAGCCAGGACCAAAGAGCTTTCAATATTTCCAACCAGTGGGAATGTGATCAATGTGGAATGGAGATGTTTATCTTCATTTCCACCAGGCCCAGCAAGGGAGACAGTTCCCTGCTAATATGTCTGGCCCAGCAACCCCACACACAGCTCTCAGCCTGACCCCTTCCATTTCTCTAGGACTCTGCTTGTCCATGTAGACCTGAAACCAAAGTGCCAAGGCCACATTGGCTCCACCTGTCCGACGCTCACAAAGGTTATTCCCTATTGGACATCTTCAAGCTGGAGATAGTACTCTGAAAGACTGAAATTGTGTGGATCCCAAGACGAAACCTGATGGATGATAAAGCAATGTCATGAAACTGGATACACTGAGGACCAGACTTTTTCATGTTTGGGAGGACCTGACTAGCACAATGTATTAGCAAGCTGGCAAGCTCAGAAATCAAAAGGACATTTTGTGGGCTTTGGCTCTAGGAGTCCTGCAAAGGATGCCCATTGGAACCCTGTAAGAGGCCCACATTCTCCTTTAAGAAATAGAGAGGAATATTGGCTTCTGGTGAGCTTCTACCCAGAATATCCTTCGAGAGGGGCAGCAGGGGCTCCGAGATATGAAGAATGTGCTTCCATGTGATGATCAACAGGTGTGAATGAGGCCTTTGTGCACTATTTATTCACAAGGCGTTTTGTACACTAATCAGGTCGAGGACCATGCTGCACATGCACAGTTTGTTCTGTGAATTGAGGGTAGCTCCATCCATTAGAAGTGGGGTAAAGGTGGCTACCCATTCCCACGATACTATAACCTACACACCACCAAGGGCTCAGGGATGGGGGGATAGCTGTCCTCTTGGACATCAGACTCTGAGAGCCATGCAACAGGTCAGGAAAGATTTGGAAACTCACACTCAAACAGGTGACCTCAGTTGCTGTAGAGGACAGACATAAGGTCTCCATATGTGAACTGAGAACATGTTAGGAAATCAGCAATGGGAGAGTAATGACTCCAAGGGAAGTCAAAGCTGGGCATTCAAATGGGCACAGGGGAAACCGAGGAAGGAGACCCCAACTTTCCCTTCTCTTTGACCCACACAAGAGGCGGGATCCACCCCCAAACTTGGACTTAGTTTACCAATGAGCATTCTCCCTGGGCACCTTCACACACCCTGGGTATGGGGAGGGCCACAACATTCTGAAACCAAATTGAGAAGTGACCAATTCCATACATCTATCTCCATCAGAATCATACCACCAAACACCCAAGCTTGAAACAAGAGGATATTACTCAGAGACAGTGTCCTAGAATAGTGTCCATGAAAACCCTCTTTCATCAAAAAAAGCTCAGGAGTGGCAATGGAGACATACACTGCCAGAGTTCTCCACCACACATGAGATTTGGAGAAAGTTGTGAATGAAGTACCCAGCACAGTCTCCCATCAACCAGGTCATACCCAGAATAAGAAAGGCCTGTGGGATTAGACCAAGGAGGCCCTCTGTAGGACTACACCTGGGAGCCCTGTCAGCAAAAAGCCTGCTTTCTTTCTTTAGAATTAAGTGATTTCTGGTTTGGTCTATCCCTGCCACGTTTCCAATCAGCTGATGGAGGCAGCAGTGTTTGAGCTGTAGCTACAGGGTTCTTAGGGTTCTTGCTCAGGAATCTGCAACAAGGACTTGGTTCCCTAATTTCTGGCAAGGGCTCTTCCAATGTTGACCCCTCCTGGTTCATACTGCCCATGTGCAAACTTCTGCCCTACTCAGAATGAAGGCACCTCAGTCATCCAGGTCAGTGAGGCAAGCTGGCTCCCCTTCACCCTGCATAGTACAGCAGGCCAAGCAGCAAGCACTCAGGTACTCAAGGCCTCCTTTCCTTTGGTAGAGCAGAGCCTGATAGATCTCACTGAGCACAGGAGCAAAGTGGGAGATTGTTGCCTAGCCAGGTTTGCCAACTGAATTAGTGATGGCCCCATGGCACCTAAGGGAAAAAAAAACACACTGTGAGACACGAAGCAAGGGGAAAGGGCGCCATGTGGACCAAAGCTCAACAGTTGTGGTGAGAGTAGGTATCCACTTGGAAAGATGGCTTTCTTCATATGCCTCTGCCCAGAATGAGGCCTGCTCTCTGCCCAAATCTCTTACCCAGCCTAAACACCAGACATCCTCCACTGGTCCCTTCATATCCCTGGGCTCTGAATGGTTGCATATTTCCAAAACCCAGTGAATTAGTAACGAAGTAGCCCTGTGGCAATGTCGCTCCCACTGTCACAAGTACTGCATCAGACTCCCAGGTGGAAGACAGGGGCTAGTCCCTTGAGACACTGATTCTGAATGGACTGTGGGTAGAGCCTTGTTTCTACAAGAGAGCAAAAATATGTAAAGGTGGATAAGGAGGGCCAGAGAGCTTCAGAGATTGGAAGGAGAATTCTATGGAGAAGGGAGTTCTCACCACCAACTCCTGGCAACCTGGCTGTCTGTGAGAAGAAACAACAGAGGGCTTAGGCAAAAGTTCCCTCTAGAGTCTCCTTCTGGGATCTCTGTCAGAACAGGACTGCTTTATTCCTACAGAAGGACCTATAGAACCCTGGGACTTGGTTTGCTTTTGTTGCATTTCCCATCATTGAATGGAGTGAACAGTGGCAGTGTTGTAGCTTGGAGGTTCGCAGAGCTGTGGCTACAGATTGTGGGCAGGGACATTGGTGCCTCTTCAATACAAACTCTTTCTGTACTGACCAGTTTCTGGAGCCTACTGCTCCCGTGTGAACTGTCTGCTTTTCAGAAGGAAGGCATCTCAATCAGGCAGGTCAAGGAGGTGAGCTGGCTCCCCTCCACCCTGCTCCTGGCTACAAACAAGCAAGCACCAAACTCAGGGATAAGAGGGCTATTCTTCTTTGTGATATCTAATGCTCGTGGCTGTTACTGAGCCTGGGACCATGTGGGAAGCCGACCCCTGTCCCTGGGTTCCTGCTTAGTGAGTGCCAGCTCCAAGGCTCCTAAGAGTGAATGAAAAGGCTGTCAGAAACACAGGAAAAAAGATGGTATGGCTGCAGCCAGAACCAAAGGGCATTCAATATTTCCATAAAATGTGAATTCAATCATGTGGAATGGAGATGATTATCTTCATTTCCCTGAGGACCACCAAAAGGACCAGCTTCCTGCTAATATGTCTGGCCCAGCCTCCACACAAACAGCTATTGCCTGGACCCCTTCCAATGCCTTAGTGCTCTGGATGTCCATGTAGCCCTAAAACTAAAAGGCCAGGGACCCTTTGGCTTCACCTGTCCCAAAGTCACAAAGGCTGGCCCCATTGGATATCTTCAGCCAGATATAGTACTCTGGAAGACTGAGTTTTTATGGACCCGAAGACGAACCTTGATGGATGATAAGGCAATGTCATGAGAGTGGATGCACTGAAGGTCAGAGTTCTTCATGTTCAGAAGAACCTGACCAGCAGAATGAATGTGTAATGTGCCTTGGTCAGGAACCACAAGAACCTTTGGGAACTTTGGCTACAGGAGTTCTCCACAAGATGCCCTTTGGATCCCTGTGAGCAAGAAACCCACATTCTCCTTTAAGAAATAGAGGGGGGTGACGCCTGGGTGAATCAGTCAGTTTGATGCCGACTTCAGCTCACATCATATTCTCGCTGTTCTTGGGTTCAATCCCCACGTCATGCTCTGTGCTGAACGCTTGCTCTGAGCCTGGAGCCTGCTTCAGACTCTGTGTCTACTGCTCTCTGCTTGCCCCCGCTTGTGCTCTGTCTCATTCTGTCTCTCAAAAATAAATGTACAAAAAATTTTTGAAAAGGAAACAGAGGGTAACTTTGGCTTCTGGTGTTCTTCTGCCCATCACATTAGTAGAGATGAGCAACATTGGCTGTGACATATGAAGAATGTGCTTCCATGTGATAAGATTGTGGGAAGAAGGCCTTGGTGCTCTATGTATTCAGAAGCAATTTTGTGCACTGATCAGGTCCAGGATCATGGTGCATATGCACAAACTGTTCTATAGATTGAGGGTAGCTCCCTCCATTAGGTGTAGTGGTCCATGGGGCTACCCATTTACATGATACTGTAGCCTGCCCACGACCAGGGGCTCAGGGACACGGGGGCCAGCTATCCTCTGAGACAAAACCTCTGAGAGCCCTGCATTGGGTCAGGAAAGACTGGGAAACTCACCCCTCAACTGGGGACCTCAGTTGGTATACATGACAAACACAGGATAGGGTAACCGTGTGTGGAATGAGACTAAGTTAGGAAAGCAGCATTGGGAGAGCAATGAATACAAGGTGAGCCAAAGCTGTGCATTCAAATGAGCACGGGGGGAACTGAGGACATGACCATGACCTTCACCTCACCTTGTCCCACACAGGAGATGGGATCCAACAACAGCCACGGGTTTGCCTACCCATGAGCATTCTCCCTGGGCATCTTCACATACTCTGGGTATGGGGAGGGCCACAACATTCTGAAACCAAATTGAGAAGGGTCCAATGCAATACATCTATCACCTCACAGGCACATCAACAAACCCATAAGCTGAAACAAGAGGATATTACTCTCAGACACGGTTCCAGAATAGTGTCCATGCAAACCATCTTTCATCAAAAAAGCTCAGGAGTGGCAATGGAGACATACATTGCCAGAGTTCTTTACCACACATGACATTTGGAGAAACTTGAGAATGAAGTACCCAACGCAGTCTCCTATCAACCAGGTCATACCCAGAATAAGAGGGCCCATGGGCTTAGGTCAAGGGGGCCTTCTGAAGGACTACACCTGGAAGCCCTGTCAGCAAGAAGCCTGCCTTCCTTATTTAGGAGCCAGTGATTTCTGGCTTGGTCTATCCATGTCATTTTTCCCATCAGTTGAGGGAGTCAGCACTGTTGGAACTGTAGCTATGGGGTTCTGAGGGCTCTTGCTCAGGAATCCGCTACAAGAACATGGTTCCCTCATTCCTGGTAAGGGCTCTTCCAATGCTTCCCCCCTCCTGATTCATACTGCCCATGTGCAAACTGCTTCTCAGAATGAAGGCACGTCAGTCATCCAGGTCAGTGAGGCAAGCTGCCTCCCTGTTACTCTCCATAGCACATCAGGCAAGGAACCAAGTAAGCAGGGACTAAAGACCTCTTTCCTTTGGTAGAGTAGAGCCTGATAGCTCTCACTTAGCACAGGAGCAGAATGGGAGAATGTGGCCTAGCCAGGGGTGCCAGCTGAGTTAGTGTTAGCTCCATGGAACCTATGGGAGAAAAAAATATATACATTGTCAGACAAATAGCAAAGGAAAGGAAATGGGTGCCAGGTGGGCCAAAACTCGACATTTCCAGTGGGAACTCGAACATAAGAAGGCTTGCTTCATTTGCCCTTGACCTAGAAGGAGGCCAGCTCCCTGCACAAATCTCTGGCACAGCCTAGAAAGCAAACATCCTCTGCTTGGGCCCTTCAAATGATATCAGGCTCATAATTCCCTCATACTTCTGAAATCAAATGAATTAATGAGGAAGGAGCCCAGTGGCAAAATCTCACCCCCAATCAGAAGGACTGGACCACACTTCCAGGGGGAAGGCCTAGGATAAGACTCTTGAGACACTGATTCTGAATGGATTGTGGGAAGAACCATGTTTCTACAAGCGATCAAAGGTGTGTCAAGGTGAATAAGAAGGGCCAGAGCCTTCAGAACTTGGAAAAGCAATTCTATGGAGACGGGAATACCCAGACACTATTTCTGGCAACCTTGCTGTAAGAAGAAGAACACCAGAGGGCTTAGGCAAAAATGTCCTCTAGAGTCTCAATCTGGGGGCCCTGTTAGCATCAGGGCTGCCTTCTTCCTTCAGATAGACCTAGACAGTCCTGAGACCTGGTTGGTTTTTGTTGCTTTCCCCATCATTGAATGCAGTGAGAAGGGACAGTGCTGTAGGTGGGTGGTGCCCCCAGCTGTGGCTCCAAAGTGTGGAGAGGGGCATGGGTGCCTTCTTCCTGTAAAGGGCTCTTTCTCTGCTGACCAACTTCTGAAGCCTGCTGCTCCTATAAGAACTGTCTGATTTTCAGAAAGAAAGCATCTTAATTAGGCAAAGCAAGGAGGCGATCTGGCTCCACTCTGCCTACCCCTTGCTACAAACAGCCAACCATCAAGCTCATGGACACGAGAAGTATCTCCTTTGTGATATCCTATTCTGAAGGCTATAGCCGAGCACAGGATGGAGTGGGAACCTGATGCCCGCCCCTGGGTGCCTGCCAATGAGTGTCAGCTCTATGGATCCTAAAGGTGAATCAAGAGGCACTCAGAAACACAGGAAGACAGAGGAGATGGCTTCAGCCAGGACCAAAGGGCATTCAATATTTCCATCCAATGGGAATGCGATCAATGTGGAATGGAGATGTTTATATTCATTTCTCCCATGCCCCACAAGGGAGCCAGCTCTTGGCCTATACTTCTGCCCGAGCTTCCCCATGCACAGCTCTCGGCTGGACCCCTTCAGATGCCCTAGGACTCTGGATGTCCATGTAGTTCTGAAACCACAAGGCCAGAGACTCTGGCTCCACCTGTCACAGAGTCACAAGGGCTGGTCCCCATTGGACTTCTGCAGCTGGTTATAGTACTCTGAAAGCCTGAGTTTCTATGGACTCGAAGATGAACCTTGATGGATGATAAAGCAATTTTCTGAAACTGGATACACCGAGGGCCAGTGTTCTTCATGTTTAAAAGAACCTGACTTGCACAATGTATTCACAATCTGGATAGCACAGGAATCAAAAGAACTTTTAGGGTCTTTGGCTACAGGACTCTTCCAAAGGATGCCCTTTGGAGCCCTGTGAACAAGAGGCCCACACTCTCCCCTAAGAAATAGAGGAAAACTTTGAATGCTGGTTTGTTTCAGCCCATGGAATTGGTAGAGAGGGTCAGCAGTGGCTCTGCGATATGAAGAATGTGCTTCCATGTGATGATCAAGATGTTGGAATGAACTTTGGTGCACTATTTATTCAAAAGCCCTTTTGTGTGCTGATCATGTCATGGAGCATGGTGTATTTTTGCAGACTGTTCTTCCAAGTGAGGGTAGCTCCATCCATTAAGTTAGGGGTTCCGTGTGGCTCCCATTTCTATGATCCTGTTGCCTGCCCAGCACCAGGGAAGCAGGGACATTAGGGTAAGCTCTCCTTGGGATATCAGACTCTGAGAGCCCTGCATTGGGTCAGAATTGGCTTGGAAACTCACCTAAAAACAGGGATCTCGGTTGGTGTAGGGGACAGACACAGTCTGTCACACTGTACTTTTAGGCACCTAATGCTAGGCCATTTCCTGGTGCTTCTACACAAGGGTTTAAGAATACTATGTATCCCCAAGAAGCTTTCTAAAACACTCTTGCAGAAAAGGGTACTTTTCAGCAGTAAAGCACAAGTGTCTACACAGAGAGGTGGTGAAGAAAGTGTTACTCTATATGTCTATGAGGAACAAGAATGTCACTTGAAGCACAGTAATGCTTTGGGCACTTAAGCATGGGGCCAATCCCTAAAGCTAATGTAGAATAATTTTTAAGATTTTTTTTATTCCAGTTAGGTAACATACGGTGTAATAATAGTTTCAGGTATAGAATTCAGTTGTTCCACCCTTGCACACAAAACCCAGTGCACATCACAAAGTGTACTCTTTATTTCCCATCTCTTATATAACCCAATCCCCCAACCCATCTCTCCTCTGGTTACTATCAGTTTATTCTCTATAGTTAAGAACACGTTTCTTGTTTTGCCACTCTTTTTTCCACGATGCTTATTTATTTGTTTTGTTGCTTACATTCCACATAGGAGTGACATCATACAGTATAAACCTTTCTCTGACTGACTTATTTCACCTAGCATAATATTCTCAAGCTCCATCCAAATCTTTGCAAAGGAAAATATTCTTCTTCATGGCTGTGTAATATTCCATTATATATATATATATATATATATATATATATATATATAAAACACATCTCAATCCATTGCTCAGCCAATAGACATTTGACCCCTTTCCATAATTGGCTATTTTTCATTGTGTTGCTAAAAGCACTGGGGTGCCTGTATCTATTTGAATTGGTATTTTTGTATCCTTTGCGTAAATAACTCTTAGTGCAATTGCTGAATCATAGGGCGACTCTAAGATTTCATGGGTAAGTAATTTTTTTAATTAATTAATTAATTTATTTATTTAAGATGGAGAGAGTAACAGAGTGAGAGATGGGGATGGGCAGAGAGAGATGGAGAGAGAATGCCAAATGAACTCTACGCTACCAGTGTAGAGCCCGATGAGGGTTTGGTCCCATGACTGTGAGATACTGACTTGATACCCAGTATCAAGAGTCACTCCATTAACTGTGCCACCCAGGTGCCCCAGGGCAGTCCTATTCTTAACATTTGAAGAAATTTTGTACTGTTTCCAGGGTGGATGCACCACTTTGAATTCCCAGAGTGTCTCCCCATCCTTGCCAACGCCATTTGTCCCTTGTGTTGTGAACTTTAGTCCTTGTGAAAAACATGAGGTATTATCTCATTGTAGTATTGATTTGTATTCCCTGAAGATGAATGTTGGGCCTCTTGTCATGTGTTTTGGGGAAAGGTTCATCTTGAATGTTCCCCGGGTGTTCCTCTCTCACTCATTCCTCAATGAGGGTGTCCTCAGCGATGCAGAACTATTAATATATTTCTCCAAAACAAACCCTCTTTCCTCATTCTTTGTTCGGAATGAAAGATGGTTTCCCAACATTGTATTTCACAAAGTTGAGTATATAGTACTTACAGTATAAGTCCCCATATATTTCCAAACCTCTATACTAGTCGAACAACATTTAGTTAAAACATGCTTTCTCCTCATTATATTTTCAGAGTATTGAATACAGGTCACATTTCACATGGTTCCTGGCATCAGTTTCAAACACATCGTACATAGTTATAGAAGATGTTAGTTTAAAGATGGTTTCCCCAAAGTGCAGTTTGACAGAGTTCATTGTATGGCACTTTCTACATAGGCGCCACATAGGCAATCAAACACTTGTACCTTAGTGAAACATGATGTAAGTGGAAAGATTGTTTCTCCACAATATTCCGCCACAGGGTGGAGACAATGACACATTCTACTCATTGACTGCATAGGATTTCAAACAAATCCAACTTAGGGATACAAGATGTTACATGATGATATCACGACAATATGGTTTCAGAAAATGAGTATATGGCACTTTCTGACTGCCACTTAGAGACAGAAGATCTTGTTGGAAAGACTGGTTCACCACGGCGTTTCTTCCTAGCGTTTCCTATAGGGCACTTGCTGCCTAGCCCCGCATACCACTGGAAACATTTCTAACATTGGCAAACCTGTTGGGAGCTGCGAGACGGTGTGCCCACAGTGTCCTTTCACGGAGTCGAGTAGACGGCCCATAGCTTGTGTGCCGCGCGTAGGATCGCAGACATTTCCAACTTAGTGAAACGAGGCGATCGTGGAAGGAGGGTTTCCCCCCCCATTGTGTTGTTTCACAGAATTGAGTGTGTGGCACTCTCGGTCTATCGGGGCCCTCCCTCCCCCACCCCCTCACCCCCCAGGTTTTCGAACACATCTGCCTTTGGGAAACAAGCAAGGTGTCAGTTTGAAAAAGGTTGCTCCCCAGGGTGCCGACGCACTGTCGCGGGAAGGACCCCTTCCACATCGTTGGCCGTGTCGCATTTCAAACAATTCCCGCGCAGTGACACAAGACGTTACTTGAAAGCAGGGAACCGCCAAGTGCCGTGTGACACCGCTGCGCGTATGGCGCTTTCGCTCTAAGCCTCACGTCCGTGTTCCGCCTCTTCCAAGGTAGAGCATGGAGATGTTAGTGGAAAGACGTGGTTCCCACACTTTTGATTCTCATAGAGGACTATCTGGCCCTGAGTGTACAGGTCAGAATACGTCTTCGCAGTCTTCGAGGTCCAACAAGGTGTTGGTTCAAACACGGGTTCTGCGCAGTGCTCTTTCAGAGGACCGGATACAGGTCACTTGTCACACGGTTCCCTGCATAGGTTGTCCCACGCTTCTCCGGGAGCGATACAAGATGTTAGCTGAGGAACGGTTTCGCCAAAGTGCCCTTCGACCCAGATGAGTGTCGGGAACCTTCCGCCTGGGCCCCACATACGTTATCCATCCTTTCGGAGGTACTGACACGTGACGGTAGGTGACATACGTTTTCTCCACACGATTCCTTCACCGGTGGAGAAAATGTCCCTCGCCACGTGGTTCTGCGCATAGGATTTCAAACACGTTCAACTCCGGGACCCAAGAGGTTAGTTACTTGAGTCGCCGGGGTCCCTTCGGAAATGCTTTCCGAGATTTGAGGGAATGGCCTTTCGGTCCTAGGCCCCACGTAGGTGGTCAAGAAGAACTCGGGGAAACAACAAGATGTTCGTTGAATGATGGCTTTCCCCCCCCCCCCCCAGTGCCCTCTCACAATATCGAGGGCGGGTCACCATCCCCACGGTTTGCCCGCACAGGTCTTCAAACACTTGGAACGTGGGGAGACAAGGTGTCGGTTCAAAGACGTTTTCCCCCAAGCGCACGTGGACACAGTTGAGCGGGAGACACTTGCCGCACAGTCCCGGCCCAGGGTTGCCAACGGTTCTAACTGCGAGAAACGAGGTGTTCGTGACAAGACGGTTTGCCCGCTTTCACAGAGCGCTTTCACAGAGTGGACTCCATGGCGATTGGATTGTGGGCCCCGCTTAGGGTCTCAAACACTTCCAACGTAGTGACACGACATGCGAGACGAGGGATGGATGGCCCACAGTGTTGTTTCCCAGAACTGTGTCAATGGCACCTTTTCCGAGGTCCCGCTTGAGTTTTCAAACAGTTTTCACGTCGTGACACAAGAGTGTCCTTGAAAGATGGGTTCTCCCGAGTTCCCTCTCCCCGTATCGAGCAAAGGCCACCGTGCCCATGGTTCCCTGCGTAGGTTTCCAAACACGTGTCATGTAGGAGAGAAAAGACGTTACCTTGAGCGACGTTCCCCCCCGTGTGCAGTTGGACAGGGTTGAGTATACGGCTCTTTCCGCATAGTCCCAGCGCAGGTTTTCCAACACTTCTGACCTGAGAGCAACAAGATGTTGGGGGAAAGGGTGGTTTGCCCCCAGTGTTCTTTCACAGAGTTGACGACAGCGCATTCCGCTCTGGATGCCGCGTCGGGTGTCCAACACTTCCAACTTAGAGAAACGAGACGTTAGATGAAGGACGGTTGGCCCAGTGTGTTGTGTCACCGAGAGGAGGATAGGGCAGGCACTTTCCTCATAGGTCCCGCATACGTTTTCACACAGTTGTCACATACGGAAACAAGACGTTCCTTGAGTGAAAGCGTTTCTCCACAGTATCGTCTCTCAATATCGAGGGAAGTTCACCTTCCAGGTGGTTCCCCGCATAAGTTTGCAAACACGTGTCACGTAGGGAGACGAGACGTGAGTTGAAAGACGATTCCCCCCCCCCCCCACGTGCAGGGGGACAGCGTGGAGTAGAGGAGACTGTCCGCACAGTCCCGGCACAGGTTTTCCAGCGGTTGCAACTGAGGGAAACACGAGGTTAGGGGAAAGGTGGTTTGCCCACAGTGTTCTTTCACAGAGTTGAGTCTACGGCAGTGAGCCTGGGGGCGCCGCGCAGGATTTCCAACACTTCCACATTCGTGACGCGAGATGTCGCAGGAAGGGTGGTATGCCCACCGGGCTGTCGCACAGCATTGAGGAAATGGCCCTGTCTTCCTCGGTCCCGCCTCAGTCTGCTCACAGGTGTCACGTCGGGACACAAGCTTTTCCTTCAAAGATGGGTTCTCCCAAGTCCCCTCTCACAATGTCGAGTAACGGCCACCTTCCCCATGCTTCCCCGCATAGGCTTCTAAACCCTTGTTCACGTGGGGAGAAAAGACCTGACTTTGAGTGAAGTACCGCCCAAGTGCCCCTGGACAGAGTGGAGTGTAGGAGACTGTCCGCGCAGTCCCGGCACAGGTTTTCCAACAGTGGTAACGGAGAGAAACGCGACGTTAGGGAAAGGGTGGGTTGCCCACCGTGTTCTTGCACAGGGTCGAGTCTAGGGGCAACGAGCTTGTGGGCGCCGCCTAGGATTTCCCACGCTTCCAAATGTATTAATGCCACGAGACGTCAGATGAAGGCTGGTTTGCCCGCTGTGTTGTTTCACAGAATTGCGTAAAGGGCAGGCACATGCTTCCTAGCCCCCACAGAAGTTTGCCGACGGTTTTCACAGAGTGAAACAAGAGTTTCCTCGAAGGACGGTTCCTCCACCGTCCTTCTCTCCCAGTGGGCTGGCATGTGTCACTTTCCCCACTGGGACCCGCTCTGCATTTCTGACACTTCTAAGGAAGCTCTGCCAGCTCGTACCTGAAAGACGATTTGCCCCAGGTGCAGTTTGACCGAGTTGAGCAGCTGGCACTTTGGGCAGCGTCCCTGCCTAGGTGTTCACACACTTCTAACTTTGTGAGACAAGATGTGAGTGAAGAGTTGCTTTTTCGCACAGCGTCCTTTGGCAAGTTGGCGCGTGTGGCGCGCACCTTGTGGGCCCCGCATGGGTTTGCAAACCGTGCTCACTTCGTCACAGGAGATCTTGTTGGAAAGACTGGTTCACCACGGCGTTTCTTCCTAGCGTTTCCTATAGGGCACTTGCTGCCTAGCCCCGCATACCACTGGAAACATTTCTAACATTGGCAAACCTGTTGGGAGCTGCGAGACGGTGTGCCCACAGTGTCCTTTCACGGAGTCGAGTAGACGGCCCATAGCTTGTGTGCCGCGCGTAGGATCGCAGACATTTCCAACTTAGTGAAACGAGGCGATCGTGGAAGGAGGGTTTCCCCCCCCATTGTGTTGTTTCACAGAATTGAGTGTGTGGCACTCTCGGTCTATCGGGGCCCTCCCTCCCCCACCCCCTCACCCCCCAGGTTTTCGAACACATCTGCCTTTGGGAAACAAGCAAGGTGTCAGTTTGAAAAAGGTTGCTCCCCAGGGTGCCGACGCACTGTCGCGGGAAGGACCCCTTCCACATCGTTGGCCGTGTCGCATTTCAAACAATTCCCGCGCAGTGACACAAGACGTTACTTGAAAGCAGGGAACCGCCAAGTGCCGTGTGACACCGCTGCGCGTATGGCGCTTTCGCTCTAAGCCTCACGTCCGTGTTCCGCCTCTTCCAAGGTAGAGCATGGAGATGTTAGTGGAAAGACGTGGTTCCCACACTTTTGATTCTCATAGAGGACTATCTGGCCCTGAGTGTACAGGTCAGAATACGTCTTCGCAGTCTTCGAGGTCCAACAAGGTGTTGGTTCAAACACGGGTTCTGCGCAGTGCTCTTTCAGAGGACCGGATACAGGTCACTTGTCACACGGTTCCCTGCATAGGTTGTCCCACGCTTCTCCGGGAGCGATACAAGATGTTAGCTGAGGAACGGTTTCGCCAAAGTGCCCTTCGACCCAGATGAGTGTCGGGAACCTTCCGCCTGGGCCCCACATACGTTATCCATCCTTTCGGAGGTACTGACACGTGACGGTAGGTGACATACGTTTTCTCCACACGATTCCTTCACCGGTGGAGAAAATGTCCCTCGCCACGTGGTTCTGCGCATAGGATTTCAAACACGTTCAACTCCGGGACCCAAGAGGTTAGTTACTTGAGTCGCCGGGGTCCCTTCGGAAATGCTTTCCGAGATTTGAGGGAATGGCCTTTCGGTCCTAGGCCCCACGTAGGTGGTCAAGAAGAACTCGGGGAAACAACAAGATGTTCGTTGAATGATGGCTTTCCCCCCCCCCCCCAGTGCCCTCTCACAATATCGAGGGCGGGTCACCATCCCCACGGTTTGCCCGCACAGGTCTTCAAACACTTGGAACGTGGGGAGACAAGGTGTCGGTTCAAAGACGTTTTCCCCCAAGCGCACGTGGACACAGTTGAGCGGGAGACACTTGCCGCACAGTCCCGGCCCAGGGTTGCCAACGGTTCTAACTGCGAGAAACGAGGTGTTCGTGACAAGACGGTTTGCCCGCTTTCACAGAGCGCTTTCACAGAGTGGACTCCATGGCGATTGGATTGTGGGCCCCGCTTAGGGTCTCAAACACTTCCAACGTAGTGACACGACATGCGAGACGAGGGATGGATGGCCCACAGTGTTGTTTCCCAGAACTGTGTCAATGGCACCTTTTCCGAGGTCCCGCTTGAGTTTTCAAACAGTTTTCACGTCGTGACACAAGAGTGTCCTTGAAAGATGGGTTCTCCCGAGTTCCCTCTCCCCGTATCGAGCAAAGGCCACCGTGCCCATGGTTCCCTGCGTAGGTTTCCAAACACGTGTCATGTAGGAGAGAAAAGACGTTACCTTGAGCGACGTTCCCCCCCGTGTGCAGTTGGACAGGGTTGAGTATACGGCTCTTTCCGCATAGTCCCAGCGCAGGTTTTCCAACACTTCTGACCTGAGAGCAACAAGATGTTGGGGGAAAGGGTGGTTTGCCCCCAGTGTTCTTTCACAGAGTTGACGACAGCGCATTCCGCTCTGGATGCCGCGTCGGGTGTCCAACACTTCCAACTTAGAGAAACGAGACGTTAGATGAAGGACGGTTGGCCCAGTGTGTTGTGTCACCGAGAGGAGGATAGGGCAGGCACTTTCCTCATAGGTCCCGCATACGTTTTCACACAGTTGTCACATACGGAAACAAGACGTTCCTTGAGTGAAAGCGTTTCTCCACAGTATCGTCTCTCAATATCGAGGGAAGTTCACCTTCCAGGTGGTTCCCCGCATAAGTTTGCAAACACGTGTCACGTAGGGAGACGAGACGTGAGTTGAAAGACGATTCCCCCCCCCCCCACGTGCAGGGGGACAGCGTGGAGTAGAGGAGACTGTCCGCACAGTCCCGGCACAGGTTTTCCAGCGGTTGCAACTGAGGGAAACACGAGGTTAGGGGAAAGGTGGTTTGCCCACAGTGTTCTTTCACAGAGTTGAGTCTACGGCAGTGAGCCTGGGGGCGCCGCGCAGGATTTCCAACACTTCCACATTCGTGACGCGAGATGTCGCAGGAAGGGTGGTATGCCCACCGGGCTGTCGCACAGCATTGAGGAAATGGCCCTGTCTTCCTCGGTCCCGCCTCAGTCTGCTCACAGGTGTCACGTCGGGACACAAGCTTTTCCTTCAAAGATGGGTTCTCCCAAGTCCCCTCTCACAATGTCGAGTAACGGCCACCTTCCCCATGCTTCCCCGCATAGGCTTCTAAACCCTTGTTCACGTGGGGAGAAAAGACCTGACTTTGAGTGAAGTACCGCCCAAGTGCCCCTGGACAGAGTGGAGTGTAGGAGACTGTCCGCGCAGTCCCGGCACAGGTTTTCCAACAGTGGTAACGGAGAGAAACGCGACGTTAGGGAAAGGGTGGGTTGCCCACCGTGTTCTTGCACAGGGTCGAGTCTAGGGGCAACGAGCTTGTGGGCGCCGCCTAGGATTTCCCACGCTTCCAAATGTATTAATGCCACGAGACGTCAGATGAAGGCTGGTTTGCCCGCTGTGTTGTTTCACAGAATTGCGTAAAGGGCAGGCACATGCTTCCTAGCCCCCACAGAAGTTTGCCGACGGTTTTCACAGAGTGAAACAAGAGTTTCCTCGAAGGACGGTTCCTCCACCGTCCTTCTCTCCCAGTGGGCTGGCATGTGTCACTTTCCCCACTGGGACCCGCTCTGCATTTCTGACACTTCTAAGGAAGCTCTGCCAGCTCGTACCTGAAAGACGATTTGCCCCAGGTGCAGTTTGACCGAGTTGAGCAGCTGGCACTTTGGGCAGCGTCCCTGCCTAGGTGTTCACACACTTCTAACTTTGTGAGACAAGATGTGAGTGAAGAGTTGCTTTTTCGCACAGCGTCCTTTGGCAAGTTGGCGCGTGTGGCGCGCACCTTGTGGGCCCCGCATGGGTTTGCAAACCGTGCTCACTTCGTCACAGGAGATCTTGTTGGAAAGACTGGTTCACCACGGCGTTTCTTCCTAGCGTTTCCTATAGGGCACTTGCTGCCTAGCCCCGCATACCACTGGAAACATTTCTAACATTGGCAAACCTGTTGGGAGCTGCGAGACGGTGTGCCCACAGTGTCCTTTCACGGAGTCGAGTAGACGGCCCATAGCTTGTGTGCCGCGCGTAGGATCGCAGACATTTCCAACTTAGTGAAACGAGGCGATCGTGGAAGGAGGGTTTCCCCCCCCATTGTGTTGTTTCACAGAATTGAGTGTGTGGCACTCTCGGTCTATCGGGGCCCTCCCTCCCCCACCCCCTCACCCCCCAGGTTTTCGAACACATCTGCCTTTGGGAAACAAGCAAGGTGTCAGTTTGAAAAAGGTTGCTCCCCAGGGTGCCGACGCACTGTCGCGGGAAGGACCCCTTCCACATCGTTGGCCGTGTCGCATTTCAAACAATTCCCGCGCAGTGACACAAGACGTTACTTGAAAGCAGGGAACCGCCAAGTGCCGTGTGACACCGCTGCGCGTATGGCGCTTTCGCTCTAAGCCTCACGTCCGTGTTCCGCCTCTTCCAAGGTAGAGCATGGAGATGTTAGTGGAAAGACGTGGTTCCCACACTTTTGATTCTCATAGAGGACTATCTGGCCCTGAGTGTACAGGTCAGAATACGTCTTCGCAGTCTTCGAGGTCCAACAAGGTGTTGGTTCAAACACGGGTTCTGCGCAGTGCTCTTTCAGAGGACCGGATACAGGTCACTTGTCACACGGTTCCCTGCATAGGTTGTCCCACGCTTCTCCGGGAGCGATACAAGATGTTAGCTGAGGAACGGTTTCGCCAAAGTGCCCTTCGACCCAGATGAGTGTCGGGAACCTTCCGCCTGGGCCCCACATACGTTATCCATCCTTTCGGAGGTACTGACACGTGACGGTAGGTGACATACGTTTTCTCCACACGATTCCTTCACCGGTGGAGAAAATGTCCCTCGCCACGTGGTTCTGCGCATAGGATTTCAAACACGTTCAACTCCGGGACCCAAGAGGTTAGTTACTTGAGTCGCCGGGGTCCCTTCGGAAATGCTTTCCGAGATTTGAGGGAATGGCCTTTCGGTCCTAGGCCCCACGTAGGTGGTCAAGAAGAACTCGGGGAAACAACAAGATGTTCGTTGAATGATGGCTTTCCCCCCCCCCCCCCAGTGCCCTCTCACAATATCGAGGGCGGGTCACCATCCCCACGGTTTGCCCGCACAGGTCTTCAAACACTTGGAACGTGGGGAGACAAGGTGTCGGTTCAAAGACGTTTTCCCCCAAGCGCACGTGGACACAGTTGAGCGGGAGACACTTGCCGCACAGTCCCGGCCCAGGGTTGCCAACGGTTCTAACTGCGAGAAACGAGGTGTTCGTGACAAGACGGTTTGCCCGCTTTCACAGAGCGCTTTCACAGAGTGGACTCCATGGCGATTGGATTGTGGGCCCCGCTTAGGGTCTCAAACACTTCCAACGTAGTGACACGACATGCGAGACGAGGGATGGATGGCCCACAGTGTTGTTTCCCAGAACTGTGTCAATGGCACCTTTTCCGAGGTCCCGCTTGAGTTTTCAAACAGTTTTCACGTCGTGACACAAGAGTGTCCTTGAAAGATGGGTTCTCCCGAGTTCCCTCTCCCCGTATCGAGCAAAGGCCACCGTGCCCATGGTTCCCTGCGTAGGTTTCCAAACACGTGTCATGTAGGAGAGAAAAGACGTTACCTTGAGCGACGTTCCCCCCCGTGTGCAGTTGGACAGGGTTGAGTATACGGCTCTTTCCGCATAGTCCCAGCGCAGGTTTTCCAACACTTCTGACCTGAGAGCAACAAGATGTTGGGGGAAAGGGTGGTTTGCCCCCAGTGTTCTTTCACAGAGTTGACGACAGCGCATTCCGCTCTGGATGCCGCGTCGGGTGTCCAACACTTCCAACTTAGAGAAACGAGACGTTAGATGAAGGACGGTTGGCCCAGTGTGTTGTGTCACCGAGAGGAGGATAGGGCAGGCACTTTCCTCATAGGTCCCGCATACGTTTTCACACAGTTGTCACATACGGAAACAAGACGTTCCTTGAGTGAAAGCGTTTCTCCACAGTATCGTCTCTCAATATCGAGGGAAGTTCACCTTCCAGGTGGTTCCCCGCATAAGTTTGCAAACACGTGTCACGTAGGGAGACGAGACGTGAGTTGAAAGACGATTCCCCCCCCCCCCACGTGCAGGGGGACAGCGTGGAGTAGAGGAGACTGTCCGCACAGTCCCGGCACAGGTTTTCCAGCGGTTGCAACTGAGGGAAACACGAGGTTAGGGGAAAGGTGGTTTGCCCACAGTGTTCTTTCACAGAGTTGAGTCTACGGCAGTGAGCCTGGGGGCGCCGCGCAGGATTTCCAACACTTCCACATTCGTGACGCGAGATGTCGCAGGAAGGGTGGTATGCCCACCGGGCTGTCGCACAGCATTGAGGAAATGGCCCTGTCTTCCTCGGTCCCGCCTCAGTCTGCTCACAGGTGTCACGTCGGGACACAAGCTTTTCCTTCAAAGATGGGTTCTCCCAAGTCCCCTCTCACAATGTCGAGTAACGGCCACCTTCCCCATGCTTCCCCGCATAGGCTTCTAAACCCTTGTTCACGTGGGGAGAAAAGACCTGACTTTGAGTGAAGTACCGCCCAAGTGCCCCTGGACAGAGTGGAGTGTAGGAGACTGTCCGCGCAGTCCCGGCACAGGTTTTCCAACAGTGGTAACGGAGAGAAACGCGACGTTAGGGAAAGGGTGGGTTGCCCACCGTGTTCTTGCACAGGGTCGAGTCTAGGGGCAACGAGCTTGTGGGCGCCGCCTAGGATTTCCCACGCTTCCAAATGTATTAATGCCACGAGACGTCAGATGAAGGCTGGTTTGCCCGCTGTGTTGTTTCACAGAATTGCGTAAAGGGCAGGCACATGCTTCCTAGCCCCCACAGAAGTTTGCCGACGGTTTTCACAGAGTGAAACAAGAGTTTCCTCGAAGGACGGTTCCTCCACCGTCCTTCTCTCCCAGTGGGCTGGCATGTGTCACTTTCCCCACTGGGACCCGCTCTGCATTTCTGACACTTCTAAGGAAGCTCTGCCAGCTCGTACCTGAAAGACGATTTGCCCCAGGTGCAGTTTGACCGAGTTGAGCAGCTGGCACTTTGGGCAGCGTCCCTGCCTAGGTGTTCACACACTTCTAACTTTGTGAGACAAGATGTGAGTGAAGAGTTGCTTTTTCGCACAGCGTCCTTTGGCAAGTTGGCGCGTGTGGCGCGCACCTTGTGGGCCCCGCATGGGTTTGCAAACCGTGCTCACTTCGTCACAGGAGATCTTGTTGGAAAGACTGGTTCACCACGGCGTTTCTTCCTAGCGTTTCCTATAGGGCACTTGCTGCCTAGCCCCGCATACCACTGGAAACATTTCTAACATTGGCAAACCTGTTGGGAGCTGCGAGACGGTGTGCCCACAGTGTCCTTTCACGGAGTCGAGTAGACGGCCCATAGCTTGTGTGCCGCGCGTAGGATCGCAGACATTTCCAACTTAGTGAAACGAGGCGATCGTGGAAGGAGGGTTTCCCCCCCCATTGTGTTGTTTCACAGAATTGAGTGTGTGGCACTCTCGGTCTATCGGGGCCCTCCCTCCCCCACCCCCTCACCCCCCAGGTTTTCGAACACATCTGCCTTTGGGAAACAAGCAAGGTGTCAGTTTGAAAAAGGTTGCTCCCCAGGGTGCCGACGCACTGTCGCGGGAAGGACCCCTTCCACATCGTTGGCCGTGTCGCATTTCAAACAATTCCCGCGCAGTGACACAAGACGTTACTTGAAAGCAGGGAACCGCCAAGTGCCGTGTGACACCGCTGCGCGTATGGCGCTTTCGCTCTAAGCCTCACGTCCGTGTTCCGCCTCTTCCAAGGTAGAGCATGGAGATGTTAGTGGAAAGACGTGGTTCCCACACTTTTGATTCTCATAGAGGACTATCTGGCCCTGAGTGTACAGGTCAGAATACGTCTTCGCAGTCTTCGAGGTCCAACAAGGTGTTGGTTCAAACACGGGTTCTGCGCAGTGCTCTTTCAGAGGACCGGATACAGGTCACTTGTCACACGGTTCCCTGCATAGGTTGTCCCACGCTTCTCCGGGAGCGATACAAGATGTTAGCTGAGGAACGGTTTCGCCAAAGTGCCCTTCGACCCAGATGAGTGTCGGGAACCTTCCGCCTGGGCCCCACATACGTTATCCATCCTTTCGGAGGTACTGACACGTGACGGTAGGTGACATACGTTTTCTCCACACGATTCCTTCACCGGTGGAGAAAATGTCCCTCGCCACGTGGTTCTGCGCATAGGATTTCAAACACGTTCAACTCCGGGACCCAAGAGGTTAGTTACTTGAGTCGCCGGGGTCCCTTCGGAAATGCTTTCCGAGATTTGAGGGAATGGCCTTTCGGTCCTAGGCCCCACGTAGGTGGTCAAGAAGAACTCGGGGAAACAACAAGATGTTCGTTGAATGATGGCTTTCCCCCCCCCCCCCCAGTGCCCTCTCACAATATCGAGGGCGGGTCACCATCCCCACGGTTTGCCCGCACAGGTCTTCAAACACTTGGAACGTGGGGAGACAAGGTGTCGGTTCAAAGACGTTTTCCCCCAAGCGCACGTGGACACAGTTGAGCGGGAGACACTTGCCGCACAGTCCCGGCCCAGGGTTGCCAACGGTTCTAACTGCGAGAAACGAGGTGTTCGTGACAAGACGGTTTGCCCGCTTTCACAGAGCGCTTTCACAGAGTGGACTCCATGGCGATTGGATTGTGGGCCCCGCTTAGGGTCTCAAACACTTCCAACGTAGTGACACGACATGCGAGACGAGGGATGGATGGCCCACAGTGTTGTTTCCCAGAACTGTGTCAATGGCACCTTTTCCGAGGTCCCGCTTGAGTTTTCAAACAGTTTTCACGTCGTGACACAAGAGTGTCCTTGAAAGATGGGTTCTCCCGAGTTCCCTCTCCCCGTATCGAGCAAAGGCCACCGTGCCCATGGTTCCCTGCGTAGGTTTCCAAACACGTGTCATGTAGGAGAGAAAAGACGTTACCTTGAGCGACGTTCCCCCCCGTGTGCAGTTGGACAGGGTTGAGTATACGGCTCTTTCCGCATAGTCCCAGCGCAGGTTTTCCAACACTTCTGACCTGAGAGCAACAAGATGTTGGGGGAAAGGGTGGTTTGCCCCCAGTGTTCTTTCACAGAGTTGACGACAGCGCATTCCGCTCTGGATGCCGCGTCGGGTGTCCAACACTTCCAACTTAGAGAAACGAGACGTTAGATGAAGGACGGTTGGCCCAGTGTGTTGTGTCACCGAGAGGAGGATAGGGCAGGCACTTTCCTCATAGGTCCCGCATACGTTTTCACACAGTTGTCACATACGGAAACAAGACGTTCCTTGAGTGAAAGCGTTTCTCCACAGTATCGTCTCTCAATATCGAGGGAAGTTCACCTTCCAGGTGGTTCCCCGCATAAGTTTGCAAACACGTGTCACGTAGGGAGACGAGACGTGAGTTGAAAGACGATTCCCCCCCCCCCCCACGTGCAGGGGGACAGCGTGGAGTAGAGGAGACTGTCCGCACAGTCCCGGCACAGGTTTTCCAGCGGTTGCAACTGAGGGAAACACGAGGTTAGGGGAAAGGTGGTTTGCCCACAGTGTTCTTTCACAGAGTTGAGTCTACGGCAGTGAGCCTGGGGGCGCCGCGCAGGATTTCCAACACTTCCACATTCGTGACGCGAGATGTCGCAGGAAGGGTGGTATGCCCACCGGGCTGTCGCACAGCATTGAGGAAATGGCCCTGTCTTCCTCGGTCCCGCCTCAGTCTGCTCACAGGTGTCACGTCGGGACACAAGCTTTTCCTTCAAAGATGGGTTCTCCCAAGTCCCCTCTCACAATGTCGAGTAACGGCCACCTTCCCCATGCTTCCCCGCATAGGCTTCTAAACCCTTGTTCACGTGGGGAGAAAAGACCTGACTTTGAGTGAAGTACCGCCCAAGTGCCCCTGGACAGAGTGGAGTGTAGGAGACTGTCCGCGCAGTCCCGGCACAGGTTTTCCAACAGTGGTAACGGAGAGAAACGCGACGTTAGGGAAAGGGTGGGTTGCCCACCGTGTTCTTGCACAGGGTCGAGTCTAGGGGCAACGAGCTTGTGGGCGCCGCCTAGGATTTCCCACGCTTCCAAATGTATTAATGCCACGAGACGTCAGATGAAGGCTGGTTTGCCCGCTGTGTTGTTTCACAGAATTGCGTAAAGGGCAGGCACATGCTTCCTAGCCCCCACAGAAGTTTGCCGACGGTTTTCACAGAGTGAAACAAGAGTTTCCTCGAAGGACGGTTCCTCCACCGTCCTTCTCTCCCAGTGGGCTGGCATGTGTCACTTTCCCCACTGGGACCCGCTCTGCATTTCTGACACTTCTAAGGAAGCTCTGCCAGCTCGTACCTGAAAGACGATTTGCCCCAGGTGCAGTTTGACCGAGTTGAGCAGCTGGCACTTTGGGCAGCGTCCCTGCCTAGGTGTTCACACACTTCTAACTTTGTGAGACAAGATGTGAGTGAAGAGTTGCTTTTTCGCACAGCGTCCTTTGGCAAGTTGGCGCGTGTGGCGCGCACCTTGTGGGCCCCGCATGGGTTTGCAAACCGTGCTCACTTCGTCACAGGAGATCTTGTTGGAAAGACTGGTTCACCACGGCGTTTCTTCCTAGCGTTTCCTATAGGGCACTTGCTGCCTAGCCCCGCATACCACTGGAAACATTTCTAACATTGGCAAACCTGTTGGGAGCTGCGAGACGGTGTGCCCACAGTGTCCTTTCACGGAGTCGAGTAGACGGCCCATAGCTTGTGTGCCGCGCGTAGGATCGCAGACATTTCCAACTTAGTGAAACGAGGCGATCGTGGAAGGAGGGTTTCCCCCCCCATTGTGTTGTTTCACAGAATTGAGTGTGTGGCACTCTCGGTCTATCGGGGCCCTCCCTCCCCCACCCCCTCACCCCCCAGGTTTTCGAACACATCTGCCTTTGGGAAACAAGCAAGGTGTCAGTTTGAAAAAGGTTGCTCCCCAGGGTGCCGACGCACTGTCGCGGGAAGGACCCCTTCCACATCGTTGGCCGTGTCGCATTTCAAACAATTCCCGCGCAGTGACACAAGACGTTACTTGAAAGCAGGGAACCGCCAAGTGCCGTGTGACACCGCTGCGCGTATGGCGCTTTCGCTCTAAGCCTCACGTCCGTGTTCCGCCTCTTCCAAGGTAGAGCATGGAGATGTTAGTGGAAAGACGTGGTTCCCACACTTTTGATTCTCATAGAGGACTATCTGGCCCTGAGTGTACAGGTCAGAATACGTCTTCGCAGTCTTCGAGGTCCAACAAGGTGTTGGTTCAAACACGGGTTCTGCGCAGTGCTCTTTCAGAGGACCGGATACAGGTCACTTGTCACACGGTTCCCTGCATAGGTTGTCCCACGCTTCTCCGGGAGCGATACAAGATGTTAGCTGAGGAACGGTTTCGCCAAAGTGCCCTTCGACCCAGATGAGTGTCGGGAACCTTCCGCCTGGGCCCCACATACGTTATCCATCCTTTCGGAGGTACTGACACGTGACGGTAGGTGACATACGTTGTCTCCACACGATTCCTTCACCGGTGGAGAAAATGTCCCTCGCCACGTGGTTCTGCGCATAGGATTTCAAACACGTTCAACTCCGGGACCCAAGAGGTTAGTTACTTGAGTCGCCGGGGTCCCTTCGGAAATGCTTTCCGAGATTTGAGGGAATGGCCTTTCGGTCCTAGGCCCCACGTAGGTGGTCAAGAAGAACTCGGGGAAACAACAAGATGTTCGTTGAATGATGGCTTTCCCCCCCCCCCCCCAGTGCCCTCTCACAATATCGAGGGCGGGTCACCATCCCCACGGTTTGCCCGCACAGGTCTTCAAACACTTGGAACGTGGGGAGACAAGGTGTCGGTTCAAAGACGTTTTCCCCCAAGCGCACGTGGACACAGTTGAGCGGGAGACACTTGCCGCACAGTCCCGGCCCAGGGTTGCCAACGGTTCTAACTGCGAGAAACGAGGTGTTCGTGACAAGACGGTTTGCCCGCTTTCACAGAGCGCTTTCACAGAGTGGACTCCATGGCGATTGGATTGTGGGCCCCGCTTAGGGTCTCAAACACTTCCAACGTAGTGACACGACATGCGAGACGAGGGATGGATGGCCCACAGTGTTGTTTCCCAGAACTGTGTCAATGGCACCTTTTCCGAGGTCCCGCTTGAGTTTTCAAACAGTTTTCACGTCGTGACACAAGAGTGTCCTTGAAAGATGGGTTCTCCCGAGTTCCCTCTCCCCGTATCGAGCAAAGGCCACCGTGCCCATGGTTCCCTGCGTAGGTTTCCAAACACGTGTCATGTAGGAGAGAAAAGACGTTACCTTGAGCGACGTTCCCCCCCGTGTGCAGTTGGACAGGGTTGAGTATACGGCTCTTTCCGCATAGTCCCAGCGCAGGTTTTCCAACACTTCTGACCTGAGAGCAACAAGATGTTGGGGGAAAGGGTGGTTTGCCCCCAGTGTTCTTTCACAGAGTTGACGACAGCGCATTCCGCTCTGGATGCCGCGTCGGGTGTCCAACACTTCCAACTTAGAGAAACGAGACGTTAGATGAAGGACGGTTGGCCCAGTGTGTTGTGTCACCGAGAGGAGGATAGGGCAGGCACTTTCCTCATAGGTCCCGCATACGTTTTCACACAGTTGTCACATACGGAAACAAGACGTTCCTTGAGTGAAAGCGTTTCTCCACAGTATCGTCTCTCAATATCGAGGGAAGTTCACCTTCCAGGTGGTTCCCCGCATAAGTTTGCAAACACGTGTCACGTAGGGAGACGAGACGTGAGTTGAAAGACGATTCCCCCCCCCCCCCACGTGCAGGGGGACAGCGTGGAGTAGAGGAGACTGTCCGCACAGTCCCGGCACAGGTTTTCCAGCGGTTGCAACTGAGGGAAACACGAGGTTAGGGGAAAGGTGGTTTGCCCACAGTGTTCTTTCACAGAGTTGAGTCTACGGCAGTGAGCCTGGGGGCGCCGCGCAGGATTTCCAACACTTCCACATTCGTGACGCGAGATGTCGCAGGAAGGGTGGTATGCCCACCGGGCTGTCGCACAGCATTGAGGAAATGGCCCTGTCTTCCTCGGTCCCGCCTCAGTCTGCTCACAGGTGTCACGTCGGGACACAAGCTTTTCCTTCAAAGATGGGTTCTCCCAAGTCCCCTCTCACAATGTCGAGTAACGGCCACCTTCCCCATGCTTCCCCGCATAGGCTTCTAAACCCTTGTTCACGTGGGGAGAAAAGACCTGACTTTGAGTGAAGTACCGCCCAAGTGCCCCTGGACAGAGTGGAGTGTAGGAGACTGTCCGCGCAGTCCCGGCACAGGTTTTCCAACAGTGGTAACGGAGAGAAACGCGACGTTAGGGAAAGGGTGGGTTGCCCACCGTGTTCTTGCACAGGGTCGAGTCTAGGGGCAACGAGCTTGTGGGCGCCGCCTAGGATTTCCCACGCTTCCAAATGTATTAATGCCACGAGACGTCAGATGAAGGCTGGTTTGCCCGCTGTGTTGTTTCACAGAATTGCGTAAAGGGCAGGCACATGCTTCCTAGCCCCCACAGAAGTTTGCCGACGGTTTTCACAGAGTGAAACAAGAGTTTCCTCGAAGGACGGTTCCTCCACCGTCCTTCTCTCCCAGTGGGCTGGCATGTGTCACTTTCCCCACTGGGACCCGCTCTGCATTTCTGACACTTCTAAGGAAGCTCTGCCAGCTCGTACCTGAAAGACGATTTGCCCCAGGTGCAGTTTGACCGAGTTGAGCAGCTGGCACTTTGGGCAGCGTCCCTGCCTAGGTGTTCACACACTTCTAACTTTGTGAGACAAGATGTGAGTGAAGAGTTGCTTTTTCGCACAGCGTCCTTTGGCAAGTTGGCGCGTGTGGCGCGCACCTTGTGGGCCCCGCATGGGTTTGCAAACCGTGCTCACTTCGTCACAGGAGATCTTGTTGGAAAGACTGGTTCACCACGGCGTTTCTTCCTAGCGTTTCCTATAGGGCACTTGCTGCCTAGCCCCGCATACCACTGGAAACATTTCTAACATTGGCAAACCTGTTGGGAGCTGCGAGACGGTGTGCCCACAGTGTCCTTTCACGGAGTCGAGTAGACGGCCCATAGCTTGTGTGCCGCGCGTAGGATCGCAGACATTTCCAACTTAGTGAAACGAGGCGATCGTGGAAGGAGGGTTTCCCCCCCCATTGTGTTGTTTCACAGAATTGAGTGTGTGGCACTCTCGGTCTATCGGGGCCCTCCCTCCCCCACCCCCTCACCCCCCAGGTTTTCGAACACATCTGCCTTTGGGAAACAAGCAAGGTGTCAGTTTGAAAAAGGTTGCTCCCCAGGGTGCCGACGCACTGTCGCGGGAAGGACCCCTTCCACATCGTTGGCCGTGTCGCATTTCAAACAATTCCCGCGCAGTGACACAAGACGTTACTTGAAAGCAGGGAACCGCCAAGTGCCGTGTGACACCGCTGCGCGTATGGCGCTTTCGCTCTAAGCCTCACGTCCGTGTTCCGCCTCTTCCAAGGTAGAGCATGGAGATGTTAGTGGAAAGACGTGGTTCCCACACTTTTGATTCTCATAGAGGACTATCTGGCCCTGAGTGTACAGGTCAGAATACGTCTTCGCAGTCTTCGAGGTCCAACAAGGTGTTGGTTCAAACACGGGTTCTGCGCAGTGCTCTTTCAGAGGACCGGATACAGGTCACTTGTCACACGGTTCCCTGCATAGGTTGTCCCACGCTTCTCCGGGAGCGATACAAGATGTTAGCTGAGGAACGGTTTCGCCAAAGTGCCCTTCGACCCAGATGAGTGTCGGGAACCTTCCGCCTGGGCCCCACATACGTTATCCATCCTTTCGGAGGTACTGACACGTGACGGTAGGTGACATACGTTGTCTCCACACGATTCCTTCACCGGTGGAGAAAATGTCCCTCGCCACGTGGTTCTGCGCATAGGATTTCAAACACGTTCAACTCCGGGACCCAAGAGGTTAGTTACTTGAGTCGCCGGGGTCCCTTCGGAAATGCTTTCCGAGATTTGAGGGAATGGCCTTTCGGTCCTAGGCCCCACGTAGGTGGTCAAGAAGAACTCGGGGAAACAACAAGATGTTCGTTGAATGATGGCTTTCCCCCCCCCCCCCCAGTGCCCTCTCACAATATCGAGGGCGGGTCACCATCCCCACGGTTTGCCCGCACAGGTCTTCAAACACTTGGAACGTGGGGAGACAAGGTGTCGGTTCAAAGACGTTTTCCCCCAAGCGCACGTGGACACAGTTGAGCGGGAGACACTTGCCGCACAGTCCCGGCCCAGGGTTGCCAACGGTTCTAACTGCGAGAAACGAGGTGTTCGTGACAAGACGGTTTGCCCGCTTTCACAGAGCGCTTTCACAGAGTGGACTCCATGGCGATTGGATTGTGGGCCCCGCTTAGGGTCTCAAACACTTCCAACGTAGTGACACGACATGCGAGACGAGGGATGGATGGCCCACAGTGTTGTTTCCCAGAACTGTGTCAATGGCACCTTTTCCGAGGTCCCGCTTGAGTTTTCAAACAGTTTTCACGTCGTGACACAAGAGTGTCCTTGAAAGATGGGTTCTCCCGAGTTCCCTCTCCCCGTATCGAGCAAAGGCCACCGTGCCCATGGTTCCCTGCGTAGGTTTCCAAACACGTGTCATGTAGGAGAGAAAAGACGTTACCTTGAGCGACGTTCCCCCCCGTGTGCAGTTGGACAGGGTTGAGTATACGGCTCTTTCCGCATAGTCCCAGCGCAGGTTTTCCAACACTTCTGACCTGAGAGCAACAAGATGTTGGGGGAAAGGGTGGTTTGCCCCCAGTGTTCTTTCACAGAGTTGACGACAGCGCATTCCGCTCTGGATGCCGCGTCGGGTGTCCAACACTTCCAACTTAGAGAAACGAGACGTTAGATGAAGGACGGTTGGCCCAGTGTGTTGTGTCACCGAGAGGAGGATAGGGCAGGCACTTTCCTCATAGGTCCCGCATACGTTTTCACACAGTTGTCACATACGGAAACAAGACGTTCCTTGAGTGAAAGCGTTTCTCCACAGTATCGTCTCTCAATATCGAGGGAAGTTCACCTTCCAGGTGGTTCCCCGCATAAGTTTGCAAACACGTGTCACGTAGGGAGACGAGACGTGAGTTGAAAGACGATTCCCCCCCCCCCCCACGTGCAGGGGGACAGCGTGGAGTAGAGGAGACTGTCCGCACAGTCCCGGCACAGGTTTTCCAGCGGTTGCAACTGAGGGAAACACGAGGTTAGGGGAAAGGTGGTTTGCCCACAGTGTTCTTTCACAGAGTTGAGTCTACGGCAGTGAGCCTGGGGGCGCCGCGCAGGATTTCCAACACTTCCACATTCGTGACGCGAGATGTCGCAGGAAGGGTGGTATGCCCACCGGGCTGTCGCACAGCATTGAGGAAATGGCCCTGTCTTCCTCGGTCCCGCCTCAGTCTGCTCACAGGTGTCACGTCGGGACACAAGCTTTTCCTTCAAAGATGGGTTCTCCCAAGTCCCCTCTCACAATGTCGAGTAACGGCCACCTTCCCCATGCTTCCCCGCATAGGCTTCTAAACCCTTGTTCACGTGGGGAGAAAAGACCTGACTTTGAGTGAAGTACCGCCCAAGTGCCCCTGGACAGAGTGGAGTGTAGGAGACTGTCCGCGCAGTCCCGGCACAGGTTTTCCAACAGTGGTAACGGAGAGAAACGCGACGTTAGGGAAAGGGTGGGTTGCCCACCGTGTTCTTGCACAGGGTCGAGTCTAGGGGCAACGAGCTTGTGGGCGCCGCCTAGGATTTCCCACGCTTCCAAATGTATTAATGCCACGAGACGTCAGATGAAGGCTGGTTTGCCCGCTGTGTTGTTTCACAGAATTGCGTAAAGGGCAGGCACATGCTTCCTAGCCCCCACAGAAGTTTGCCGACGGTTTTCACAGAGTGAAACAAGAGTTTCCTCGAAGGACGGTTCCTCCACCGTCCTTCTCTCCCAGTGGGCTGGCATGTGTCACTTTCCCCACTGGGACCCGCTCTGCATTTCTGACACTTCTAAGGAAGCTCTGCCAGCTCGTACCTGAAAGACGATTTGCCCCAGGTGCAGTTTGACCGAGTTGAGCAGCTGGCACTTTGGGCAGCGTCCCTGCCTAGGTGTTCACACACTTCTAACTTTGTGAGACAAGATGTGAGTGAAGAGTTGCTTTTTCGCACAGCGTCCTTTGGCAAGTTGGCGCGTGTGGCGCGCACCTTGTGGGCCCCGCATGGGTTTGCAAACCGTGCTCACTTCGTCACAGGAGATCTTGTTGGAAAGACTGGTTCACCACGGCGTTTCTTCCTAGCGTTTCCTATAGGGCACTTGCTGCCTAGCCCCGCATACCACTGGAAACATTTCTAACATTGGCAAACCTGTTGGGAGCTGCGAGACGGTGTGCCCACAGTGTCCTTTCACGGAGTCGAGTAGACGGCCCATAGCTTGTGTGCCGCGCGTAGGATCGCAGACATTTCCAACTTAGTGAAACGAGGCGATCGTGGAAGGAGGGTTTCCCCCCCCATTGTGTTGTTTCACAGAATTGAGTGTGTGGCACTCTCGGTCTATCGGGGCCCTCCCTCCCCCACCCCCTCACCCCCCAGGTTTTCGAACACATCTGCCTTTGGGAAACAAGCAAGGTGTCAGTTTGAAAAAGGTTGCTCCCCAGGGTGCCGACGCACTGTCGCGGGAAGGACCCCTTCCACATCGTTGGCCGTGTCGCATTTCAAACAATTCCCGCGCAGTGACACAAGACGTTACTTGAAAGCAGGGAACCGCCAAGTGCCGTGTGACACCGCTGCGCGTATGGCGCTTTCGCTCTAAGCCTCACGTCCGTGTTCCGCCTCTTCCAAGGTAGAGCATGGAGATGTTAGTGGAAAGACGTGGTTCCCACACTTTTGATTCTCATAGAGGACTATCTGGCCCTGAGTGTACAGGTCAGAATACGTCTTCGCAGTCTTCGAGGTCCAACAAGGTGTTGGTTCAAACACGGGTTCTGCGCAGTGCTCTTTCAGAGGACCGGATACAGGTCACTTGTCACACGGTTCCCTGCATAGGTTGTCCCACGCTTCTCCGGGAGCGATACAAGATGTTAGCTGAGGAACGGTTTCGCCAAAGTGCCCTTCGACCCAGATGAGTGTCGGGAACCTTCCGCCTGGGCCCCACATACGTTATCCATCCTTTCGGAGGTACTGACACGTGACGGTAGGTGACATACGTTTTCTCCACACGATTCCTTCACCGGTGGAGAAAATGTCCCTCGCCACGTGGTTCTGCGCATAGGATTTCAAACACGTTCAACTCCGGGACCCAAGAGGTTAGTTACTTGAGTCGCCGGGGTCCCTTCGGAAATGCTTTCCGAGATTTGAGGGAATGGCCTTTCGGTCCTAGGCCCCACGTAGGTGGTCAAGAAGAACTCGGGGAAACAACAAGATGTTCGTTGAATGATGGCTTTCCCCCCCCCCCCCCAGTGCCCTCTCACAATATCGAGGGCGGGTCACCATCCCCACGGTTTGCCCGCACAGGTCTTCAAACACTTGGAACGTGGGGAGACAAGGTGTCGGTTCAAAGACGTTTTCCCCCAAGCGCACGTGGACACAGTTGAGCGGGAGACACTTGCCGCACAGTCCCGGCCCAGGGTTGCCAACGGTTCTAACTGCGAGAAACGAGGTGTTCGTGACAAGACGGTTTGCCCGCTTTCACAGAGCGCTTTCACAGAGTGGACTCCATGGCGATTGGATTGTGGGCCCCGCTTAGGGTCTCAAACACTTCCAACGTAGTGACACGACATGCGAGACGAGGGATGGATGGCCCACAGTGTTGTTTCCCAGAACTGTGTCAATGGCACCTTTTCCGAGGTCCCGCTTGAGTTTTCAAACAGTTTTCACGTCGTGACACAAGAGTGTCCTTGAAAGATGGGTTCTCCCGAGTTCCCTCTCCCCGTATCGAGCAAAGGCCACCGTGCCCATGGTTCCCTGCGTAGGTTTCCAAACACGTGTCATGTAGGAGAGAAAAGACGTTACCTTGAGCGACGTTCCCCCCCGTGTGCAGTTGGACAGGGTTGAGTATACGGCTCTTTCCGCATAGTCCCAGCGCAGGTTTTCCAACACTTCTGACCTGAGAGCAACAAGATGTTGGGGGAAAGGGTGGTTTGCCCCCAGTGTTCTTTCACAGAGTTGACGACAGCGCATTCCGCTCTGGATGCCGCGTCGGGTGTCCAACACTTCCAACTTAGAGAAACGAGACGTTAGATGAAGGACGGTTGGCCCAGTGTGTTGTGTCACCGAGAGGAGGATAGGGCAGGCACTTTCCTCATAGGTCCCGCATACGTTTTCACACAGTTGTCACATACGGAAACAAGACGTTCCTTGAGTGAAAGCGTTTCTCCACAGTATCGTCTCTCAATATCGAGGGAAGTTCACCTTCCAGGTGGTTCCCCGCATAAGTTTGCAAACACGTGTCACGTAGGGAGACGAGACGTGAGTTGAAAGACGATTCCCCCCCCCCCCCCACGTGCAGGGGGACAGCGTGGAGTAGAGGAGACTGTCCGCACAGTCCCGGCACAGGTTTTCCAGCGGTTGCAACTGAGGGAAACACGAGGTTAGGGGAAAGGTGGTTTGCCCACAGTGTTCTTTCACAGAGTTGAGTCTACGGCAGTGAGCCTGGGGGCGCCGCGCAGGATTTCCAACACTTCCACATTCGTGACGCGAGATGTCGCAGGAAGGGTGGTATGCCCACCGGGCTGTCGCACAGCATTGAGGAAATGGCCCTGTCTTCCTCGGTCCCGCCTCAGTCTGCTCACAGGTGTCACGTCGGGACACAAGCTTTTCCTTCAAAGATGGGTTCTCCCAAGTCCCCTCTCACAATGTCGAGTAACGGCCACCTTCCCCATGCTTCCCCGCATAGGCTTCTAAACCCTTGTTCACGTGGGGAGAAAAGACCTGACTTTGAGTGAAGTACCGCCCAAGTGCCCCTGGACAGAGTGGAGTGTAGGAGACTGTCCGCGCAGTCCCGGCACAGGTTTTCCAACAGTGGTAACGGAGAGAAACGCGACGTTAGGGAAAGGGTGGGTTGCCCACCGTGTTCTTGCACAGGGTCGAGTCTAGGGGCAACGAGCTTGTGGGCGCCGCCTAGGATTTCCCACGCTTCCAAATGTATTAATGCCACGAGACGTCAGATGAAGGCTGGTTTGCCCGCTGTGTTGTTTCACAGAATTGCGTAAAGGGCAGGCACATGCTTCCTAGCCCCCACAGAAGTTTGCCGACGGTTTTCACAGAGTGAAACAAGAGTTTCCTCGAAGGACGGTTCCTCCACCGTCCTTCTCTCCCAGTGGGCTGGCATGTGTCACTTTCCCCACTGGGACCCGCTCTGCATTTCTGACACTTCTAAGGAAGCTCTGCCAGCTCGTACCTGAAAGACGATTTGCCCCAGGTGCAGTTTGACCGAGTTGAGCAGCTGGCACTTTGGGCAGCGTCCCTGCCTAGGTGTTCACACACTTCTAACTTTGTGAGACAAGATGTGAGTGAAGAGTTGCTTTTTCGCACAGCGTCCTTTGGCAAGTTGGCGCGTGTGGCGCGCACCTTGTGGGCCCCGCATGGGTTTGCAAACCGTGCTCACTTCGTCACAGGAGATCTTGTTGGAAAGACTGGTTCACCACGGCGTTTCTTCCTAGCGTTTCCTATAGGGCACTTGCTGCCTAGCCCCGCATACCACTGGAAACATTTCTAACATTGGCAAACCTGTTGGGAGCTGCGAGACGGTGTGCCCACAGTGTCCTTTCACGGAGTCGAGTAGACGGCCCATAGCTTGTGTGCCGCGCGTAGGATCGCAGACATTTCCAACTTAGTGAAACGAGGCGATCGTGGAAGGAGGGTTTCCCCCCCCATTGTGTTGTTTCACAGAATTGAGTGTGTGGCACTCTCGGTCTATCGGGGCCCTCCCTCCCCCACCCCCTCACCCCCCAGGTTTTCGAACACATCTGCCTTTGGGAAACAAGCAAGGTGTCAGTTTGAAAAAGGTTGCTCCCCAGGGTGCCGACGCACTGTCGCGGGAAGGACCCCTTCCACATCGTTGGCCGTGTCGCATTTCAAACAATTCCCGCGCAGTGACACAAGACGTTACTTGAAAGCAGGGAACCGCCAAGTGCCGTGTGACACCGCTGCGCGTATGGCGCTTTCGCTCTAAGCCTCACGTCCGTGTTCCGCCTCTTCCAAGGTAGAGCATGGAGATGTTAGTGGAAAGACGTGGTTCCCACACTTTTGATTCTCATAGAGGACTATCTGGCCCTGAGTGTACAGGTCAGAATACGTCTTCGCAGTCTTCGAGGTCCAACAAGGTGTTGGTTCAAACACGGGTTCTGCGCAGTGCTCTTTCAGAGGACCGGATACAGGTCACTTGTCACACGGTTCCCTGCATAGGTTGTCCCACGCTTCTCCGGGAGCGATACAAGATGTTAGCTGAGGAACGGTTTCGCCAAAGTGCCCTTCGACCCAGATGAGTGTCGGGAACCTTCCGCCTGGGCCCCACATACGTTATCCATCCTTTCGGAGGTACTGACACGTGACGGTAGGTGACATACGTTTTCTCCACACGATTCCTTCACCGGTGGAGAAAATGTCCCTCGCCACGTGGTTCTGCGCATAGGATTTCAAACACGTTCAACTCCGGGACCCAAGAGGTTAGTTACTTGAGTCGCCGGGGTCCCTTCGGAAATGCTTTCCGAGATTTGAGGGAATGGCCTTTCGGTCCTAGGCCCCACGTAGGTGGTCAAGAAGAACTCGGGGAAACAACAAGATGTTCGTTGAATGATGGCTTTCCCCCCCCCCCCCCAGTGCCCTCTCACAATATCGAGGGCGGGTCACCATCCCCACGGTTTGCCCGCACAGGTCTTCAAACACTTGGAACGTGGGGAGACAAGGTGTCGGTTCAAAGACGTTTTCCCCCAAGCGCACGTGGACACAGTTGAGCGGGAGACACTTGCCGCACAGTCCCGGCCCAGGGTTGCCAACGGTTCTAACTGCGAGAAACGAGGTGTTCGTGACAAGACGGTTTGCCCGCTTTCACAGAGCGCTTTCACAGAGTGGACTCCATGGCGATTGGATTGTGGGCCCCGCTTAGGGTCTCAAACACTTCCAACGTAGTGACACGACATGCGAGACGAGGGATGGATGGCCCACAGTGTTGTTTCCCAGAACTGTGTCAATGGCACCTTTTCCGAGGTCCCGCTTGAGTTTTCAAACAGTTTTCACGTCGTGACACAAGAGTGTCCTTGAAAGATGGGTTCTCCCGAGTTCCCTCTCCCCGTATCGAGCAAAGGCCACCGTGCCCATGGTTCCCTGCGTAGGTTTCCAAACACGTGTCATGTAGGAGAGAAAAGACGTTACCTTGAGCGACGTTCCCCCCCGTGTGCAGTTGGACAGGGTTGAGTATACGGCTCTTTCCGCATAGTCCCAGCGCAGGTTTTCCAACACTTCTGACCTGAGAGCAACAAGATGTTGGGGGAAAGGGTGGTTTGCCCCCAGTGTTCTTTCACAGAGTTGACGACAGCGCATTCCGCTCTGGATGCCGCGTCGGGTGTCCAACACTTCCAACTTAGAGAAACGAGACGTTAGATGAAGGACGGTTGGCCCAGTGTGTTGTGTCACCGAGAGGAGGATAGGGCAGGCACTTTCCTCATAGGTCCCGCATACGTTTTCACACAGTTGTCACATACGGAAACAAGACGTTCCTTGAGTGAAAGCGTTTCTCCACAGTATCGTCTCTCAATATCGAGGGAAGTTCACCTTCCAGGTGGTTCCCCGCATAAGTTTGCAAACACGTGTCACGTAGGGAGACGAGACGTGAGTTGAAAGACGATTCCCCCCCCCCCCCACGTGCAGGGGGACAGCGTGGAGTAGAGGAGACTGTCCGCACAGTCCCGGCACAGGTTTTCCAGCGGTTGCAACTGAGGGAAACACGAGGTTAGGGGAAAGGTGGTTTGCCCACAGTGTTCTTTCACAGAGTTGAGTCTACGGCAGTGAGCCTGGGGGCGCCGCGCAGGATTTCCAACACTTCCACATTCGTGACGCGAGATGTCGCAGGAAGGGTGGTATGCCCACCGGGCTGTCGCACAGCATTGAGGAAATGGCCCTGTCTTCCTCGGTCCCGCCTCAGTCTGCTCACAGGTGTCACGTCGGGACACAAGCTTTTCCTTCAAAGATGGGTTCTCCCAAGTCCCCTCTCACAATGTCGAGTAACGGCCACCTTCCCCATGCTTCCCCGCATAGGCTTCTAAACCCTTGTTCACGTGGGGAGAAAAGACCTGACTTTGAGTGAAGTACCGCCCAAGTGCCCCTGGACAGAGTGGAGTGTAGGAGACTGTCCGCGCAGTCCCGGCACAGGTTTTCCAACAGTGGTAACGGAGAGAAACGCGACGTTAGGGAAAGGGTGGGTTGCCCACCGTGTTCTTGCACAGGGTCGAGTCTAGGGGCAACGAGCTTGTGGGCGCCGCCTAGGATTTCCCACGCTTCCAAATGTATTAATGCCACGAGACGTCAGATGAAGGCTGGTTTGCCCGCTGTGTTGTTTCACAGAATTGCGTAAAGGGCAGGCACATGCTTCCTAGCCCCCACAGAAGTTTGCCGACGGTTTTCACAGAGTGAAACAAGAGTTTCCTCGAAGGACGGTTCCTCCACCGTCCTTCTCTCCCAGTGGGCTGGCATGTGTCACTTTCCCCACTGGGACCCGCTCTGCATTTCTGACACTTCTAAGGAAGCTCTGCCAGCTCGTACCTGAAAGACGATTTGCCCCAGGTGCAGTTTGACCGAGTTGAGCAGCTGGCACTTTGGGCAGCGTCCCTGCCTAGGTGTTCACACACTTCTAACTTTGTGAGACAAGATGTGAGTGAAGAGTTGCTTTTTCGCACAGCGTCCTTTGGCAAGTTGGCGCGTGTGGCGCGCACCTTGTGGGCCCCGCATGGGTTTGCAAACCGTGCTCACTTCGTCACAGGAGATCTTGTTGGAAAGACTGGTTCACCACGGCGTTTCTTCCTAGCGTTTCCTATAGGGCACTTGCTGCCTAGCCCCGCATACCACTGGAAACATTTCTAACATTGGCAAACCTGTTGGGAGCTGCGAGACGGTGTGCCCACAGTGTCCTTTCACGGAGTCGAGTAGACGGCCCATAGCTTGTGTGCCGCGCGTAGGATCGCAGACATTTCCAACTTAGTGAAACGAGGCGATCGTGGAAGGAGGGTTTCCCCCCCCATTGTGTTGTTTCACAGAATTGAGTGTGTGGCACTCTCGGTCTATCGGGGCCCTCCCTCCCCCACCCCCTCACCCCCCAGGTTTTCGAACACATCTGCCTTTGGGAAACAAGCAAGGTGTCAGTTTGAAAAAGGTTGCTCCCCAGGGTGCCGACGCACTGTCGCGGGAAGGACCCCTTCCACATCGTTGGCCGTGTCGCATTTCAAACAATTCCCGCGCAGTGACACAAGACGTTACTTGAAAGCAGGGAACCGCCAAGTGCCGTGTGACACCGCTGCGCGTATGGCGCTTTCGCTCTAAGCCTCACGTCCGTGTTCCGCCTCTTCCAAGGTAGAGCATGGAGATGTTAGTGGAAAGACGTGGTTCCCACACTTTTGATTCTCATAGAGGACTATCTGGCCCTGAGTGTACAGGTCAGAATACGTCTTCGCAGTCTTCGAGGTCCAACAAGGTGTTGGTTCAAACACGGGTTCTGCGCAGTGCTCTTTCAGAGGACCGGATACAGGTCACTTGTCACACGGTTCCCTGCATAGGTTGTCCCACGCTTCTCCGGGAGCGATACAAGATGTTAGCTGAGGAACGGTTTCGCCAAAGTGCCCTTCGACCCAGATGAGTGTCGGGAACCTTCCGCCTGGGCCCCACATACGTTATCCATCCTTTCGGAGGTACTGACACGTGACGGTAGGTGACATACGTTGTCTCCACACGATTCCTTCACCGGTGGAGAAAATGTCCCTCGCCACGTGGTTCTGCGCATAGGATTTCAAACACGTTCAACTCCGGGACCCAAGAGGTTAGTTACTTGAGTCGCCGGGGTCCCTTCGGAAATGCTTTCCGAGATTTGAGGGAATGGCCTTTCGGTCCTAGGCCCCACGTAGGTGGTCAAGAAGAACTCGGGGAAACAACAAGATGTTCGTTGAATGATGGCTTTCCCCCCCCCCCCCCAGTGCCCTCTCACAATATCGAGGGCGGGTCACCATCCCCACGGTTTGCCCGCACAGGTCTTCAAACACTTGGAACGTGGGGAGACAAGGTGTCGGTTCAAAGACGTTTTCCCCCAAGCGCACGTGGACACAGTTGAGCGGGAGACACTTGCCGCACAGTCCCGGCCCAGGGTTGCCAACGGTTCTAACTGCGAGAAACGAGGTGTTCGTGACAAGACGGTTTGCCCGCTTTCACAGAGCGCTTTCACAGAGTGGACTCCATGGCGATTGGATTGTGGGCCCCGCTTAGGGTCTCAAACACTTCCAACGTAGTGACACGACATGCGAGACGAGGGATGGATGGCCCACAGTGTTGTTTCCCAGAACTGTGTCAATGGCACCTTTTCCGAGGTCCCGCTTGAGTTTTCAAACAGTTTTCACGTCGTGACACAAGAGTGTCCTTGAAAGATGGGTTCTCCCGAGTTCCCTCTCCCCGTATCGAGCAAAGGCCACCGTGCCCATGGTTCCCTGCGTAGGTTTCCAAACACGTGTCATGTAGGAGAGAAAAGACGTTACCTTGAGCGACGTTCCCCCCCGTGTGCAGTTGGACAGGGTTGAGTATACGGCTCTTTCCGCATAGTCCCAGCGCAGGTTTTCCAACACTTCTGACCTGAGAGCAACAAGATGTTGGGGGAAAGGGTGGTTTGCCCCCAGTGTTCTTTCACAGAGTTGACGACAGCGCATTCCGCTCTGGATGCCGCGTCGGGTGTCCAACACTTCCAACTTAGAGAAACGAGACGTTAGATGAAGGACGGTTGGCCCAGTGTGTTGTGTCACCGAGAGGAGGATAGGGCAGGCACTTTCCTCATAGGTCCCGCATACGTTTTCACACAGTTGTCACATACGGAAACAAGACGTTCCTTGAGTGAAAGCGTTTCTCCACAGTATCGTCTCTCAATATCGAGGGAAGTTCACCTTCCAGGTGGTTCCCCGCATAAGTTTGCAAACACGTGTCACGTAGGGAGACGAGACGTGAGTTGAAAGACGATTCCCCCCCCCCCCCACGTGCAGGGGGACAGCGTGGAGTAGAGGAGACTGTCCGCACAGTCCCGGCACAGGTTTTCCAGCGGTTGCAACTGAGGGAAACACGAGGTTAGGGGAAAGGTGGTTTGCCCACAGTGTTCTTTCACAGAGTTGAGTCTACGGCAGTGAGCCTGGGGGCGCCGCGCAGGATTTCCAACACTTCCACATTCGTGACGCGAGATGTCGCAGGAAGGGTGGTATGCCCACCGGGCTGTCGCACAGCATTGAGGAAATGGCCCTGTCTTCCTCGGTCCCGCCTCAGTCTGCTCACAGGTGTCACGTCGGGACACAAGCTTTTCCTTCAAAGATGGGTTCTCCCAAGTCCCCTCTCACAATGTCGAGTAACGGCCACCTTCCCCATGCTTCCCCGCATAGGCTTCTAAACCCTTGTTCACGTGGGGAGAAAAGACCTGACTTTGAGTGAAGTACCGCCCAAGTGCCCCTGGACAGAGTGGAGTGTAGGAGACTGTCCGCGCAGTCCCGGCACAGGTTTTCCAACAGTGGTAACGGAGAGAAACGCGACGTTAGGGAAAGGGTGGGTTGCCCACCGTGTTCTTGCACAGCTTCAACAATTGCCTTATTATAAATCGTATCAGCTTTTGCTGGGTGACAGATCACCCCAAAACATAGCGGCTTAAAATAACAGTCGGTTGGTCTAAGGAAAAGATGGCCGCATAGGAGGACGCTGGGCTCACCGCGTCCTGCTGATCACTTAGATTCCACCCATATCTGCCTAAATAATCCAGAAAACCACCAGAAGACTAGCAGAATGGACTCTCTGGAGCCAAGCATAGACAAAAGGCCCACAGAAGATGGTAGGAAGGGCAGAGAGGCAGTGTGTGCTACACGGACTGGTGGGAGAGGGGCGGGGCAGTGGAGGGGCAGCCCACCCATCAAGGCAGGGTCCTCGAGTCTGACTTGCAAAAGCGGAGGGGCCGGACTGCATGTGTTCTGATAGCCAGCGGGACTTAACATCTGGAATGTTATAAGTCAACAGCTCTGCTCAGAGAGCGGTAGGGCTACAGGACACCAGGAGGGAGAGTTGTTGAGCCCCTGAAGAAAGAGCTCAGCTCGAGGGGAACAAAGATGTTGGTAAGCGCCATCTCCCTCTCTCATCTCCCAGCTGAAATCCCAAAGAGAACCAGTTCCCCTCAACTGAACTTGCTTGCACCATGCAAACACCAAATGCTGCGTTTCTGTGTATCCATCCCTCCTGCGGATCTGCCTGCCTCCTTCCCGGTGCTGCAGGGCCCCTCCCACAGGGGACAATAACGGCAAAATGAGCTGACTGCCCCTTCCACCCCTGTGGACCTTGTGGATCCACCCTGGCTAATATGCCAGATCCCATCGAAGCAACACCACAAGCCTGGCAGTGTGCAAGTAGCCCAGACAGGGACCTCACCACTCCACAGTGACTCCTGTCACTGGGAGAGGGGAAGATAAAGTACACACCAGTCTGACTGTGGCCCCATATGTGGGCTGGGGAAAGATATCTGGTCTGACTGCAGCCCAGCCCACCAACACAAGTTACTCCAGACAGCAGAGGGGAAGTGCCCTGCAGGTCCCCGCCACTCCAGGGAATATCCCAAATGACGAAACGGAAGAATTCTCCTGAAAAGAAACTCAAGGAAGTAGCGACAGCTAACGAATTGATCAAAAACGATTTAAGCAATACAGCAAAACAAGAGTTTAGAATGAGTAATAAAATTAAAACCTGGGCTTGAAAAAGGATACAAGACAGCAGATAATCTATTGCTACAGAGATCAAGGGACTAAGAATCAGTCATGAGGAACTAAAAAATGTTACAAATGAGGTGCAAAATCAAATGGAAGCGACCACACTTCGGATTGAACAAGCAGAGGAGAGAATAGTTGAAATAGAAGATAAAATTATGGAAAAACAGGAAGCTGAGAAAAAGAGAGATAAAAATAATCCAGGAGTATGAGGGGAGAATTAGAGAAATAAGTGATGCAATCAAATGAAACAATATCCTTATATTAGGAACTCCAGAAGACGAAGAGAGAGAGAAAATGGCTGAAGATGTACTTGAACAAATCATAGCTGAGAACTTCCCTGATCTGGGAAAGGAAAAAAACATAGAAATCCAAGAGGCACAGAAAACTCCCTTCAGATGTAACGTGAATAGAGCTTCTGCACGACATATCACAGTGAAACTGGCAAAATGCAAGGATAAAGAGATTCTGAAAGCAGCTAGGGAGAAACAAGCTCTAACATATAAAGGGAGACAGATAAGACTAGTGACGGATCTATCTACTGAAACTTGGTAGGCCAGAAAAGAATGGCAGGAAATCTTCAATGTGATAAACAGAAAAAAATATGCAGCCGAGAATCCTTTATCCAGCAAGTCTGTCATTCAGAATAGGAGAGATAAAGGTCTTCCCAAAAAAAACTGAAGGAATTCATCACTAAACCAGCCCTACAAGAGACCCTAAGGGGGATCTGTGAGTGAAATTTTGCAAGGACCACAAGTACCAGAGACATCACTACAAGCATGAAACATACAGACATCACAATGATTCTAAACCCATATCTTTGTATAATAACACTGAATGTAAATGGACTAAATGCTACAACCAAAAGACATAGGGTATCAGAATGGATAACAAAAACAAAACCTATCTATTTGCTGTCTACAAGAGACTCATTTTAGACCTGAGGACACCTTCAGATTGAGAGTGAGGGGATGGAGAACTATTTATCATGCCAATGGAAGTCAAAAGAAAGCTGGAGTAGCCATACTTATATCAGACAAACTAGACTTTAAACTAAAGGCTGTAACAAGAGATGAAGAAGGGCATTATATAAAAATCACAGGGTCTAGGGAAGCCTGGGTGGCGCAGTCGGTTAAGCATCCGACTTCAGCCAGGTCACGATCTCGCCATCCTGGAGTTCGAGCCCCGTGAGAGGCTCTGGGCTATTGGCTCAGAGCCTGGAGCCTGTTTCCGATTCTGTGTCTCCCTCTCTCTCTGCCCCTCCCCCGTTCATGCTCTGTCTCTTTCCCAAAAATAAATAAATAAATGTTGAAAAAAAATTAGAAAAAAAATCACAGGGTCTATCCATCAGGAGGAGCTAACAATAATAAATGTCTATGTGCCGAATACAGGAGACCCCATGTATGTAAAACAATTACTCACAAACATAAGCAACATTATTGATAAGAATGTAGTAATTGCAGGGGACTTTAACACTCCACTTACAGAAATTGGATAGATCATCTAGACACACGGTCAATAAAGAAACAAAGGCCCTGAATGACACATTGGATCAGATGGACTTGACAAATCCATTTAGAATTCTACATCCCAAAGCAACAGAATATACTTTCTTCTCGAGTGCACATGGAACATTCTCCAAGATAGATCACATACTGGGTCACCAAACAGCCCTTCATAAGTTTACAAGAATTGAAATTATACCATGCATACTTTCAGACCACAATGCTATGAAGCTTGAAATCAACCACAGGAAAAAGTCTGGAAAACCTCCAAAAACATGGAGGTTAAAGAACACCCTACTAAAAAATGAATGGGTCAACCAGGCAATTAGAGAAGAAATTAAAAAATATATGGAAACAAACGAAAATGAAAATACAACAATCCAAACACTTTGGGATGCAGCGAAGGCAGTCCTGAGAGGAAAATACAGTATAATCCAGGCCTATCTCAAGAAACAAGAAAAATCTCGAATACAAAATCTAACAGAACACCTAAAGGAAATAAAAGCAGAACAGCAAAGACATCCCAAACCCAGCAGAAGAGATATAATACAGATCAGAGCAGAAATAATATAGAATCTAAAAAAACTGTAGAGCAGATCAACGAAACCAAGAATTGTTTTTTTGAAAAAATATACAAAATTGATAATCTAGCCAGGCTTCTCAAAAAGAAAAGGGAGATGACCCAAATAGATAAAATCATGAATGAAAATAGAATTATTACAACCAACCCTTCAGAGATACAAGCAATTATCAGGGAATACTATGAAAAATTATATGCCAACAAACTGGACAACCTGGAAGAAATGGACAAATTCCTAAACACCCATATGCTTCCAAAACTCAATCAGGAGGAAAGAGAAAGCTTGAACAGACCTATAACGAGGGAAGAAATTGAATCAGTCATCAAAAATCTCCCAACAAATAAGAGTCCAGGACCAGATGGCTTCCCAAGGGAGTTCTACCAGATGTTTAAAGCAGAGATAATACCTTTCCTTCTCAAGCTATTCAACAAAATAGAAAGGGAAGGAAAACTTCCAGACTCATTCTGTTGAGCCAGTATTACTTTGATTCCTAAACCAGAGTCCCAGTAAAAAAAGAGAACTACAGGCCAATATCCCTGATGAATATGGATGCAAAAACTCTCAAGATACTAGCAAATCGAATTCAACGGCATATAAAAAGAATGATTCACCATGATCAAGTGGGATTCATTCCTGGGATGCAGGGCTGGTTCAACATTCGCAAATCAACCAATGTGATACATCACATTAATAAAAGAAAAGATAAGAACCATATGATCCTGTCAATCGATGCAGAAAAGCCTTTTGACAAAATTCAGCACCCTTTCTTAATAAAAACTCTTGAAAAAGTCAGGATAGAAGGAACCTTCTTACACATCATAAAAGCCATTTATGAAAAGCCCACAGCTAACATCATCCACAATGGGGAAAAACTGAGAGCATTTTCCATGAGATCAGGAACACGACAGGGATGCCCACTCTCACCGCTGTTGTTTAACATAGTGTTGGAAGTTCTAGCATCAGCAATGAGACAACAAAAGGAAATCAAAGGCATCAAATTGGCAAAGATGAAGTTAAGCTTTCACTTTTTGCAGATGACATGATATTATACATGGAAAATCCGATAGACTCCACCAGAAGTCTGCTAGAACTGATACATGAATTTAGCAAAGTTGCAGGAGACAAAATCAATGTACAGAAATCAGTTGCATTCTTATACACTAACAATGAAGCAACAGAAAGACAAATAAAGAAACTGATCCCATTCACAATTGCACCAAGAAGCATAAAATACCTAGGAATAAATCTAACCAAAGATGTAAAGGATCTGTATGCTGAAAACTATAGAAAGCTCATGAAGGAAAATGAAGAAGATATAAAAAAATGGAAAAAATTTCTGTGCTCATGGATTGGAAGAATAAATATTGTCAAAATGTCAACACTACCCAAAGCTATCTACACATTCAATGCAATCCCAATCAAAATTGCACCAGCATTCTTCTCGAAGCTAGAACAAGCAATCCTAAAATTCATATGGAACCACAAAAGGCCCCGAATAGCCAAAGGAATTTTGAAGAAGGCCAAAGCAGGAGGCATCACAATCCCAGACTTTAACCTCTACTACAAAGCTGTCATCATCAAGACAGCATGGTATTGGCACAAAAACAGACACATAGAACAATGGAATAGAATAGAAGCCCCAGAACTAGACCCACAAACATATGGCCAACTAGTCTTTGACAAAGCAGGAAAGAATATCCAATGGAAAAAAGACAGTCTTTTTAACAAATGGTGCTGGCAGAACTGGACACAACATGCAGAAGGATGAAAGACCATTTTCTGACACCATTCACAAAAACAAACTCAAAATGGATAAAGGACCTGAATGTGAGACAGGAAACCATCAAAACCCTAGAGGAGAAAGCAGGAAAAGACCTCTCTGACCTCAGCCGTAGCAATCTCTTACTTGACCCCTCACCAAAGGCAAGGGAATTAGAAGCAAAAATGAATTACTGGGACCTTATGAAGATAAAAAGCTTCTGCACAACAAAGGAAACAACAAACAAAACTAAAAGGCAACCAAAGGAACAGGAAAGGATATTTGCAAATGACATATCGGACAAAGGGCTAGTATCCAAAATCTATAAAGAGCTCACCAAACTCCACACCCGAAAAACAAATAACCCAGTGAAGAAACGGGCAGAAAACATGAATAGACACTTCTCTAAAGAAGATATCCGGATGGCCAACAGGCCCATGAAAAGATGTTCAGCGTCGCTCCTTATCAGGGAAATACAAATCAAAACCACACTCAGATATCACCTCACGCCAGTCAGAGTGGCCATAATGAACACATCAGGAGACTATAGATGCTGGCAAGGATGTGGAGAAATGGGAACCCTCTTTCACTGTTGGTGGGAATGCAAACTGGTGCAGCCACTCTGGGAAGCAGTGTGGAGGTTCCTCAGAAAATTGAAAATAGACCTACCCTACAACCCAGGAATAGCACTGTTAGGAATTTACCCAAGGGATACAGGAGTACTAATGCATAGGGGCACTTGTACCCCAATGTTTATAGCAGCACTCTCAATAATAGCCAAATTGTGGAAAGAGCCTAAATATCCTCCAGCTGATGAATGGATAAAGAAATTGTGGTTTATATACCAATGGAGTACTACATGGCAATGAGAAAGAACGAAATATGGCTCTTTGTAGCAATGTAGATGGAACATGAGAGCCTGATGCTAAGTGAAATAAGCCATACAGAGAAAGACAGATACCATATGTTTTCACTGTTATGTGGATCCTGAGAAACTTAGCAGAAACTCATGGGGGAGGGGAAGGAAAAAAAAGAGGTTAGAGTGGGAGAGAGCCAAAGCATGAGAGACTCTAAAAAACTGAGAACAAACTGAGGGTTGTTGGGGGGGGTGGGAGGGAGGGGAGGGTGGGTGATGGGTATTGAGGAGGGCACCTTTTGGGATGAGCACTGGGTGTTGTATGGAAACCAATCTGACAATAAATTTCATATATTGAAAATAAAAGAAACTAACCGTTATAATAAAGAAGAATATGGTAAAATAAAATAAAAAGAAACACTTCTTATCAAAAAAAAAAAGAAGAAAGGAAGGGTTTTTCCTGACAGGGTTCCCAGGTACAGTCCTTCAGAAAGCCCCCTTGGCCTAAGCTTACAGGCCCTCTTACTCTGGGCACGACCTGGTTGATAGGAGACTGCATTGGGTACTTCATTCTCAAGTTACTCCAGATGTAATGTGTGGTAAAGAACTCTGGCAGTGTGTGTCTCCATTACCACTCCTTAGCTTTTTTGATGAAAGTTTGCATGACAGTATTATGGAACAGTGTCTGAGAGTAATATCCTCTTGTTTCAGCTTGTTGGTTTGTTGATGTGCCTGTGAGGTGATAGATGTTTTGCATTGGTCCCTTCTCAATTTGGTTTCAGAATGTTGTGGCCCTCCCCATACCCAGAGTATGTGAACATGCCCAGGGAGAATACTCATGGGTAGGCAAACCCATGGTTGTGGTTGGTTGCCATCTCCTGTGTGGGGCAAGGTGAAGCAAAGGTCATTGTCAATGTCCTCAGTTTCCCATGTGTCAATTTGAATGCACAGCTTTGGCTCACCTTGTACTCCTTCCCGTCCCATTGCTGCTTTCCTAACTCGGTCTCAGTTCACAGACGGTTACCCTACTCTGTGTATGTCCCCTACAGCAACCGAGGTCCCCAGTTGAATTGTGAGTTTCCAAGCCTTTCCTGACCAAATGAAGGGCTCCCAGAGGTGATGTCCCAGAGGACAGCTGACCCCGTGTCCCTGAGCCCCTGGTGGTGGGCAGGCAGGCTACACTATCGTGCAAATGGGTAGCCCATGGACCCCTACACCTAATGGAGGGAGCTACACTCAATTGACAGAACACAAAGTTTGTGGATATGCACCATAACCCTTGACCTAATCAGCACACAAAAATGCTTTTGAATACATAGAGCACCAAGGCCTTGTTCCTACAATCTTATCACATGGAAGCACATTCTTCATATGTCACAGCCAGTTTTGCCTGTCTTTATTAATATGGGCAGAAGCATACCAGAAGCCAAAGTTCCCCTCTATTTCCTTTAAAAAAAAAACACTTTACATTATTTATTTTTGAGAGACAGAGTGAGACAGAGCACAAGCGGGGGACAGTCAGAGAGAAGTAGACACAGAGTCCGAAGCAGGCTCTGGGCTTAGAGCAAGCGTTCTGCACAGAGCTCAACGTGGTGATCGAACCAAAGAACAGTGAGATTATGACGTGAGCTGAAGTCTGCATCAAACTGATTCACTCAGGCGCCACTCCCTTCTGTTTCATTTTTTTTAATTTTTTTTTAACATTTATTTATTTTTGAGACAGAGACAGAGCATGAACGGGGTAGGGGCAGAGAGAGAGGGAGACACAAAATCGGAAGCAGGCTCCAGGCTCTGAGCCATCAGCCCAGAGCCCAACGTGGGGCTCGAAATCACGGACCGCGAGATCGTGACCTGAACTGAAGTCGGACGCTCAACTGACTGAGCCACCCAGGCGCCCCCCCACCTCTGTTTCTTAAAGAAGAATGTGGGTTTCTTGCTCACAGCGCTCCAAAGGGCATCTTGTGGAGAACTCCTGTAGCCAAAGTTCCCAAAGGTTCTTGTGGTTCCTGACCAAGGCATATTACGCATTCATTGTGCTGGTCAGGTTCTTCTAAACATGAAGAACTCTGACCTTCAGTGCATCCACTCTCATGACATTGCCTTATCATCCATCAGTGTTCATCTTCAGGTCCATAAAAGCTCAGTCTTTCAGAGTACTATATCTGGCTGCAGATGTCCAATGGGGCCAGCCCTTGTGACTTTGGGAGAGTTGAAGCCAAAGGGTCCCTGGACCTTTAGTTTTAGGACTACATGGACATCTAGACCACTGGGGCTTTGGAAGAGTTCCAAGTGATAGCTGTTTGTGTGGAAGCTGGGTCAGACATAGCGGGAAGTTGGCCCCTTTGGTGGTCCTAGGGGAAATGAAGATAATCATCTCCATTCCACATGATTGCATTCACATTTGATGGAAATATTGAATGCCCTTCCGTTCTGGCTGCACCATACCCTCTCCCTTCCTGTGTTTCTGACTGCCTCTTCATTCCCTCTTAAGAGCCTTGGGGCTGGCACTCACTAAGCAGGCACCCAGGGACAGGCATCGGCTTCACACTCAGTCCTGGGCTCAGTACCAGCCATGAGCATCGGATATCACAAAGAATAGCCCTCTTATCCCTGATTTTGGTGCTTGGCTGTTTCTAGCCAGGAGCAGGGTGGAGGGGAGCCAGCTCACCTCCTTGACCTGCCTGATTGAGATGTCCTCCTGCTGAAAAGCTGACAATTCACACAGGAGCAGTAGGCTTCAGCAGCTGGTTAGTACAGAAAGAGCTTTGTACTGAAGAGGCACCAATGTCCCTGCCCACAACCTGGAGCCTCAGCTCTGAGAACCTCCAAGTTACAACACTGTCACTGTTCACTCCATTCAATGATGGGAAATGCAACAAAAGCAAACCAAGTCCCAGTGTTCTATAGGCCCTTCTGTAGGAAGAAAGCAGTCCTGTTGCTAACAGTGCTCCCAGGAGACTCTAGAGGACACTTTTGCCTAAGCCCTCTGTTGTTTCCTCTTCTTCTTACAGCCAACCAGGTTGCCAGGAGTTGGTGTGGGGCACTCCTTTCTCCATAGAATAGCTCTTCGAATCTTTGAAGATCTCTGGCCCTCCTTATCCACCTTGACACCTTTGTTCTCTTGTAGAAACAAGGCTCTACTCACAGTCCATTCAGAATCAGTGAGTGTCTCAAGGGTCTAACCCCTGTCTTCCACCTGGGAGACTGATGCAGTGCTTGCGACAATGGGAGAGACGTTGCTACAGGGCTACTTCGTTATTAATTCACTGGGTTTAAGAAATATGCAGCCATTCAGGGCCCAGAGATAAGAAGGGGACCAGTGGAGGATGTCTGGTGTTTAGGCTAGGCCAGAGATTTGGGCATAGAGAAGGCCTCTTTCTGGGAAGAGGCATATGAAGAAAGCCATCTTTCCAAGTGGATACCCATCGTCACAATAACTGTTGAGTTTTGGTCGACATGGTACCGTTTTCCCTTGCTTTGTGTCTCACAGTGTATGTTTTTCTCCCTTAGGTGACACAGAGCCATCACTAATTCAGCTGGCCACCCTGGATAGGCCGCAACCTTCCACTCCGCTCCTTTGTTCAGTGAGAGCTAATAGGCTCTGCTCTACCAAGAGAAAGAAGACCTTGAGTCCATGGGTGCTTGGTGCTTGCAGAACTCCTGGAGCCAAAACCCACAAAAGGTCCTCGTGATTCCTAGGCAAACCAGCTTGTGAATACATTCTGCTACATATTGCTCTGAGACACTGATTCTGAATGGACTCCAGCAAGATCCTAGTTTGAAAAAAAGAAAAAGGAGGGAAAAACACAGAGGTCCAAAGTGCTTCATTACAAAGAAGATCAGAATGAATCTGGCAATGTGCATAACACAATCTCTGGAAAAGCTGTTGTCTATAGTAGGAAACACCTGTGAGCAGAGGCAAAGGAAACATACATTGCCTACAACTGGGTGCTCATTTTGCAAAAGGCTTGCACTTTTCTTTCAGAACGAGAAGGATCCTGACCTTGCTCCTTTTTATGCCCTTACCCCCAAGGAAGTGATTCACTAGTAACAGTGCTGCCAAGGGTGCTTTTTTTTTCTTAACCAAGTCATGGTGCAGTATTCCTTGTAAGGCTTTTTTGGGCTGAATTGTCCTGCAGTCTACTATGCATGCCTGATCCATCTGCCTTAGAGGATGAAGACATTTCAATCAACCAGGGGAGGGAGGCAACCTGGCTACCCATCACAGAGACTACCTGGGCCAGTCAAGCAACAGGCACTCATGGACAGGAGGGTGATTCTTCTCTGGTATGAAGGAATTGATTGCTCTCACATAACACAGGACCAGAGTAGTTCATCACAAATCCTGGAAGTTGCTGTGTGACTGACATACCAGTACCACCTGGTTGAATTCCGTGACCTAGTTATGAAAACAGAAAATGGATGGGCAGGGCTATAAGGAAGGCCAAGCTTCTACATTACAGAGGAGATTAGGATAAATCTGGGAATGAAATGTCTAAAATAGTTTCTCCTTCAACAAGAAGTAAGGCAAGCTCCCTCCCAAACCCTGGCATTGCCTACTCATGGACACTCTACTGGACACCTTCAAGGACCCTATGCCTCCCATTGTCAGCATACTTCTGAAAAACAAAAAATAATGGGTCATGTGTACAAACCTATGGCAGAGACCTAAGGACTTGGCCAGATTCCCCAACTTAAAGGAAAGGATATTTCTTGAGTCACTCACTGTGAACGACACGCAGGGAGAAACTAGTTTGCAAATGTTAGCATTAGGAACCGGGAGATGGTCGTGACCGGGAGATGGTAGGGACCTCTTTGCCAGTAGTGCAGAGCACTCCCCGAAGGGCTGATGAGGGCGAGTGTTACATGTGGGTGAGACCTATGGATTGTGTTCTGAGGCCTCTGAGGTGATGGTGAGGGTTAGGGTTGGGTATGTGCCCACAATCCTTCGCTCCAGCTCCATTCCATTTGTTGCACAGCACAACTTCCTTTTCAATTCCTGACTGAGTAATCTTGCATCAGTCTTGTGTCACAAATTCCTTGTTTTCTCAGAGCTGAAATCCAGGTCTCAGTAGGGATAGTCATGACTAAGGTTAGGGTTAGGGTTAGGGCCTGGCAGTTTGTAGGGGTCAATTTGTCCCTCCAGCAGTGACTCCCTCAAGGAATGCAGAACCCTATCTGGAGGACTGGGTTGCGGAAAAAGTCAGGATTTGCTACAGGCATGGTCTCCGTTCAAGGGATAGTCTGATTTTGGGGTCTAGAGTTAGGATTTTACTCGGAATCCTGCTCTCAAGGCTGCAGGCTAGTCCTTGCATTCTGATCCTTGCAAATGGCACTGCATCTTTCTTTGTTCCTAGCCAAGTCATCCTGCATCATTCATGTGGCTCAATTCAGTTGTGTCCTTGGAACTAGCACTCAGGCACAAGTAGGGACAGAGCGATGGCTAGGATTAGGGTTAGGCCATGGAAAATCACAAAGTCCTATCCCTGGCAGTGCAAACACCTACACAGAGTGCTCATTTGAGCCCTAGTGTGCAGATGTCCATCAGGGTTCGGTTTGGGGTAAAGGGCTAGGCTGATTTTGTGTTCTAGGAAAGGGTTTTCATCCAGAATCATACACTCTGACTCCATGGTGGTCTTTGCAAATGGCACCATTTCCTCTTATGCACTTGGCTAAGCAACTAGGGTCAGTCATGTGTTCCACATCCGTTGTCACCTCAGACCTAGCATTCAAGCCCAGGTAGGGTCTGGGCCATGGCTAGGGTTATGGTTAGGGCAAGGAAAATTTTAAAGGCTTATCTTCTGGCAGTACAAAGATGTACACAGAAGGCTCATTTGATGTTAAATGTCAGTGTGAGGGTTAGCCTTAGGTTCTGCTTCAGGCCTGAAATGAGCCCATCTGAGAAAGACAAAGATCACACGACTTCACCCGTATGTGGAAGTTAAGAAATGTCAAGGTGAGGAAGAGAAGAAAGGGAGGCGGTTAGTGATAGAAAACCAACTGTGGGTTGATGGAGGTGGGTGAGAGTTTGGCTAGATGAGTGATGGCTATTAAAGACGGCACTTTTGATGAGCACTGGGTGTTATATGTAAGTGATGAATCACTGAATTCTACTACCAAAACCAACATGTTAACAAACATAAATCAAACAACGAAAAAAAATCTTAATAGCTCACTCACATGGTCATGGTCCATTAAAGGGTTTTGACACTATCATTTTATTTTTTTTGATTCCACATATTTTATTTTATTTTTTTTCAATGTATGAAGTTTATTGTCAAATTGGTTTCCATACAACACCCAGTGCTCATCCCAAAAGGTGCCCTCCTCAATACCCATCACCCACCTTCCCCTCCCTCCCACCCCCCATCAACCCTCAGTTTGTTCTGTTTTTAACAGTCTCTTATGCTTTGGCTCTCTCCCACTCTAACCTCTTTTTTTTCCTTCCCCTCCCCCATGGGTTTCTGTTAAGTTTCTCAGGATCCACATAAAAGTGAAACCATATGGTATCTGTCTTTGTATGGTTCATTTCACTTAGCATCACACTCTCCAGTTTCATCCACGTTGCCACAAAAGGCCATATTTCATTCTTTCTCATTGCCAAGTAGTACTCCATTGTGTATATACACCACAATTTCTTTACCCATTCATTAGTTGATGGACATTTAGGCTCTCTCCATAATTTGGCTATTGTTGAAAGTGCTGCTCTAAACATTGGGGTACAAGTGCCCCTATGCATCAGTACTCCTATATCACTTGGGTAAATTCTTAGCAGTGCTATTGCTGGGTCATAGGGTAGGTCTATTTTTAACTTTTTGAGGAACCACCACACTGTTTTCCAGAGCGGCTGCACCAATTGGCATTCCCAACAGTGCAAGAGGGTTCCCGTTTCTCCAAATCCTCGCCAGCATCTACAGTCTCCTGGTTTATTTTGGCCACTCTGGCATGAGGTGATATCTGAGTGTGGTTTTGATTTGTATTTCCCTGATAAGGAGTGATGTTGAGCATCTTTTCATGTGCCTGTTGGCCATCTGCATGTTTTCTTTAGAGAAGTGTCTCTTCATATCTTCTGCCCATTTCTTCACTGGATTATTTGTTTTTCAGGTGTGGAGTTTGGTGAGCTCTTTATAGATTTTGGATACTAGCCCTTTGATATATCATTTGCAAATATCTTTTCCCATTCCTTTGCTTGCTTTTTAGTTTTGTTGGTTGTTTCCTTTGCTGTGCAGAAGCTTTTTATTTTCATAAGGTCCCAGTAGTTCATTTTTACTTTAATTCCCTTGCCTTTGGGGATGGGTCAAGTAAGAAACTGCTATGGCTGAGGTCAGAGAGGTCTTTTCCTGCTTTCTCCTCTAGGGTTTTGATGGTTTCCTGTCTCACATTCAGGTCTTTATCCATTTTGAGTTTATTTTTGTGAATTGTGTCAGAAAGTGGTCTAGTTTCATCCTTCTGCATGTTGTTGTCCAGTTCTCCCAGCACCATTTGTTAAAGAGACTGTCTTTTTTCCATTGGATGTTCTTTCCTGCTTTGTCAAAGACTAGTTTGCCATATGTTTGTGGGTCTAGTTCTGGGGTTTCTATTCTATTCCACTGGTCTAGGTGTCAGTTTTTGTGCCAATACCATGCTATCTTGATGATGACAGCTTTGTAGTAGAGGTTAAAGTCTGGGATTGTGATGCCTCCTGCTTTGGTCTTCTTCAAAATTGCTTTGGCTATTCGGGGTCTTTTGTGGTTCCATATGAATTTTAGGATTGCTTGTTCTAGTTTCGAGACGAATGCTGGTGCAATTTTGATTGGGATTGCATTGAATGTGTAGATAGCTTTGGGTAGTATTGACATTTTGACAATATTTATTCTTCCAATCCATGAGCACGGAATGTCTTTCCATTTCTTTATATATTCTTCAATTTCCTTCATGAGCTTTCTATAGTTTTCAGCATACAGATCTTGTAAATCTTTGGTTAGATTGATTCCTAGGTATTTGATGCTTCTTGGTGCAATTGTGAATAGGATCAGATATTTATTTGTCTTTCTGTTGCTTCATTATTAGTGTATAAGAATGCAACTGATTTCTGTACATTGATTTTGTATCCTGCCACTTTGCTAAATTCATGTATCAGTTCTAGCAGACTTCTGGTGGAGTCTATCGGATTTTCCATGTATAATATCATGTCATCTGCAAAAAGTGAAAGCTTAACTTCATCTTTGCCAATTTGGATGCCTTTGATTTCCTTTTGTTTTCTCATTGCTGATGCTAGAACTTCCAACACTATGTTAAACAACAGCAGTGAGAGTGGACATCCTTGTCGTGTTCCTGTTCTCAGGGAAAAAGCTTTCAGTTTTTCCCCATTGAGGATGATGTTAGCTGTGGGCTTTTCATAAATGGCTTTTATGATGTGTCAGTAGGTTCCTTCTATCCCGACTTTCTCAAAGGTTTTTAAGAAAGAATGCTGAATTTTGACAAAAGCCTTTTCTGCATCGATTGACAGGATCATATGGTTCTTATCTTTTCTTTTATTAATGTGATGTATCACATTGATTGATTTGCGAATGTTGAACCAGCCCTACATCCCAGGAATGAATCCCACTTGATCATGGTGAATAATTTTTTTTATATGCCGTTGATTTCGATTTGCTAGTATCTTATTGAGAATTTTTTCATCCATATTCATCAGGGATATTGGCCTGTAGTTCTCTTTTTTTTACTGGGTCTATTGTTTAGGAATCAAAGTAAAACTGGCTTCATAGAATGAGTCTGGAAGTTTTCCTTCCCTTTCTATTTCTTGGAATACCTTGAGAGTAATAGGTATTATCTCTGCTTTAAACGTCTGGTAGAACTCCCCTGGGAAGCCATCTGGTCCTGGACTCTTATTTATTGGGAGATTTTTGATAACCGATTCAATTTCTTCGCTTGTTATGGGTCTGTTCAAGCTTTCTATTTCCTCCTGATTGAGTTTTGGAAGAGTGTGGGTGTTTAGGAATTTGTCCATTTCTTCCAGGTTGTCCAATTTGTTGGCATATAATTTTTCATAGTATTCCCTGATAATTGTTTGTATCTCTGAGGGATTGGTTGTAATAATTCCATTTTCATTCATGATTTTATCTATTTGGGTCATCTCCCTTTTCTTTTTGAGAAGCCTGGCTAGAGGTTTGTCAATTTTGTTTATTTTTTCAAGAAACCAACTCTTGGTTTCGTTGATCTGCTCTACAGTTTTTTTAGACTCTATATTGTTTATTTCTGCTCTGATCTTTAGTATTTCTCTTCTGCTGGGTTTAGGCTGCCTTTGCTGTTCTGCTTCTATTTCCTTTAGGTGTGCTGTTCGATTTTGTATTTGGGATTTTTCTTGTTTCTTGAGATAAGCCTGGATTGCAATGTATTTCCTCTCAGGACTGCCATCGTTGCATCCCAAAGCGTTTGGATTGTTGTATTTTCATTTTCGTTTGTTTCCATATATTTTTTAATTTCTTCTCTAATTGCCTGGTTGACCCACTCATTCGTTAGTAAGGTGTTCTTTAACCTCCATGCTTTTGGAGGTTTTCCAGACTTTTTCCTGTGGTTGATTTCAAGCTTCATAACATTGTGGTCTGAAAGTATGCATGGTATGATTTCAATTCTTGTATACTTATGAAGGTCTGTTTGGTGACCCAGTATGTGATCTATCTTGGAGAATGTTCCATGTGCACTCGAGAAGAAAGTATATTCTGTTGCTTTGGGATGTAGAGTTCTAAATGGATCTGTCAAGTCCATCTGATCCAATGTCTCATTCAGGGCCTTTGTTTCTTTATTGACCGGGTGTCTAGATGATCTGTCCATTTCTGTAAGTGGAGTGTTAAAGTCACCTGCAATTACCACATTTTTATCAATAAGGTTGCTTATGTTTGTGAGTAATTGTTTTATATATTTGGGGGCTCCGGTATTCGGCACATAGACATTTATAATTGTTAGCTCTTCCTGGTGGATAGACCCTGTAACTATTATATAATGCCCTTCTTCATCCCTTGTTACAGCTTTAATTGAAAGTCTAGTTTGTCTAAGTATGGCTACTCCAGCTTTCTTTTAGCTTCCAGTAACATGATAAATAGTTCTCCATCCCCTCACTCTCAATCTAAAGGTGTCCTCAGGTCTAAAATGAGTCTCTTGTAGACAGCAAATAGATGGGTCTTGTGTTTTTATCCATTCTGATACCCTATGTCTTTTCGTTGGCGCATTTAATCCATTTACATTCAGTGTTATTATAGAAAGATACGGGTTTAGAGTCATTGTGATGTCTGTATGTTTTATGCTTGTAGTGATGTCTCTTGTACTTTGTCTCACAGGATCCCCTTTAGGATCTCTGGTAGGGATGGTTTAGTGGTGGCAAATTCCTTCGGTTTTTTTGGGGGAAGACCTTTATCTCTCCTATTCTAAATGACAGACTTGCTGGATAAAGGATTCTCGGCTGCATATTCTTTCAGTTCCATACATTGAAGATCTCGTGCCAATTCTTTCTGGCCGACAAAGTTTGAAAAGAGAGATCAGTCAGGAGTCTTATAGGTCTCCCTTTATATGTGAGGGCACGTTTATCCCTTGCTGCTTTCAGAATTTTCTCTTCATCCTTGTATTTTGCCAGTTTCACTATGATATGTTGTGCAGAAGATCGATTCAAGTTACGTCTGAAGGGAGTTCTCTGTGCCTCTTGGATTTCAATGCCTTTTTCCTTCCCCAGTTCAGGGAAGTTCTCAGCTATTATTTCTCCAAGTACCTCTTCAGCACCTTTCCTTCTCTCTTCCTCCTCTGGGATACCAATTATGTGTATATTATTTCTTTTTAGTGTGACACTTAGTTCTCTAATTTTCCCCTCAAACTCCTGGATTTTTTTATCTCTCTTTTTCTCAGCTTCCTCTTTTCCATAACTTTATCTTCTAGTTCACCTTTTCTCTCTGCCTCTTCAATCCGAGCCGTCGTTGTTTCCATTTTGCTTTGCATTTCGTTTAAAGCGCTTTTCAGCTCCTCGTGACTGTTCCTTAGTCCCTTGATCTCTGTAGGAAGAGATTCTCTGCTGTCCTCGATACTGTTTTCAAGCCCAGGGATTAATTTTATGACTATTATTCTAAATTCACTTTCTGTTATATTATTTAAATCTCTTTTGATCCGTTCATTAGCTGTTGTTATTTCCTGGAGATTCTTCTGAGGGGAATTCTTCCGCTTGGTCATTTTGGATAGTCCCTGGAGTGGTGAGGACCTGTAGGGCACTTACCCTGTGCTGTGGTGTATAACTGGAGTTGGTGGGCGGGGCTGCAGTCAAACCTGATGTCTGCCCCCAGCCCACCGCTGGGGTCACAGTCAGACTGGTGTGTGCCTTCTCTTCCCCTCTCCTAGGGGCGGGATTCACTGTGGGGTGGCGTGGGCCGTCTGGGCTACTTGCACACTGCCAGCCTTGTGGTGCTGGGGATCTGGTGTATTAGCTGGGGTGGGTAGGCAAGGTGCACGGGGGCAGGAGGGGCAGGCTTAGCTCGCTTCTCCTTAGGTGATCCACTTCAGGAGGGGCCCTGTGGCAGAGGGAGGGAATCAGACCCTCTGCTGGAGAGGTGGCTCTGCAGGAGCACAGCATTGGGTGTTTGCGAGGAGCAAGCCAAGTTCCCTGGCAGGGACTGGTTCCCTTTGGGATTTTGGCTGGGGGATGGGCGAGGGAGATGGCGCTGGCGAGTGCCTTTGTTCCCTGCCAAACTGAGCTCTGTCGTCCTGGGGCTCAGCAACTCTCCCTCCCTTTGTCTTCCAGGCTTCCCACTTTCCGAGCAGAGCTGTTAACTTATGACCTCCCAGATGCTAAGCAAGTCCCGCTTGCTGTTGGAGCACACTCCGTCCAGCCCCTCTGCTTTTGGGAGCCAGACTCGGGGTCTCTGCTTGGCCGGAGGGCCGCCCCTCCGGCCTGGCTCCCTCCTGCCAGTCCGTGCAGCGCGCACCACCTCTCCGCCCTTCCTACCCTCTTCCGTGGGCCTCTCGTCTGCACTTCGCTCCGGAGACTCTCTTCTAGTTTCTGATGGTTTTCTGGGTTAGTTAGGCAGATGTAGGTGGAATCTAAGTGATCGGCAGAATGTGTGGTGAGCCCAGCGTCCTCCTAAGCTGCCATCTTCCTGGTGTCTCATATGAGGATGGGCGGTCCAGCCGGCCCTCAACCCGCTAGTGTCCTTGCAGAAAATAGTTCCCTCATTCCTTCTTTAGGAGCCAGTGATTTCTGGCTTGTCTACCCACGTCATTTTCCCCATAAGCTGAGGAAGTCAGCACTGTTTGAACTGTAGTTATGGGGTTCTGAGGGCTCTTGCTCAGGAATCTGTTGCAAGAACTTGGTTCCCTCATTCCTGGTAAGGGCTCTTCCAAAGCTTCCCCCCTCCTGGTTCATACTGCCCATTTGCAAACTCTGCTTCTCAGAATGAAGACACCCCAGTCATCCAGGTCAGTGAGGCAACCTGGCCTCCTTTACCCTCCATAGCACATCAGGCCAGGAACCATGTATGCATGGAATAAAGACCTCATTCCTTTGGTAGAGCAGAGCCTGATACCTCGCACTGAGCACAGGAAGAGTGGGAGATTGTTGCCTAGCCAGAGGTTCCAGCTGAGTTAGTGTTGGCTCCATGGCTCCTACGGGAGAAAAAATACACTTTCAGACACACAGCAATGGAAAGGAAATGGGCTCCAGGTGGGCCAAAACTCGACATTTCTAGTAGGAATGGGGATTCGCTTGAACATAAGACTTGCTTCATTTGCCCTGGGTCCAGAAGGAGGTCAGCTCCCTGCCAAAGTCCCTGGCACAGCATAGAAAGCAAACATCCTCTGCTGAGGGCTTTCAGATGTTCTCAGGCTCAGGATACCCGAATATTTCTGAAACCAAATGAATTGACGAAAGAGCCCAGTGGCAAAATCTCACCCCCAGTCACAAGGACTGGACCACACTTTCAGGGGCAAGGCCTAGTATAGGACTCTTGAGACATTGATTCTGATTTGATTGTGGGAAGAACCATGTTTCTACAAGAGATCAAAAGTGTGGCAAGGCGAAAAAGGAGGGCCAGAGCCTTCAGAGATTGGAAGAGCAATTCCATGGAGAAGAGAATACCCAGACACTGTTCCTGGCAACCTGGTTGTAAGAAGAACACCAGAACCCTTAGGCAAAAACGCCCTCTGGAGTCTCCATCTGGGGGCCCTGTGCGCCTCAGGGCTGCCTTCTTCCTTCAGACAGACCTAGAGAGCTCTGGGACTTGTTTGGCTTTTCTTGCTTTCCCCATCATTGAGGGCAGTGAGTAGTGACAGTGCTTCAGCCCCCAGCTGTGGCTCCAAAGCCCGGAGAAGGGCATGGGTGCCCTCTTCCTGTAAAGGGCTCTTTCTCTGCTGACCGACTTCTGGAGCCTACTTCTCTTATAAGAACTGTCTGCTTTTCAGAAGGAAGGCACCTTAATCAGGCAAAGCAAAGAGGCAATCTGGCTCCACTCCACCTACCCCTTGCTATAAACAGCCAACCACCAAGCTCATGGATACAAGATGTATTCTCCTTTGGGATATCCTATTGTGATGGCTCTAACCGAGAACGGGACTGAGTGGGAATCTGATGCTTCCCCCTTGGGTGCCTGCCAATGAGTGTCAGCTCCAATGGCTCCTTAGAGTGAATCAAGAGGTACTCAGAAACACATGGAAGCAGAAGAGATGGCTGCAGCCAGGACCAAAGAGCATTCAATATTTCCATCCAATGGGAATGCAATCGGTGTGGAATGGAGATGTTTATATTCATTTCTCCCAGGCCCCACAAGGGAGCCAACTTCTGGCCCATACTTCTGCCCGAGCCTCCCCCTGCACAGCTCTCAGCTGGACCTCTTCTGATGCCCTAGTGCTCTGGATATCCATGTAGTCCTGAAACCACAAGACCAGAGACTCTGGCTCCACCTGTCACAGAGTCACAAGGGCTGGTCTCAATTGGAGAGCTGCAGCTGGTTATAGTACTCTAAAAGACTGAGTTTTTATGCACCCCAAGACAAACCTTGATGGATAAAGCAATTTTCTGAAACTGGATAAACAGAAGGCCAGGGTTCTTCATATTTAGAAGAACCTGACTGGCACAATGGAGTCACAATCTGGCTAGCACAGAAATCAAAAGAACTTTTGGGGTCTTTGGCTACAGGAGTTTTCCAAAAGATGCCCTTTGGAGCCCTGTGAGGAGGACGCCCACATTATCCCCTAAGAAATAGAGTGGAACTTTGAATTCTGGTGTGTTTCAGCCCATGGAATTGGTAGAGAGGGTCAGCAGTGGCTCTGGGATGATATGAAGAATGTGCTTCCGCATGATGGTCAAGAGGTAGGAAAGAACATGGGTGTACTATTTATTCAAAAGACTTTTTTGTGCTGATCGTGTCATGGAACATGGTGTATTTTTGCAGAATATCTGTTCTTCTGAGTGAGGGTAGCTCCATCCATTAAGGGCGAGGGTCGACATGACGCCCATTCCTACAATCCTGTTGCCTGCCCAGCACCAGGGGAGCAGGGACATTATGGTTATCCCTCCTCTGGAACATCAGACTCTGAGAGCCCTGCATTGGGTCACGAATGGCTTGGAAACTCATCTACAAACGAGGGATCTCTGTTGGTGTAGGGGACAGACATAGTCTGTCACACTGTACATTTAGGCACCTAACACTAGGCCATTTCCTGGTGCTTCTACACAAGGGTTTAAGAATACTTCTGACCACATATCCCCAAGAAGCTTTCTAAAACTCTCTTCCATTCGTTCATGGCTACGTAGTATTCCATTACATGTGTGTGTGTGTGTGTTTGTTTGTATCACATCTCCAGCCATTCCTCAGCCATTGGACATTTGAGCTGTTTCCATAATGGGCTATTTTTCATTGTGCTGCTAAAAACATTGTGGTACCTGTATCCCTTTGAATTGGTATTTTTGTATCCCCAAAGGACTTACCCAAAGAAATTGCACATTGTAGTGCAATTGCTGGACATAGGGCAACTCTAAGTTTTCAAGTGTAACTTTTTTAGTTTATTTGAGAGGGAGAAAGTGAGAGAGAGATGGGAAGGGGCAGAGAGAGACAGAGAGAGAATCCCAAGCAGACTCCATTCTTCCAGTGCAGAGCCCAATGAGGGCTCAGTCCCATGACTATGAGATACTGACTTGAGTGGATATCGAGTCGTCTGTGCCACCCAGGTGCTCCAGGGCAGTCCTATTCTTAATTTTTGACGAAACTTTGTACTGTTTTCCAGAGTGGCTGCACCATTTTGCATTCCCATCCACAGTGTCAGAGGGTTTCCCTTTCTCCCTATCCTTGCCAACACCAGTTGTTCCTTGTGTTGTGAACATTAGCCATTCTGACAGATGTGTGGTGATATCTCATTGTAATATTGATTTGTATTTCCCTGATGATGAATGATGTTGGGCCTCTTTTCATGTGTCTTTGGGGAAAAGTTCACCTTGTGTGTTTCCCCTGTGTTCTCCTCTCCCTCCCACACTTTCTTCAATGAGGGCTCCCTCTCCTCTGCAGCACCCTTGATATACTTCTCCTTCAACCCCCCTTTTTGAACTTCCTCCCTTTGATGTGGCTTCTTCTCTCCCTGTAGCTGTGGACTTGGTTCTGTCCATCTTCAGGTTGCTTTCTGGGGTATTCGGAATGATTTGCTGGTCATTTAGCTATGTTCAAGGGATGAGACTACATGGCTGCCAGGCTAACTCTCCCAACACACACTAATAGAGAATGTTTCAACAAACTGCCAATGAGATGTATGTTAAAGGCTTCAGGAAAGACACTTGAGCAGTGTCATTTCAGGCAGTAAACCACAAGGTGTGGGTGGTGTCTGGTGAGTGTGTTGAGGTCTTGTGTACATGTGTGTCATATATGTATGGATTATCATAGAGTGTTTACTGTAGATGTGGTATCTGTGTAGTAAAATGTGTGTGTGGTATATTTTTGGCGTGTATGCAGTGTATATATGGAGTGCTTTTATGTGGAATATGTGTTTAGGGTGTATATGTATGTGTGTGTATGTGTGTGTGGTATATGTATTGTGTTTAGTAAACATGTGTAGAAGATATCTGTATGATGTTTATGTGGTGTGTCTGTGGTGAATGGGTGAAATTTTTGTGTGGTATTCATGGGTCATGCGAAGTACGTGTTTGTGATATCTGTCTCTGTTTTCGGTGTATGAGTGGTGAAGCTGTGTGGTATATGTGTCAAATTTGTGTCTATATATGCAGTGTGTGTGGTGTATGTGTAGTTTTATATGTAGAGGATGTGGCATCTATCTTCTGTATATGTGGTGTAGGTTTGGTGTGTATGGTGTAGAGTGAGTTTGTGTGGTAGACGAGAGGTGGTTTGTTTGCAAATGGTGTGCTATATGTGTGTTGAGTGTGTTAATACTGCAGGAGGGTTATAACTGGGTGTGTGGGGCATGTGTGTTCTGTTTTCGATATGTTTGTGGCATATGCATGGTGAGTGTCTGGTGTATATGAGGTGTGTGTAATAAATGTATGTGTACATGGTGTACGTGTGATGTAGCTGTGTATGTAGTACCAAGGTGACTAATGCAGTGTGCAAGGTGTGTGATATGTGCAGGGTGTGTGTGTATGTGTGATATAAGTGTTTTGAGTGTGCTCTATGCGTGGTCGTGTGTGGTGTATTTTCAAAATGTATTGTTTGTGTTGTGTGTTTGTTTATTGTGGTATGTGTGATAGATGTTTGGTGTTTGTGTGTAATTTGTGTGTTGTGTGTTTGTATGTTAGCGGAAAGATAGTTTCCCCAAAGTTCAGTTTGACAGAGTTGAGTATATGGCACTTTTCTCGTAGTCACCGCATAAGTTTTCAAACACTTCTGAGTGAAACAAGATGTTAGTTAAAAGGCGGTTTGCCCACAGTATTCTTTTACAGAGATGAGATATGGCACTTACCTTGTGGGCCCCACATATATTTTCAAACAGTTCTCAGTGAAACAAGATATTTGAAAGACTGTTTCAAATATTGCTACGTAGTAATACAAGATATTAATTGAAACATGTTTTCCTCAAAGTGCAGTTTGAAAGAGTTGAGAATAGGGCATCTTCTGCATAGTCCACGCATAGGTTTTCAAACACTTCTGAGAGAAAAAAGATGTTCATTAAAGAATAGTTTGCCCACTAATTTCTTTCACAAAATTGAGTGTATGGTACTTTCTGCCTATGCCCCTCATTATTTTTCAAACGCTTCTAACTTAGTGAAACGAGAATTAGTTGAAAAAAACGCTTCCCCAGAGTGTTGTTTCACAGAATTGAGTATATGGCACTTTCTGCTTGGCCCCACATAGGTTTTCAAACAGTTCTAATTTTGTGAAAGAAGATACTAGTTGAAAGATGGTTTCTTCACAGTATTTGTTCACAGGGTCGAGTAAATGTCACCTTTCACATCATTCTCCACATAGGATTTCAAACAATTCCAACTTAGTGATACAACATGTTAATTGAAATGTTTAACTGAAAGTGTTGTGTGACCGCAATTTTATGGCACTTTTGCATAGTCCTCACATAGGTTTTCAACCACTTCTACCTGAGTGAAACATGATGTTATTGAAAAGATTATTACCCCACAGTGTTCTTTCACAGAGTTGAGAATACGGCACTTTCTTCATAGGCCCCACATACACTTCTCACTTAGTGAAACACGATGTTAGTTGAAAGATGGTTTCTCCACAGTGTCTGTACCAGTTTGCATTCCCACCAACAGTGTGGATGTTCCCCAAAAAATTAAAAATAGATCTACCCTATGACCTAGCAATAGCACTGCTAGGAATTTACCCAAGGGATACATGAGTACTGATGCATAGGGGCACTTGTACCCCAATGTTTATAGTAGTACTTTCAATAATTACCAGATTATGGAAAGATCCTAAATGTCCATCAATTGATGAATGGATAAAGAAGTTGTGGTTTATATATACAATGGAATACTACTTGGCATTGAGAAGGAATGAAATATGGCCTTTGTTAGCAATGTGGATGGAAATGGAGAGCATTATGCTAAGTGAAATAAGTCATAGAAAGAAAGACCGGTACCATATGTTTTCACTCTTAGGTGGATGCTGAGAAACTTAACAGAAGACCATAGGGGAGGGAAGGGAGAAAAATGTTACATGGGAGGAAAACCATAGGAGACTCTTAAAAACTGAGAATACACTTATGGTTGATGGGTGGGAGGCAGAGGAAAGTGGTGAGCATTGATTAAGGCACCTGTTAGGATGAGCCTGGGTGTTCTATGGAAACAAACTTGACAATAAATTTCATATTGAAAGAAAAGAAAAGAAAAGAAAGATGGTTTCTCCACAGTACTCTCCCACAATGTCATCTGTCACCTTCCACACCAATCGCTGTATGTTTTCACACACTTCTAACATAGTGATACATTTTAGTTGAAAGATGGTTTCCCCAGAGTGCAGTTGGACAGAGTTGAGCATATGACATTTTCCACATAGGCCCCACAGAGGTTTTCAAACACTTCTAAATTAGTGATACAAGATGTTAGTTGAAAGATGGTTTCTCGACAGGATTCTTTCATACTGGCTGGTATATGTCACTTTCCACGTTGTTCCCACTTTATTTTTCAAACAAAATAAAATTCTAACTTAGCTATATAAGATGTTACTTGAAAGATGATTTTCCCAAAGTGCAGTTTGACAGAGTTATGTGACACTTTCTGCAGAGTCCCTGCATAGGTGTTCAAACACTTCTGAAACAAGATGTTAGTTACAAATTGGTTTACCCACAGTGTGCTTCTACAGATTTGAGTATATGGCACTTACTTGTAGGACCCTGATAGGTTTTCCCACAGCTTTAACTTAAGATATTAGTTGAAAGACTGTGTCACAATTTTGTGTCTCAGTTTTGAATATACGGCCCCTTTCGCATAGACCCCGCATGTTTTCAAACAGTTGTAACTTAGAGAAAACAGATGCTAGTTGAAATATGGCTTCACTAGTGATGTTTCACAGATTTAAGTATATTGCACTTTCTGCATAGGCCCCGCATAGGTTTGCAAACACTCTAACATGGTGAAACAAGATCTTAGTTGAAAGATAGTTTCTCTACAGAATTCTTTCAGAGTGTAGAGTGAATGTCACTTTCAACATCATTCCCCAGAAAGGTTTTCCAACATTCTAACTTGGATAAACAAGATGTTCATAGAAAATCGTTTTTCAAAGTGCTGTTTGACAGAGTTGAGTATAATGGCAGTTTACTCTAAGCCGGGCATAGGTTTTCAGAAACTTGCAACTTGTGAGTTGAAAGCTGGTTTCTGTACAATGATGTTTCTCAAATTTGAGTAAACGGTGCTTTCCTTACAACTCTAGGTATAAGATTTCCACATTTCTAAGTAAATAAAACATGAGAGTTGAAGTATATTTCCATAGTTTTGTTTCACAGCATCGACTATATGGTCCTTTCTAAGAAGGTCTCACAAGGTGTTTTCAATAACTTCTAATTTAATGAAATGAGATGTTAGTTGAAAGATGGTTTCCCCAAAGTGCAGTTTGACGGAGTTGAGTATATGGCACTTTCCACATAGTCCCCGAATAGGTTTTCAATCACTTCTGAGTGAAACAAGATGTTTGTTAGCAGATGGTTTGCCCATACTGTTCTTTCACAGAGTTGAGTATTTGGCACTTATCTTGTATGACTTACATATGTTTTCAAACACGTCTCAGTGAAACTAGATATTAGTTTAAACACTGTTTCACCCTAGTGTTATTTCTCATGGTTAAGTGTATGGCACTTTCCGCATAGACCCCACATAGGTTTTCAAACATTTCTCACCTAAGGAAACAAGTAGTTGAAAGATGGTTTCCTCAAAAGATGCCTGTCTGATGAGTTTACAACACACTCTGCAGAAGCCACCATAGATTTTCAAACTCAGAAGAGTTTACTTTAAATGAGATATTAGTTAAAGATATTTTCGTGAAAACACAGTTTGACAGTGTTTGGAACCTTAGGCATAGTCCCCACAGAGGTTTTCAAACACTTCCAACTGAGTGAAACAAGGTGATATTTAAAAATGGTTTCCCAAACATGTTGTTTCACAGAGTTCTGTGTACAGCACTTACTCCATAGACTCCACATAGGTTTTCAAACACTACTAATGTAGTGATAAAAGATGTGAGTTGAAAGGTGGTTTACCCAATGTGCAGTTTGGCATAGCTGAGTGTATGGCACTTTGCGCCTAAGCCCAGCATATGTTTTCAAACACTTCTAAGTTAGTGAAACAAGATGTTAGTTAAGAGATGGTTTGCCCATAGTGTTCTTTCACAGAGATGACTATGTGACACTTACCTTGTGGGCCTCGCATAGGTTTTCAAACAGCTGTCACTTACTGAAAGAATATATAATTTGAAAGACTGTTTCACCAGTGTTCTTTCACAGAATTGAGTATATGGCCTTTCAGCATAAGCCCCACATATGCTCAGAAACACTTCCGACTTACAGAAACACGATGATTTTGTGAAGATGGTTTCTCCATAGTATGTTTTCACAGAGTTGAGTATAATTCACTTTCCTCATCATTCCCAGCAAAGGTTTTCAGCACTTAAAACATGGGGAAACAAGATGTTACTTGAAAGATCGTTACCCTAAAGTTGCCTGACAGAGTTGAATATAAGACTTTATACGTTTTGAAACACATCTAACCTAGTAACACGAGATATTTGTTGAGAGTTGGTTCCCCAAAATGCAGTTTGACAGATTTGAGTATATGACACTTTCTGCATAGATCTTGCCAGGTTATCACACACTTCTGAGTGAAACAAGATGTTATCAAAGAGATGGTTTTCCCACAGTGTCTTATCACAGAGTTGAGTGTATGACACTTATCTTGTAGGACCAGCATAGGTTTTTTTTTTTCTTAATGTTTTTATTTATTTTTGAGACAGAGACAGAGCATGAGCAGGGAAGGGGCAGAGAGAGAGGGAGACACAGAATCGGAAGCAGGCTCCAGGCTCTAAGCCATCAGCACAGAGCTTGATATGGGGCTCAAACTCACAGACCGTGAGATCATGACCTGAGCCAAAGTCGGATGCTCAACCGACTGAGCCACCCAGGCGCCCCCCCGCATAGGTTTTAAAACAACTCTCACTAGGTGGAACAATATATTATCTGAAAGCCTGTTTCACCGCAGGGTTATTTCACATGATGAAGTATATGTTACTTTCTGCATAGGCCCTGCATAGGTTTTTAAACACTTCCTACCCAAAGAAGATATTGGTTGCAAGATGGTTTCTCCAAAGTATGTTTGCACAGAGTAGCATACATATCTCTTTCCTCATTGTCCACAGCAAAGTTTTTCACACACTTGTAACATGGTGAAACAAGATGTTAGCTAAAAGATATTTTCCCCAAAAGATGACTGACTCTGTAGAGTTTAAGACACTCTCTGCATAAACCACCATAGGTTTTCAAACACTTCTAACCTACTGAAATGAGATATTAAAAATGTCTTCCCCAAAACACAGTTTGACAGAGTTGAGTATATGGAACCTTACATGTAGTCCCTGCAGTAGTTTTCAAACACTTCCAACTGAGTGAAACAAAGTGATAATTAAAAGATGGTTTTCCCACCGTGTTGTTTCACAGAACTCTATATAAGGCACTTAACTCATAGGCCCAGCATAGGTATTCACACACTTTTAACGGGTATACAAGATGTTAGTTGAAAGGTGGTTTCCCCTAAGTGCCATTTGGCAGAGTTGAGTATATGGCATTTTCCACATATGCCCTTCATAGGTTTTCAAATACTTCCAACTTAGGAAAATGAGATGTTAGTTAAGAGATGGTTTGCCCACACTGTTCTTCAACAGAGTATATGGAACTTATCTTGTGGGGCCTGCATAGGTTTTCAAACAGTTCTCACATAGTAAAACAAGATATTTGAACGACTGTTTCACCACAGTATTTTTTCACAGAATTCAGTATAAGGCACTTTCCTCATAGGCCTCACATTGGTTTTCAAACAGTTCTAACTTTTCGAATCAAGATGTTAGTTTAAAGATGGTTTCTCCACAGTATTCCTTCACTGGGTGGAGAAAATGTCACTTTCTTTTTTTAAATATGAAATTTGTCAAATTGATTTCCATACAACACTCAGTGCTCATCCCAAAAGGTGCTATCCTCATTACCCATCACCCACCCCCCCTCCCTCCAACCGCCCCCATCAACCCTCGGTTTTCTCTGTTTTTAAGAGTCTCTTATGCTTTGGCTCTCTCCCACTCTAACCTCTTTTTTTTCCTTCCCCTCCCCCATGGGTTTCGGTTAAGTTTCTCAGAATCCACATAAAGGTGAAATCATATGGTATCTGTTTTTCTCTGTATAGCCTATTTCATTTAGCATAACACTCCAGTTCCATCCACGTTGCTACAAAGGGCCATATTTCATTCTTTCTTATTACCACGTAGAACTTCATTGTGTATGTAAACCACAATTCCTTTATCCATTCATCAGCTGATGGACATTTAGGCTCTTTCCATAATTTGGCTATTGTTGAGAGTGCTGCTGTAAACATTGGGGGTACAAGTGACCCTATGCTTCAGCACTCCTGTATCCCTTGGGTAAATTCTTAGCAGTGCTAGAATGTGTCACTTTCTACATCCTTCTCGGCCTAGGATTTCAAGCAATTCCAACTTAGTGATAAATATGTTCCTTGAAATATGGTTTCCACACAGTTTTATTTCACAGAATTGAGTCTATGGCACTTTCTACATAAAACTCACATGGGATTTCAAATAGTTCTCACATAGTAAAACAAGTTGTTAGTTCAAAGAGGTTTTCTCCACAGGACTCTCTCACAGTGTGGAGTAAATGTCATGTTCCACATCATTCCCCACATAGGTTTTCAAACACTGCTAACGTAGTGATATATGATATTAGTTGAAAGAAGGTTTCCCTAAAGTATGCTTGGAAAGAGTGGAGCATATGGCACTTTCCACATAGACTCAACATAGGTTTTCAAACACTTCTAACTGATACAAGATGTTAGGTGAAAGGTGGTTTCTCCACAGGATTCTTTCACAGTAGCTGGTATATGCCACTTTCTACATTGTCCCCTGCTTTGTTTTCACACAATTCTAACTTGGTAGTATAAGGTGTTACTTGAAAGATGATTTCCCCCATATACAGTTTGACAGAGTATATGGCACTTTCTGAAGAGTCCCCACATAGATGTTCAAACACTTCTAACTGAGTGAAACAAGATGTTACTTACAACTTTGTTTACCCACCATATTCTTTTACAGAGTGGAGTATATGGCCCTTACTTGTAGGCCCCACATAGGTTTTCTAACAGCTTTAACTTAGTGAAACAAGATAGTTGAAAGACAGTGTCACAATTTTATGTCCCAGATTTGAATATATGGCACTTTCTGCATAGACCCCGCATAAATTTTCAAACACTTCTAACTTAGAGAAAACAGAGGTTAGCTGAAAGATGGTTTCATCAAGGATGCTTAAGAGTTTTAAATATATGGAACATTCCCTGTGGGCCCCGCAAAATTTATAACATTCTGACATGGTGAAGCAAGATTTTAGTAGAAAGATGGTTTCTCCACAGAATTCTTTCAGAGTGTCGAGTGAATGTCACTTTCAACATCATTCTATGGAAAGGTTTTCATACACTTATAACTTGGTGAAACAAGATGTTCATCAAAGATGATTTTGTCGGGGGGAGAAGATGGCGGTAAAGGAGGACGCTGGGCTCACCTCGTCCTGCTGATCACTTAGATTCCACCCACACCTGCCTAAATATCCCAGAAAACCGCCAGAAGACTAGCAGAATGGTCTTTCCAGAGCCAAGCATAGACAAGAGGTGCACGCAAGAGGGTAGGAAGGGCGGAGAGGCTGTGTATGCTACACAGACTGGTGGGAGGGAGTGGGGGCGATGGAGGGGCAGCCCGCCTGGCAAGGAGGAATCCCCAAGTCTGACTTGCAAAAGCAGAGGGGCCAGACTTGTGAGTTCTAACAGCCAGTGGGACTTAACATCTGGAATGTTATAAGTCAACAGCTCTGCTCAGAGAGTGGGAGGGTGAGAGGACACTGGAAGGGAGAGGTGTTGAGCCCTGGAAGACAGAGCTCAGCTCGGCAGGGAACAAAGGTGCTGGCCAGAGCCATCTCCCTCCCGCATCCCCCAGCCGAAACCCAAAAGGAAACCAGTTCACCGAACTTGCTTGCACCGCGCAAACGCCCAACACTATGTTTCTGTGGATCCATCCCTTTGATGAGTCAGACTCCATCCCAGTACTGCAGGGCCACTCCTGTAGGGGACCACTGACAGTAAAGCGAGCTTTACCACTTTACTGACAGTAAAGCGAGCTGAGCCTGCCCCTCCCACCCCTGTGCACCTTGAGGATCCACCCCACCTAAAACGCCAGATGCCATCAAAGCAGCACCACAAGCCTGGCAGTGTACAAGTAGCCCAGACAGGGGTCACACCACTTAATAGTGAGTCTTGCCCCTGGGAGAGGAGAAGATAAGGTACACACCAGTCCGACTGTGGCCCCAGTGGTGGGCTGGGGACAGACATCTGGTCTGACTGTGGCCCTGCCTACCAACCCAAGTTACTCCAGACAGCACAGGGGAAGTGCCCTGCAGTTCCGTGCCACCCCAGAGACTATCCAAAATGACAAAACGGAAGAACTCTCCTCAAAAGAAATTACAGAAAGTAGAGACAGCTAACGAATTGATCAAAAATGACTTAAGCAATATGACAGAAAAGGAATTTAAAATAATAGTCATAAAATTAATCGCTGGGATTGAAAAAAGTATAGAGGACAGCAGAGAATCGATTGCTACAGAGATCATTGGAGTAAGAAATAGTCATGAGGGGGTAAAAAATGCTACAATTGAGGTGCAAAATAAAATGGAGGCGACCACAGCTCGGATTCAAGAGGCAGAGGAGAGAATAGGTGAATTTGAAGATAAATTATGGAAAAAGAGGAAGCTGAGAAAAAGATTAAAAAATCCAGGAGTATGAGGGAATGAGAGAAATAAATGATGTGATGAAAAGCAATAATATCCATATAATAAGGATTCCAGAAGAGGAAGAGAGAGAGAGAAAGGGGCTGAAGGTGTACTTGAAGAAATCATAGCTGAGAACTTCCCTGATCTGGAGAGGGAAAAGGCATTGAAATCCAAGAGGCACAGAGAACTCCCTTCAGACGTAACTTGACTCAATCTTCTTCACGACATACCGTAAAACTGGAAAAATACAAGGATAAAGAGAAAATTCTGAAAGCAGCTAAGAATAAACATGCTCTAACATATAAAGTGAGACAGATAAGACCTATATACTGAAACTTGGCAGGCCAGAAAGGAATGGCAGGAAATCTTCAATGTGATGAACAGAAAAAAATATGCAGCCGAGAATCTTTATCCAAGTCTGTCAATCAGAATAAGAGAGATAAAGGTCTTCCCAAAAAAAAAAACTGAAGGAATTCATCACCACTAAACCAGCCCTACAAAAGATCCTAAGGGGGATCTGTGAGTGAAATGTTGCAAAGACCACAAAGTACCAGAGACATCACTACAAGCATGAAACCTACAGACATCACAATGACTCTAAACCCGTATCTTTCTATAACACTGACTATAAATGGACTAAATGCTCCAACCAAAAGACATAGGGTATCAGAATGGATTAAAAAAAAAAAACAAGACCCATCTATTTGCTGTCTACAAGAGACTCATTTTAGACCTGAGGACACCTTCAGATTGAAAGTGAGGGGATGGAGAACTATCATGCTACTGGAAGTCAAAAGAAAGCTGGAGTAGCCATATAAAGATCAGACAAACTAGACTTTAAATTAAAGGCTGTAACAAGAGATGAAGGGCATTAAATAATAATTACAGGGTCTATCCATCAGGAAGAGCTAACAATTATAAATGTCTATGCGACAAATACGGGAGCCCCAAATATATAAAACAATTAATCACAAACATAAACAACCTTATTGATAAGAATGTGGTCATTACACAGGACTTTAATACTCCACATGCAGTAATGGACAGATGATCTAGACACAGGATCAATAAAGAAACAAGGGCCCTGATGATACATTAGATCAGATGGACTTAGATATATTTAGAGCTCTGCATCACAAAGTAACAGAATATAGTTTCTTCTCGAGTGCACATGGAATATGCCTAGGTCACATACTGGGTCACAAAACAGCCCTTCATAAGTATACAAGAATTGAGATCATACCATGTACACTTTCAGACCATAATGCTATGAAACTTGAAATCAACCACAGGAAAAAGTCTGGAAAACTTCCAAAAGCGTGGAGGTTAAAGAACACCCTACTAAAGAATGAATGGGCCAACCAGGCAATTAGAGAAGAAATTAAAAAAATATATGGAAAAAAATGAAAATGCAAATACAACAATCCAAACACTTTGGGATGCAGTGAAGGCAGTCCTGAGAAGAAAATACATTGCATTCCAGGCCTATCTCAAGAAACAAGAAAAATCCCTAATACTAAATCTAACAGCACACCTAAAGGAAAGAGCAGAACAGCAAGGACACCCCAAACCCAGCAGAAGAGAAATAAAAATCAGAGCAGAAATAAACAATATAGAATCTAAAAAAACTGTAAAGCAGATGAATGAAGCCAATAGTTGTTTTTTTGAAAAAATAAACAAAATTGATAAACCTCTAACCAGGCTTTTCAAAAATAAAAGGGAGAGGACCCAAATAAGTAAAATGGAATTATTACCACCAATCCCTCAGAAATACAAGCAATTTTCAGGGAATACTATGAAAAATTATATGCCAAAAAATTGGACAACCTGGAAGAACTGGACAAATTCCTAAGCACCCACACACTTCCAAAACTCAAACAGGAAGAAAGAGAAAACTTGAACAGACCCATAACCAGTGAAGAAATTGAATCAGTTATCAAAAATCTCCCAACAAATAAGAGTCCAGGAGCAGATCGCTTCCCTGGGGAATTCCACCAGAAATTTAAAGCAGAGATAATACCTATCCTTCTCAAGCTCTTCCAAAAAATAGGGAAGGAAAACATCCAGACTCATTCTATGAAGTCAGCAATCCTTTGCCAAACCAGAGACCCAGAAAAAAAAGAGAACCACGCGGCCATTATCCCTGATGTATATGGATGCAAAAATTCTAAGCAAGATACTAGCAAATAGAATTCAATAGCATATAAAAAGAATTATTCACCATGATCATGTAGGATTCATTCCTGGCATGCAGCGCTCATTCATCATTTACAAATCAATGTGATACATCACATTAATAAATGAAAAGAACCATATGATCCTGTCAATTGATGCAGAAAAAACATTGACAAAATTCAGCATCCTTTCTTAGTAAAAACCGTCGAGAAAGTCGGGATAGAAGGAACATACTTAAACATCATCAAAGCCATTTATGAAAAGCCCACTGCTAATATCATCCTCAATGGGGAAAAACTGAGAGCTTTCTCCCTGAGATCAGGAACACGACAGGGATGTCCACTCTCACCGCTGTTAACATAGTGTTGGAAGTGCTAGCATCAGCAATCAGACAACAAAAGGAAATCAAAAGCATCCAATTTGGCAAAGATTAAGTCAAGCTTTCACTTTTTGCAGACATGATATTACATGAACTGATACATGAATTCAGCAAAGTTGCAGGATACAAAATCAATGTACAGAAATCCGTTGCATTCTTATACACTAATAATGAAGCAACAGAAAGACAAATAAAGAAATTGATCCATTCACAATTGCACCAAGAACCATAAAATACCTAGGAATAAACCTAGAAAAAAAAGATGTAAAAGATCTGTATGCTGAAAACTATAGAAAGCTTATGAAGGAAATTGAAGAAGGTACAAAGAAATTGAAAAACATTCTGTGCTTGTGGATTGGAAGAATAAATATTGTTAAAATGTCAATACTACCCAAAGCTATCTACACATTCAATGCAACCCCAATCAAAATTGCACAAGCATTCTTCTCAAAGCTAGAACAATCATGAAATTTTTATGGAACAACAAAGGCCCCGAATAGCCAAAGTAATTTTGAAGAAGAAGACCAAAGGGGGAGGCATCACAATCCCCGGATTTAGCCTCTACTACAAAGCTTTAATCATCAAGAGAGCACAAAAACAGACCAATGGAATAGAAAAGAAACCCCAGAATTAGACCCACAAAATTATGGCCAACTAATCTTTGACAAAGCAGGAAAGAATATCCAATGGAAAAAAGTCTCTTTAACAAATGGTGCTGGGAGAACTGGACAGCAACATGCAGAAGATTGAAACTACACCAGTTTCTTACACCATTCACAAAAATAAACTCACAAAGGATAAAGGACCTGAATATGAGATAGAAAACCATCAAAAATCCAGAGGAGAAAGCAGGGAAAAAACCTCTCTGACCTCAGCTGCAGCATTTCTTACTTGACACATCTCCAAAGTCAAGGGAATTAAAAGCAAAAATGAATTACTGGGACCTCATGAAGATAAAAAGCTTCTGCACAGCAAGGGAAACAACCAACAAAACTAAAAGGCCACCAATAGAATGGGAAAAGATATTTGCGAATGACATATCGGACAAAGGGCTAGTATCCAAAATCTATAAAGAGTTCACCAAACTCCACACCCAAAAACAAATAATCCAGTGAAGAAATGAGCAAAAAACATGAATAGACACCTCCTCTAAAGGAGACATCCATATGGCCAGCAGGCACATGAAAAGATGCTCAACATCGCTCCTCTTCAGGGAAATGGAAATCAAAACCACACTGAGATATCACCTCACGCCAGTCAGAGTGCCCAAAATGAACAAATCAGGAGACTATAGATGCTGGCGAGGATGTGGAGAAACGGGAACCCTCTTGCACTGTTGGTGAATGCAATAAAGTCAACACTGTTTAAAAACACTGTGGAGAAACAACTTTCAAGTAACAACTTGTTTCACAAATTTAGATGTGTTGAAAAGTGACATAAAAGTTTAAGGAAAGCACCATTTACCATACTGCTTGAAATATTGTATGGAAAACATCTTTCAAGTAACATCTGGTTCAAATAAGTTGCAAGTGTTTGAAAAAATAAGACATGCATACACGGAAAGTTCCATGTATTCATCTCTGTCAAACAACACTGTGGTGAAACCATCTTTCAGCAAACAACTAATTTCACTAAGATAGAAATGTTTGAAAACCCACCACCTTAGAAGGGTTTGACAACAATTGCATGGAATGATGAGGAAAGTGACACATACTCAACCTTTGAGAATATCCTGTGGAGAAGGCAACTTCCAAATTATATCTCGTTTCATTAAGGTTGCAGTGTTTGAAAGTTTTTGCAGGCCCTATGCGGAAAGTGCCATGTATTCAACTCTGTGAAACAACACTGTGGTGAAACCATCTTTCAACTAATATCTCGTTTCACTGTGAGAAGATTTTAAAAACCTAGGTGGGGCATACACGGAAAGTAGCATATACAGTGAAATAACAGTGGGTGAATCCATCTTTCACTAATGATTTATTTTCACTAAGAGTGTTTGAAAACTTATTCGGGCTTATGAAGAATGTGCCATATACTCAATTCTGTCAAGCAGCTTTTGGGCAAACCATCTTTCAGCTAACATTTTGTTTCACCATGTTAGAAGTGTTTGAAAAACTTTGCTGTGAACGATGAAGAAAGGGCCATATACTCAATTCTGTGAAACAACACTGTAGGGAAACAATCTTTCAACTAATATCTGTTTTCACTGAGAACTCTTTGGAAACATATGCGGGGCTTCCACAGTAAGTGCCATATACTCAACTCTGTGAAACAACACTGTGGGAAAGCCATCTTTTAACTAACGTCTCATTTCACCATGTTAGAAGTATTTGAAACACTATGCAGGGAACGATGGGGAACATGGCCTATACCACCCACTGTGAAAGAATCTTGTGCAGAATTCATCTTTATCGTTTTGTTTCAGTAAGTTAAAACTGTTAGAAAACCTATGCGGGGCCTACAAGATAAGTGTCATATAGTCAACTATGTGAAAGAAGATTGTGGGTAAACCATCATTTAACTAACATTTTCTTACACTCATTTAGAAATGCTTGAAAACTATGTGGGAATTACGCCTAAAGTTCCATAGTCTCGACTCTGTCCAACTGCACTTTGGGGAAACAATCTCTCAACTAACCTCATATATCACTATGTTAGAAGTGTTTGAAAACCTACGTGGGGAAGAAAGTTGAAAGTGACACATACCAGACACTGTGAAAAAGTCCTGTGGAGAAACCATCTTTTAACTAACATCTTGCTATAAAACTAAGAAGTGTTGAAAGCCTATGTAACAATGTGTCAGGTGACGTTTACTTGACATTGTGAGAGACTACTTTGGAGAAACCATCTTTCAAGTAACATCTTGTTTCACTAAGTGAGAATTGTTTGAGAACCTATGTGGGGCCTACAGTGTAAGTGCCATATATTCAAATCTGTGAAAGAACACTGTGGATAAAACGCCATTTAACTAACATCTGGCTTCACTCAGTGAGAATTTGAAAACCTATGCCAAAAGTGCCACATACTCAACTCTATCCCACTGCACTTTCGGGAAACCATTTTTTAAACTAACATCTTGTATCACTAAGACGTGTTTGAAATGTGGGGAACAATGTGGAAGATGATATATACAAGTCACTGTGAAAGAATCCTGTGGAGAAACCATCTTTCCACTCTCGTCATGTTTCACTAAGTTAGAAGGGTTGGTGACCTATGTGGGGACTATGCAGAAAGTGCCACATAATCAATTCTGTCAAAGTGCCCCTTGGGGAAACAATCTTTTAACTAACATCTTCTATCATTATGTTAGAAGTGTTTGAAAACCTATTCAGGGAACAATGTGGAAAGTGACATTTATTCGATACTCTGAGAGAATAATGCAGAGAAACCATCTTTTAACTAAATCTTGTTTGACAAATTTAGAAGAGTTTGAAAGTGTATGGAGACGTATACAGTAAGTACTATATACTCAACTATGTGAGATAACAATGTGGGGAAACAATATTTCTTTCCCAACAAAGGATGAAGCAGAGAGGGTGGGCTTTGGAGAAATATATCAAGGGTGCTTCAGAGGAGAGGAAACCCTCATTGAGGAAAGAGTCAGAGGGAGAATAACACACAGGAAACATACACGGTGAAGCTTTCCCCAAAGACACATGAAAAGAGTCTCAACATCATTTATTATCAGGGAATACAAATCAATACTACAATGAGATATCACCACACACTGTCAGAAGGGTTAAAGTTCACAACACAAGGAACAACTGGTGTTGGCAAGGATGGGGAGAAGGGGAAACCCTTTGACACTGTGGGTGGGAATGCAAACTGGTGCAGCCGCTCTGGAAAACAGTACAAAGTTTCTTCAATTGTTAAGAATAGGACTTCCCTGGGGCACCTGGGTGACACTGTCAGGCGACTGACTCCTGATATCCACTAAAGTCAGGATCTCACAGTCATGGGACCGAGCCTCGTTGGGCTCCACATTGACAACCCAGAGTTCGCTTGGGATTCTCTCTTCATATCTCTATGCCCCTCCCCATCTCTCACTCTCTCCCTCTCAAGTTAATTAATTCAAAAATTACTTACCCATGAAATCTTAGAGCTGCTGCTCTATGACCCAGCAATTGAACTACAAGGTATTTACCCAAAGGTTACAAAAATACCAATTCAAAGAGACACAGACACCTCAGTGTTTTTAGCAGCACAATGAAAAATAGCCAATATGGAAAGGTCTCAAATGTCCATTGTCTGAGGAATCGATGCAGATGTGCTATATATATATATACACAATGGAATATTACACAGCCATGAAAGAGAATGAAATTTTCCTTTGCAATGATTTGGATGGGGCTTGAGAATAGTATGCTAAGTGAAATAAGTCAGTCAGAGAAAGGCTTATACTGTATGATTTCACTATGTGGAATGTAAGAAACAAAACAAATAAATAATCGTGGTGGAAAAAAAGAGAGTGGCAAAACAAGAAACATGCTTTTAACTATAGAGAACAAACTGATAGTTACCAGAGGAGAGATGGGTGGGGGCATTGGGTTATATAGGAGATGGGCATTAAAGAGTACACTTTGTGATGTGCACCGGGTGTTGTGTGCAAGAGTGAAACAACTGAATTCTACACCTGAAAGTATTATTACACTGTATGTTACCTAACTGGAATTAAAAAAAAAAACCTAAAAATTATATTCTACATCAGCCATAGGGAAAGGCCCCGTGCTTGAGCGCCCAAAGCATTACTGTGTTTCAAGTGACATTCTCGTCCCTCATAGACATATAGAGTAACACTTTCCTCACCACCTCTCTGTATAGACACTTGTGCTTTACTGCTGAAAAGCAGTACACTTTGTTGCAAGAGGGTTTTAAAAAGCTTCTTGGGGATACGTAGTCAGAAGTATTCTTAAAACTTTGTGTAGAAGCACCAGGAAATGGCCTAGCATTAGGGGTCTAAATGTACACTGTGACACTGTGTCTGTCCCCTATACCAACTGAGATTCTTGGTTTGTAGGTGAGTTTCCAAGCCATTCCTGACCCAATGCAGGACTCTCAGAGTCTGATGTTCCAGAGGAGGGCTACCCCCATGTCCCTTCTCCCCTGGTGCCAGGCAGGCAACAGTATCATAGGAATGGGAGTCAGGTGAAACCCCACCCCTAATAGATGGAGTTACCCTCATTCAGAAGAACAGTCTGCAAAAATACACCATGCTCCACAACATGATCAGCGCACAAAAAGCCTTTTGAATAAATAGTGCACCAAGGTTCATTCCCACCTCTTGGCCATCATGTGGAAGCATAGTCTTCATATTGCAGAGCCACTGCTGACCCTCTCTACCAATACGATGGGCTGAAACAAACCAGAATTCAAAGTTCCGCTCTATTTCTTAGGGGAGAATGTGGGCCTCTTGCTCAGAGGGCTCAAAAGGGCATCCTTTGGAACACTCCTATATCCAAAGACCCCAAAAGCTCTTTTGATTCCTGTGCTAGCCAGATTGTGACTACATTGTGCTACTTCGGTTCTTCTAAACATGAAGAACACTGGTTCTCAGTGTATCCAGTTTCAGGAAATTGCTTTATCATCCATCAAGTTTCATCTTGGCATCTATAAAAACTCAGGCTTTTAGTGTACTATATTTGGTTGCTGATGTCCAATGGGGACCAGCCCTTGTGATTGTGTCACAGGTGTAGCCAGAATACCTGGCCTTGTTATTTCAGGACTACAATGACATCCAAAGCCCTAGGGCATCAGAAGGTGTCCAGCCGAGAGCTGTGCATGGGGAGCCTCAGGCAGACATAGGCCAGGAGCTGGCTCCCTTGTGGGGCCTGGTGCAAATGAAGATAAACATCTCCATTCCACACTGATCGCATTCCCATTGGATGGAAATATTGAATGCCCTTTGGTCCTGGCTGCAGCCATCCCCTCTGGTTCCATGCTTTTCTGACTCCCTCTTTATTCACCCTTAGAAGCCATGGAGCTGACACTCGTCAGTGTGCATGCAGGGACTGGCATCGTGTTACCACTCCATCCTGTGCTCAGTTATAGCCATCAGCATCAGATATCCCAAAGGAGAATATTCTTCATATCTGTAAGCTTGGTGGTTAGCTGTTTGTAGCAAGGGGTGGGGGGAGCGGAGCCAGATCACCTCCTGGCTCTGCCTGATTGAGGTGCCTTCCTTCTGAAAAGCAGATAGTTCACACAGGATCAGTAGGCTCCAGAAGTTGGTCAGCAGAGAAAGAGCTCTTTACAGGAAGAGGGCACCCATGCCCCTCTCCACACTTTGGAGCCACAACTGGGGGCATCTCCCAGCTTCACCACTGTCACTGCTCACTCCATTCAATGATGCAAAAAGCAACAAAAGCTGACCAATTCCCAGGGCTCTCTATGTCCTTCTGAAGGAAGAAGGCAGGCCTGGTGCTGACAGGGCTTCCAGATGGAGATTATAGAGGGTGTTTTTTCCTAAGCCTTCTGATATTCTTCTTCATACAGCCAGGTTGCCAGGAACAGGGCCTGGACATTCCCGTCTCCATAGAATTCCTCTTCCAAGCTCTGAGGAACTCTGGCCCTCCTTATTCTCCTTGACACACTTTTATCTCATGTAGAAATATGGTTCTTCCCACAATTCATTCAGAATCCGTGTCTCCAGAGTCCTGTCCTCTGCCTTCCAGCTGGGAGTGCTGTCCAGTCCTTGAGACTAGAGGTGAGATTTTGCCACAGGGCTCCTCCTTCATTAATTCATTTGGTTACAGAAGTATGCAGCCATTCTGAGGCTAAGGGCATTTGAAGGGGCTCTGCAGAGGATGTTTTCTTTCTAGGCTGGGCCAGAGATTTGGGCAGAGACCTGGCCTCCTTCTGTGCTGAGGAAAAATGAAGCAAGCCATCTTCTGTCCAAGTGAATCCCCATTCTCACTGGAAATGTCGAGTTTTGGCCCACCTGGTGCCTATTTTCTTTGCTGTGCATCTGATAATGTATTTTTTCTCCATTAGGAGCCATGGAGCCATCCCTAACTCACCTGGAACCCCTGGATAGGCTGCTATCTCCCACTCTGCTCCTGTGCTCAGTAAGAGCTATCAGGCTCTGGGCTACCAAAGGAAAGAGGCCTTCAGTCCTGTGTAGTGGTGCTTGGCCTGCTGTGCTCTGGAGGATAAAGTGGAGCCAGCTTATTTCACTGACCTGGATGACTGAGGTGCCTTCCTTCTGAGAAGCAGATAGTTTGCACATGGGCGGTATGAACTAGTAGGGGGTCAGCATTGGAAGAGCCCTTGCCCGGAATGAGGGAACCAAGTTCTTGTAGCATATTCCTGAGAAAGAGCCCTAAGAACCCCATAGTTATAGCTCAAACACTGCTGCCTCCCTCAACTGATGGGAAACGTGGCAGGGATAGACCAAGCCAGAAATCACTGGCTCCTAAAGAAAGAAGGCAGGCTCCTTGCTGACAGGGCTCTCAGGTGTAGTCCTTCAGAGGGCCCATTTGGCCTAATACCACAGGCCTTTCTTATTCCAAATATGACCTGGTTGATAGGAGACTGCTGTGAGTACTCCATTCTCAACTTTCTTCAAATCTCATGTGTGGTGAAGAACTCTGGCAGTGTGTGTCTCCATTGCCACTCCTGAGCTTTTTTGATGAAAGATGGTTTGCATGGACACTATTATGGGACAGTGTCTCAGAGTAATATCTTCTTGTTTCAATTTGGGGGTTTGGTGGCATGCCTGTGATGGTGATAGAGGTATTGTATTGGGCCCTTCTCAATTTGGTTTCAGAATGATATGGCCCTGCCCACTCGCACGGTGTGTGAAGGTGCCCATGGAAAATGCTCATGGGTAGGCAAAACCCGTGGTTGGGGGTGGATCTCGCCTCTGGTGTGGGGCAAGGGGAAGGGAAGGTCATGGTCTCTTTCCTCGGATTCCCCCAAGCCCATTTGAATACACAGCTTTGACTCACCTTGTGTTCATTCCTCTCCCATTACTGCTTTCCTAACTTGGTCTCAGTTCACACATGGTTACTCTACCATGTGACTGTCACCTACACCAACGGAGGTGCCAAGTTTAGGGGTGAGTTTCCAAGCATTTATTGACCCAATGCAGGGCTCCCAGAAGTGATGTGCCAGAAGACAGCTGTCCCACCTGTCCCTGAGCATTTCGTGGTAAGCAGGCTACAGCATCGTGAAAATGAGTAGCCACAAGGACCCCTACCCCTAATGGAGGGAGCTACCCTCAATCTTAATACAGACAGTTTGTGCCTATGTCCCATGATCCTGGACCTGATCAGTGCACTAAAATGATTTTGAATAAATAGAGCACCAGGGCCTTGTTCCCAGAATCTGATCATCACATGGAAGCACATTCTTCATATATCACAGACAATGTTTCCCATTTCTACTAATAGGATGGGCAGAAGCCAAGTTTCCCCCTCTATATCCTTTTTAAAACATTTTTGTACATTTATTTATTTTTGAGAGACAGAGTGAGAGAGAGCACAAGAGGGTGAGGGGCAGCGAGAGAAGGAGACACAGATTCCAAAGAAGGCTCTAGGCTCAGAGCAAGCTTTCAGCACAGAGCCCGACGCAGGGCTCGAACCCATGAACCGCGAGATCATAACATGAGTCGAAGTTGGTCACCCAACCCACTGAGCCACCCAGGCGCCACCCCCCTATATCTCTTAAGGGAGAATGTGGACTTCTTGCTCATAGGGCTCCAAAGGGCATCCTGTGGAGAACTCCTGTAGCCAAAGCTCCCAAATGTTCTGGTGATTCCTGACCAAGGCACACTATGAATACATTTTGCTGGTCAGGTTCTTCTGAACATGAATAACTCTGGCCCTCACTGCATCCACTTTCATGACATTGCTTTATCATCCATCAAGGTTCATCTTCAGGTCCATAAAAACTCAGTCTTTCAGAGTACTATATCTGGCTGCAGATGTCCAATGGGGCCAGCCCTTGTGACTTTGGAACAGGTGGAGCAAAGGGTCCCTGGCCTTTGGTTTCATGACTACATGGACATCTAGAGCACTAGGGCTTTGGAAGGTGTCCAGGTGATAGCTGTTTGTGTGGAGGCTGGGCCAGACGTATTAGCGGGAAGCTGGCCCCTTTGGTGGTCCTAGGGGAAATAAAGATAATCATCTCCATTCCCCATGATTGCATTCACATTTGATGGAAATATTGAATGCCCTTTGGTTCTGTCTGCAACCATACCCTCTCCCTTCCTGTGTTTCTGACTGCCTCTTCATTCATTATTAGGAGTTTTGGAGCTGGCACTCACTAAACAGGCACCCAGAAACAGGCGTTGGCTTCCCACTCAGTCCCGGGCTCACTACCAGCCATGGGCATCAGATATTGCAAGGGAGAATAGCTCTCCTATCCCTGAGTTTGGGGCTTGGTGGTTTATAGCCAGGAACAGGGGGGGAGGGGAGCCAACTTACCTCCTTTATCTGCCTGATTTGAGATGCCTTCCTTCTGAAAATCAGTTTACACAGGAGCAGTAGGCTCCAGAAGCTGGTCAGCACAGAAAGAGCTTTTTACTGAAGAGGCACCGATGCCCCTCCCCAAACTTTGGAGCTACAGCTCTGGGAACCTCCAAACTACAACACTGTCACTGTTCACTCCTTTCAATGATGGGAAAAGCAACAAAAGCAAACCAAGTCCCAGGGTTCTATAGGTCCTTCTGAAGGAAGAACGCAGTCCTGTTCCTGACCAAGCTCCCAGAAGGAGACTCTAGAGGGCACTTTTTCCAAAACCCTCTGATGTTTCTTCTTCTCACAGCCAGCCAGGTTGCCAGGAGTAGGTTCTGGACACTCCTTTCTCCATAGAATTCCCCTTCCAAGCTCTGAAGATCTCTGACACTCCTTATCCACCTTCACACATCTTTGCTGTCTTGGAGAAACAAGGCTCTTCCCTCAATCCATTCAGAATCAGTGTCTCAAGTGTCTATCCTGTCTTCCATCTGGAAGTCTGATCCAGTCCTTGTGATAGTGGGAGAGACATTGCCACAGGGCTACTTCTTTATTAATTCCCTGGGTTTCATAAGTATATAGCCATTCAGAGCTCAGTGATTTGAAGGGGACCTGTGGAGGATGTCTGGTGTTTAAGCCAGGCCAGAGACTGGTGCAGAGAGTAGGCCTCCTTCTGGGCAGAGGCAAATGAAGAAAGCTGTCTTTTCAAGTGGATTCCCATTTCCATCACAAATGTCGATCTTTGGCCCATCTGGCGCCCATTTCCTTTCCCATGCTGTGTGTCTGACAATGTATATTTTTCTCCCTTAGGTGCCATGTAGGCATCACTAATTCAGCTGGCAAACCTGGCTAGGCCACAATCTCCCACTCTGCTTCTGGGCTCAGTGAGAGCTATCAGGCTTTCCTCTACTAAAGGAAAGAAGGCCTTGAATCCCTGGGAGCTTGGTGCTTGGCCTGCTATGCTATTAAGTGTGAAGGAAGCCAGCTTGCCTCACTGACCTGGATGAATGAGCTGCCTTTATTCTGAGAAGCAGATAATTTGCATATGGGCAGTGGGGAGGAGGAGGGGGTCAGCATTGAAAGAGCCCTTTCCAGGAATTAAGGAACCCTGTCCTTGTTGCAGATTCCTGAGAAAGAGCCCTCAGAACCCCATAGCTACAGCTCAAACACTGCTGCCTCCCTCAACTGATGGGAAACGTGGCAGGGATAGACAAAGCCAGAAATCCCTGGCTCCTTAAGAAAGAAGGCAGGCTTCTTACTGACAGGGCTCCCAGATGTGTCCTACAGAGGGCCCCTATGTCCCAATCCTACAGGCCTTTCTTATTCTGGATACGACCTGGTTTATAGAAGACTGTGTTGGGTACGTCATTCTCAACTTTCTCCAAATCTCATGTGTGGTGAAGAACTCTGGCAATGTGTGTCTCCGTTGCCACTCCTGAACTTTTCTGATGAAAGAGGGCTTGCATGGACACTATTCTGGGGCAGCGTTCCAGAGTAACATCCTCTTGTTTCAGCTTGGGTGCTTGGTGATGTGCTTGTGATGGTGACAGATATTTTGTATTGGGCCCTTCTCAAATTAGTTTCAGAATGATATGGCCCTGCCTGTACCCATGGTGTGTGAATGTGCACAGGGAGAAATATCATGGGTAGGCTAAGCCTGAAGTTGGGGGTGGATCCCAACTCCTGTGTGGGTCACGGGGAAGGGAAGTCGAGGTCTCTTTCATCGATTTCCCCATGCCTATTTGAATGCACAGCTTTGACTCACCCTGGAGTCATTCCTCCCAATTTCTGCTTTCCTAACTTGTTCTTAGTTCACACATGGAGGACCTGTGTTTGTCCCCTACAGCAACTGAGTTCCCAGTTTTGGGGGTGAGTTTCCAAACCTTTCCTGACCTGATGCATGGCTCTCAGAGTCTGATGTCCTAGAGGACATCTATTCCCCCTGTCCCTGAGCCTTTGGTGATGGGCAGATTATAGTATTGTAGGAATTGGTAGCCACCTGGCCCCCATCCCTAATCGATGGAGCTACCCTCAATCAAAAGAACAGACAGTATGGCAAGTGCAGCATTCTCTACTACCTGATTAGTGCAAAAAAAGGCCCTTTGAATAAATAGTGCACCAAGACCTCTTTCCCACCTCTTGATAGTCCCATGGAAGCACATTATTCATATCTCAGATCCACTGCTGACCCTCTCGATGAATATGATGGGCAGAAGCATGCTAGAAGCCAACGTTTCCCTCTATTTCTTAAGGGAGACTGTTGGCTTCCTGATCACAGGGCTTCAACGGGTATCCTTTTTTTTTTTTTAAATTTTTTTTTTCAAAGTTTTTATTTATTTTTTTGGGACAGAGAGAGACAGAGCATGAACGGGGGAGGGGCAGCGAGAGAGGGAGACACAGAATCGGAAACAGGCTCCAGGCTCTGGGCCATCAGCCCAGAGCCCGACGCGGGGCTCGAACTCACGGACCGCGAGATCGTGACCTGGCTGAAGTCGGACGCTTAACCGACTACGCCACCCAGGCGCCCCACGGGTATCCTTTGAAGAACTCCTGAAGCCAAAGCCCACAAAAGGTGCTTGTGATTACTGAGCAAGACAGCTTGCAAATACATTATTCTAGTCAGGTTCTTCTAAACATGAAGAACTCTGGCCATCATGGTTTCCAGTTTCATGGCATTGCTTTAGCATCCATCAAGGTTTGTCTTGGGGTCCATACAAATGCAGTCTTTCACCGTACTATCTTCAGCTTGCAAATGTCTCATGGGGACCAGCCCTTGTGGCTGTGGGACAGGTAGAGATAAAGTGGCCTTGGACTTTTGATTTCAGGTCTACACGGACATCCAAAGACCTAGGGTATCAGAAGGGGTCCACCTGAGAGGTGTGTGTGGGGAGGTTGGGCCAGACCTATTAGCGGGCAGCTGTCCCCCTTGCTGGGCCTAGTGGAAATGAAGATAAACATCTCCATTCCAAACTGATCGCATTCCCACTGGATGGAAATATTGAATGCCCTTTAGTCATGGCTACAGCCATATCCGCTTCCTTTCTGTGTCTGACAGCCTCTTCATTCACCCTTAGGAATCTTGGAGCTGCACACACTCAGCAGTTACTCTTGGATGGGCGTCGGGTTCCCACTCAGTTCCAGGCTCAGTTATAGTCCTCAGCGTCTGATAGATACCGCAAAGGAGAATGGGCCCCCATACCCTGACCTTGGTGCTTTGCTGTTTGTAGCATAGGGTGGGGGGAGTGGAGCCATCTCACCTTTCTGCTCTGCCTGATTGATGTGCCTTCCTTCAGAAAAGCAGACCGTTTACACAGGAGCCAAATGCTACAGAAGCTGGTCAGCACAGAAAGAGCCTCTTTCAGTAAGAGGGCACCAATTCCCCTCTCCACACTTTGGAGCCACAGCTGGGGGAACCTCCCAGCTGTAGCATTGTTGGAGCTCACTCCATTCACTGTTGCAAAAAGCAACAAAACCTGACCAAGGCCCAGGGTGCCCTAGGTCCTTCTGAAGGAAGAAGTCAGGCCTGGTGCTGACACGGCTCCCAGATGAAGACATTAGATGGCGCTTTTAAAAATATATATATTATTACATTTCTTTATTTTTGAGAGGTGGAAAGAGACAGTGCATGAGCGGGGGAGGGCAAAGAGAGGGAGACACAGAATCCAAAGCAGGCTCCAGGCTCTGAGCTGGCAGCTCAGAGCCCAACCCGGTGCTCAAACCCACATACTGTAAGATCATGACCTGAGCCAAAGTTGGACACTCAACCAACTGAGCCACCCAGGCACCCCTTAGATTGCCCTTTTGCATAAGCTTTCTGGTGTTTCTTCTTCTTATAGCCAGGTTGCCAGGAGTTGCTGCAGGGCACTGCCTTCTCCATAGAATTTCCCTTCCAAGCTCTGAAGAGCTCTGGCCCTCCTCATCCATCTTAATGCATCATTGCTGTCTTGTAGAAACATGGTTATTCTCACAATTTGTTCAGAATCAGTGTCTCAAGAGTCCTATCTTCTGTCTTCCACCTGTGAATCTGGTCCATTCTTGTGACTGTGGGAAAATTTTTGCCACAGAGCCCTTTCTTCAATAAATCACTGGGTTTCAGAAGCATGCATCCATTACAAGTCCCAGGGCATTTGAAGGGAGCCAGTAGAGGATGTTTGGTGTGTATACTGGACAGAGATTTGGGAAGAAAGCTGGGCTCCTTCTAGGTCTAGGAAAAAGGAAGTAAAACATCTTTCCAAGTGGATCCCCTTTCCCACTTGAAATGTTAAGCTTTGGCCCACCTGGCGTCCATTTCCGTCCCTGTCGCAACCGGCGCGACAAACACCGAGGTCAGGGTCCTGAGGGTAGGGGAATGCAAGAAAAAAGGAGAGAAGAGAAAGTTTGGGAACAGGAGGGTCCCCTGGGCTGATGGCCCAAGTGACGGCTTTATTGTTGCTGTACACAATCTTTTATAAGACTCTTATGGATCAGGTCATTCTAAGAATAATCAGGTTTCACATAATCACTGCCAACCAAAACATTTAGTTCTGTGTTTCTTGTGCATTTTCTAGATGGGTCACAAGACCTTGTTAAGATTGCTAGCAAAACACAATTCCTATGTTTGTTTCTATCTGACTCCGGGTAGAAAAAGGGAGGTAGCATTACTGCCAACACCTGCAGACCACGGGCTTCAGGAATTAACTTTCTCAGCCTTGACAAGGCTTTCGTATGCCCTTGAAAGTGGGGGAATGGGAGGGGGAACCACCGGGTTGGCTTGAGTCAACAGGGAACATTGCTCGACCCGGTCTCAGCCTGGCACCGGGGCCTGGCCCCCCACAAGTCCCCTTGCTATGTTTTTGAGAGTGTATTTTTTTTCTCCCTTAGGCACCATGGAGCCATCCCTCAGTCATTTGGTACCCCTTGGTAGGCCACATATTCTCATTCTGCTCCTGCGATCAGTGAGAGCTATCAGGCTATGCTCTACCAAAGGAAAGAAGGCCTTGAGTCCCTGGGTACTTGGTGCTTGGCCTGGTGTGCTATGGAAGGTGAAAGGGAGTCAGCTTGCCTCACTGACCTGGATTACTGAGGTGCCTTCATTCTGAGAAGCAGATAGTTGGCACACGGGCACTAAGAACCAGGAGGGGGTCAACAGTGGAAGAGCCCTTGCCAGGAATTGGGGAACCAAGTCCTTGTTGCAAGAGCTCTCAGAACCCCATGGCTACAGTTCAAACACTGCTGCCTCCCTCAACTGATGGAAAACGTGGCAGGGATAGACCAAGCCAGAAATCCTCGGCTCCTTAAGAAGGAATGCAGGCTTTCTTGCTGACTGGGATCCCAGGTGTACTCCTTCAGCGTGCTCCCGTGGCCTAAGCCCACAGGCCTTTCATATTCTGTATACAACCTGGCTGAAAGGGGACTGTGATGGATACTTCATTCTTGAGTTTCTCCAAATCATGTGTGATGAAGAACTCTGGCAGTGTGTGTCTCCATTGCCACTCCAGAACCCTTTTGATGAAATACATTTTGCATGGAAACTATTCTGAGACAGTGTTTCAGAATAATATCCTCTTCTTTCAGCTTGGGGGTTTGGTGGTGTTCTAGTGATGGTGATAGAGCTGTTGCAATGGACAATTCTCTATATGGTTTCAGAAATGATGTAGCCTTCTCCAAACTCCGGGGGTGTGCAAGGTGCCCAGGGAGAATGCCTTATGGGTAGGTTAAGGCAGAGATTGGGGGTGGATCCTGCCTCCTGTGTGGACAAGGGGAAGGGAATTTTGTGGTCTGTTTCCTCTGTTTCCCCCATGCCAATTTGAATGCACAGATTTGTCTCACCTTATTGTCATTCCTCTCCCATTGTTGCTTTCCTAACTTGGTCTCAGTTCACACACCTAGACCCTGTGTCTGTTCCCTACACCAGTCAGGGTCCCTGGAGTGGAGGTGAGTTTCCAAGTCTTTCCTGAGCCAATGCAGGGCTCACAGAGTCTGATATTCCAGATGACAGCTAGCCCCCCTTTCCCTGAGCCCTTGGTTCTGGGCAGGCAACGGTATCATGGGAACGGGTAGTCACATGAACCTCTCCACCCTAATGGATGAAGCTACCTTTAGTTGGAAGAACAGACAATCTGTGCATGTGCACCATACTCCATGACCTGATCAGCACACAAAAAGCCTTTTGAATATACACTGCACCAAGCCCTCATTCTCACCTCTTGATCATCATATGGAAGCACCTTCTTATCTCAGAATCTCTGCTGCCTCTCTCGATGGATATAATGGGCAGAAGCACACCAGAAGACAAAGTTCCTGTCTATTTCTTAAGGAAGAACATGTGCTTCCTCCTCACAGGGCTCCAACAAGCATTCTTTGGAGCACTCCTTTAGCAAAAGCCCACAAGAGGTCCCTGTGATTCCTGAACAAGCCAGCTTGTGAATCCATTGTCCTAGTCAAGTTCTTCTAAACATAACTCTGGCCCTCGTGTATTCAGTTTCATGACATTGCTTTGTCATCCATTACAGTTCGTCTTGTCCATAGAAATTCAGTGTTTGGGAGTACTATCTCTGGCCTGCAGATGCCAGTGGGGAAAGCCCTTATGAGTGTGGAAAAGGTAGAGACAAAGGAGCCCAGCCTTTTTGATTTCATAACTGCATGGCTATCCAGAGCCCTAGGGCATCAGAAGGGGACCAGCTGAGAGCTGTTCCTGGGGAGGTTGGGCCAGATGTATTAGCCGGGAGCTGGCTTCCTTGCTGGGCCTAGCGGACATGAAGATAAACATCTCCATTCCACACTGAATGCATTCCCATGGGACGGAATTATTGAATGCCCTTTGGTCCTGGCTGAAGCCATTCCCCTGTTTCTGACTGCCTCTTCATTCACCCTTAGGAGCCATGGATCTGGCACTCAATCAGCAAGCATCCAAGGATGTTTTTCAGGTTCCAACTCAGTCCCCTGGTCAGTAACAGCCATAAGCATTTGGATATTACAAAGAAGAATAGGTCTATTCCTGATCTTGGTTCTTGGCTGTTGGAAGCAAGGGGTGGGGGTAGTGGAGCCAGCTCACCTCGTTGTTCTGTCTGATTGAGGTGTTTTCCTTCTGAATAGCAGACAGTTCACACTGGAGCAATAAGTTACAGAAGCTGGTCAGCACAGAAATCCCAATACACGAAGAGGGCACCAATGACCCTCTCCACACATTAGAGCCACAGCTTGGAGAAGATCCCAGCTATATCACTGTCACTGCCTACTCCATTTCATGATGGGAAAAACAAGAAAAGCACACCAAGTCCCAGGGCTAAGTCCTTCTGAAGGAAGAAGGAAGGACTATAGCTGACAGGGATCCAAGATTGGGACACTAGGTGGAGCCCTTGCTTAAGCCCTCTGGTGTTTCTTCTTCTCTGGGCCAGATTGCCAGGAGCTGGTGCTGGGCACTCCATTCTCCATGGATTTCCCCATCCTAGGTCTGCAGAACTCTGGCCCTCCTTATCCACCTTGACACATCTTTGCTCTCTTGTAGAAATAATTTTCTTCCCACAATCCGTCAAAGTCAGCATCTCAAGAGTCCTATCATCTGCCTTCTACCTGGAAGTATGGTTCAGTACTTCTGACTGGGGATGAGCTTTTGCCACAGGGCTCCTTCTTCTTCAATTCACTGGGTTTCAAAAGTATGTGGCCATTCAGAGGCCCAGGGCATTTGAAGGGACTCAGCAGCGGATGTTCAGTGTGTAGGCTGGGCCAGACATTTGCTCAGGGAGCTGGCCTTTTTCTTGGCCAAGGGCAAATGAAGCAAGATATCTTCTTTCCAAGTGGATCCCCATTACCACTGGAATTGTCAAGCTTTTGTCTACCTGGCACCCATTTCCTTCCCCTTGCTGTATTTCTGACTACTTTTTTTCCCTTAGGAGCCATGAAGCCATAAATCACTTAGATGGCACCCCTGGGTACCAGCAAATTCTCATTCTGCTCCTGTGCTCAGTGAGAACTATCAGGCTCTGCTCTACCAAAGGAAAGAAGGCCTTGAGTCCCTGGGTGCTTGGTGTTTGGCCTTCTGTGCTATAGAGGGTGAAGTATAGCCAGCTTGCCTCTCTGACTGGATGATTGAGTTTACTCTGAGAAGCAGTTTCCACATGCGCAGTATGAACCAGCATGGTGTCAGCATTGGAAGAGCCCTTGACAGGAATTAAAGACCACACCCTTCTTGCAGATTCCTGAGCAAGAGCCCTCAGAACACAATAGCTACAGATCACACACAGCTGCCTCCCTCAACTGATGGGAAAAGTGACAGGGATAGACCAAGCCAGAAATCTCTGGCTCCTGAAGAAAGAATGCAGGTACTTCCTGACAGGGCTCCATGGTGTAGTCCCTCATAGGGCTACTTTTGCCTAAACCCACAGGCCTTTCTTATTCTGTATACAACCTGGTTGATAGGAGACTGTGCTGGGTACTTCATTCTCAACTTTATCCAAGTCTCATGTGTGATAAAGTACTCTGGCAGTGCATGTCTCCATTACATCAACCCTTAGCCCTTTTGATATGATGGTTTGCACAAAAACTATCCTGAGATAGTGTCTCAAAGTAATATCCTCTTCTTTCAGATTGGGCGTTTGGTGGTATTTTGATGATGCTGTTAGAGATGTTGCATTGGGCCCTTCCCAAATTGGTTTCAGAATGATGTGGCCCACCCCAAACCCAGGGTGTGTGCAGGTTCCCAGGAAGGATGCTTGTGGGCAGGCTAAGCCAGATGTTGGAGGTGGATCCCACCTCCTGTGTGGACAAGGGGAAGGGGAGTTCCGCATCTCCTTCCTTGGTTTCCCACATGCCCATTTGAATACACAGCTTTGTCTCACCTTGTTGTCATTCCTCTCCCATTGCTGCTTTCCTAACTTGGTCTCAGTTCACACAAGGATACCCTGTGTCTGTTCTGTACACCACACAAATTTTCCAGTATGGAGGTGAGTTCCAAGCCTTTCCTGATCCAAAGAAGGGCTCTCAGAGTCTGACATCCCAGAGGAAAGCTATCCCCCCTGTCCCTGAGCTCTTGATTCTGTGCAGGCTACAGTATCGTGGGAATGGGTAGCCACATCCCCCACCCTTAATTGTTGTAGCTACCCTCATTTGGAGGAACAGTCTGTGACTGTGCAGCATACTCCAAGACCTGATTGGCGCACAAAATTCCTTTTGAATAAATAGTGTACCAAGGTCTCATTCCCACCTCTGGATCATCACACGGATCACATTCCTCATATCTCAGATCCACTGCCACCCCTCTTGATGGATACGATGGCACACCAAAAGCCAATGTTCTGCCCTATTTCTTGAGGGAGAATGTGGGCCTCTTGTTCACAGCACTCCAACGGGCATCCTTTTGAGCACTCTTGTAACAAAATCCCCTGAAAGGTTCTTGTTATTCCTGAGCAAGCAAGGTTACAAATACATTATGCTCATCAGGTTCTTCTAAACAAGATCCATTCTCATCCTTCATGGAGAACTCTGGCCCTCTGTGTATCCAGTTTCATGACACTGCTTTATTATCCATCAAGGTTCATCTTGGTGTCCATACAAAATCAGTTTTCGGAGTACTATCTCTGACTTGCATATGTCCAATGGGGAGTAGCCCTTGTGGGTGTGGGATAGGTGGACCCAACCGCACTCTGGCATTTCAATTCAGGACTACATGGACATCCAGAGCCCTAGGGCATCGGAAGGATTCCAGATGAGAGATGAATGTGTGGAGGCATGGCCAGACGTATTAGCGGCGAGTTGGCCTCCTTCTGGGCCTAGGGAAAATGAAGATAAGCATCAGTATTCCACGTTGATCAAGTCCCATGGATGGAAATATTGAATGCCCTTTGTTCCTGACTCTAGCCATTCCCCTGTTTCTCTCTTCATTCACCCTTAAGATCCATGGAGCTGGCACCCAGGCATCTGACACCCAGGTATGGACATCTGGTTCCCACTGGGTCCCCTGCTCAGTAACAGCCATGAGTATTGGATATCCCAAAGAGACTAGCCCTCCTATTCCTGACCTTGGTGCTTGGCTGTATGTAGCAAGGAGTGGGCGTAGTGGAGACAGATCGCCTCCTTGCTCTGCCTGATTGAAGTGTTTTCCTTCTGTAAAGCATGCAGTTCACACAGGAGTTGTAGGCTCCAGAAGCTCATCAGCATAGTAAGAGCCTTTACAAGAAGAAGCTACCAATGCCCCTCTCTGCACTTTGGGGCCACAGCTGGGGGAAGCTCCCAGCTACAGCACTGTCACTACCCACTCCATTCCGTTATGGGAAAAACAAGAAAAGCAGACCAGGTCCTAGGGCACTCCAGGCCATTCTGAAGGAGGAAGGCAAGCCTGTAGCTGACAGGGCTCCAGATGGAGACACTAGGGGGCAACTTTGCCTAAGCTCTGTTGTGTTTCTTCTTCTTCTCTGGGCCAGATTGTTAGGAGCTGGTGCTGGGCACTCCCTTCTCCATAGACTTCCCCATCTAAGGTCTGCAGAACTCTGGCCCTCCTTATCCACCTTGACACATCTTTGGTCTCTTGTAGAAACAAGGTTCTTCCCGTGATCCATTCAGAATGTGTCTCAAGAGTCCTATCCTCTGCCTTCTGCCTGGGAGTCTGGTCCAGTTCTTGTGACTGGGGGAGAGGTTTTGACACAGGGCTCCTTCTTCGTTAATTCACTGGGTTTCAAATGTATGCAGCCATTCAGAGGCCCAGAGTATTTGACATGGACCAGCAGAGGGTATTTGGTGCAGATGTTTGGCTAGAGAGTTGGACAGGAAGCTGGCCTCCTTCTGGGCCAAGGGAAAATGAAACAAGACATCTTCTTTCCATGTGGGTCTCCATTCCTACTGGAATTGTTGAGCTTGGGCCCAAATTATGCCCACTTCCTTCCCATTGCTGTATTTCTGACAAAATTTATTTTTTTATCTCTTAGGAGGCATAGAACCATCACTCAGCTTGTACCCCTGGTAGGCTGCAAACTCCCACTTTGCTCCTGTGCTCAGTGAGGGCTATCAGGCTCTGCTCTACCAAAGGAAAGAAGGCCTTTCGTCCCTGTGTGCTTGGTGTTTGGCCTTCTGTGCTATGGAGGGTGAAGGGGAGCCAGCTTGCTTTCCTGAACTGGATGATTGCTTGGCCTTCATTCTGAGAAGCACATTTTGCACATGGGCAGTGTGAACCAGCAGGGTGTGAGCATTAGAAAAACCCTTGCCAGGAATTAAGGAACCAAGTCCTTGTTGCAGATTCATGAGCAAGAGCCTTCCAAATCCGAAAGCTACAGCTCATGTACTGCCATTCCCTCAACTGATGTAAAAAGTGGTGAGGATAGACCATGTCAGAAATCCCTGACTCCTGAAGAAAAAAGGCAGAGTTCTTGCTGAGAGGACTCCCATGTGTAATCCTTCATAGGGCTCACTTGACCTAATCCTACAAGCCTTTCATATTCTGAATACAACCTGGTTGATAGTAGACTGCACTGGGTACTTCGTTCTTGACTTTCTCCAAATCTCATGTGTGATGAAGAACTCTGACAGTGTGTGTCTCCATTGCCACCAATTAGCCCTTTGATGAAGGATGATTTGTATGGAAATTATTCCGACACAGTGTCTCAGAGTAATATCCTCTTCATTCAGCTTGGGAGTTTGGTGGTGGTTTTGTGATGGTGATAGAGGTGCTGTATTAGCCATTCTCAATTTGGTTTCAGAATGATGTGGCCCTCCCCAAACCCAGGGTGTATGCAGGTGCCCAGGGAGAATGCTTTGTGGGGAGGCTAAGGCAGAGGTTGGGTGGTGGATCCTGCTTCCTGTGGGAGACAAGGTGAAGGGAAGTTTGGGGTCTCCTTCCTGGGTGTCCTCCATGTCAATTTGAACGCAAAGCTTTGACTCACCTTGTCATTCCTCTACCATAGCTGCTCTCCTAACTTGGTCTCAGTTCACACACAGAGACCCTGTGTCTGTCCCCTACAACTACCAAGTTCCCTGGTATGGAGGTGAATTTCCATGGCTTTCCTGAGCCAATGCAGGGCTCGTGGAGTCTGATATCCGAGAGTACAGCTAGCTCCCAATCCCTGAGCCCTTGGTGCTGGGCAGGTCATAGTATTGTGGGAATGGGTAGTGAATATACCCAGCCCCTAATGGATGGAGCTATCTTCATTCAGAAGAGCAGTCTGTCCATGTGCAGCATGCTCCATGACTTGAGTAGTGCACAAAACCCTTTTGAGTATATACTGCACCAAGGCTAAGTTCCCACCACTTGATAGTCACATGGAAGCACCTTGTTCATATCTCAGAACCTCTTCTGCCCCTCTCGATGTATACGATGTGCAGAAGCACACCAGAAGACAATTCATCCATCAAGGTTTGTCTTGGGGTCCATAAAATTCAGTCTTTCAGAGTACTATCTCCAGCTTTCATATGCCCAATGGGGACCAGCCCTTATGTCTCTGGGACAGGTGGAGCCAAAGGAGCCCTGGCCTTTTGGTTTTAAGACTACACAGACATCTAGAGCCCTAAGGCATCAGAAGGGGTCCAGCTGAGAACTGTTTTGGGGGCGGCTGGGCCAGATGGATTAGCCAGGAGCTGACTTCCTTAGTGGGCCTGGGGGAAATGATTATAAACATCTCCATTCCACACTGATCACATTCCCATTGGATGGAAATATTGAACACCCTTCGGTCCTGGCTTAAGTCATTCCTATGTTTCTGACTGCCTCTACATTCAACCGTAGGAGCCATGGAGATGACACTCACTCAGCAGGCACACAGGATGGGCCTCGGGTTCCCACTGGGAACGTCCATGAGCATCGGATATCCCAAAGGAGGATAGCCTTCCTATTCCTGACCTTGGTGCTTGGTGTTTGTAGCATGGGGTGGGGGGCATGGAGCCAGATCGCCTCCTTCCTTTGCCTGATTGAGGTGTCTTCTTTCTGAAAAGCAGACAGGTCACACAGGAGCAGTAGGCTCCAGAAGCTGGTCAGCTCAGAAAAGGTATTTACAGGAGGAGGGCACCTGTGCCCTGTAAACACTTTGCGGCCACAGCTGGGGGAAGCTCCCAGCTACAGCACTGTCACTACTCACTCCATTCCATGATGTGAAAAGCAAGAAAATCAACCCAAGTCCCAGGGCATTCTAGGTCCTTCTGAAGGAGGAAGGCAGGCCTGTAGTTGACAGGGCTTCAGATGGAGACACTAGAGGGTGCCTTTGCCTAAGCTCTCTGGTGCTTCTTCTTCTTCTCTGAGCCAGATTGTCAGTAACTGGTGCTGGGCACTCCCTTCTCCATGGAATTCCCCATCCATGGTCTGCAGAACTCTGGCCCTCTTACCCACCTTGACACATCCTTGCTCTCTTGTAGAAACAAGGTTCTTCTCATGATCAGTTCAGAGTCAGGGTCTCAAGAGTCCTATCATCTGCCTTCCACCTGGGATTATGGTCCAGTCCTTTTGACTGGGGGTGAGATTTGCCACAGGGTTCCATCTTCGTTAATTCACTGGGTTTCAAAAGTATGTGGTTATTCAGAAGCCCATGGCATTTGAAGGGACTCAGCAGAGAATGTTCGGTGTGTAGGCTGGGCTAGACATTTGGTCAGGGAGCTGGCTTCCTTCTGGGCTGAGGGCGAATGAAGCAAAACATCTTCTGAAATGTCGCCATTTGGCCTATATGGCACCTAGATCCTTCCCCTTGCTGTATTTCTGACATTTTTTTTTCTCCTGTAATGGCCATGAAGGCATCACTCACTCAGCTGACACCGCTGGGTTGGCTGAAAACTCTTACTCTGCTCCTGTGGTCAGTGAGACCTATCAGGCTCTGCTCTACTAAAGAAAAGAAGGTCTTTAGTCCCTAGGTGCTTGGTGCTTGGCCTGCTGTGTTATGGAGGGTGAAGGGGAGCCAGCTTGACCCACTGACCTGTTGATTGACTTGCCTTCATTCTGAGAAGCAGTTTACACATGGGCAGTATGAACGAGGAGGGTGTCAGGATTGCAAGAGCCCTTGCCGGAAATTAGGAAAACAAGTCCTTTTTTCAGATTCCTGGGCAAGATCCCTCAGAACCCAATAGCTATAGCTCAAAGACTGATACCTCCCTCAACTTATGGGAAATATGGCAGGGGTAGAACAATCCAGAAATCACTGACTCCCAAAGAAGGAATGCAGGCTTGTTGCTCACAGGGCCCTCAGGTGTAGTTCAGGGGGCTCCTGTGGCTAAACCCCAGGTCTTTCTTATTCTGGATACAACCCAGTTGATAGCAGAATTCACTGGGTACTTCATTTTCAACATTCTCCAAATCTCATGCATGATGAAAAATTCTGGCAGTGTGTGTCTCAGCCACACCTTAGCCCTTTTGATGAAAGGGGGTTTGCATGGAGACTATTCCAAACAGAGTCTTAGAGTAATATCCTCTTTTTTCAGTTTGCAGGTTTCATGGTGTCCTTGTGATGGTAACAGAGATATTTGTTCCAACAGGAAATTTGGAAGGCTAAAGTGCTTCATTATTGATGAGAATGGGACACATATTAGAATGAAGTGTCTAGAAGTACAATTTCCTGGCAAGGTCCTGCCTAAGGTGAAAGAAACACCTGTGGCCAAAGACAAACTAAATCTGTAAAGGGAAACCTTCTGAAAGCCCAGTATGTGAGACGTCTGCATATTTCCTTCTGAAAGAGAGGGAAATCTTGTGGGCCTGGCTGTTTTTCCTGCTCTTCCCATCAGGGGACACAGGGATCAGGGATTCAGGGGTAGTGGGTCCATGCTCCACGCTGGTTCTCAAGTGTTTGGGACTCTTCCTGTGGCGAATTAGGTTTTGAAGTGCAGGCCATTGTCTGCACTGACTAGGTTCTGAAACATACCTTGTATGCGTGGATATGTGCTCTTCAGATTCTGAGGCCAGGCACTAAGTGCTCCCTGACAGCAAGACAATCTTTCCTGTGGGTTTTCAGAAACTAATAACTCTTGTTTAGCACAGAAGCAATGAGAGAACTCAGCACCAATCCTTGAGAACTCACTGTGTGATTGACAGCCTCACTGGCCCACCCAGCCTGCAAACCAAGTCCTAGTTTGCAAATAGCAATGGGATGGGAATGGCTCTATGGACAGCCAAAGTTTCATTTTAGATGAGAATGGAAGAAAGCTGAGAGGGAAATATCTCCCTCCATTTGCCCTTGCCTCAGAAGCGAGGTCAGCTGCCTTCCAACACCTTTGGCCCTAGCGACACACAAATATTCTGTGCTGGATACTTTCCACTTACCTACATCTGATGTTGTCAATATAGATCTGAAAGGCATGTTGTAGGGCTCCTATGACCAACCTATTCTACCATCACAAGAACTCATCCAGAGTCCCCAGTTAAAATCTGAGGGAATTTCTCTGAACCATGGGCCCTGATTGGCCCATGGCAGATTTTAGTTTTAAAAAGAGTAAAAGGGGGCGCCTGGATGATTCAGTTGCTTAAGCCTCTGACTCGGTTTCGGCTCAGGCCATGATCTGGCAGTTCATGAGTTCGCGTCCCACATTGGGTTGTGTGCTGAGAGCTCGGATCCTGGAGCCTGCTTCAGATTCTGTGTCTCTCTCTCTCTCAGCTCTTCCCCTTGCTTGTGCATGATCTCTGTCTCTCTCCTTATCGAAATAAAAAAAAATATTTAAAAATTTAAAAGAGAAAAAGGATGGGGCTCCTGGGTGGCTCGGTTAAGCATTGGTTTATCCCTAAGGTCATGACCTCATGGTTTGCAAGCTTGACTCCCACATCTGGTTCTCTCCTGTCAGCACAGAGTCTGCTTGGAATCATCTGTCCCTCTCTCTCCCTCACCGCCTGTACTCTCTCTTTCAAAAATAAAAATAAATGCAAAAAAAGGAGGAAAAGTGTGGAAATAGATACACAGAGAGACAGTGTTCCTATGAGAGTTGAGAATGGGATAAGTCTGAGGATTAAATAACTAGTACAATCTCCTGGTGAGCTGACTGTCTCAGGAATAAGAAACACATATGGCTAGGGCAAAGGGAAACCTTCATTGTTTACAGAGGGAGCCCTCATGGCAAGATGCCTGTATTCTTACTTGAGAAAGAGAAGGAAAGCTTTGGGAGTTCACTGTTTTCCCTTCCCATCCTATCAATGTATAGAGACAGCAGTGATTCAATGGTAGTGGGTTTGGGCTCAAGGGTTTAGAACTGAGCTGTGGTGCAGTAGTTCTTGAATGGGCTCTTTCAGTGCTAAGCAGGTCCTCGAGAATACTTCCCATGGGTGAGCCAACTGCTGTTCAGAGTGAAAGCATCCCTAACAGCCAGGGAGGGAGACAAGTTGGCTAACCATCATTTCTTTTATCAGCCAGCCAAAAATCAAGTATTCTTAGGAAGGCAGTCTTTCCTTTGGGATACCAGAAACTGATTGCTCTTGGTTAATACAGACCTGAGTCAGAGCTCATTAGGAATGGCTGGGCACTCACTATGTGGGGGACATCCTCAGCCTTCCCTGGGACCCAAGACCTAGTGACCAATACATTCAGGGACTTGGAATGGCTACATACAGGGCCAAAGGTTTACATTTTAGCTGAGAATGGGATAAAGCTGAGAATGAATTGTCTAGCTCCATGTTCTTCTTGTCACAGAAGTGAGGATAGCTCCCTTGTGATACCTCTGAACCTGACTAAACACAAGCATTCCTGCTGGGCACCTTGAAATGCCCTGGGCTTACCTTTGTCAACAGAGTACTGAGAGGCAATTTTTAGGGGTCCTGTGGCCCAGTGTATCCCAGGGTGACAAGAACTTGGCCAGACTCCCTAGTTAAAATAGAGGAAATGGCTCTGAGACACTGTGACTGAGTGCACAACAGGGACAAATGAGCTAGAAAAAGCAACAGTGTGGAGGAGAATACACAGAAGGCCAAAGTTCTTTTTAACAGAAGAGAGTGGGATATAGCAACAAATGAATCAAGTAGCACAATCTCCTGGCAAGATGGTTGTCTCAGAAGTAAGAACACAATGTGGCCTAGGACAAAGGGAAACTTCCTGCACTGTTCCTACAGAAGGAGTCAGAAAGTTTCTGGCATTGGTTTTTTTTTCTCCTGTCCTCTGAGGCAGTTCATGATACACAGCAATTTCTGACTTGAGGCTGACCCTCAAGTATTTGGAAAGTGGCTCTTTTGCACTGATCCTTGAATGGGCTGTTTCTGCACATTCTGCAGGTCCTGAAGAATACTGCAAATGGGTGAACTGTCTGCTCTTCAGAATGAAGTCATCTGTAATAGCCAGTGGTTGGAGTTCTGTCTAACTATTACCATGCCAACTCCAGGCTTTCAAGCACCAAGTTATCAGTGAAAGGGGGTCAGTGTATCTTTTTGTGTATCAGAAACTGAATGCTTTCAGTTAGCATGCGAGCATCATGGTACCTTTCTACCAATCCCTGGGTTTTCACTGAGTTATTCACAGGCTCACTGTGCCTAGTGGGAACCAAGATATGAATAGACAAAGCACTAAGGAAGGGGCATCTGGGTGGCTCAGTTGGTTAAGGGACTGACTTGATTTCAGCTCAGGTCATGGTCTCATGGTTGTGAGGTGGAGACCCACATAAGGCTTTGTGCTCACAATGTGAAGCCTGCTTCGGATCCTCTGTCTCCCTCTTTCTGCCCTTACCCAACTCATGCTCACTCTCTCTCTCTCTCTCTCTCACTCAAAAATGATAAATGTTTAAAAACAGGTTTCAAAACAGGAAAGAAAACCAGTGATGGAATGGGAATGGACACATGGAGGGCCAAAGTTCCTCCTTTCCTATGAGAAAGGGATGAAGCAGAGAATCAAGAGACTAGTATAATCTATTTGAAGCTGGCTGTCTTCAGAATAGGAAGCATCTCTGCACTGGGGAAAGGGCAAAACACCACTGCTTTTACCTGGAAGCCTAGACAAGAGGAAAACTTCATCTGGAATTCAAATGAGAATGGGACACAACTGGAAATGTACTTTATGGATCAGTGTTTTCTTGTTGCAGAAGCAGGACTTGTTTTCTCTTAACCCCTCTGGGCCTGCCTATATGCAAACATTCCATGCTGGGCCCCTCAAATGCGCTAGGTTTCCTGATGTACACATGGCTCTAAAACACATGTGCTGAGAAACCCCATAGCCCAATGTATCCTAGAGTCCAGAGAACTTGACCCAAGTATCAGTTAAAATGAGACTAAATTTGTCTTAAAATCTGGCCCTAAATACAGACCAGAGGAAACCTAGTTTGAAAAAAAGACAAAATATGTACATGGATACACAGAGGCCCAAACTTCTTTCCTATAGGGGAGAATAGGATAAAACAAAGAACAAAGTGACTAGCATAATCTCAAGTGTAAGACACACCAATGGTTTGGGCCTAGGGAAATGTCCATTGACTACACCTGACACACCTACTACAAGAAATGTTCATCCAGAAGTTTGGTAAGCCAGGAATTCTCTGGCCATTGCCTTTTATCCTATCTTTTTCATCAAGTAGAGATGTAATATTCCTTCAGTTATTCGAGGTCCATCTCCCTGCGGACCTTCAAGTGTTGGGAACCAGGCTCTGATGCAGGAATCTTTGCCTGGGCTCCTTCTGCACTGACCCATGTCTGGGAGCAAAGTGCCCATCTGAGAGCTTTCTGCTTTTCAGAATGAAGGCAGCTCAATGAGCCTGGTGAAGGAAACATTCAGGGTAAATATGCCCATGCAACCTGCAGCCTGTCAAGCGCCGCACTTTCAGGCAAAGGAGAGCAATTTTCTCAGAAAACTGAGATGTCAGAAACTGATTGCTCTTGGTTAGCACAGGCAGTGTCAGGGAGATCTCCATTAGTCCCTGAGTGCTTTTTATGTGAGTGATGACCCCATTTCTCCTGAGTGTGACCCAAAACCTCATCAGGAAACTGCAGGGGGATGGGAACCTGATTCCCCACTTGTTAAGAAAGGACATTACTCATGCATTCTGCCCCTGATTCCCCACAGTGAATGTCTAGGTAGAAAAAGTTCCAGGGGATGGGAATGGAGACGTCAATGGCCCAAGTTCTTCACTGCAGATGAGGACAGCATAATGCTGAGAGTGAAATGAGTAGCTAAGCTTCTTCTGGACACAGAAGGGAGGCCAGCTCCCTCCCAGTTTCTCTGGACTTGGCCTATGGGCAGAAATTCTGTTCTGGGCACCTTGCAATGCCTTAGGCTTCCCTTTGTCAATAGAGTTAGGAAAGGCAAGTCTCAAGGGGCCCCGTTGTGCAACCTATCCCTGAGGAAGTTGAGCTCAATGCGACTGTCCAGTGAAAAGTGGAGATGTCTCTTGGATACTGGTCGTGAATGCCTCAAAGGGAAGACCTGGTTTGGAAAAGGGCAACATGATAGAAATTGATACATGGAGAGCCAAAGTTCTCCTTATCAAATGAGAATGGAATAAATCTGAGAATGTAGTGACCAGCACACTATTTTGGCAAGCTGGTTGTCTTGGGAATGAAAAAAAGCTCTTGGCTGGGGCAAAGGATTCCTCCATTGGCTACCCTGGCAACCAGTTTTGCAAGAATTCTTCCTTTGGGACTTCAGAAAGGGATGAGAAACTTCTGGCACTGAGTGGATTTCTTACCCTGACCTACAGTGGATTGTCACCAGTGGTTTTGGTGTAATGGGTTTTGTCATTTGTGTGTTTTGAATCAGGCTCTATGGAAGTATTCCTTGAACAGGCAACACCCTGGCCAGTTCTGGATGCTAAATGGCCACTGGGAACCATTTGCTTTTTTTTTTTTTTTTTAATTTTTTTTCAACGTTTATTTATTTTTGGGACAGAGAGAGACAGAGCATGAACGGGGGAGGGGCAGAGAGAGAGGGAGACACAGAATCGGAAACAAGCTCCAGGCTCTGAGCCATCAGCCCAGAGCCTGACGCGGGGCTCAAACTCACGGGACCGCGAGATCGTGACCTGACTGAAGTCGGACGCTTAACCGACTGCGCCACCCAGGCGCCCCAACCATTTGCTTTTCCATATGAAGGCATCTCAAGCAGCCAAGGGAGGGAGGCAACCTGGGTAAACATCAATTCGAAGCCCCACAAGGTCAGTCACAGGTAGTTCATTATTCTTTGGGGATATCAGAAGCTGATTGCTCTAGACTAGCATAGAAATGGAGTAGGAGCTGGCCACCAATCCCTGGGCATTCGCTGTGTGAGTGAAAACCCTACCATATTCAATGTAACTCAAGACCTCCTTAGAAAAAGAGCTAGGGGATCATAATGGAAACAGTATGGGTCAAAGGTCTTCATTTCAGCAGAGAATAGGGTAAAACTGAGAAGAAACTGACGAGCTCTGTTGCTATTCTCCCCACAATTGAGGATTCTTCCTCCCATTTCTCTGGCTTTGTCTAACAGCAACATTTTGCCTGCACATTCAAGTGTCCTATGTCTTTTTCTTGTCAAAATATTTCTAAAAGGCAAGTCCCAAGAGTTTTTTTCCCAAACTATGCCAGAGTCAGGATGACTTGGCCAGGCTCCCCAATTATTAAAAGGAGGGGACATTGATCTTAGGTATGGCCTTGAATTCCCCACAGTGGGGTCTTACTTAAAAAAGTGAGCAGGGGGATGGGACTGGATACACAAAAAGCCAAAGATATTCATTTCAGATGAGAATGGGATCATTCTGGGAATAAAGAGAATAGCACAATCTCCTACCAAGCTCACTGTTTTCTGAAGGAACAAACACACGTGGGCTGGGTAAATGGGAATGATCCATCTGCTTCATGAGGTAGCAGAGGAAACCTGAGAGCCAAACACAAGCTAGCATTACCTGACCGCCCCTAGATGGAATTCATGTGACATTGCTCAGGCACTCCTGGTTGCACAAGGGCAAAGGAAATGACAGAAAACATTCGGTTAAAGTGACAAGTATCTTAGTAAATAACAACAGAAAGGTAGGGTCCTAATCTTCAGAAACCTATAGACTCAGCTTTCTGGAGCCCCAACATCACCCTGCCCTCCATAGTTATGTGAGAAACAAAGACAAGAGGGAAATGGTATATAAAACAATTTCCTGGGGTGCTTGGGTGCCTGAGTCCCTTAAGCCTCGGACTTAGGTCAGGATCTCACAGTTTCTGGGTTGCAGGTCCATAGGGGCTCTGTGCTGACAGCTCAGAGTCTGGAGCCTGCTTCAGATTCTGAGTCTCCCTCTCTGTCTGCCCCTCTCCTAGAGCAAATTCTCTCTCTCTCTCTCTCTCTCATAATGAACATTTAAAAACAATTACAACTTCATTTCCTTGTCCTCTGCAGCCCACTGACAAATACTTGAGGCTGGAAGAGTCAAAATTTTCTCCAGGAACTCCCTTCTGCCTTAATGTAAATGTTTTGCTAAAGGGAAAAGCCAGTTTAGCTTCACAATAGCTAGGTCTCCAGTAATCTGTGAGTCCTTATCATATGGATGTCTCCTTGTAAACTTTGCCTTGCCCAAGCCCATGATATGTCAATAGGCTTTCTTCACATTAGTAAGAACAACAACAGCAATAAAACAGAAGAAACACTGAGGGCCAAAGTTGTTCACCTCTGGTGTAAATGAAATGAAGCTGTGACTGCTGACATGGGCACCATTTCCTAGGCAAGCTTGTTGTGCTGAGAATAAGAAGGAAACACCTGGGGGGGGGGTGCGGGTTGGAATGAAAAGCACCAGTCACAAGAACATGATTCCTGAGCTAGATAGGGCAGGAAGGCTTCTGGCCTTCTGAATGTTGGCTTCTTTGTGTTGGCTGGCAGCCATGTCTGTGGAATTGGGTTCTGGTCCCAGAGTCCTTGAATGGACTCTCTGCCCTGACCATCTGGGGAAGAACAGTGGTCGTGCTGAAACTTTGATCTTCTCAGAATGCAGAAACGTCACAGGGGCCAGTGGGATCAGGGTAACCAACCCCCCTCAGGCCAACAGAAGCCTGCCAAGCACAGAGGTCTCAGTAAAGGAGGGAAATATGTCCTTAGTAATTGCCAGGTGTTAGCTTCTTGTGAATGCTGGGCACTCTCTGAGTCAAAGCCACATGGTTCCTGACTCGGACCTCTGATCTCCATCTCCCATTGCACACAAGTAAGGATGGCTCCCGCCCAATAACACTTGCCCCTTTCCAAGGCCGTTTACCTTCTCTTGCCAAGATAGGTCTCACAGGTGAGCCCATGGAGAAACCATTGCTCCAGCTATCCTGGATTTAGGGAAACTTAGCAAGACTCCACAATTAAAATCGGATAGAAATACTTCCAGGCTCGGGCACTCAGTCCCTCACAGGAAACCCTGGTTAGAAAAAGATCAAGGGAATTGGAAAGGATGAACATTGGTCCAAACTTTTTGTCTCAGATGATAGTGGAACAACACTGTGAATGAATTGACTGGCACAATTCCCAGGGAAGCTTGATGTTTTAGGACTAAGGAAAACCTGTGCACTATAGAGAAATGGAACATGTTTTACCTACACTTGGGAGTCCTGAAGTAGCATCAAAACCCTACATTTGAACTCAAATAGTGTAGGAGGGCTAAGACACTTGCCAGCTTTGAAGCTTTTCCTGCCATCAGGTAAAATCAGTATGATTTGGAGGGCAGGGTCTCAATATGGGCTGATGCCCAAGTCTGTGGGACTGTGTTGTGAGTTTTAGGGTTTTGAGTAGTTTCTTTCATGTTCACCTGCTGTGGAATTAGAGTGGGTGTGTGGGAACACTTAGAGGCTTAGAAAGCAGGATTTTCAGGCAGTCTATAGCAGGGGCACAGATCCCAGTAATAGTCACTGTGCAAACCTAAGACTTCAATGCCCCAAGTTTGTGGGAGGAAACATTTTTCCCTTGATACCAGAAATTAGTTGTTCTGGGGGTAGAAAACAATCCCCATGTTTGCTTGCTGAGAGTTAATCAGCTCAATCTGTGTGACTTTTTTTCCTTCTGACTGTGGCCCTGAAGGCCACATCTCCTTCAGCTTTTACCCCAGAGGTGAGGCCAACTGTCTCCGAATATCACCTGCCCCTACCCACAAGCAATCCTCCTGTGCTTAACACATTCAAGTCCCCAGTACTTCCTGTTACCAAGGTACATCTAGCAGACACCACAGGGGCACCTGTTCCCAAAAATACTCGAAACTTATGGGAATTTGGCATGACTCCACAATTAAAATTGGAGAAAACTGCTGCCAGACTCTGGCACTGAATGTGTGACAGTGAACACATGGTGAGGATAAGTGTAAGGGAATTGAAAAGGATACAATGAGGGCTAAAATTATTAATCTCAGATGAAAATAGGATGAAGCCATAGATAACGTTATGAGCACAATTCCCTGGCATGTTTGGTATCCAAGGAGTAAGAAAGACCTGTGGCCTGAAGAGAAGTGGAACGTCCACTGGCTACACTAGGGAGTTATGTAGGCAAAAGTCATGCACCCCAACTTCAATGAGGTCTGGAATGTGTCAAACCATCACCAAGTTTCAAGTGCTGCCTATCTGTGGAAAGACACAGTTGTGACTCACAAGGTAGGCTCTTGCTCCTGGAAAGCCTGCAGATTCAGGCTCTGGTATTTCAGTCTTTGTGTATTTTTGTTCCCTAACCTGCTCGGTGAATGGACTTTACATGCATGAAGCCTGAGTGTCTCAGGAGGTAGATAGCTCAGGCTTTCCTGAAAGGAATGGACAGAGAGAAGGGCAATGGTCATGTGCCAACAGAATCCTGCCAAACACAGAGTTATTACTGGCAGGAGGTCAACCTTTCCTTTTCGATATCTGAAAATACCTGCTATGTGATGACACACAGTGTGAGTGCAGGCTCCGCAGGAAGGACTGGGTGCTGTTTGAGGGACAGCCCTGTAGCTCCTGAATTTGACCCTAGGCACTTGACCCAGAAAGGATATCAGATCCTTCCCAACATCATCTGACCCTGTACACATGCAAACCTCTTCTGCCGAACAGTTTCAAAGGCCCTGTGCTTCCTTTTGCAAAGGTTTGTCTTGCAGAAGACTCCCATGGACTCATGTTGCCAAGACTATTCCAGATTAATGAGAACTAGTCACAACTCTATGATTAAAATCAGAAAATGCTCCCAGATGATGTCTGTGAATGTCCCCTAATGAAATCCTCATTAATGAAAGAGCAAGGGAATCTGAAGGGATGTACCAAGGGCCAAATGTCTTCATCTCAGATGAAAATGGTATCAAGCTTCACATGAGGGCACTAGCACTTTTCCTGAGGCAAGGTTGGTGTCATTACTAACATAAGTGGGCCAGATCTAAGGGGAGTATCCTATAGCTACACATAGGAGCCTTGTGTGCAAAAGAGCTGCTACTCTTTTCCATTCCTTTCCTTCAGTGATAGAACAGTGGTGGTTTGGAGGCTCTTGTCTGGCTCCTGGCTCACGCCCAAGTCTGTGGAAATGGGCTCTAGTCTTTTAGTTATTCAGTGTACTTTTTTCTATCCTTACCTCTTCAAGGTATGGACTTTTCATGGACAAGCCGTTAGTATCTCAGAATGAAGGAAGTTCAAGCATTCCAGGAGGTGGGTAGAGAGCAGGGAGTGACCATCTGGGCAAACACAATCCTGCCAAGCACTGAGTTCTCAGTACCAGAAGAAGAACCATTCTTCCACAACATCAAAAACTAATTGCTGTGTGGCAGTACACCACCAGAGTGGGAGCTTGCCTAGAGTTTGTTGTCACAGTCTGAGGACAGACCAGTTGCTCCTGACTCTGATCCCTGATCTCAGTCTCTTCTTGCCCCTGAAGTGAGGTGGGCTCTTTCCAGCATCATCTGCATTGAAGTGCATTTGGGATTTATATTCTCTACTCTCTTTCACATCTAACCTTATTACTTTGCAGCGTGATGCCTTTCTTTGGATTGCATTAAACACAGGGACACATCACTCTTTGTTTTATGTCTTTGGCTATATAGACATTAATATAACATATTGTACTAAAGGGGGGAGCCTTCCAGAGGTTCAGCTTTGTGTAATTCTATGTGAGCTCCAAATGGGTAACTGATATCTGACACAAGTATAGAAATATCTAAATTCACATGAAAGGCAGTTTGTCATTTGTGGCTGCTGAATTTTGTCAAATTCTACTACCTATCACCTGGGAATGGTGAGTTTGAATATTTTGAAACACTTCTGATTAGAAAATGTCATAAAGAAATATTGAAGCTTCATGATATCACATTCTGCTCTAATTTTTTCTTAATTTATTCTAAATGAGCAGCAGTTTATTTTATGGTATTACTGATGGACTTTCAGCATAAAGACAAAATAAAAACAAGCGTACTTGGAATCCTGAGTCAGTCAACAAAAATCATCAGGCTTTTTTTTTTCTTGTTCTGTTGTCTTTTTAGTGCTCTTTGAAATATGTTCCACAATGAAGCCTCCAGCTTTGCTTTTCTTTTTCAGGATTACTTTGGCTCTTCAGGGTATTTTGTGATTCCACAAAAATTTTAGGATTGTTGGTTGTACCTGTGTGAAAGATGCTGGTGGTATGTTGATAGGGATTGCATTAACTGTGTAGATTGCTTTGAGTAGTATAGACATTGTAACAATGCTTGTACTTCCAAACCATGAACATGGAATGTTTTCTCATTTCTTTGTATCATCTTCCTTTTCCTTCATAAGTTTTCCGAGTACATATCTTATACCTCTTTGGTCAGGTGGATTTCTAAGTATCTTACAAAGTATCTTTGGTGTAATTGTCAATGGGATCCACTAATTGATTTCTTTTTCTGGGTGGGTGGGGGATGGGATAGATGGGTGATGGATATTGAGGTGGGCACTTGTTATGACGAACACTGTATGTTGTCTGTCAGTGATGAATCCTTGAATTCTAATCCTGAAACCAGTACCACACTGTATGTTAACTAATGAGTATTACATTAAAAACTTGACATAAAACTGGGGCAAAAATGAGAAGATGATTTGATATTGCTATTTTTACAACTCCATTTTGATCCTGCTATCCTAAGCCATTTTATCTTGGAGAATTTAGGTCCTGCACAGAAACAATTTTGTTTTGGTGCTGTGCTTAATAAACACTGAAATCAGACATATACGAACATAGGATGTCTTGGGATAAAGTGTTTCCAGGGAAAAATAATAAAACACTTCAATTCTTTGATCAATTAAAAAAAAAGCATAGCTTAACATACCAGTTCTAGTTTATCTGAATTTATTTTATAATGAAGGAATGTTTTTCTGGACCAATTAATTGTTATGTAAACGACTGGCTGTTCTAGCCACACCAGAATGCATTAACTATAGATTCTGATTTTTTTTTTTAGTTTTAAAAAAGGAAATCCTATACTGACATGTTAGAGCAGGGAGATCAATGATATGTGATCTCCCATGGTGGGCAAGCCATCATCAGTTATAGACTAGCCACACCCAGGATTCATTTATATGAAGAAACACATTTGTCTTCTGTTTGTGCCACTGTTACTTTGACATCTATTTCAGGTGCCCAAATCTCACCCTTAACCAAAGCAAGAACTTTACCATTGGAGCACTGTGTGACTTTGGAAGGATCTATGTCTTTCTGAAGGACAGATCTCTGTACTCCTGGCAGCAGAGGCAAGTGTGGAAGTAGATTCTATGATTCTGAGATATAGTGCTTCTGCCTGGTTGATATCTATGCCTTCTCTTCTGGGAACAGTAGGTGGTAGTGGGGTGGGGTGGTTGCTCAATACCCACTTTTTGAGCAGAGCCTTTGCTGCATTACCATGCCTCTTAAGGCAGGGAGCCCACTCATGCACTGCTGGCTTAGTGATGTCCTGCATACCTGGTGGTGGACACAGACCTGATTTTTCCTCATTGGCTCCAAACAGTTGCCTGTTTTATGCAGGTTTTTAGCCCTGTTTTAGCAAACAGGTACACTTGGTGTACAAGTGTGGCTGAACACTCCCCACCTGATGCCCTGTCCAGTGTTAATGGAGCCTGACATCACATACTCTGGAGAATTGGCTTTTGTAGTTCTGTATCCAAGCTCTCATTGTACCGTGGGGTGGCTGATCTGATTAAGAGTAGGACTGGCCCAGATGATAAGAGGTGGGAAGAGTCCAGAGGATAAGGCTGGGCTCTGCCTTTGTAGGACATGGCTCCAATCCCTCCCATCATGTTTGCTTTAGAAATGAGAGAGCCTAATATTCTGGGAGGAATCATGCCCACTTGCTCTCCATGTGCAGTCATTTTACTCTCCATTCCCCACATATATACTGGCACACACATACTGATGTTGTGTTCAAGAAAAAACAGGCTCTGGGGAAGTGACAAGACAGAAAGAGGAAAGAGGTGAGAGAGAGCTCTGCCATGGGGCAGCCACATCCATTTTCTTAGCTGCATGCTCAAAGGCCCAAATATGGGCAAGGAATTCCTGAATTTGGTAGGTTTCTGCTGGACCTAGGGCCATCCTTGGCCCAGACTGTGGAAGAAAGGACCAAGTACTGCAGTGCACTCTCTAGGAATCTGGAAATATGATGAGCTAATTCCTCATAGGTTAAACAATAACTACAAGGAAAAGGGTTCAGTGTTCTCCTGTAGAGTGTTTTTTACCAGTGGGTTTCTCTAGGCTTCTGTATAATCATAATGGGTCAATTGGCCTTGGCTTTCCTTGATGGATCACTGTGTTCCAATTTAATACAAAAATGTTTTATACTTGCTGGAAGCCTTTAAGAGCTCAGAGAGTCTTGGAACCTTGGGTTGGTTAAGACGCAGGATAGGGAAGGGCATGTCAGAGTGCTTTACACTGAGTCTACAGTTCAAGCACAATAGCAGTCCTTGTTGGATCCCCACGGTCTTCATTTTGAAATAAGGGGCTCATTATCCAGGTTACATGAGGATGCCTCATGAGTAAAGTGTATACACTGCAGATGGACAGAGAAAGTGGAATGGTAGAAGCCTGATATCTCTTGCACAGCCCTGGAGCCTGTAGATCCTGAGCGTTACCCTGGAACCTTAAAGGGTGACTTCTTTCATGTCAGCCACATAAAGATGCTGATTTTTTTGGGGGGTCTTCATGCCTCTGGCTCCAGTGCTAGTGCTGGACATCAAAAACAGGCAGAATCCTGTGTCAGTGATGCCCACTGAGTTTTGCTGGAGGATCTGGACCAGGGAAAGGTTATGCCATGGACATTCTGGATTTCACCTGCCTCAGATACATCAGGAATCTCCCATTACTAGTAGTTATCTCACAGAGTAAGCTGGTCAAAATCTAGATGGAGTGCTCCATGGTCCTTCTATTATTTATTCAGTAACTTCTCCTAGCACTCACTTTGTGCTTGGGGATCTGGTAGGTCTAAGTGCAAAGCTTCTAATGACAAAGTGTACCCTGCCTGCCAGGTCTTCACAAGCTGGAGGGGAAATGAACAAAAGTGTGAATGACAAGAAATGTGAAAAAAAGGCAAGAACTATAATTGTGAAAAGAACGAGTGTGCTGTTAGGACAGGCTTGGGAGTCCCTGGAGGGTATGACAGGCCTCACTGAGGTGACATTTGCATGAGCCACAATGACAAGAGGGAACTACACTGCACATGCCTGCAGTGTGTCAGGGATAAGATATTGCTGGTGTAGAGAAAATGAGAAAGAATTGAGTTAGTCCATTAGAAACATTAGAAAAGTGGAAAATGTGGTGGTGGGATCCTGGGAGGTGAGAGGAAGGAAGGAGCCAAAGGATAGACCAGAGCTGGGAACTAGTAGACTGTTAGTTATGCATTCCTCCCTGACGACATTATCCAAATACCTTGAATCTTAAAACTTCAAATATTTAATAGCTCCCAACTTTTGTGGGAGAGTAATCCAGGCACAGCATAGCTGCATGACACTGCCTCAAAGTCTCTATGAAGCCAGGGCTGTGGTCCCAATGGAGACTCAACAGGGTTATAATTTAACCCAAGCTCACACACATGAGCAATGTCAGAATTCAGTTTGAACTGAGAGCAGGTTTCAACCTTTTGACATGGGAACTTGTTTCTTTTTCTCCTATATAGGAGTCTCATACAGTAGTTCTGAACATAAGTGCTTGATTCCCCATTTCCAGGGGTATAGGAGAGACAGAGAAAGCAATTGAGGACAGAGAGGAGAGGGAGAGAGAGATAGGACTAGAGAGACAGAGAGAGAGATGGAGCAAACACAGGACTAAGTAAGAAGAACATGGCAGAATTTCTGTCATGAAGTCTTGAAACTGACTCCCATCACGCCATCTGTGTCCTGTTGGCTAGAATGGAGTCACTAACAGCTGAGTGGTTTCACAAGGAGTGAAGTTTACTGACTGGACATGGATCACTGTCACCTGGGGAAGTCCAGGAGAGTGTGTTCAGCAGGCTCACCCTGAACTGACAACAGTGGATACATTTTGGAAATGGCTGTAAATGATGAACGTCCAGCCTCACTCATCATTAGAAAAATGAACATAGTACAATGGATTTGGTATAATTTCTCACCCATCAAACCAGGAAAAATACTTAACCAAACTCCTGAAACTAGACCCCTTGTTGGGCATTAGAGATAAGGGCACTCATGTTTCAGTAGTGAGAGGGGCCTCAGCTCTCTTACTGGAGGGTGATTGTTGCCATGATTTCAGCTGCCATCACCTTTGATTCCAGTGGTGAGGTGTCTGCTTCTAGACCAAAGACAGTGGTTGGATATTTGTACAATTAATCCATGTAAGCATGTGTCATCTCTACTTTGACATTAGGAGCCCTGAATGGGACACCTCTTCAGACAGTGAGGATCCACTTCCTCTGGCAGCAGGACCATGATACAGCCATTTAAAATGATGGTGTCAAAACCCTTCAATGGACCATGACCATGTGAGTGGGCTATAAAGATTTTTTTCTTTTCTTGATTTATGTGATAGTTAACATGTTGGTTTCAGAATTAGAATTCAGTGATTCATCACTTACATATAACACCCAGTGCTCATCACAAGTGCCATCCTTAATACCCATCAGTCATCTGGCCAATCTCTCACCCACCTCCATCAACCCACAGTTTGTTCTCTATTGTTAAGCATCTCCCTTTCTTCTCTTCCTCACCTTCACATTTGTTAAATTCCACATATGGGTGAAATCATGTGATCTTTGTTTTTCTCAGATGGACTCATTTCAGACCTGAAGCAGAACCTAAGGCCGACCCTCACACTGACACTTAACATCAACTGAACCCTCTGTGTACATCTTTGCATGGCCAGAAGATAAGCCTTTACATTTTCCTTGCCCTAACCATAACACTAGCCACGGCTCTGACCCTACATGGGCGTGAATGCCAGGTCTGAGGAAACAACAGATATGGAACACATGACTTCCCCAAGTTGCTCAGCCAAGTCCATAAGAGGAAATGGTGCCATTTGCAAAGACCACCATGGAGCCAGAGTGTATGATTCTGGGTGAAAAACCTTATCCTAGACCACACAATCATCCTAGCCCTTTAACCCAAACAAAACCCTGATGGAACCTGGACACTCGGGCTCAACTGAGCACTCTGTGTAGGTCTTTGCACTGCCAGCGGATAGGACTTTGTGTTTTTCCATGGCCTAACACTCATCCTAGCCATTGCTCTGGCCCTACTTGGACCTGAGTGCTAGTTCAAGGGCACAACTGAATTGTGGCACATGAATGATGCAGGATGACTTGGCTAGGGACAAAGAAAGATACAGTGCCATTTGCAAGGACCAGAATGCAAGGTCCAGCCTGCAGCCTTGAGAGCAGGATTCTGAGAAAAATCCTAACTCTAGACCACACAACCAGCCTAGCCCTTGAACCGAGACCATGCCTGTCTCAAATCCTGACTTTTGCCCTCAACCCAGCCCTCCAGGGAGGGTTCTGCACTGCCAACAAATTGACCCCTACAAACTGCCAAGCCCTATCCCTAACTCTAGTCATGACTATACCTATCCAGACCTGGATCTCAGGTATGACCAAACAAGGAATTTTGGACATAAGACTGATGCAATATTTCTCAGTCAGGAATATAAAAGACAGTTCTGTTTGCAACAACTGGAATGGAGCTGGAGCTAAGGATTGTGGGCAAATACCCAACCCTAACCCTCACCATGATGTAAGAGGCCTCGGATCACAATCCATAGGTCTCACCCACATGTAACACTCGCCCTCATCAGCCCTTCGGGGAGTGCTCTGCACTACTGGCAAAGAGGTCACTACCATCTCCCGGTCCTTAATGCTAACATTTGCAAACTAGTTTCTCCCTGGGTGTCATTCACAGTGACTCAGAGAAATATCCTTTCCTGTAAGTTGGGGAATCTGGCCAAGTCCTTAGGTCTCTGCCATAGGGTGGGACACAGGACCTATCATTATTTGCCTTGCAGAAGTATGCTGATAATGGGAGGCATAGGGTCCTTGAAGGTGCCCAGCAGAGGGTCCATGTGTAGGCAATGCCAGGTTTGGGGGGGAACTTGCCTTACTTCTGGTTGAAGGAGAAACTATTTTAGACATTTCATTCCCAGATTTATCCTAATCTCCTCTGTAATGTAGAAGCTTGGCCTTCCTTATAGCTCTGCCCATCCATTTTCTGTTTTCATAACTAGGTCATGGAATCCAACCGGGTGGTACTGGTCTGTAAGCCACACAGCCACTTCCAGGATTTGTGATGAACTACCACTCTGGTCCTGTGCTATGTGAGAGCAATCAGTTACTTTATCTCAAAGAAGAATGATCCTTCTGTCCATGAGCGCTTGTTGCTTGTCTGGCCATGGTAATCTCCGTGGTGGGTAGCCAGCTTGCCTCCCTCCCCCGGCTGATAGAAATGTCTTCATTCTCTAAGGCAGGTGTATCAGGCATGCACAGTAGCCTGCAGGACAATTCAGCCCAAGGAAACCCTTACAAGGAATACTGCACCATGACTTGGTTACAATACCTAAAGCACCAACAGGACCCCTAACTTGCTACCACTGAATCACCATTCTTTCTGTGCCATGAGGGGCAGGGCATACAAAGGAGCCAAGGTCAGGAGGCTTACTTCTCTTTCTGAAAGAAAAGTGCAAGCCTTTTACCAAATGGGCACTCAGGTGTAGGTAATGTGAATCTTTTCCTTTGCCCCTGACCACAGGTGTTTCTTACTATAGACAACAGCTTCTCAGGAGATTGAGCTAGGCGTGTCCTTCTCAGCTTCATCCTACTCTCCCTTGTAATGAAGCACTTTGGCCTTCTATTTATTTCCATCCTTTTGCTCTTTTCTTCAAACTAGCATCTCGCTGGAGTCCATTCAGAGTGTGTCAGAGCAATATCATCCACACTTAACTGGGGCCTCTGGCTGAGTCCTGGTGACTCTGGCATGGATTGGCAACAGGACCTCTTGTAAGTTCCTATTATAACTCTGTTCACAATGAGAGGCCTAGGGCATATGAAGGTGCCAAGTTGGATATGGGTAGATGTGGGTAGGCAGTCCCAGAGGTTTGGAGAGGGACTGGCCTTACACAGGGAGCAAGGAGAAATGAAGGTAGGTAAACGTGGATAGCATAACTCATTCGCATCAGTAATGTAGAGCCTTGTCCTCCCTTCTAGCCATTCTCACCAATTTTTTATTTTCTAAGTCATGGGTCACATTTAGGGGTGATTGGTTTGTCACTCACTTCACACAAGCAGAATCCAAAGATTGGTGCTAAACTACCACTGTGGTTCATTGCTGTGTGAGAGCAAGCAGTAACTTCAAATCAAGGGAACGATGGCCTTCTTGTCCCTGAGTGCTTGGTGCTTGGCAAGCTCTGGTTAAATGCAGTAAAGGGAAAACATGCCTTCAATATGTGTCAAACATGATTCCCATATGCTTACTATTATTTAGACATGGTCGGCACAGAAAAGGCCCTTTGAATAACTACTGTATCAGGTCCAGGTTCCAAACACTTGATCACCAGCTGGGAGCAGGAAACCCATGCCTCTACATCAATGGTGCATTTATTTCCTGATGGGAAGGACAGGAAAAATCACCAAATACAGCTTTTCCTGTTTCTTAACAAAAATACAGAACTCCTGCAGATCACTCTCTTGTATAGCCAATGGAGGTTTCCTTTTCCACCAGCTCTCAGGTGTTTCTTACTCCTCAGACAGCCAGCCTTCCAGGAGATAGGAGTAAGCAGTTAATTCTAACTTTAGCACGTTCTCTTCTGTAATGAAGAGCTTTCATCTTCTGCATGCCTATTTGCATTTTATTGCTCTTTTTTCAGGCTAGATTCTTCCTGGGATCCATTCAGAGCAAGAGCCTCAGAAGAATGTACTCTGTTTAAACCAGAACGTTCCAGGATCCATGGTTCTGCGTCAGGTACACAGCCCAGGTCCAAATATTGGTGTGGAGATTTCAGTCAGTTCCTGAGCCAGTTGATGGCTGTCAGTGTCTGGTATTCCAGGGGAAAGCAGGCCCCTCTGTCCATGGAGGCTTGGTGATTAGTCAGAGTCATTGCAGGGATGGGTAGCCATCTGGGCTCCCTCCCCTAGCTGAGAGAGGTGCCTTCATTCTGCAGAATAGATGGATCATGCATGTGCACTCTGCTTCAGGCACTTAGTGCACAAAGGGACTCTGAAGAGAATACTGCACCCATGCTGGGTTCTAATCCCTTGGCCATCAGCCTGGAGACCCAAAAAGCCATACCTGAATCACTGCCACCTCTGTCCTCTAATAGGAAAGGTCAAGAAGAAGACCCAGGTCCAGGGCTTTCCCTCTTTTTCTGAAGGAAGAATGCAGACCATTTGCTCAGAGGGATCCCAGGTGTAACCTCTAGGGGGTTCCCTTCACCAAAGCCCCCAAGTCTTGCTTGTTCCTGAGACAGCCAGCTTGCTAGGAGATGGCACTAAGCCCTTCATTCTCCACATCATCCATTCTCATTTCTAGTGAAGGACTCTGGCCTTCTGGGGATCTATTTTTACCACTTTGCTCTATTTTCAAACTAGGTCCTCTCTTGGGTCCATTTGATGTAGTCTCTCAGAGGAATAATCTTGGTGTTTAGCTAGGGATCCTACTCCAGTCCATGTGGATGATGATAGGCTTGGTCACAGGGCCCCGGGCAAGTTGATGTTAAAACCATGCAGGCATTCAGAGACCTAATGCATTGGAAGGCCCAGGTTAGAACATTTGCCCTTAGGCTTGTCCAGAGGACAGGGAAGGGAGCTGGCCTCCTTTCTTGGTTGAAGGGACATGAAATTACACACTCCCCATGCAGACTGATCTCATTCCCATTGAAAATATTGTACTTTGGGGCGCCTGGGTGGCTCAGTCGGTTGAGCGTCCGACTTCAGCTCAGGTCACGATCTCGCGGTCCGTGAGTTCGAGCCCCGCATCGGGCTCTGGGCTGATGGCTCAGAGCCTGGAGCCTGCTACCGATTCTGTGTCTCCCTCTCTCTCTGCCCCTCCCCCGTTCATGCTCTGTCTCTCTCTGTCTCAAAAATAAATAAACGTCAAAAAAAAAAAAGAAAATATTGTACTTTGGCCCTCATTATGGACACTCCCTCCCCATGGCTTTATGTCTATGTCCCTGTTTAGACTTAAGAGCCATGGAGCTGTCATGCACTAAACCCATGCCCAGGGATAGCTTTTCCCACCAGCCTGTGCGTGTTGGTGGTGGGCCCCAAGTAACGCACCTCAGCCCCTAGCTAATGGCAGCACTTGCACTTACTCAGACTTGGATTTACCTTCCATCTGGGGCATGAGGGGCCAGTGGGACCACAGGCATCAGTGGTGTGTGCAGGTCAGCACCACAATGAGGTTTCTGGGTCAGATCCCAAGGCACCAACATCCCTGTGCATCAGCCAGTGCCATAGAAGCCTCAGTGGCCCAGCAAAGCCACTCTGTGCTCATGGTGTGGCAACCATTGCATTGGACTATGCAGTGCTGTCCTCTTTCAGCATTCTCAACAGTAGCAACAGTGCTTGGTCTGGCTGGCAGGACTAGTTCCAAAAGAGCCTCAAGGTCTGTGGCAGAGGGAAAGTATGGCAGCTAGGGTGGAACCCAAAAGAGCAGCACCTGGTGTTTGCCTCCTTACCAGTTCACTTCTCCCAGCCCATGTTTGGAGGACTCAAGTGCTCTCACATGTGTACCCTCACAAGCTATGGATAAGTATGATGTGATGTGTTGCAGAGTTCCAGGGATAACCTATAATGAGGATGTACTGAGTCAAGATGCTGGCTAGTGTGCAATACACCTGGAAGAAATGCAGAGTGGTGTACTAGATCAGGGCTGCCTTATCTAGTCATATATTATTAAGGCTGCACTGGTTTAAAATACATAGATCTTGTCCCGAACATCATTCAGATACTGTAACAACTTCCCATTTTAGTTATTCTTATCTTTTCAAGATGCTTGAAAACCTGAGAGGACCTGAGGATCTGTCCATGGCAAAACAAGCAAAAAAGCACAGGTCTACTTGGCCAGAAACCTGAGTTCTGTGAGATTCATGTAGAGATGAACAATCATACAGGGAAAACTATCCTGGTGAAGAGCCAGGGGCCCTTTAGCCAAACATGTGCCACAGTCACAATGACTAGGCCAGAATCCCCAGTTGATGACTCAGGATATGACTGTAAGACAATTACATGGAATGGACCCCAGGGAGGGCTCAGAGTTAAAATAGAGCAAAGTGGTGAAAATGGCTGGGGGGGGGTTCAGAGTTCAGCATCAGGGATAAAGATGTGACATGACTAGCACAGTCTTCTGCAGCTCATTGATGGACTCAAGAAGCACAAACACCTGTGGAATTTGTCAAACGGTGCTGCCCATAAGTTCCACCTGAAAGCCCTATCACCAAGAAGCCTACCCAGATTCTTCCTTCAGAAACAGAGGGGAAGACCTGGCTCTGGTATGTGCCCTTCCCTTGCCAACAGTAAATAGGGGCAGCAGTGATACTGCTGTAGCATGGATGTGCTTCCAGCTGATGTGCAATTGTTTGGAAGCAGGTCTTGGTGCAGAATTCCATTTAAAGGTACTTTCTGTGCTGACCAGATCCTGTAACAACCTGACTACATGAGAACCTGCATTTTGTCAAGATGAAGGGATCTCCATTGGTGTGAGGAGGGATTCCAAATGGATACCCATGTGCGTGCATACCTTGACCAGCTAAGCAACACCATGTGCTCAGGGAGATAAGGGCCAGGTTTCCTCTGCGATAGTAGACCCATATACCTTCAATTTCCCCAGGAACTGACTGGGAAACTGACACCATTTATACAGCCATGGCTCCTGGACATGAACAGAGACCTAGCTAGAAAAGCAGAAATGGGATGTGCGTGAGTAGAATCAGTACCAAAGTCCTGCATCTCCAAAGGGAATGGCATACATCAGTGAAACAGATATCTTTCTTAATCAACTCTCGATCCAGACAGGAGGCCATCTCCGTGTCTAAAACTTCTGGTTGAGCCTACACACAAACATTCTCCACTGGGCACCTGTAGATGATCTATGACTGGTGATGGCAACAAATTCTGATACCCAAACTGCAAGGCCTCTTTGGCCAAACCCATTCACACTCACCAGGATGGTACCAAACTCAAAGCTTAATTGTAAAGGATATGACTTTTAGAGAAGGGCTCTGAAATGGTTCCAGGGAGACCCTTGTTTCCAAAGAAGAGAAATTATTTAGGATTCCTATAATAGACTACTAAGAAACAAGAGCTCAGGGACATGAGAGTCAATTGCCCTCTGGGACATCAGACACTCAGAACCCTTCACTGGCTCAGGGCATGTCTGGAAACTCACTTCCCATCCTTGTAACTCGGTTTTATATGGGACAGTCACACTCAGTGTGTAAATTGAGACCAAGAAAGAAAATCAAAAATGGGGGAGGAATGACTACATGGGGAGTCAAAACTGTGCTTTCAAATGGGCATGAGGTATGGGTTGAGTCTGAAGATGGCGGCGTAGGAGGACGCTGGGCTCACCGCGCGTCCTGCTGATCAATTAGATTCCACCTACACCTGCCTAAATAACCCAGAAAACCGCCAGAGGATTAGCAGAATGGAGTCGCCGGAGCCAAGCAAAGACGAGAGGCCCACGGAAGAGGGTAGGAAGGGCGGCGAGGCGGTGCATGCTCCACGGACTGGCAGGAGGGAGCCGGGGCAGAGGGGCGGCTCGCCGGCCAAGCAGAGCCCCGGAGTCTGGCTTGCAAAAGCGGAGGGGTCTGACGGACTGTGTTCCAACAGCAAGCGCGACTTAGCATCTGGGAGGTCATAAGTTAACAGCTCTGCTCGGAAAGTGGGAAGGCTGGAGGACAAAGGGAGGGAGAGCTGCTGAGCCCCCAGACGACAGAGCTCAGTTTGGTGGGGAACAAAGGCGCTCGCCAGCGCCATCTCCCCCGCCCATCCCCCAGCCAAAATCCCAAAGAGAACCAGTTCCTGCCAGGGAACTTGCTCGCTCCGCCCAAACACCCAACTCTGTGCTTCTGCGGAGCCAAACCTCCGGCAGCGGATCTGACTCCCTCCCGCGGCCACAGGGCCCCTCCTGAAGTGGATCACCTAAGGAAAAGCGAGCTAAGCCTGCCCCTCCTGCCCCTGTGCACCTTGCCTACCCACCCCAGCTAATACGCCAGATCCCCAGCATCACAAGCCTGGCAGTGTGCAAGTAGCCCAGACGGGCCACGCCACCCCACAGTGAATCCCGCCCCTAGGAGAGGGGAAGAGAAGGCACACACCAGTCTGACTGTGGCCCCAGTGGTGGGCCTGGGGCAGACATCAGGTCTGACTGCGACTCCGCCCACCAACTCCAGTTATACACCACAGCACAGGGGAAGTGCCCTGCAGGTCCTCACCATGCCAGGGACTATCCAAAATGACCAAGCGGAAGAATTCCCCTCAGAAGAATCTCCAGGAAATAACAACAGCTAATGAGCTGATCAAAAAGGATTTAAATAATATAACAGAAAGTGAATTTAGAATAATAGTCATAAAATTAATCCCCGGGCTTGAAAACAGTATAGAGGACAGCAGAGAATCTCTTGCTACAGAGATCAAGGGACTAAGGAACAGTCACGAGGAGCTGAAAAACGCTTTAAATGAAATGCAAAACAAAATGGAAACCACCACGTCTCGGATTGAAGAGGCAGAGGAGAGAATAGGTGAACTAGAAGATAAAGTTATGGAACAAGAGGAAGCTGAGAAAAAGAGAGATAAAAAAATCCAGGTGTATGAGGGGAAAATTAGAGAACTAAGTGATACACTAAAAAGAAATAATATACGCATAATTGGTATCCCAGAGGAGGAAGAGAGAGGGAAAGGTGCTGAAGGGGTACTTGAAGAAATAATAGCTGAGAACTTCCCTGAACTGGGGAAGGAAAAAGGCATTGAAATCCAAGAGGCCCAGAGAACTCCCTTCAGATGGAACTTGAATCGATCCTCTGCATGACATATCATAGTGAAACTGGCAAAATACAAGGATAAAGAGAAAATTCTGAAAGCAGCAAGGGGTAAACGTGCCCTCACATATAAAGGGAGACCTATAAGACTCGTGACTGATCTCTCTTTTGAAACTTGGCAGGCCAGAAAGAATTGGCACGAGATTTTCAGTGTGCTAGACAGAAAAAATATGCAGCCGAGAATCCTTTATCCAGCAAGTCTGTCATTTAGAATAGAAGGAGAGATAAAGGTCTTCCCAAACAAACAAAAACTGAAGGAATTTGTCACCACTAAACCAGCCCTACAAGAGATCCTAAGGGGGACCCTGTGAGACAAAATACCAGAGACATCACTACAGGCATAAAACATACAGACATCACAATGACTCTAAACCCGTATCTTTCTATAATAACACTGAATGTAAATGGATTAAATGCGCCAACCAACAGACATAGGGTATCAGAATGGATAAAAAAACAAGACCCATCTATTTGCTGTCTACAAGAGACTCATTTTAGACCTGAGGACACCTTTAGATTGAGAGTGAGGGGATGGAGAACTATTTATCATGCTACTGGAAGCCAAAAGAAAGCTGGAGTAGCCATACTTATATCAGACAAACTAGACTTTAAATTAAAGGCTGTAACAAGAGATGAAGAGGACATTATATAATAGTTACAGGGTCTATCCATCAGGAAGAGCTAACAATTATAAATGTCTATGCGCCGAATACCGGAGCCCCCAAATATATAAAACAACTACTCATAAACATAAGCAACTTTATTGATAAGAATGTGGTAATTGCAGGGGACTTTAACACCCCACTTACAGAAATGGATAGATCATCTAGACACACGGTCAATAAAGAAACAAGGGCACTGAATGACACATTGGATCAGATGGACTTGACAGATATATTTAGAACTCTGCATCCCAAAGCAACAGAATATACTTTCTTCTCGAGTGCACATGGAACATTCTCCAAGATAGATCATATACTGGGTCACAAAACAGCCCTTCATAAGTTTACCAGAATTGAAATTATACCATGCATACTTTCAGACCACAATGCTATGAAGCTTGAAATCAACCACAGAAAAAAGTCTGGAAAACCTCCAAAAGCATGGAGGTTAAAGAACACCCTACTAACGATTGAGTGGGTCAACCAGGCAATTAGAGAAGAAATTAAAAAATATATGGAAACAAATGAAAACGAAAATACAACAATCCAAACGCTTTGGGACGCAGCGAAGGCAGTCCTGAGAGGAAAATACATTGCAATCCAGGCCTATCTCAAGAAACAAGAAAAATCCCAAATACAAAATCGAACAGCACACCTAAAGGAAATAGAAGCAGAACAGCAAAGGCAGCCTAAACCCAGCAGAAGAAGAGAAATACTAAAGATCAGAGCAGAAATAAACAATATAGAGTCTAAAAAAACTGTAGAGCAGATCAACGAAACCAAGAGTTGGTTTCTTGAAAAAATAAACAAAATTGACAAACCTCTAGCCAGGCTTCTCAAAAAGAAAAGGGAGATGACCCAAATAGATAAAATCATGAATGAAAATGGAATTATTACAACCAATCCCTCAGAGATACAAACAATTATCAGGGAATACTATGAAAAATTATATGCCAACAAATTGGACAACCTGGAAGAAATGGACAAATTCCTGAACAACCACACCCTTCCAAAACTCAATCAGGAGGAAATAGAAAGCTTGAACAGACCCATAACCAGCGAAGAAATTGAATCGGTTATCAAAAATCTCCCAACAAATAATAGTCCAGGACCAGATGGCTTCCCAGGGGAGTTCTACCAGACATTTAAAGCAGAGATAATACCTATCCTTCTCAAGCTATTCCAAGAAATAGGGAAGGAAAACTTCCAGACTCATTCTATGAAGCCAGTATTACTTTAATTCCTAAACCAGAGACCCAGTAAAAAAAGAGAACTACCGGCCAATATCCCTGATGAATATGGATGCAAAAATTCTCAATAAGATACTAGCAAATTAAATTCAACGGCATATAAAAAGAATTATTCACCATGATCAAGTGGGATTCATTCCTGGGATGCAGGGCTGGTTCAACATTCGCAAATCAATCAACGTGATACATCACATTAACAAAAAAAAAAAAAGAAGAACCATATGATCCTGTCAATCGATGCAGAAAAGGCCTTTGACAAAATCCAGCACCCTTTCTTAATAAAAACCCTTGAGAAAGTCGGGATAGAAGGAACATACTTAAAGATCATAAAAGCCATTTATGAAAAGCCCACAGCTAACATCATCCTCTACGGGGAAAAACTGAGAGCTTTTTCCCTGAGATCAGGAACACGACAGGGATGCCCACTCTCACCGCTGTTGTTTAACATAGTGCTGGAAGTTCTAGCATCAGCAATCAGACAACAAAGGAAATCAAAGGCATCAAAATTGGCAAAGATGAAGTGAAGCTTTCGCTCTTTGCAGATGACAGGATATTATACATGGAAAATCCGATAGACTCCACCAAAATGTGCTAGAATTGATACATGAATTCAGCAAAGTTGCAGGATACAAAATCAATCTACAGAAATCAGTTGCATTCTTATACACTAACAATGAAGCAACAGAAAGACAAATAAAGAAACTGATCCCATTCACTATTGCACCAAGAAGCATAAAATACCTAGGAATAAATCTAACCAAAGATGTAAAGGATCTGTATGCTGAAAACTATAGAAAGCTTATGAAGGAAATTGAAGAAGATTTAAAGAAATGGAAAGACATTCCCTGCTCATGGATTGGAAAAATAAATATTGTCAAAATGTCAATACTACCCAAAGCTATCTACACATTCAATGCAATCCCAATCAAAATTGCACCAGCATTCTTCTCGAAACTAGAACAAGGAATCCTAAAATTCATATGGAACCACAAAAGGCCCCGAATAGCCAAAGGAATTTTGAAGAAGAAGACCAAAGCAGGAGGCATCACAATCCCAGACTTTAACCTCTACTACAACGCTGTCATCATCAAGACAGCATGGTATTGGCACAAAAACAGACACATAGACCAATGGAATAGAATAGAAACCCCAGAACTAGACCCACAAACGTATGGCCAACTCATCTTTGACAAAGCAGGAAAGAACATCCAATGGAAAAAAGACAGCCTCTTTAACAAATGCTGCTGGGAGAACTGGACAGCAACATGCAGAAGGTTGAAACTAGACCACTTTCTCACACCATTCACAAAAATAAACTCAAAATGGATAAAGTACCTGAATGTGAGACAGGAAACCATCAAAACCTTAGAGGAGAAAGCAGGAAAAGACCTCTCTGACCTCAGCCGCAGCAATCTCTTACTCGACACATCCCCAAAGGCAAGGGAATTAAAAGCAAAAGTGAATTACTGGGACCTTATGAAGATAAAAAGCTTCTGCACAGCAAAGGAAACAACCAACAAAACTAAAAGGCAACCAACGGAATGGGAAAGATATTTGCAAATGACATATCAGACAAAGGGCTAATATCCAAAATCTATAAAGAGCTCACCAAACTCCACACCCGAAAAACAAATAACCCAGCGAAGAATTGGGCAGAAAACATGAAAAGACACTTCTCTAAAGAAGACATCTACATGGCCAACAGGCACTTGAAAAGATGTTCAGCGTCGCTCCTTATCAGGGAAATACAAATCAAAACCACACTCAGCTATCACCTCACGCCAGTCAGAGTGGCCAAAATGAACAAATCAGGAGACTCTAGATGCTGGAGAGGATGTGGAGAAATGGGAACCCTCTTTCACTGTTGGTGGGAATGCAAATTGGTGCAGCCGTTCTGGAAAACAGTGTGGAGATTCCTCAGAAAATTAAAAATAGACCTACCCTATGACCCAGCAATAGCACTGCTAGGAATTTATCCAAGGGATACAGGAGTAGTGATGCATAGGGGCACTTGTACCCCAATGTTCATAGCAGCACTCTCCACAATAGCCAAATTATGGAAAGAGCCTAAATGTCCATCAACTGATGAATGGATAAAGAAATTGTGGTTTATATACACAATGGAATACTACGTGGCAATGAGAAAAAATGAAATATGGCCTTTTGTAGCAACGTGGATGGAACTGGAGAGTGTGATGCTAAGTGAAATAAGCCATACAGAGAAAGACAGATACCATATGGTTTCACTCTTATGTGGATCCTGAGAAACTTGACAGGAACCCATGGGGGAGGGGGAGGAAAAAAGAAAAAAAAAAAGAGGTTAGAGTGGGAGAGAACCAAAGCATAAGAGACTGTTAAAAACTGAGAACAAACTGGGGGTTGATGGGGGTGGGAGGGAGGGGAGGGTGGGTGGTGGGTATTGAGGAGGGCACCTTTTGGGATGAGCACTGGGTGTTGTATGGAAACCAATTTGACAATAAATTTCATATATTAAAACAAAAACAAAAAAAAAAAAAACAAACAAATGGGCATGAGGTAAAGTGAGGGAAGTTGACCCTGACCTTCCCTTCCCCATGTCCCACACAGCAGGCAGGATCCACCCCAAACTCGGGCGTAGCTGACCCATAAGCATTCCCCTGGGTACCTTCACACACCCTGAATTTTGGGATAACTACATCATTCTGAAACCAAATTGAGTAGGGCCCAATATAATACCTCTATCACCATCACAAGCCCACCCCCAAGATGAAACAAGAGGATATTACTCTGAGACATTGTCCAGGTATAATATCCATGCAAACCCGCTTTCAATAATATGGCTCAGGGGTAGCAATGGAGACACACACTTCCAGAGATCTTACCACACATGAGATTCGGAGAAAGTAGAGAATGAAATACCCAGCACAGTCTCCTATCAACAAGGTTGTATCTGGAATAAGAAAGGCCTATGGTATTAGGCCAAAGGGGCCCTCTGAAGGACCACATCTGGGAGACCTGTCAGCAAGAAGCAAGAAGCTTTCTTTAGGAGCCAGTGATTTCTTGTTTGGTCTATCCCTGCCACATTTCCCATAGTTTGAGGGGGGCAGCAGTGTTTGAGCTGTAGCTAAGGGTTCTGAGGGTTCTTGCTCAGGAATCTGCAACAAGGACTAGGTTCCCTAGTTCCAGGCAAGGGCTCTTCCAATGCTCACCACCTCCTGGTTCACACTGCCCATGTGCAAACTGCTTCTCAGAATGAGGGCAACTTGGTCATCCAGGTCACTGAGGCAAGTTGACTCCACTTCACCTTCCATAGCACAGCAGGCCAAACACTAAGCACCCAGGGACTCAAGGCCCACTTTTCATTGGTAAAGCAGAGTCTGATGGCTCTCACTGAACACAGGAGCAGAGTGGGAGATTGTGGCCTAGCCAGGGGTGCCAGCTGAGTGAGTGATGGCTCCATAGCTCCTAAAGGAGAAAAAAATAAACTGTCATAAATATAGCAAAGGGACAGAAATGGGTGCCAGTTGGGCCAACGATCGACACTTCCAGTGGAATGGGGGTCACTGGGAGGAAGATGTATTGCTTCATTTTCCCTCAGCTCAGAAAGAGACCAGTTCCTTGCCCAAATGTTTGGCCCAGCCTACACACCAAACATCCTCTGCTGGGACCCTTCAAATGTCGTGGGCCATGGAATGGCCGCATACTTCTGAAATCTAGTGAATTAATGAAGGAACCCTGTGTCAAAATATCTTTCCCTGTCACAAGGACGGATTAGACTCCCAGTTGGACAGCAGAGGATAGGACTCTTGAGACACTGATTCTGAATGGCCTGTGTGAAGAACTTTGTTTCTACAGGACAGCAATGATGTGTCAAGGTGGTTGAGGAGGGCAACAGCTATGCAGAGCTTGGAAAGGGAATTCTATGGACAAGGCATTACCCAACACCAGCTCCTGCCAAACTGGCTATAAGAGGATGAAGAAACACCAGAGGGCTTAGGCAAATGCGCCATCTAGTGTCTCCATCTAAGAGCTGTGTCAGCACCTGGCTTGCCTTCTTCCTTCAGAAGGATCTAGAGAGCCCTGGGACCTGGTTGGCTCTGTTGCTTACGCATTATTGAATGGAATGAGCAGTGACAATGCTGTACCTGGGAGGTATTGCCAGCTGTGTCTCCAAAGTACGGAGAGAGACATTGGCGCCCTCTTATTCTAAAGAACTCTTTCTGTACTGATCAGTTCTGGAGCCTACTGCTCCTGTGTGAACCACCTGCTTTTCAAAAGGAAGTCACCTCAATCAGGCAGAGCAAAAACGTGAGCTGGCTCCACTCCCCCATTCGTCTACTACAAACATATAAGCACAAAGCTCAGGGATAGGAGGACTATTCTCCTTTGGGGTATCTGATGCTGATGGCTATAATGAGCTAGGGACACAATGAGAACTTGAGGCCTGTCCCTGGGTGCCTGCTGAGTCAGTGCCAGATCCATGGCTCCTAAGAGTTAATGAAAGGGAAGTCATAAACACAGGAAGGGATGGCTGTAGCCAGGACCAAAGAGCTTTCAATATTTCCAACCAGTGGGAATGCGATCAATATGGAATGGAGATGTTTATCTTCATTTCCAGCAGGCCCAGCAAGGGGGCCAGCTCCCTGCTAATACATCTGGCCCAGCCTCCCCACACAGCTCTTGGCTAGACCCCTTCTGTTTCTCTAGGTCTCTGTATGTCCATGTAGACCTGAAACCAAAAGGCCAAGGCCACATTGGCTCCACCTACCCAACAGTCACAAGGGCTGGTACCCATTGGACATCTGCAACCCAGATATAGTACTCTGAAAGACTGAATTTGTATAGATCCCAAGATGAACCTTGGCGGATGATAAAGCAATGTCATGAACTATATACACTGAGGGCCAGACTTCTTCATGTTTAGGAGAACCTGACTAGCACAAGGTATTCGCAAGCTGGCTTGCTCAAGAATCAAAAGGACATTTTGTGGGCTTTGGCTCCAGGAGTCCTGCAAAGGTTGCCCTTTGAATCCCTGTGAACAAGAGGCCCACATTCTCCCTTAAGAAATAGAGGGGAAAAAAATTAAAAAAAAAAAAGGGGGCGCCTGGGTGGCGCAGTCGGTTGAGCGTCCGACTTCAGCCAGGTCACGATCTCGCGGTCCGTGAGTTCGAGCCCCGTGTCAGGCTCTGGGCTGATGGCTCAGAGCCTGGAGCCTGTTTCCGATTCTGTGTCTCCCTCTCTCTCTGCCCCTCCCCCGTTCATGCTCTGTCTCTCTCTGTCCCAAAAGTAAATAAACGTTGAAAGAAAAAATTAAAAAAAAAAAGAAATAGAGGGGAGCATTGGCTTCTGGTGTGCTTCTATCTATCATAGCCTTCGAGAGGAGCACCAGGGGCTCGGAGATATGAAGAACGTGCTTCCATGTGATGATCAAGAGGTGGGAATGAGGCCTTGGTGCACTATTTATACACAAAGCTTTTTGTGTGCTGATCAGGTCATGGAGCACGCTGCACATGCACAGAGTGTTAGTTTTTTGTATTGAGGGTAGGTCCACCCATAAGGGGCATGTGTCCAGGTGGCTACCCATTCCCATGATACTATAACTCGCCCACCACCAAGGGCTCAAGAAACAGGGGAAATAGCTGTCCTCTTGGACACCAGACTCTGAGAGCCCTGCGTTGGGTCAAGAAAGGCTTGGAAAGCCACCCCCAAACCGGCAACCTTGGTTGCTGTAAGGGACAGACACAGGGTCTCCATATGTGAACTGAGAACAAGTTAGGAAAGCAGCAATGGGTGAAGAATGACTCCAAGTGAAGTCAAAGTTGTGCATTCAAATGGACACGGGGGAAACAGAGATAAAAGACCCTGACTTTCCTTTCCCCTTGACTCACACAGGAGGTGAGATCCACCCCCAAACATGGGCTTAGCTTACCGATGAGCACTCTCCCTGGGCACCTTCACACTCCCTGGGTATGGGAAGGGCCACATAATTCTGAAACCAAATTGAGAAGAGCCCAATGCAATACCTCTAAAACCATAAGCACACCACAAAACACCCAAGCTGAAACAAGAGGATATTACTATGAGACACTGTCCCAGAATAGTGTCCATGAAAACCCTCTTTCATCAAAAAAGCTCAGGAGTCGCAATTGAGACACGCACTGCCAGAGTTCTTCACCACACATGAGATTTAGAGAAAGTTGATAATGAAGTACCGATGCAGTCTCCTATTAGCCAGGTTGCATCCAGAATAAGAAAGGCCTGTGGAGTTAGGCCTGAGGCACCCTTTGAAGGTAAACACCTGGGAGCCCTGTCAGCAAGAAGACTTCTTTTTTAAGGACCCAGAAATTTCTGGCTTGGTCTATCTCTGCCACGTTTCGCATCAGTTGAGGGAGGCAGAAGTGTTTGAGCTGTAGCTAAGGGTTCTGAGGGCTCTTCCTCAGGAATCTGAAACGAGGACTGTGTTCCCTAATTCCTTGCAAGGGCTCTGCCAATGCTGACCCTTCCTGGTTACTACTGCCCATGTGCAAACTGCTTCTCAGAATGAAGGCAACTCAGTCATCCAGGACAGTGAGGCAAGCTGGCTCACCTTCACATTCCATAGAACAGCAGGCCAAGAACCAAGCATCCAGGGACTCAAGGCCCTCTTTCCCTTGGTAGATCAGAGCTTGATAGCTCTCGCTGAGCACAGGAGCCAAGTGAGAATTTGTGGTCTACCCAGAGGTGCCAAGTGACTGAGGGATAGCTCCATAGCGCCTAAGGGAGAACAAAATACATTCTCAAAAACACAGCAAGGGGAGGGAAATGGGAACCATGTGCGACAAAGCTCAACCTTTCAAGTGGGAATGGTGATCTACTTGGAAAGATGTTTTGCTTCATTTGCCCTCCACCCAGAAGGAGACCAGCTCCCTGCCCAACTCTCTAGCCAGCATACACATAAAAAATCCTCTGCTGAGTCCCTTCTAATGTCCTGGGTCTCGAAATGGACACATAATTCTGAAACCCAGTGATTTCATGAAGAAGGGTCCCTGTGGCAAAAACTCTCCCACATTCACAAGGACTGGACTAGACTCTCAGGTGGAAGAGAGAAGATAGGACTCTTGAGACACTGATTCTGAATAGATTGTGAGAATAACCTTGCAATCTACAAGAGATGCATCAAGGTGGAGGAGGAGGGCCAGAGCTCTTCAGAACTTGGAAGGAGAGTTCTATGGAGAAGGCAGTGCCCTGCTGGAGCTCTTAGCAACCTGGCTATAAGAAGAAGAAACACCAGAGAGCTTATGCAAAAGTGCCATCTAGTGTCTCCATCTGGGAGCCGTGTCAGCACTAGGCTTGCCTTCTTCTGTCAGAAGGAATTAGGGCACCCTGGGCCTTTGTTGGTGTTTGTTGCTTTTCCCATCATTGAATGGAGTAAGCAGTGATGGTGCTATAGTTGGGAGGTTCCCCCAGCTGTGGCTCCAAAGTGTGGAGAGGGGCATTGGTGCCCTCTTACTGTAAGAGGCTCTTTCTGTTCTGACCATCTTTTGGAGCCTTCAACTCCTGTGTGAACTGTCTGATTTTCAGAAGGAAGGCACATCAATCAGGCAGAGCAGAGAGGTGAGCTGGCTCCACTCGCCCACCCCTTGCTACAAACAGCCAAGCACCAAGGTCAGGGTATGGAGGCCCATTCTCCTTTGGGATATCTATCAGATGCTGATGGCTATAACTGAGCCTGGAACTGAGTGGGAACACAACACCCATCCAAGAGTGCCTGTTGAGTGAGTGCCAGCTCCAAGACTCCTAAGGGTGAATGAAGAGGCAGTCAGAAACACAGGAAGGGAGAGCATATAGCTTCATCAATGACCAAAGTCCAATAATTCAAAGACCAATAATTCAAAGTCCAATAATTCAAAGACCAATAATTCAAAGACCAATAATTCAATATTTCCATCCAGTGGGAATGGAGATGTTTATCTTCATTTCCACTAGGACCTGCAATGGGGACAGCTGCTCGCTAATACATCTGGCCCAACCTCCCCACACACACCTCTCGGGTGGAACCCTTCTGAAGTCTTAGGTCTTTGGGTGTCCATGTAGACCTGAAACCAAAAGGTCAAGGCCACTTTAGCTCCACCTGTACCCCAGTCACAAGGGATGTTCCCCGTGGGGCATTTGCAAGCTGGAGATAGTACTGTGAAAGACTGCATTTGTATGGACCTGAAGACAAACCTTGATGGATGATAAAGCAATGCCATGAAAATGCCTTGATGAATGATAAAGCAAAACCATGAGGCCCAGAGTTATTCCTCTTTAGAAGAACCTGATCAGCACAATGTATTCGCTAGCTGCCTTGCTCAGGAATCACAAGCACCTCTTGTGGGCTTTGGCTACAGGAGTTCTTCAAAGGATACCCATTGGAGCACTGTGAGCAGGAAGCCCACATTCTCCCTTAAGAAATAGAGGAAAACTTTGGCTTCTAGTGCATTTATTCCCATCATATCTACTGAGAGGGTAAGCAGTGGATCTGAGATATGAAGAATGTGCTTCCATGTGATGATCAAGAGGTGGGAATGAGGTCTTGTTGCTATATTTATTCAACAGGCTTTTTGTGCGCTGATCAGGTTTTGGAGCATGCTGCACTTGCCAGACTGTTCTTTCAATTGAGGGTAGCTCCATCCATTAGGGGTGGGGTTCCTGGTGGTTACCTATTCCCACAATACTATAACTTGTCCACCACCAAAGGCTCAGAGACAGGGGAAATAGATGTCCTCTGAGACATCAGACACTGAGAGCCATGTATCAAATCATGGACGGCTTGGAAACTCACTCCCCAAATCGGGGATCTCGGTTGTTATAGGGGACAAAGAGTCTCATGTGTGAACTGAGTATAAGTTGGGAAAGCAGAAATTGGAGAGGAATGACTCCAGGGTGAGTTAAAGATGTGCATGCAAATGGACATAGGGGAAACCGAGGAAAGAGATCCTGAACTTCCCTTCCCCTTGACCCACACAGGATTTGGGACCCACCACCAACTTCAGGCTTATCCTAGCCACGAGCATTCTCCCTAGGCACCTTCACACACCCTGGGTATGGGAAGGTTCATATAATTCTGAAACCAAAATGAGACAGGCCCAATGCAAAATCTCTATCTCCATCACAAGCACACCACCAAACACCCAAGATGAAACAAGAGGATTTTACTCTGAGGCATTGTCACAGAATAGTGTCCATGCAAACCCTCTTTCATCAGAAAAGTTCAGGTTTGGCAATGGAGATACACACTGCCATAGTTCTTCACCACACATGATATTTGGATAAAGTTGAGAATGAATTACCCAACGCAGTCTCCTATCAACCAGGTTGTATCCTGAATAAGAAAGGCCTGTGAGATTCGGCCAAAGGGGCCCTCTGAAGGACTACACCTGGGAGCCCTGTCAGCAAGAAGCCTGCCTTTTTTCTTAAGGACCCAGAGATTTCTGGCTTGGTCTATCTCTCCCACGTGTCACATCAGTTACAAGAAGCAGCAGTGTTTGGGCTGTAGCTATGGGTTCTGAGGGCTCTTGGTCAGGAATCTGCAACAAGGACTTTGTTCCCTAATTCCTGGCATGGGCTCTGCCAATGCTGGCCCCTCCTGGTTACTACTGCCCATGTGCAAACTGTCTGCTTCTCAGAATGAAGGCACCTCAGTCATCCATGTCAGTGAGGCAAGCTGGCTCGCCTTCACATTACATAGCACAGAAAGTGAAGCACCAAGCCCCCAGGGACTCAAGGCCTTCTTTCCTTTGGTAGAGCAGAGCCTACCCAGGAGCAGAGTGGGTGGTTGTGGCCAGCTGAATTAGCGATGTCTCCGTGGAGCCTAATGTAGAAAAAATACATTTTCAGACAGAGAGCAAGGGGACAGAAATGGGCACCAGGTGGGCCAAAGCTCATTTATGGTGTGAGTGGGGATCCACTTGAAAGATGGCTTTCTTCATTTGTCTCTTCCCAGAAGGAGGCCTGCTCTCTCCCCAAATATCTGGCCTTCCCTAAAAACCATACATCCTTCCCTGGCCCCCTTCAAATCCCTGATCTCTGAATGGTGCATACTTCTGGAGCCCAGTGAATTAATAAAGAGGTAGCCTTGTGGCAATGTCTCTCCCAGTGTCACAAGGACTGGATCAGACTCTCAGGTGGAATACAAAGGACAGACTCTTGAGACACTGGTTCTGAATGGACTGAAGGAAGAGCCTGTCTCCACAAGACAGCAAAGATGTGTCAAGGAGAATAAGGAGGGCCAAATATCTTCAGAGCTTGGAAGAGCTATTCTATGGGGAATGGAGTGCCCAGCACCAACTCCTGGCAACCTGGCTGGTTGTGAGAAGTAGAGGGTTTAGGCAAAATTGCCTTCGGCAAAATTGCCTTCTAGAGTCTCCTTCAGGGATCTCTGTCAGCAACAGGACTTCTTTCTTCCTTCAGAAGGACCTATAGAACCCTGAGACTTTGTTTGCTTAATTGTTTTCCCATCACTGAATGGAGTGAACAATGACAATGTTGTAGCTTGGAGGTTCCCAGAGCTGTGGCTCCAAAGTTTGTGGAGGGGCATTGGTGCCTCTTCAGTACAAAGCACTTTCTGTGCTGACCAGCTTCTGGAGACTACTGCTCCTGTGAGAACTGTCTGCTTTTCAGAATGAAAGAATCTCAGGCAGATCGAGGAGGTGAGCTGGCCCCTCTTCCCCCTGCCTCTGGCTACAAAAAGCAAGCACCAAACTCAGGGATAGGAGGGCTATTCTCCTTTGCGATACCTGATGCTCATGGCTGGTACTGAGTCCAGGACCAAGTGGGAAGCTGACCCTTGTCCCTGAGTGTCTGCTTAGTGAGTGCCAGCTCCAAGGTTCCTAAGAGTGAATGAAGAGGCAGTCAGAAACACAGGAGAGAGAGGGTATGGCTGCAACCAGAATCAAAGGACATTCAATATTTCCATCCAATGGGAATGTGATCAATGTGGAATGGAGATGTTTATTTCATTTCTCTGAGGCCCTGAAAGGGAGCCAGCTCCTGGCCTATACTTCTGCCTGAGCCTCCCCACGCACAGCTCTCAGCTGGACCCCTTCTGATGCCCAAGGGTTCTGGATGTCTATGTAGTCTTGAAACCACAAGGCCAGTCACACAGTCACCTGTCACACAGTCACAAGGGCTGTTTCCATTGGACATCTCCAGGCGGATATAGTACTCTAAAAGACTTTTTTATGGACCCCAAGATGAACCTTGATGGATAAAGCAATTTTCTGAAACTGGATACACAGAGGGCCAGTGTTCTTCATGTTTAGAAGAACCTGACTAGCACAATGTAGTCACTATTTGGCTAGCACAGGAATCAAAAGAACTTTTGGGGCTTTGGCTACAGGAGTGTTCCAAAGGATGCCCTTTGGAGTCCTGTGAGCAAGAGGCCCACATTCTCCCCTAAGAAATAGAACAGAACTTTGATTTCTGGTGTGTTTCAGCCCATTGTATTGGAAGAGAGGGTCTGCAGTGTCTCTTCACTATGTGAATAATATGTGTGAATAATATGCTTCCATGTGACGATCATGATGTTGGAGCGAACCTTGGTGCACTATTTATTCAAAAGCCTTTTTCTGCACTGATCATGTCTTGGAGCATGGTGTATTTTCACAGACTGTTCTTAATGAGGTTAGTTCCATCCATTAGGGGCAGGGGTCCACGTGGCTCACATTCATACAATATTGTTGCCTTCCCATCACAAGGGGAGCAGGGACGTGGGGGGTAGCTCTCCACTGGTACTTCAGACTCTTAGAGCCCTGCATTGGGTCAGGGATGGCTTGGAAACTCACCTACAAACCAGGGATTTCGCTTGGTGTAGGGGACAGACACAGTGTACTTTTAGGAACCCAATGCTAGGCCATTTCCTGGTGCTTCTACACAAGGGTTTAAGAATACTTCTGACTACGTATCCCCAAGAAGCTTTCTAAAACCCTCTTGCAGAAAAGGGTGCTTTTCAGCAGTAAAGCACAAGTGTCTATACAGAGAGGTGGTGAGAAAAGTCTTACTCTATATGTCTATGAGGGACAAGAATGTCACTTGAAGCACTCTGATGCTATGGGCATTTAAGCACAGGGCCTTTCCCTATGGCTAATGTGGAATGTTTTTTAAAGTTTTTTTTTTTTTTTAAATTCCTGTAAGTTAACATACAGTGTAATAATAGTTTCAGGTATAGAATTCAGTTTTTCCACTCTTCCACACAACACCCGGTGCACATCACAAAGTGTACTCTTTGTTTAATTCCCATCTCCTATATAACCCAATCCCCCCACCCATATCTCTCTGGTAACTATCAGTTTGTTCTCTATGGTTAAGAGTATGTTTCTTGTTTTGCCACTCTGTTTTTTCCACCATGATTATTTGTTTTGTTTCTTACTTTCCACATAGGAGTGAAATCATATGGTATAAGCCTTTCTCTGACTGATTTATTTCACTTAGCATAATATTCTCGATCTCCATCCTAAACATTGCAAAGGAAAATTTCATTCTCCTTCATGGCTGTGTAATATTCCATATATATATATATATCTGCATCGATTCCTCAGCCAATGGACCTTTGAGCCCTTTCCATATTGGCTATTTTTCATTGTGCTGCTAAAAACACTGTCGTGCCTGTGTCCCTTTGAATTGGTATTTTTGTGTCCTTTGGGTAAATACCTCGTATTGCAATTGCTGGACATAGGCAACTCTAGTTGTCAAGGGTAAGTAATTTTTTAGTTAAATTATTTATTTGGGAGGGAGAGAGTGAGAAAGTGAGAGATGGGAAGGGGCAGAGAGAGACAGAGAGAGAATCCCAAGTAAACTCCATTCTGCCAGTGGAGAGCCCAATGAGGGCTCAGTCCCATGACTGTGAGATCCTGACTTGAGTGGACATCAAGAATCAGTCGCCTGACTGTGCCACCCAGGTGCCCCAGGGCAGCCCTGTTTTTAACACTTGACAAAACTTTGTACTGTTTTCCAGAATTGCTGTGCCAGTTTGCATTCCCATCCACAGTGTCAGAGGGTTTCCCTTTCTCCCCATCCTTGCCAACACCAGTTGTTCTTGTGTTGTGAACTTTAGCCCTTCTGACAGACGTGTGATGATATCTCATTGTAGTATGATTTGTATTCCCTGATGATGAATGACGTTGAGCCTCTTTTTATGTGTCTTTGGGGAAAGGTTCACCTTGTGTGTTCCCCTGTATGCTCCTCTCCCTCTCCCTCTTTCCTCAATTAGGGCTCCCTCTCCTCTGCAGTACGCTTGATATATTTCCCCCCAACTCCCTCTCTCTGCACTTCCTACCTTCTTTGATGTGGCTTCTTCTCTCCTTGTAGCTGTGGAATTTGTTCTGTCACTCTTCAAGTTGCTATATGGGGTATTTAGAATGATTTGCTAGTGATCTAGCTATGTTCAAGGGATGAGACTATAAAGCTGCCATACTAGCTATCCCAACACACACTAATAAAGAATGTTTCAACAAACTGCCTATGAGATGTATGTGAAAGGCTACATGAAAGACACTTGGGCAGTGTCATTTCACGCAGTAAACCACAAGGCATGGGTGGCATCTGGTGGGTGTGTTGAGGGGTACATGTGTGGTGTACGTTTGGAGTGGTTGTGGTTGAGTTCACGATCCTGTTTTGTATGGATGGTATGTATGTTGTATATGTGGTTTGTGTCTGTGTATGGCATTTGTGTGGTGAGTGTGGTGTGTGTATGGTGTGTCAGTGATTTATAGGTGGTGTATGTGTCTTTGTGTATGCTGTAAGTGTGGTATATGTGTTGTGATTGTATTATATATGTCATGTGTGTATGCTCCACGTATTATTGTATGTCGTGTGTGGTCTTGGTATGGCATGTGTGTTTTGTATGTGGTGCATGTGTGGTTTTGTGGTGTGGCATACAGGTGAGTTTGTGTAATATAAGTGTGGTGTGTGTGGTGTCTGTATTTCTTATATGTATGGCTTATAATGGTGTGTTTATTGCAGATATGGTGTCTTTGTAGTAGAAGTGTGTTGTGTGTGGTATATGTTCGGCGTGTATGTGGTGTATTTATGGAGTGTGTTTGTGTGGTATATGTGTTTAGGGTGTGTATGTGTGTGTGTGTGTGGTATGTGTATTGTGTATAGTAAACAGTGTGTAAAAGATATCTGTGTGATGTGTATGAAGTGTGTATGTGGTGAATGGGTGAGGTGTTTTTGTGGTATTCATGTGTCATGCAAAGTATGTGTTTATACTATCTGTTGCTATTTGGTGTAGGAGCGGTGTAGCTGTGTGGTATATGTGTCACATTTGTGTGTGGGGTGTGTGTGGTATGTGTAGTTATTTGTAGACGAGGTGGAATATGTTTTCTGTATATTTGGTATAGTTTTGGTGTGTGTGGTGTGTATGTGGAGTCTGTTTGTGTGGTATACGAGATGATTTGTTTGGAAATCATGTGCTGTATATGTGTTGAATGTGGTAATACTGTGGGAGGGTTATAACTGTGGGTATGTGGGGGATGTGTGATCTGTGTTGGATATGATTGTGACATATGCATGGTGAATGTGTGTTGTATACGTGGTGTGTATAATGTATGTATATTTACATGGTGTATGTGTGATGTAGGTGTGTATGTAGTTTTAATGTGGCTAATGCAGTGTGCAAGGTATGTAGTAGATGCAGGCTGTGCATGTGTGTGTGTTATAAGTGTCTTGAGTGTGATGTAGGTGTGGTCATGTGTGGTGTAGTTTTCATAAATGTGTTGTGTTTCTGTGTTGTATGTTTGTGTATTGTGGTATGTGTTATATGTATGGGATGTTTGTGTAATATGTGTGTTGTGTGGTTGCAAGTTAGTTGAAAGATGGTTTCCCCAAAGTGCAGTTTTACAGAGTTGAGGATATGAAACTTTCCACATAGTCCCCACATAAGTTTTCAAACACTTTTGAGTGGAACAAGATTTTAGTTAAAAGATGGTTTACCCACAGTGTTCTATAACAGAGTTGAGTAAATGGCACTTACTTTGTGGGCCCCGTATTGGTTTGCAAGCAGTGCTCAGTGAAACAAGATATTAGTTCAAAGACTGTTTCACCACAGTTGTGTTTCACATAATTAAGTGTATAGCATTTTCTGCATAGGCCCCACATAGGTTTTCACAGAGTTCTAACTTTGTGAAACATGATGTTAGTTAAAGATTGTTTCTCCACAGTATTCCTTCACAGGGTGGAGAAAATGTCACTTTCCACAACATTCTCCGCATAGAATGTCAAACAATTCCAACTTTGTGATATGTTACTTAAAAGATGGTTTTCCCAAAGTACAGTTTGACAGAGGTGAGTATATGGCACTTTAAGTAAGGCCTCGCATAATTGTTCAACCTCTTCTAATGTAGAGAAACATGTTAGTTGAAAGATGGTTTCCCCACAGTGTTGTTTCACATAGTTGAGTATACAGCACTTACCGTATACATCTGCATACATATTCAAACTCTTCTAATTAGTCAAACAAGATGTTAGTTGAAGGATGATTTCTCCACAGTGTTCTTTCAGAATATCGAATACATGTCACTTTCCACATCATTTCCCACATATGGTTTCAAATACTTCTAATGTAGTGATACAAGTTGAAAGATGGTTTCCCCAAAGTGCACTTGGACAGAGATGAGTATATATGGAAGTTTACACACAGACCCCGCATAGTTTTTTGAAGAGTTCTAACTTAGTGACACTAGATGTTAGTTAAAATATGGTTTACCCAGAGTATTCTTTCACACAGTTGACTATATGACACTTACCTTGTAGGCCCCGCAGAGGTTTTCAAACAGTTCTAACTTACTGAAACAAAATGATATTTAAAGATTGTTTCTACAAAAGGTTCTTTCACAGTGGGTGGTATATGTCACTTTCCCCATTGTGCCCTGCATAGGTTTTCAAACACTTCTAACTTAGTGAAACGAGATGTTAGTTAAAAGATGGTTTCCCATAGCGTTGTTTCACAGAGTTGAGTATATGGCACATTCTGCCTAGGCCCCACATAGGTTTTCAAACAGTTCTAACTTAGAAAAACCAGATGTGATTAGAAAGATGGTTTCTCCACCGTATGTTTTCTCAGAATCGAGTATATGTCACTTGTGTCATCGTTCCCAGCAAAGTTTTTCAAACACTTATGGTGAAACAAGATGTTAGTTGAAAGATGGTTTCCCCAAAAGCTGCTTGACAGAGTTGAGTATATGGTACTTTCCTCATAAGCTCCCATAGTTTTTTTTTTTTTTTTTAAATGCGTTTTGGTTTTTTTTTTAATTTTTTTTTTCAACGTTTATTTATTTTTGGGACAGAGAGAGAGCATGAACGGGGGAGGGGCAGAGAGAGAGGGAGACACAGAATCGGAAACAGGCTCCAGGCTCTGAGCCATCAGTCCAAAGCCCAACGCGGGGCTCGAACTCACGGACCGCGAGATCGTGACCTGGCTGAAGTCGGACGCTTAACCGACTGCGCCACCCAGGCGCCCCTCATAGTTTTTAAACACTTATAAGTTAGTTAAAAGAGATGTTCATTGAAGGATTCTTTCCCCACAGTGTTGTTTCACAGGATTGAGTATATGGTACTTTCTGCACAGGCCACGTAAGTTTTCAGAGAGTTCTAACTTTGAAAAAAGATGATAGTTGAAAGATTGTTTCTCCACTGTATTCCTTCACAGGGTCAAGTAATGTCACTTTCCACAATGTTCTCTGCATAGGATTTCAAACAGTTCCAAGTTAGTGATACAAGATGTTATTGGAAAGATGGCTTACCCAAAGTGTAGTTTGACAGAGGTGAGTATATGGCATTTTCATTATAGGTCTCGAATAGGTGTTTAACCTTTTGTAACTTAGGGAAAGGAGACGTTAGTTGAAAGATGGTTTCCCCACAATGTTTTTTCACATAGTTGAGTATAAAGCACTTTCTGAATATGTCTACATACATTTTCAAACTCTTCTAAATTAGTCAAACAAGATGGTAGTTGATAGATGGTTTATCCAGAGTAATCTTTCACGGCATCAGATATATGTCACTTTACACATCATTCCCCCCATATGTTTTCAAACATTTCTAACTTAGTTGTACAAGATGTTACTTGAAAGATGACTTCCCCAAAGTGCAGTTTGACAGAGTTGAGTATATGGCACTTTCTGCATAGTCCTCGCATAGGTGTTGAAAAACTTCTGAGTGAAACAAAATATTTAAAAGATGGTGTACCCACAGTGTTTTTTCACAGAGTTGAATATAGGGCACTTACCCTGTGGGCCCCACATAGATCTTCAAATATTTCTGACTTAGTGAAACAAGATATTATTTGAAAAACTGTTTCACCAGTTTTGTTTCTCAGATTTGAATATATGGCACTTAACGAATAGGTCTTGCATACATTTTCAAACACTTCTAACTTAGTGAAACAAGATGTTAGTTGAAAGATCTTTTCACCACACTGTTGTTTTACAGAGTTGAGTATGTGGCACTTTCCCTATAGGCCTTGCATAGGTTTTCAAACACTTCTACTTTAGTGAAACAAGACGTTAGTTGAAAGACAGTTTCCCCACATTGTTCTTCACAAAGTTGAGTCTATATCCACATAGGCTCCGCCTGTGTTTTCAAATGCTTGAAGCTTATTGAAACCAGATGTTAGGTGAAATATTGTTTCCCCACAGTGTTGCTTCAGAGAGTTGAGCACATGGCACTTTCCATTTAGGCCCTGCCTGGGTTTTGAAACACTTCTAATGTAGGGAAACCACATGTTAGTTGGATGATGATTTCCCCACGGTATTGTATCACAGACTTGAGTATATGGCACTTCCATCATAGTTGCCTGCATGGAATTTCAAAGACTACTAACTAAATGAAACAAGATGTTAATGAAATATGGATTCCCCACAATGTTGTTTGAGAGAGTTGAGTATATGGCACTTTTGCATGGGCCCCACATAGGTTTTCAAACACTTTTAACTTAGTGAGGCAAGTTGAAAGACCGTTTCTCCACAGTATTCTTCCATACAATCGAGTATATGTCAATTGCATCATACTTCCCTGCATGGTTTTTCAAATACTTCTAACTTAGTGAAACCAGATGTTAGTTGAAAGATGGTTTTCGATACTGTTGTTTCACTGAGGTGAGAATATGGCACATTCTGCTTAGGCCCTGCATTGATTTTCTAACAATTCTAGCTTAGTGAAGAGAGAATTTAGTTCAAAGATGGTTTCTCCACAATGTATTTTTCAGTTGAGTATATGTCACTATCCGCATAAGCCCCACATGGGTTTTCAAGCACTTATAACATAGTGAAACCATGTTAGTTGACAGATGGTATCTGCAAAGTGCAGTTTCACAGATTTGAGTATGTGGCACTTTCAGCATAGCCTCTCATATTTTTTCAAACAATTCTAACTTAGTGAAATTAGATGTTAGTTGAAAGATAGTTTCTCAAAAGTGCCGTTTGACACAGCTGAGTATATGGAACTTTCCGCCTAGGCTCTGCACAGGTTTCTAAACACATCTAACTTAGTGAAAGTAGATGTTAGTTGAAATACCATTTCTCCACAATATTTTTTTCACACAATCGAGTATATGTCAATTCCATCATAGTTCCCCGCATGGGTTTTCAAACACTTCTAACTTAATGAAACCAGATGTTAGTTGAAGGATGGTTTCTACAAAGTGCAGTTTGACAAATTTGAGTGTATGCCACTTTCAGCATAGCCCCGCATAGTTTTTCAAACACTTCTGAGTTAGTGAAACAAGATGTTTTTTGAAAGATGGATCCTCCACAGTGTTGTTTCACAGAGTTGAGCACATGGCACTTATGTTGGAGGCCACAAATAGGTTTTCAAACAGTTCTCACTTATTGAAACTAGATGTTAAGTGGAAGGTTGTTTTCCTACAGTGTTTTTTCAGAGAGTTGAGTATATGGCACTTTCCATTTAGGTCCTGCACAGATTTTTAAATTCTTCTAACTTTCTGATATGAGATGTTAGTTGAAAGATGCTTTGACGACACTGTTCTTTCACAGAATTGGGTATATGGCACTTTATGCATAAGCTCTGCATAAGTTTTGGAATAGTTCTTAGTGAAACAAGATATTAGTTGAAAAGTTGTTTCCTCAGAGTGTTAAAGTATATGGCACCTTCAGTCTAGGCCACGCATGGGTTGTCAAACACTTGTAACACAGTGAAAGCAGATGTTAGTTAACAGATGGTTTGTCCATACTTCTGTTTCACAGGGTTGAGTACATGGCAGATTGGTGTAGGCAACATGAGAGTTTACAAACATTTCCAACTTAGTGAAGCCAGATATTAGTTGAAAGATGTTTTCTTTACAGTGATATTTCACAAAGTTGTGTCAATGGCACTTTCATTAAACTTCTATGTCTAGATTTATTTTCCTTTTTCTTTTTTTATATGCATATTTACTTCATTGCCAGGGTTTTATTTTTTTATTTTTAATATGAAATTTATTGTCAAATTGGTTTCCGTACAACACCGAGTGCTCATCCCCAACAGGTGCCCTCCTCAATACCTATCACCCACCCTCCCTTCCCTCCCACCCCCATCAACCCTCAGTTTCTTCTCAGTATCCAAGAGTCTCTTACAGTTTGGCTCCCTCCCTCTCTAACCTTTTTTTTCCCTTTCTCCTCCCGTGGTCTTCTGTTAAGTTTCTCAGAATCCACAAGAGTGAAACCATATGGTATCTGTCTTTCTCTGTATGACTTATTTCACTTATCATTACACTCTCCAGTTCCATCCACGTTGCTACAAAAGGCCATATTTCATTCAGTCTCATTGCCAAGTAGTATTCCATTGTGAATATAAACCACAATTACTTTATCCATTCATTAGTAAGTGGAGTTTTATTTTATTTTTTTTCAATATATGAAATGTATTGTCAAATTGGTTTCAATACAACACCTAGTGCCCATTCCAAAAGGTGCCCTCCTCAATACCCATCACCCACCCTCCCCTCCCTCCCAACCCCCATCAACTCTCAGTTTGTTCTCAGTTTTTAAGAGTCTCTTATGCTTTGGCTCTCTCCCACTCTAACCTCTTTTTTTTTTCCTTCCCCTCCCCCATGGGTTTCTGTTAAGTTTCTCAGGATCCACATAAGAGTGAAAACATATGGTATCTGTCTTTCTCTGTATGGCTTATTTCACTTAGCGTCACACCCTCCAGTTCCATTCACGTTGCTACAGAGGGCCATATTTCGTTCTTTCTCATTGCCACGTAGTACTCCATTGTGTATATAAACCACAATTTCTTTATCCATTCATCAGTTGATGGACATTTAGGCTCTTCCCATCATTTGGCTATTGTTGAGAGTGCTGCTATAAACATTGGGGTACAAGTGCCCCTATGCATCAGAACTCCTGTATCCCTTGGGTACTAGAAGTGCTATTGCTGGGTAATAGGGTAGGACTATTTGTAATTTTTTGAGGAACATCCACACTGTTTTCCAGAGTGGCTGCACCAGTTTGCATTCCCACCAACAGTGCAAGAGGGTTCCCGTTTCTCCACATCCTCTCCAGCATCTATAGTCTCCTGATTTGTTCATTTTGGCCACTCTGACTGGCGTGAGGTGATATATGAACATGGTTTTGATTTGTATTTCCCTGATAAGGAGCGACGTTGAGCATCTTTTCATGAGCCTGTTGGCCATCCGGATGTCTTCTTTAGAGAAGTGTCTATTCATATTTTCTGCCCATTTCTTCACTGGGTTATTTGTTTTCCGGGTGTGGAGTTTGGTGAGCTCTTTATAGATTTTGGATACTAGCCCTTTGTCCGATATGTCATTTGCAAATACCTTTTCCCATTCCGTTGGTTGCCTTTTAGTTTTGTTGGTTGTTTCCTTTGTTGTGCAGAAGCTTTTAATCTTCATAAGATCCCAGTAATTCATTTTTGCTTTTAATTCCCTTGCCTTTGGGGATGTGTCGAGTAAGAGATTGCTACGGCTGAGGTCAGAGAGGTCTTTTCCTGCTTTCTCCTCTAAGGTTTTGATGGTTTCCTGTCTCACATTCAGGTCCTTTATCCATTTTGAGTTTATTTTTGTGAATGGTGTGAGAAAGTGGTCTAGTTTCAACCTTCTGCATGTTGCTGTCCAGTTCTCCCAGCACCATTTGTTAGACTGTCTTTTTTCCATTGGAGATTATTTCCTGCTTTGTCAAAGATGAGTTGGCCATACGTTTGTGGGTCTAGTTCTGGGGTTTCTATTCTATTCCATTGGTCTATGTGTCTGTTTTTGTGCCAATACCATGCTGTCTTGATGATGACAGCTTTGTAGTAGAGGCTAAAGTCTGGGATTGTGATGCCTCCTGCTTTGGTCTTCTTCTTCAAAATTCCTTTGGCTATTCGGGGCCTTTTGTGGTTCCATATGAATTTTAGGATTCCTTGTTCTAGTTTCGAGAAGAATGCTGGTGCCATTTTGATTGGGATTGCATTGAATGTGTAGATAGCTTTGGGTAGTATTGACATTTTGACAATATTTATTCTTCCAATCCATGAGCAGGGAATGTCTTTCCATTTCTTTATATCTTCTTCAATTTCCTTCATAAGCTTTCTATAGTTTTCAGCATACAGATCTTTTACATCTTTGGTTAGATTTATTCCTAGGTATTTTATGCTTCTTGGTGCAATAGTGAATGGGATCAGTTTCTTTATTTGCCTTTCTGTTGCTTCATTGTTAGTGTATAAGAATGCAACTGATTTCTGTACATTGATTTTGTATCCTGCAACTTTGCTGAATTCATGGATCAGTTCTAACAGACTTCTGGTGGAGTCTATCGGATTTTCCATGTATAATATCATGTCATCTGCAAAAAGCGAAAGCTTGACTTCATCTTTGCCTATTTTGATGCCTTTGATTTCCTTTTGTTGTCTGATTGCTGATGCTAGAACTTCCAGCACTATGTTAAACAACAGCGGTGAGAGTGGGCATCCCTGTCGTGTTCCTGATCTCAGGGAAAAAGCTCTCAGTTTTTCCCCATTGAGGATGATGTTAGCTGTGGGCTTTTCATAAATGGCTTTTATGATGTGTCAGTAGGTTCCTTCTATCCCGACTTTCTCAAGGGTTTTTATTAAGAAAGGTGCTGAATTTTGTCAAAGGCCTTTTCTGCATCGATTGACAGGATCATATGGTTCTTTTCTTTTCTTTTATTAATGTGATGTATCACGTGGATTGATTTGCGAAAGTTGAACCAGCCCTGCATCCCAGGAATGAATCCCACTTGATCATGGTGAATCAATCTTTTTAAATGCTGTTGAATTCGCTTTGCTAGTATCTTATTGAGAATTTTTGCATCCATATTCATCAGGGATATTGGCCTGTAGTTCTCTTTTTTTACTGGGTGTCTGTATGGTTTAGGAATCAAAGTAATACTGGCTTCATAGAATGAGTCTGGAAGTTTTCCTTCCCTTTCTATTGCTTGGAATAACTTGAGAAGGATAGGTATTATTTCTGCTTTAAACGTCTGGTAGAACTACCCTGGGAAGCCATCTGATCCTGGACTCTTATTTGTTGGGAGATTTTTGATGACTGATTCAATTTCTTCACTGGTTATGGGTCTATTCAAGCTTTCTATTTCCTCCTGATCGAGTTTTGGAAGAGTGTGGGTGTTTAGGTATTTGTCCATTTCTTCCAGGTTGTCCAATTGGTTAGCATATAATTTTTCATAGTATTCCCTGATAATTGTATCTCTGAGGGATTGGTTGTAATAATTCCATTTTCATTCATGATTTTATCTGTTTGGGTCATCTCCCCTTTCTTTTTGAGAAGCCTTGTTAGAGGTTTGTCAATTTTGTTTATTTTTTCAAAAAACCAACTCTTGGTTTCGTTGATCTGCTCTACAGTTTTTTTAGATTCTATATTGTTTATTTCTGCTCTGATCTTTATTATTTCTCTTCTTCTGCTGGGTTTAGGCTGCCTTTGCTGTTCTGCTTCTATTTCCTTTAGGTGTGCTGTTCGATTTTGTATTTGGGATTTTTCTTGTTTCTTGAGATAGGCCTGGATTGCAATGTATTTTCCTCTCAGGACTGCCTTCGCTGCGTCCCAAAGCGTTTGGATTGTTGTATTTTCATTTTCATTTTTTTCCATATATTTTTTAATTTCTTCTCTAATTGCCTGGTTGAGCCACTCATTCTTTAGTAGGGTGTTCTTTAACCTCCATGCTTTTGGAGGTTTTCCAGTCTTTTTCCTATGGTTGATTTCAAGGTTCATTGCATTCTGGTCTGAAAGTATGCGTGGTATGATTTCAATTCTTGTATACTTATGAAGGGCTGTTTTGTGACCCAGTATGTGATCTATCTTGGAGAGTGTTCCATGTGCACTCGAGAAGAAAGTATATTCTGTTGCTTTGGGATGCAGAGTTCTAAATAGATCTGTCAAGTCCATCTGATCCAATGTATCAATCAGGGCCCTTGTTTCTTTATTGACCGTGTGTCTAGATGATCTATCCATTTCTGTAAGTGGAGTGTTAAAGTCCCCTGCAATTACCACATTCTTATCAATAAGGTTGCTTATGTTTATGAGTAATTGTTTTATATATTTGGGGGCTCCTGTATTCGGTGCATAGACATTAATCATTGTTAGCTCTTCCTGATGGACAGACCCTGTAATTATTATATAATGCCCTTCTTCATCTCTTGTTACAACCTTTAATTTAAAGTCTAGTTTGTCTGATATAAGTATAGCTACTCCAGCTTTCTTTTGGCTTCCAGTAGCATGATAAATAGTTCTCCATCCCCTCACTCTCAATCTAAAGGTGTCCTCAGGTCTAAAATGAGTCTCTTGTAGACAGCAAATAGATGGGTCTTGTTTTTTTATCCATTCTGATACCCTATGTCTTTTGGTTGGTGCATTTAGTCCATTTACATTCAGTGTTATTATAGAAAGATATGGGTTTAGAGTCATTGTGATGTCTGTATGTTTTATGCTTGCAGCGATGTCTCTGGTACTTTGTCTCACAGGATCCCCCTTAGGATTTCTTGTAGAGCTGGTTTAGTGGTGACGAATTCCTTCAGTTTTTGTTTGTTTGGGAAGACCTTTATCTCTACTTCTATTCTAAATGACAGACTTGCTGGATAAAGGATTCTTGGCTGCATATTTTTTCTGTTCATCACATTGAAGATCTCCTGCCATGCCTTTCTGGCCTGCCAAGTTTCAGTAGAGAGATCAGTCACGAGTCTTATAGGTCTCCCTTTATATGTGAGGGCACGTTTATCCCTTGCTGCTTTCAGAATTTTCTCTTTACCCTTGTATTTTGCCAGTTTCACTATGATATGTCGTGCAGAAGATCGATTCAAGTTACGTCTGAAGGGAGTTCTCTGTGCCTCTTGGATTTCAATGCCTTTTTCCTTCCCCAGTTAAGGGAAGTTCTCAGCTATTATTTCTTCAAGTACACCTTCAGCACCTTTCCCTCTCTTTTCCTCCCCTCGGATACCAATTATGCGTATATTATTTCTTTTTAGTGTATCACTTAATTCTCTAATTTTCCCCTCATACTCCTGGATTTTTTTCTCTCTCTTTTTCTCAGCTTCCTCTTTTTCCATAACTTTATCTTCTAGTTCACCTATTCTCTCCTCTGCCTCTTCAATCCGAGACGTGGTCATTTCCATTTTATTTTGCATGTCATTTAAAGCGTTTTTCAGCTCCTTCTGACTGTTCCTTAGTCCCTTGATCTCTGTAGCAAGAGATTCTCTGCTGTCTATACTGTTTTCAAGCCCAGTGATTAATTTTATGACTATTATTCTAAATTCACTTTCTGTTATAGTATTTAAATCTTTTTTGATCAGCTCATTAGCTGTTGTTATTTCCTGCAGATTCTTTTGAGGGGAATTCTTCCGTTTGGTCATTTTGGATAGTCCCTGGAGTGGTGCGGACCTGTGGGCACTTCCCCTGTGCTGTGGTGTATAACTGGAGTTGGTGGGCGGGGCCGCAGTCAGACCTGATGTCTGCCCCAGCCCACCGCTGGGGCCACAGTCAGACTGGTGTGTGTCTCCTCTTCCCCTCTCCTAGGGGCAGGATTCACTGTGGGGTGGCGTGGCCCGTCTGGGCTACTTGCACACTGCCAGGCTGTGGTGCTGGGGATCTGGCATATTAGCTGGGGTGGATCGACAAGTTGCACAGGGGCAGGCGGAGCAGGCTTAACTCGCTTCTCCTTTGGTGATCCACTTCAGGAGGGGCCCTGTGGCAGCGGGAGGGAGTCAGAACCACTGCCGGAGGGTGGCTCCACAGAAGCACAATGTTGGGTGTTTGCGAGGAGCAAGCAAGTTCCCTGGCAAGAACTGGTTCCCTTTGGGATTTTGGCTGTGGGATGGGCGAGGGAGATGGCGCTGGCGAGTGCCTTTATTCCCTGCCAAACTGAGCTCTGTTGTCCCGGGGCTCACCAACTCTCCCTCCCTTTGTCCTCCAGTCTTCCCGCTTTCTGAGCAGAGTTGTTAACTTATGACCTCCCCGATGCTAAGTCCTGCTTGCTGTCGGAACACACTCCATCTGGCCCCTCTGCTTTTGCAAGCCAGACTCGGGGGCTGTGCTTGGCAGGCAGGCTACCCCTATGCCCCAGCTCCCTCTCGCCAGTCCATGGAGCGCGCACCTCCTCGCAACCCTTCCTACCCTGTTCCGTGGGCCTCTCATCTGCGCTTGGCTCTGGAGACTCTGTTCTGGTAATCTTCTGGTGGTTTTCTGGGTTATTTAGGCAGGTGTAGGTGGAATCTAAGTGATCAGCAGGATGCGCGGTGTGCCCAGCGTCCTCCTATGCTGCTATCTTCCCCCCCTAGTAAGTGGAGTTTTAAAGTCCCCTGCAATTACCACATTCTTATAAATAAGGTTGCTTATGTTTGTGATTAATTGTTTTATATATTTGGGGACTCCCGAATTTGGCGCATAGACATTTATCATTGTTTGCTCTTCCTGATGGATAGACCCTGTAATTATTATATAATGTCACTCCTCATCTCTTGTTACAGCCTTTAGTTTAAAGTCTAGTTTGTCTGATATAAGTATGGCTACTCCAGCTCTTTTGACTTCCATTAGCATGATAGTTCTCCATCCCTTCACTTTCAATCTGAATGTGTCCTCAGGTCTAAAATGAGTCTCTTGTAGACAGCAAATAGATGGGTCTTGCTTTTAATGTATTTGTTACCCTATGTCTTTTGGTTGAAGCCTATAGTCCATTTACATTCAGTGTTATTATTGAAAGATATGGGTTTAGATTCATTGTGATGTCTGTAGGATTCATGCTTGTAGTGATTCCTCTGGTACTTTGTGCTCCTTGCAACACTTTACTCACAGAATCCCCCTTAGGATCTTTTGTAGGGCTGGTTTAGTGGTGACGAATTCCTTCAGTTTTTGTTTTTTTGGGAAGACCTTTTTCTCTCCTTCTATTCTAAATGACAGACTTGCTGGATAAAAGATTCTCGGCTGCATATTTTTTTCTTTTCATCACATTGAAGATTTCCTGACATTCCTTTCTGGCCTGCCAAGTTTCAGTAGATAGGTCTGCTAATTGTCTTATTGGTCTTGCTTTATATGTTAGAGCGTGTTTATTCCTAGCTGCTTTCAGAATTTTCTCTTTATCCTTGTATTTTGCCAGTTTCACTCTATGTCATGCAGAAGATTGAGTCAAGTTACATCTGAATGGAGTTCTCTGTGCCCCTTGGATTTCAATGCCTTTTCCCTCCCCAGATCAGGGGAGTTCTCAGCTATGATTTCTTCAAGTACACCTTCAGCCCTTTTCTCTCTCTCTCCCTCTTCTGGAATTCCTATTATACAGATATTGTTCCGTTTCATTGCATCACTTAGTTCTCTAATTCTCCCCTCATACTCCTGGATTTTTTTATCTCTCTTCTTCTCAGCTTCCTCTTTTTCTATAATTTATCTTCTAATTTACCTATTCTCTCCTCTGCCTCTTCAATCCAAACTGTGGTCGCCTCCATTTTATTTTGCACCTCATTTGTAGCATTTTTTAGCCCCTCGTGAGTATTTCTTAGTCCCTTTATCTCTGTAGCAATAGATTCTCTGCTGTCTTCTATATTTTTTTCAAGACCAGTGATTAATTTTATGACTATTATTCTAAATTCTTTTTCCATTATATTGCTTAAATCATTTTTGATCGATTCGTTAGCTGTGGCTACTTCCTGGAGTTTCTTTTGAGGAGAATTCTTCAGTTTCATCATTTTTGATAGTCCCTGGGGGGGAGACAAACTGCAGGGCACTTCCCTTGTGCTGTCTGGAGTAACTTGTGTTGGTGGGCAGGGCCAAAGTGAGACCCTATGTCTGTCCAAAGCCCATCACTGGGGTCACAGTCAGACTGGTGTGCACCTTATCTTTCCCTCTCCCAGGGGCAGGACTCACTGTGGAGTGGTGTGGCCCTGTTTGGGATACTTGCACCCTGCCAGGCTTCTAGTGCTGCTTTGATGGGATCTGGCATAGTACCTGGGATGGATCCGCAAGGTGCACGGGTGGGAAGGGCAGGCTTAACTCGCTTTGCCATCGGTGGTCTCCTGCAGGAGGGGCCCTGTAGCACTGGGAGGGAGGCCGACCAGTTGTAGGGATGGATCCCCAGAAGCACAGAGTTGGGTGTTTGCATGGTGCAAGTTCGGTGACAGGAACTGGTTCCCATTGGCAATTCAGCTGGGGGATGGGAGAGGGAGATGGTGCTGGCCAGAGCCTTTGTTCCCCGCTGAGCTGAGCTCTGTCTTCCAGGTCTCAGCACCTCTCCCTCCCGGTGTCCTCTTGCCCTCACACTCTCCTAGCAGAGCTGTTGACTTATAACATTCCGGATGTTAAGTGCTGCTGGCTGTCAGAACTCATGTAGTCTGGCACCTCCACTTTTGCAAGCCAGACTCAGGGATTCCGCCTTGCTGGGCAGGCTGCCCCTCCACTGCCCTGGCTTCCTCCCGCCAGTCCATGTAGCATGCACAGCCTCTCCGCCCTCGCTACCCTCTTCCGTGGGCCTCTTGTCTACACTTGGCTCCAGAGACTCTTTTCTGCTAGTCTTCTGGTGGTTTTGGGGTTATTTAGGCAGATATGGGTGGAATCTAAGTGATCAGTAGGAAGAGGTGAACCCAGCATCCTCCTACACCGCCATCTCTCCTGTTCCTATGTCTAGGATTTCAACACTCCTAACTTTGTGAAACAAGTTCTTAGGTGAAAGATGTTTCTCCACAGTGTTTTCACACAGTGTTGAGTATATGGCACTTTCCCTACGTAAACTATTTTTCAACTCACCCCCTTTTTCACTGAGTGAGAATGGTTTGAAAATCTGTGAGGGAAAGGATGAGGAAAGTGATACATACACGACTCTGGGAAAAATTACTGTGAATAAACCCTCTTTCAACAAATATTCAGTTTCATTTATTCAGAAGTGACAGAAAACTTATGCGGGGAACTATGAGAGAAGTGCTATATACTTAACTCTGTCAAAGAACACTGTCGTGAAGCCATCTTTCAACTAACATGTTGTTTCACTATAAGTGTTTGAGAACACTTGATGGGAACTATGAGGGAAGTGTCTTATACTCAACTCCATGAAACAACAGTGTGGTGAATTCATCTTTCAACTAACATATTGTTCCAGTGTTAGCAGTTATTGAAAACATTTGCAGGGAACTATGAGGAAAGTGATATCCACTCGATTGTGTGAAAAAATGTTGTGGAGAAACGATCTTTCAACTGATATCTGGTTTCTTTAAGTTAGAAGTGTTTGAAAACCTATGTGGGGTCTATGAAGAAAAAGCCATATACTCAACTCTGTGGAACAACTTTGTGGGGAAACAATCTTTCAATAACATGTTGTTTAACTAAGTATTGTTTGAAAACCTGTGCGGGAAACGGGGAAGTGCCATCTACTCCACAGTAAAGCGACACTGTGGAGAAGCCATCTTTCAACTAACATCCGGTTTCACCACATTAGAAGTCTTTGAAAACCCATGTGGGGTCTAGGCAAAAAGTGCCATATACTCGACTCTGTGAAACCAACACTGTGGTATAACCATATTCAAATTACCATCTTGTTACACTAAGTTAGAAGTGCTTGAAAATGTATTCTGGGAACTATGTGGAAAGTGACATATACTTGACTCTGAAAAAATTGTGGAGAAGCCATATTTTAACTAACATCTGGTTTCACTATGTTAAATATGTTTGAAAACTATGGGGGGGCCTATGCAGAAAGTGCTATATACTCAACTGTGTGATATAACACTATGGGGAATCCATCTTTCAACTAATATCTCAGAAGTGTTTGAAAACACTTGCAGGGTTTACACGCAAAGTGCCATATACCAGGGCTGTGAAACAGTGTGGTGGAACCATCTTTCAACTAACATCAGATTTCTCTGTGTTAAAAGGACTTGAAATTTATATGGGACCTATGCGGAAAGATCCATATGCTCAAATCTTTGATACACCAACTCTTTGTGGAAACCATCTATCAACTAAGATCCCTTTTCACTAAGAAGTGTTTGAAAATATTTGAGGGCCTTCATCGGAAGTGCCATACATTCAACTCTATGAAACACAGTGGGAAAAGATCTTCCAACCAACATCTTCTTTCACTAAGTTAGAAGTGTTTGAAAATCTATGCAGGGCCTACAAGGAAAGTGCCATATACTAAACTTTGTAAAACAGCACTGTGGTGAAATTATTTTTCAACCAACATTTAGTTTCACTTAGTGTTGTTTGAAAACAAATGCGGGGCCTATGTAGAACGTGCCATATACTCAACTCTGTGAAACAACACTGTGGGGAATCCATATTTGAACTAACATCTTGTTTCACTAAGTAGTGTTTGAAAACCCATGTGGGGAACCATGAGGAAAGTGCCATCTACTCAGCTCTGTCACAAAACAGTGTGGTAAAACCATTTTCAACTACCATCTGATTTCACAAATTAGGAGAGTTTGAATACTCATGCAGGGCCTAGCAGGAAGCGGCCATATACTCAACTCTGTGAAACAACATTGTTAGATAACCATCTTTCAGTTAACGCCTTGTTTCACTAAATTAGAAATGTTTGAAAACCTTTGTGGGTCATACACGGAATCTGCCATATACTCAACTCTATGAAACACTGTGGGGAAACCATCTTTCAACTATCATCTCATTTTACAAAGTTATAAATTTTTGCAAACCAATGCAGGGTCTATGTGCATAGTGCCATATACTCTGTGAAACAACCCAGTGTGGAAACCATTTTTCAACTAACATTTTGTTTCACTAAATTAGTTTTGTTTGAAAACCCAGGTGAGGAAGTATGAGGGAAGTACCATCTACTCAACTCTGTGAAACAACAGTGTGGTGATACCATCTTTCAACTACCATCGTACTTCACTAATTTAAAAGTGTTTGAAAACCCATGCAGGGCCTAGGAGGAAAGTGCCATATACTCAACTCTGTGAAACAACACTGTGGGATAACCATCTTTCAATTAACATCTTTTTTCTTTAAGTTAGAAGTGTGTGAAAACCAATGCTGGGAACTAGGTGGAAAGTGAAATATACTCGACTCTGAAAAAATACTGTGGAGAAACCATCTTTCAACTACCATCTTCTTTCACTAAGTTAAATGTGTTTGAAACCTTATGCGGGAATGATGTGGAAAGTGACCAACTGATCTTCAGAGTGAAAGCACCTTAACGTCCAGGAAAGGAGAGAAGCTGGGTAACCATCATTACATATATCAGCCAGGCAAACCTCAAGTACTCACAGAAAGGCAACATTTCCTTTGGTATATCAAAAAGCTGATTGCTCTTGGTTAGCACAGACCAGAGTCAGTGCTCATTGGTAATGTCCAGGCACTCACTATGTGAGTGACAGCCTCATTGCCCTTGCCTGGGACCCAAGATGTATTTATCAATATACCAAGGGAATTGGAAAGGCTACACGAGGGCCAAAGTTTCAATTTCCTTTGAGCATGGGATAAACCTGAAAATGAATATCTAGCTGCATATTCCTCTTGTCCCCTAAGTAAGGATAGCTCCCTCCCAATATCTCTGACCCTGACTTCACATGAAAATTCCTTCTGGGTATCTTGAAATACCCTGGGCTTACCTTTGTCAACATAGTACTGAATGGCAATTTTTGAAGGCCCTGTGATGCAATGTATCCCAGAGTGACAAGAACTTGGCTAGAGTCCCTAGTTAAAAGTAGAGAAAATGTCTCTGAGACACTGTCCCTGAATTGACGAAAGGGAGAACTTACCTTGGAAAAGAGTAAAAGGATGGAGAAAGACACACACAGGCCAAAGTTGTTTATTACAAAAGAGAATGTGCTATAGAAAAAAAGGAAGCAACTAGCACAATATCCTGGCTAGATATTTGTGTCAGGAGTAAGAATAATCTGTGAGATAAGACAAAAAGAAATCTTCACTGTGCCTTCAGAAAGATGTGGAAAGTTTTTGGCATTGGCCTTTTCCCCCTGTCCTTCCAGGAAGTAATGATTCATAGTTAGCAGGTTCTGGTTTGGGACAGATCCTCAAGTATTTGGAAAGTGGCTCTTGTGCATTACTCTTTGAATGGGCTGTTTCAACCCATAGCAGGTCCTGAGGAATACTGCAAATGGGTGAACTATCTGCTCTAGAGAATGAAAGCATCTGTAGCAGCCAGTGGTTGGAGTTCTGCTGTCTAACAATTATCATGCCAACTCCATCCTTTCAAGCACCAAGTCATCAGTGACAGGATGTCAATCAATCCTTTTGTATATCAGAAACTTATTGCTATCAGCAAGGGAGCAGAATGGGAGCTCTGCATCAATCCTGCTTATTCACTGAATTATTGACAGGCCCACTCTTCCTGGTGGGAACCAATATATAATTAGAAAAACAGCAAGGGATGGGGTGCCTGGGTGGCTCAGTCAGTTAAGTGGCTGACTCTTGATTTTGGCTCAGGTCATGATCTCACAGTCATGAGTTCAAGCTCTGCAACAGGCTTTGCAGTCACAGTGTGCAACCTGCTTCAAACCTTCTGTCTCCCTGTCTCTGTTTCTGTCTCTGTCTCTATCTATCTCTCTCTATTCAAAATAAATAAACATTAAAAAAAGAACAGCAACATAATGGGAATGGACATATGGATGGCCAAAGTTTTTCATTTCCTATGAAAGTGGGATCAAGCTGAGAAAAAAATGAATAGCATATTATATTGAAATTCATGGCTTTTTTTCAGAATAAGAGCACTTCTGCACTGAGGAAAGGGAAAAATACCACTGGTTCTAGCTGGGAACCCAGTCCAGAGGAAGCCTTCTTCTGAAATTCAAATGAGAATGGGATAAAACTGAAAAGGTAACATAACTCATTGTTTCCTTGTTACAGAAGAAGGGCTGTGTTTCTCCCAACTCCTACGGGCCTGCCTACACGCAAACATTCTGTGCTGGGCACCTTCAAATGCCCTATGTTTCCTGATGTACACATAGTTCTACACACAATTGGTGACAGGCACCATAACCCAATGTATTCCAGAGTCCAGACAATTTGACCCAACTCCTCAGTTAAAATGAGAGTGGTCTTTGCAAATGGCACCATTTCTCTTATGGGGCTTGCTGAACAATTTTGACTTAGTTATTTGTTATATATGCATTTTTTCCTCAGACCTATCATTCAGACACATGTAGGGCCAATGCTGTGGCTAGAGTTATGGTTAGGGTGAGGACAATGGTAAAGACTTATCTGCTGGAAGTGTGAAGGCATAGACAGAAGGCTCAGTTGATGGTAAGTGACAGTGTGAGGGTCAGCCTTAGGGTCTGTCTGCTGCTGATGGGGTGGATTACATTTAGGTTTTCAGAGTACCATACTCCCTGGCTCCATCCTGATCTTTGCAACCGGCACCATTTCTTCTTGTGGGTCTGACTGAGCCATCTCGAGTCAGTCATTGGCCCAAATCCATTGTTTCCTTTGTCTTGTGATTTGGGCTTGGGTAGGGATGGAGCTATAATGAGGGATAGGTTTGGGGTCTGGGAGATAGTCGGGGTCTATCCTCCAGCAGTGCGCAGCCCTCCCCAGAGAGCTCAGTTGAGGGGAAAAACTAAGGGTAAGGGTAAGGCTTAGTCTTTGGTCCCAGCAGCTAAGCTGATTGTGTGGCTTAGAGTCAGGTTTTTGCATAAAATCTTACTTTCTAGCTCCAACCTCATGGCAAACAGCACAGGTTGCCACTTTGTCCCCAGAGGCATCAGCTGCAATCAGTCTTGTGTCCCAAATCCATTGTTTCCTGACACTTGAAATGTGGGCCTGGGAGGACCACATCCATGAGAAAGGTTAGGGCTAAGGCCCAGGAAACAGTAAGGCTCTATCTGCCAGCAGGGCACAATGCCCTCTCAGGAGAGGTCATTTGAGGGTGAGGGTTAGTGTGAGTGTCAGCCAAAGTGTTAGGGTGCAAAGGCTGGACTGATGTTGTGAGGTCTGGTTAGATTTTCAGTCCAAATCATTTTCTTTGGCTCCGTCTCAGTCACAGCAAGGGGCATGGATTCCTTTGTGTTCCTGGCTGAATAATTTTGTGATGGTCATGTATCCTGAATCATTTTCTTCCTCAGACATAGAAATGGCACGAGGTTAGAACGAGTGCCAGTGCTAGAAGTAGGGTTTGGGCCCAGGAAATGGTAGGGGCCAATGTGCCAGCAGGGAGAAGCCCTACCCAGAGGACTGAACTGAGTTCGATGGTAAGGGTGAAAGTCAGGCTTAAGGTTTACATTCAGGGACTAGGCTGCAGGCATGGATTAGGGTTAGGGTTTTGCTCTGAATCTCACTGTCACACTTGATCCATTCATTCAAAACAGCATTGATTCCTACTATGTACCTAGCTGAATAATCTTGCATAAGATCTCTGTCCCAAAATTGTTGTTTCCTCAGATCTGGAATCTGGAACCAGGTAGGGCCAGAGCCATGGCTAGGGTTAGGATTAGAGCCCATTAGATGATAGGAGACTATCCACCAGCAGTTCAGAACCTTCCCTAGAGGGCTAAGTTGAGGGAGAGTTTGGGGGTGTGGGTCATACATAGGATTCAGTTCAGGGGCTATTGTGATAGTGGGGGGGTAGGATAAAGTTCTCCCTCAGAAACAAATTCTCTGGCTCCATCTTGATTTGGGAAATGGCCCTATTTTTTTTTTTTCTGTGTTTGGGGCAGAGTAATCTGGCTTCAGTCATTTGCCCCATTTATTTTGCTATCTCTGATATGAGTTTTGGGCCTGTGTAAGGCCAGAGCGATGGCTAGGGTTAGGTTTAGGGACTGGGGGATGGTAGCAGCCTGTTCACAGTAGTGTGGCTCACTCCCCAAAGGGCTGAGCTGAGGGCGAGTGTTATGGCGAGGGTGGGCTTATGTATCATGTTCACTACTAGGGTGATGATGAGGGTTAGTGTAGGTGTTTGCCCACAATCCTATGCACAAGTTCCATCCCTGTCGTTGCAAACAACAAAACTATTCCATTCCTGGCTAAGTAATCTTGTGTTAGTCATGTTTTCCAAATTCCTTGCTTGGTCAGGCCTGGGATTCAGGCTTGGGTAGGAACAGAGTGATGATTAGGCTTAAGCTTAGGGCCCAGCAGATAGTAATGTTTTAACCAGCTGCATAGTGGAATCCCCACAGAAGACTGAGTTGCGGGAAAAAGTCAGGATTTGCGACAGGCTTTGGTTTTAGGTGTCAGGCCTAGGCTGATTATGTGATGTAGGTTTAGGATTTAGCTCAGAATCCTACTGTTTGGCTGCACTTGGTCATTGCAAAAGGCACCAAAAGGCCAAGTCATCTCACATTAGTCATGTGTCCCAAATCCATTGTTTCCTCAGAACTGGCATATAGCCTCTATTAGAGTCAGAGCCATGGTTTGGGTTAGGGTTAGTGCATGGAAAAAGCCTACTTGGAAGGCTCAGTTGAGAGAGTTTGTTAGTGTGAGGGTCAGCCTTAGAGTCAGGTTCTGCAGTGAAGAATACTCCATCCAGCATGGGTAACATTCAGAATACGAGGAGAATTTCCCAGACTACCAAAAAACTAAACAGTGCACAATCACTAAGCCAGATCTTCAAGAAATATTAAAAGAGACACTTTCAGTGGAATGGAAAAGTGAAAAGTGTCAGTATAGTGGTATGAAACACAAAGCAATGAAATGAATTTTTCTTTAAATAAACCAGTTATGCAACTCACAAAAAAGGGTATAAAACATAATATGTGCCTCAAACATGTGGAGGAAAGGAGAAAATGGGGGATACAGTTAAATGATGATCAACTTAATGTAGACAGCTATATATAGTAGAGGTTATATACACACAAAATGTTACCATATATCAAAAAGCTGTAATAAATGTGCAAAGAATTAAGATATGGGAATCCAAATGTATCACTGAAGAAAATCAGCAAATCATGACAGAGAGAATGTCAAGAAAAGGATCAGAGAGTATCTTCATAAAAATTCACAAAACAAGTAATAAAATGACAATAGATATGTATCTATCAATAATTACTTTGAATGTAAAACGGCTAAATGATCCAATCGAAAACAAAGGGAAGCATATTGGATTAAAAAAAAGAAAAGATCATCCACACGCTGCCTACAAGAGATCCATTTTATACCTGAAAACACCTGCAGATGAAAAGTGAGAAGATGGAATAGTCCTACAAATGATTGTCAGAAGAAGGCTGGAATAGTAATTCTTATATCAGATGAAATAGAGTTTAGGCAAAAAGTGTAACAAGAGGCAAAAAGGACACTATGTTATAATGAAGGGGACAATCCAGCAAGAAGATAAAACAATTGTAAATATTTACGCACCCAAGTTGGAAACATCCAAACACATTAAACAGTTAATAACCAATGAAGAAAATAATAGACAATAATACAATACTATAGGGGACTTTAACACCCCGTTTACAACAATGGACAGATTATCTAAACAGAAAATAAAGAAGGAAACATGGCTTTGAGTAACACACTGGCTCAGATGAACTTAACAGATATATTCAGATCATTCCATTCTAAACATATTTACAAGTGCACATGTGACATTCTCAGAACACATCACATGTTAGGTCACAAAATATATCTCAAAAATTCAAAAATAATGAAGTCATTCCATGCATCTTTTGTGACCACAATGCTATGAAACGAAGTCAACCACAAGAAAAAATCTGGACAGATGACAAATACATGGAGGTTAAATAACATGCTACTAAACAATGAGTGTGTCAGTCATGAGAGAAAAGAAAGAAGAAGAAGAAGAAATTTCTAAAGTGCATGAAAAAATCCAAAATCTATAAAAGACCAAAAGCCTATAATCCAGTGAAGAAATGAGCAAAAGACATGAAGGGACACTTGTCCAAAGAAGACATCTACATGGCTGACAGACACGTGAAATGATGCTCAACACCACTCATCATTAGGGAAATACAAACCAAAACCACAATGAGATACAACCTCACACCTGTCACATTGCTTAAAATTAACAACTCAGGCAACAACAGATGATGGCACAGATGTTGAGAAAGGGGAACTCTTTTTGCACAGCTGTTGGGAATGCAAACTGGTGCAGCCACTCTGGAGAATAGTATGGAATTTCCTCAAAAAAAAATTAAAAATAGAACTGCTCTATGACCCAACAATTGCAATACTAAGTATTTATCTAAAGGATACAAAATGCTAATTTGAAGGGGCACATGCACCCCAGTGTTTATAGCAGCACTATTGACAATTGCCAAAGTATAGAAAAAGCCCAAATGTCCATAGACTGATAAATGGATAAAGAAGACGTGGTATATATCTGCAATGGAATATTACTCGGTGATCAAAAAGAATGTAGTCTTGCCATTTGCAATGTGTATGGGACTAGAGTGTATTATGCTAAGCGAAAGTAGCCAGTCAGAGAAAGACAAATATATGATTTCACTCCTGTGTGGAATTTAAGAAACATAACAGATGAACCCAGGGGAAGGGAAGGATGAAGAAGATAAAAAAAAAAAAAAAAAGGAGACAAACCATTAGAGTCTCTTAAATACATAGAACAAAGTAAGGGTTGCTGGTGGAGTGTTCGGTAGAGGGGGTGGGCTAACTAGGTGATGGGTGTTAAGTAGGGCTCTTGTTGGGTTGAGCACTGAGTGTTACACGTCAGTGATGAATCACTAAATTCTGTTCTTGAAATCATTATTATACTATATGTTAACTAACTTGGATTAAACTTTTTAAAATGTTCAATGAAAACAATGAGAATGAAAAAATAATGGTCCAAAACTGCTGGATGCAGCAAAACCGATTCTAAGAGGGAAGTTATAACAAAACACACCTACCTCACGGTTCAAGAGAAATATCAAATAAACAACCTAATCTTGCGCCTAAAGAAGCTAGAAAAAGAACAAACAAACCTAGAATCAGTAGAAGAAAAGGAATAATTAAGATTGGAGTACATATAAATGTTATAGAAACCTACAAATGAAAGAAAGGAAGAATAAAAGAAAGAAAGAAAGAAAGAAAAACAATAGAAGGGATAAATGAAATCAGAACCTGGGTCTTTTAAACAACCAATAAAATTGATAAACCTCTAGCCAGACTCCTCATGGAAGAAAAAAGAAGAAAGAAAGAAAGAAAGAAAGGCATAAAATACATAAAATCATGAAGTGGAATCACAGTGTATATTTGGTTATTTCATTGGGTAAACTTTTTTTTCCGTTTTAACTGGTAAACCCCCTCCATATCTATAAATATACATTTATATTTGTTTTCATTTTTTTACTCATCATATGGAATAAACTTCACCTGCTGACAGTTCCCTCACAATTACACAGAAACGAGAACAAGTAACTGTAGAAGGAGGAATGCTCTCTATTATTTTCCTTAAAAAAAAAAATAACAGAATGGCTTCACCAGTTTGCATTCTGACTAGCATTACAAGAGTGTTTCCATTTATCCATATCCTCACAAACAACTGTTATTTCTCGTTTTGTTAATTTTAGCCACTCTGAGGGCTGTGAGGTGGTATCTCATCATGGTCTTATAGAGTGATGTTGAACATTTTTCATGTGTCGGTTATCCATGTGGAAGTCTTCTTAGGAAAAGTGTCTAAGCATGTCTTCTTCCCATTTAATAACTGGGCTGTTTGGTTTGTGGGTGTTGATTTTGATAAGTTGTTTCTAGATTTTGGACACTAACCCTTGATCGCATATGTCGCTTGCAAATATCTTTTTCCATTCCATTGGCTGCTTTTAGTTTTAGTTCATTCTGTTCATTCTGTTTCCATTCCATTGGCTGCTTTTAGTTTTAGTTCATTTTAGTTTCCTTCATTCTGCAGAAGCTTTTTATTTTGGTGAGAATATTACTCAGCCATCAGAAGGAATGTAATCTTGCCACTTGCAACTATGTGGATGGAACTAGAATGCATCATGCTAAGCAAAATCAGTCAATTTGAGAAAGACAAATGTACTATTTCACTCGTATGCAGAATTTAAAGTATGGGAAAGTGAGGAAGAGAAGAAAGGAAAACCCTTAATAGACAACAAAGTGAGGGCTGATGGAGGGAGATAGGGGAGAGATGGGCTAGATGACTGATGGTCATTAAGGAGGGCACTTGCTATGATGAGCCCTGGATGTTGTATGTAAGTGATGAATCACTGAATATTACTTCTGAAACCAATATGTTAACTAACTACAATTTAAATTAAAAACAGGAAAAAAATCTTAACAGCCCATTCACTTGATCACGGTCCATTAAAGGGTTTTAAGGGTGTGAGATTCTGTATGACACCACCATTGTAAATGACTGTATCATGTCCTGCTGCAGACGAAACAGATCCTTTCCATCTGAGGAGTTGTCCCATTCTGGGCTCTTAGAGTCAAAGCAGAGATGACATATGCCTATATGAATTCTTTGTGCAAACCTCTAATCACTGTCTTTGGTTTCTGGAATCAGACCACTCTCACCGGAATCAAAGTTGATGGCAGCTGAAATCATGACAGCAATCACCCTCCAGTAAAAGAGTTGAGGCCCCTCTCACTACTGAAAAATGAGTGCCCTTATCTCTAATGCACAACAAGGGCTCTCATGTCGGGAGTTTGGTGAAATACTTTGGCTGGTCTGGTGGATGAGAAATTCCACAAATTCCATTGTCCTATTTTCACTTTTCTAATGATGAGTGAGGCTTGACATTCATCACTTACATCCATTTCCAAAATGTAGCCACTGTTCTCAGTTCTGGGGTGAACCTGCTCAACACACTCTCCTCGACATCCCCATGGGATGCAGACTGTGATACATGTTAAGCCAGGAAACTTCATTCCTTGTGAAACCTCTAAGCTGTTAGTTACTGGCTTCTAACAAACATAACACAGTCGGAGTGATGGGGGTTCATTTTCAAGAATTCATGACACAAATTGTCAGTTTCTTCATACTTGCTTTGTTCTGTGTTTGTTCTATGTCTCTTTATGACTCTCTACTCCTCTCTCCATCTCTCTATCCTTCCCTTCTCTCTCTCTCTCTTTCTCTATGATCTCCATCTTCATGTCCTCCCTCTGTCTCTCCTGTACCCCTGGACATGGGGAATCAAGTACTTAATATAGACTACCATATGAGAATCCTATACAAGAGAAAAACAAACAAGTTCCCAGGTCAAAAGATTGAAATAGTCTCTAAGTTCAAAATGAATTCTGACATTTCTATGTGAGTGACCTTGGGAGTAAAGTATTATCCTGTTGAGTCTCATTTGAAACCACAGTCCTGGCTTCATAAAGACTTTGAGACAGTGTCACACACCTATGCTGTGCCTGGATTCCTCTCCCACAAAAATTATGAGCAATTAAATATTTGTAGTTTCAAGATTCAAGGTTTTTGGGTAATGCTGTCAGAGAGGAATGAATAACTAACAGTCTATTAGACCCCAGAATCTGGTCTATGCTCTGCTTCCTCCCGGCCTCTCAGGATCCCACAGCCACATTTTCCACCTTTATCACGTTTTCTGGGTCAACTCAATTATGTATCCTACTCTCTACACCACCAACAATCTTCTTTCCGATGCACTTCGTACATTTGCAGTATGTTTCCCTCTTATCCTGCAGGCTCCAGCAAATGTCACCTCAGTGAAGCCTCTCATACACTCCAGTGACTCACCTGCCTGTCCTCACAGCACACTCATGATTTTCACTATTACAGTTCCTGCCTTTATTTCCCACATATTCTGTCTTTCATACTTTGGTTCATCTCCACTCCAGACTGACGACCTGGCAGGCAGGGACTACTTTATCATTGCAAGCCTTACACTTAGGCCCACCAGATCCTCTAGCCCAAGGTGAGTACTTGGAGCAGTTACAGAAGGAACAAAGATAAGGACCGTGGAACACTCCATCTAGATTTGACCGGCTTATTCTGTGGAGGTAACTGCAATAGGGGATACATGTTATACCTGAGGCAGGGGAAATCCAGAATAACCTCTGCATGACCTTTCCCTGGTTCAGTTTCTCCAGCAAAACTCAGTGGGTATCACTAAAACAGGAGGTTACCTGTTCTCTGGTGTCCAGCACTAGCACTGTAACTAGAGGCAGAAAAGCCACCAAATAATATCAGCATCTTTACATGACTGACATGAAGGCAATGGTCCTTTAAGGTCCCATGTTATAGCTCAAGACCTACAGGCCCCAGGGCTGTGCAAGGGATATCAGGATTCTGCCAGTCCCCTTTCTGTCTCCATCCCCAGTTTATCCTCTTTATTCATGAGGCATCCTCATGTCAGCCAATAAAATGACTCCCCTATTACAAAATGATGACCCTGGGCATCCAATAAGGTCTTGTATTGTACTTGGACTCTAGACTCAGTGTACCATGCTGTGACTTGTTTTTCTCTACCCCAATTCCTCACCAACCCAAGTCCCCAAGTCTCTCTAGGCCCTGAAAGGCTTCCAACAACTATAAGCATTGCTCTAATATATCAGAACACAGTGAGGCATTGATGGAGAGCCAGGGCCAATTGACACTTTATGATTATATTGAACTCTGGAGAAACCCTTTGGTAACACAGCACTATACAGAAGAAAACTGAAGCCTTTCCTTATGTAGTATTGTCTCAACAAAAGGGAGTTAGCTCATCATAATTCCAGGAGCGCACAGAGTTGGGCTGCAGGACCATAGTCCTTTCCTCTGGAGTTTGAGCCAAGGGTGGCCCTGGGTCCAGAAGAAACCTATGAACTTCAGGAATCCCTTGCTCATCTTTGGACTTTGAGCATGCAGCTATGAAAATGGATGCTACTGCCCCATGGTAGAGCTCTCTCAAACCTCTTTCTTCTTTCTCACTTGTCACTTCCCCAGTGTCCACTCTTTCTTGAACACACCTTCAGTATGTGTGTACCAGTGCACATGTGGGGATTTGTATTATAAAATGACCCCACATGGAGAGCAAGTGGGCATGATTCCTCCCAGAATATTAAAGTCTCTAATTTCTAAAGCAAACATGATGGGAGGCGTTTGAGCCATGGCCTAAAAAGGCAGAGCCCAGCTTTATCCTCTGGACTCTTCCCACCTCCTGTGATCTGGGCCAGTCCTTTCTCTTGATCACATCAGTCAAACCATTGTGCAGTAAGAGATTGGATACATAACTACAAACGCCAGTTCTCAAGTGGATGTGATGTCAGGCTCCATTAACACTGGATGGGGTGTCATGTGGGGAGTACTCAGCCACATGTGTATACTTTATAGAGTACCGCTTTATTTTAGACAGGCATAAAACCCTGCATAAAACAGACAAATGTTTGGAGCCAATGAAGAAAAATCATGTCTGTGTCCACCACCAGGTACGCGGGACATCGCTAACTCTACAGCGCATGACTGTGCTCCCTGCCTTATGAGGAATGGTAATGCAACAAAGACTCTACTCAAGAGGTAGGTCTGAAGCAACCACCCCACCCCACTGCCACCTACTCTTCCCAGAATAGAGGACATAGATGTCAACCAGGCAGAAGCACTATATCTCAGAATCATACAATCTGCTTCCACACTTTCCTCAGCTGCTAGGCATACAGAGATCTGTCCTTCAGAAGGACATAGATCCTTTCCAAAATCACACAGTGCTCCAATGGTGAAATTCTTGCTTTGCTTAGGGTTATATTTGGGCACCTGTCCAAGAAAAAGTGGCACAAACAGGATACAGATGTGTCTCTTCTTTTTCATTTAAACACAATCTGGATGTGCCTAGTGCCTAGTGTATCCCTGATCATGGGCTGCCCACCATGGGATATGCCATGTCATTGACCTCCCTGCTTTAGCACCTTAGTATATGATTTCCTTTTTTAAAACTTACAAAAGCAGAATCTATATGTCATGCATTACAGTGTGGATAGAACACCAAGTCATTTACATAAAAATTAATTGATCCTGAAATAAATTTCTTTAATTATAAAATAAATGCAGATAAACTAGAACTGGTATGCTGAGATATATTTTATTTTTGATCAAGTAATTAAAATGTTTTATAGAGGCGCCTGGATGGCTCAGTTGGATAGGTGTCCGACTCGGCTCAGGTCATGATCTCATGGTTCGTGAGTTTGAGCCCCGCATCGGGCTCTGTACTGACAGCTCAGAGCCTGTAGCTTGCATTGGATTCTGTGTCTCCCTCTCTCTCTTCCCTTCCCCACTAATGCTCTGTGTCTCTCTGTCTCTCTTGTTTTAAATTTAATTTTATTCTTTTAATTTACATCCGAATTAGCATACAGTCAAACAATGATTTCAGGAGATTTTTAATACCCCTTACCCATTAGCCCAGACCCCTCCCACAACCCCTCCAGTAACCCCCTGTTTGTTCTCCATATTTAAGAGTCTCATGTTTTCCCCCTCCCTGTTTTTATATTATTTTTGCTTCCCTTGCCTTCTGTTCATCTGCTCTGTGTCTTAAAGTCCTCATGAGTGAAGTCATATGATATTTGTCTTTCTCTGACTCACTAATTTCCCTTAGCATAATACCCTATAGTTCCATCCATGTAGTTGCAAATGGCAAGATTTCATTCATTTTGATTGCTGAGTAATACTCCATTATATATATATATATATATACACACACACACACATACACACACACACACACACACACCACATCTTCTTTATCCATTTATCCATGGATGAACATTTGGGCTCGTTCCATACTTTGGCTATTATTGATAGTGCTGCTATAAACATGGGGATGCGTCTGTCCCTTTGAAACAGCATACTGGTATCCCTTGGATAAATACCTAGTAGTGCAATTTCTGGGTTGTAGGGGAGTTTTATTTTTAATTTTTTGAGGAACCTCCATACTGTTTTCCAGAAATGATGCACCAGTTTGCATTCCCACCATCAGTGTAAAAGAGATCCTCTCTCTCTACATCCTTGCCATCATCTGTTGTTGCCTGAGTTATTAATGTTAGCCATTCTGACATGTGTGAGGTGGTTTTGACTTGTATTTCCCTGATGATGAGTGATGTAGAGCATTTTTTCATGTGTTGGTTTGCCATCTTCTTTGGAGAAGTGTATATTCATGTCTTTTGCCCATTTGTTCACTGGATTATTTGTTTTTTGGGTGTTGACTTTGATAAGTTCTTTATAGATTTTGGATGCTAACACTTTATATGATGTGTCATTTGCAAATTTCTTCTTCCATTCCGTCAGTTGCCTTTTACTTTTGCTGATTGTTTCCTTCACTGTGCAGAAGCTTTTTATTTTGATGAGGTCCCAATAGTTCATTTTTGCTTTTAATTCCCTTGTCTTTGGAGATGCATCAAGTAATGAATTGCTGTGGCTGAGGTCAGAGAGGTTTTTTCCTGCTTTCTCCTCTAGGGTTCTGATGGTTTCCTGTCTCACATTCAGGTCCTTCATCCATTTTGAGTTTTTTTTGTATGGTGTAAGAAAGTTGTTCAGGTTCATTTTTCTGCATGTCACTGTTCAGTTTTCCCCGCACCACTTGCTGAGGAGACTGTCTTTGTTCCATTGGAACAATGGTTTGCTTTCTCAAAGATTAGTTGGCCATATGTTTGTGGGTTCATTTCTGGGTTCTCTAATGTGTTCCATTTATATGAATGTCTGTTTTTGTGCCAGTTCCATACTGTCTTAATGATTACAGCTTTGTAATACAGCTTGCTGTCCGGGATTGTGATGCCTCCTGATTTGGTTTTCTTTTTCAAGATTGCTTTGGATATCTGGGGTATTTTCTGGTTCCATACAAATTTCAGGAATGTTTGTTCTAGCTCTGTGAAGAATGCTGGTGTAGATTACTTTGGGTAGTATTGACATTTTAACAATATTTGTTCTTCCTATCCAGTATCATGGACTATTTTTCCATTTCTTCTTCAATTTCTTTTATAAGCTTTCTATAGTTTTCAGTGTATACATTTTTCACCCCTTTGGTTAGATTTATTCCTAGATGGTATTTGGTTCAATGTAAGTGGGATAGATTCCTTGATTTCTCTGTTTCTTCATTGTTGATGTATAGGAATGCAACTGATTTCTGTGCATTGATTTTATATCTTGCAACATTGCTGAATTCATGAATCAGTTCTAGAAGTTTTTTGGTGGAATCGTTTGGGTTTTCCATATAGAGTATCATGTCATCTGCGAAGAGGGAATGTTTGACCTCCTTCTGGACGACGTGGATGCCTTTTATTTCTTTGTTTTGTCTGATTGCTGAAGCTCAGTGCTCCAATGCTATGTTGAATAACATTGGTGAGAGTGGACATCCGTGTCTTGTTCCTATCCTTAGGGGAAAAGCTCTCAGTTTTTCCCCATTGAGGATGATATTAGCATTGGGTCATTCATATTCCTTCTATCCCTACTGTCTTGAGGGTTTTTATCAAGAAACGATGCCGTATTTTGTCAAATTCTTTCTCTGCATCTATGGAGAAGATCATATGGTTCTTGTCCTTTTATTGATGTGATGAATCACATTGATTGTTTTGCGGATATTTAACCAACCCTGCATCCCAGGTATAAATCCCACTTGGTCGCGGTGAATAATTTTTTTTAATGTATTGTTGGATCTGGTTGGCTAACATCTTGTTGAGGATTTTTGCATCCATGTTCATCAGGGAAATTGGTCTATAGTTCTCCTTTTTAGTGGGGTCTCTGGTTTTGGAATCAAGGTAATGCTACCTTCATAGAAAGAGTTTGGAAGTTTTCCTTCCATTTCTATTTTTTTTTTTTTTTTGGAACAGCTTCAAGAGAATAGGTGTTAACACTTCCTTAAATGTTTTCTAGAATTCCCCTGGAAAGCCATCTGGCCCTGGACTCTTGTTTTTGGGAGATTTTTGATTACTAATTCAATTTATTTACTGGTTATTGTCCTTTCCTAATTTTCTATTTCTTCCTGTTTCAGTTTTGGTAGTGTATATGTTTCTAGGAATTTGTCCATTTCTTCTAGTTTGCCCATTTTATTGGCATGTAATTGCTCATAATATTCTCTTATTATTGTTTTTATTTCTGCTGTGTTGGTTGTGATCTCTCCTCTTTCATTCTAGATTTTATTTACTTGGGCCCTTTCCTTTTTCTTTTTGATCAAACTAGCTATTGGGTTATCAATTTTAATTCTTCCAGAGAACCATCTTCTGGCTTCATTGATCTGTTCCACTGTTCGTTTGTTTGTTTTGATTTCTATAGCATTAATTTCTGCTCTAATCTTTATTTCCTGTGTTCTTCTGGTTTGGGGTTTTATTTGCTGTTCTTTTTCCAGCTCTTTAAGGTATAAGGTTAGGTTGTGTGTCTGAGACATTTCTTCCTTCTTTAGGAAGGCCTGGATTGCTATATACTTTCCTCCTATGACAACTTGCTGTGTCTCAGAGGTGTGTGTGTGTGTGTGTGTGTGGTGTTATCATTTTCTTTGGCTTCCATGTACTTTTAATGTCCTCTTTAACTTCTTGGTTAGTCCATTCATTCTTTAGTAGGATGTTCTTTAGTCTCCATGTATTTGTTATCTTTCCAAATTCTTTCTTCTGTTTGATTTCAAGTTTCATAGTGTTGTGGTCTGAAAGTATGCAAGGTATGATCTCGGTCTTTTTGTACTTGTTAAGGGCTGATTTGTGTCCCACTATGTGGTCTATTGTGGAGAATGTTCCATGTGCTCTGGAGAAGAATGTATATTCTGCTGCTTTAGGATGAAATGTTCTGTATATATCTGTTAAGTCCACCTAGTCCAGTGTGTCATTCAAAACCATTGTTTCCTTCTTGATTTTTTATTAGATGATCTGTCCATTGTTGTAAGTGGGGTGTTGAAGTCCCCTACTATTATGGTATTACTATTGATGAGTTTCTTTATGTTTGTGATTAATTGATTTATATATTTGGGTGCTTTCACATTTGGCACATAAATTCTTACAATTGTTAGATCTTCTTCGTGAATAGACCCCTTAATTGTGATATAATGCCCTTCTTCATCTCTTGTTACAGTCTTTATTTTAAAGTCTAGATTGCTTAATATAAGTATGGCTACTCCAGCTTTCTTTTGTTGACTATTAGCATGATAAATGGTTCTCAATTCCCTTACTTTCAATCTGAAGGTGTCTTTAGGTCTAAAGTGTGTCTCTTGTAAATAGCATATAGACAGATCTTGTTTTCTTATCCATTCCTTTACCCTATGTCTTTTGATTGGAACATTTTGTCCATTGACGTTTAGAGTGAGTACTGAAAGATATAAATTTATTGCCATTATGTTACTTGTAGAATTGGAGTTTCTGGTGCTGTTCCCTGGTCCTTTCTAGTCTTTGTTGCTTTTGGTATTCACTCATTCATTCATTCATTCATCTTCTCTCCCCTCAGAGTGACCCCCTTAAAATTTCTTGCAGGGCTGGTTTAGTGGTCACAAACTCCTTTAATTTTTGTTTGTCTGGGAAAATTTTTATCTCTCCTTCTCTTTTGAATGACAGCCTTGCTGGATAAAGAAATCTTGGCTTATTTTTCTGATTCAGCTCATTGAATATATCCTACCACTTCTTTCTGGCCTGCCATGTTTCTGTGGATAGATCTGCTGCAAACCTGATCTGCCTTCCCTTATACGTTAAGAACATTTTTCCTTTGCTGCTTTCATGATTCTTTCCTTGCCTGAGTATTTTGTGAATTTGACTATGATATGCCTTGTTGATATTCGGTTTTTGTTGAATCTACTGGGAGTTCTCTGTTATTCCTTGATTTTGATGTCTGTGTCTTTCCCCAGGTTAGGAAAGTTTTTCACTATGATTTGTTCACATAACCTTTTACACCTATTTCTCTCTCTTCATCTTCTGGGACCCCTATGCATCTGATGTTTTTCCTGTTTAACAAGTCACTGATTTCTCTAATTCTTTTTTTTTTTATAATATATGAAATTTATTGTCAAATTGGTTTCCATAAAACACCCAGTGCTCATCCCAAAAGGTGCCCTCCTCAATACCCATCACCCACCCTCTTCTCCCTCCCACCCCCCATCAACCCTCAGTTTGTTCTCAGTTTTTAACAGTCCCTTAAGCTTTGGCTCTCTCCCACTCTAACCTCTTTTTTTTTTCTTTTTTCCTCCCCCTCCCCCATGGGTTCCTGTCAAGTTTCTCAGGATCCACATAAGAGTGAAACCATATGGTATCTGTCTTTCTCTGTATGGCTTATTTCACTTAGCATCACACTCTCCAGTTCCATCCACGTTGCTACAAAAGGCCATATTTCATTTTTTCTCATTGCCACGTAGTATTCCATTGTGTATATAAACCACAATTTCTTTATCCATTCATCAGTTGATGGACATTTAGGCTCTTTCCATAATTTGGCTATTGTGGAGAGTGCTGCTATGAACATTGGGGTACAAGCGACCCTATGCATCAGTACTCTTGTATCCCTTGGATAAATTCCTAGCAGTGCTATTGCTGGGTCATAAGGTAGGTCTATTTTTAATTTTCTGAGGAACCTCCACACTGCTTTCCAGAGCGGCTGCACCAATTTGCATTCCCACCAACAGTGCAAGAGGGTTCCCGTTTCTCCACATCCTCTCCAGCATCTAGAGTCTCCTGATTTGTTCATTTTGGCCACTCTGACTGGCGTGAGGTGGTATGTGAGTGTGGTTTTGATTTGTATTTCCCTGATAAGGAGCGACGCTGAACATCTTTTCATGTGCCTGTTGGCCATCCGGATGTCTTCTTTAGAGAAGTGTCTATTCATGTTTTCTGCCCATTTCTTCACTGGGTTATTTGTTTTTCGGGTGTGGAGTTTGGTGAGCTCTTTATAGATTCTGGATACTAGCCCTTTGTCCGATATGTCATTTGCAAATATCTTTTCCCATTCCGTTGGTTGCCTTTTAGTTTTGTTGGTTGTTTCCTTTGCTGTGCAGAAGCTTTTTGTCTTCATAAGGTCCCAGTAATTCACTTTTGCTTTTAATTCCCTTGCCTTTGGGGATGTGTCGAGTAAGAGATTGCTACGGCTGAGGTCAGAGAGGTCTTTTCCTGCTTTCTCCTCTAAGGTTTTGATGGTTTCCTGTCTCACATTCAGGTCCTTTATCCATTTTGAGTTTATTTTTGTGAATTGTGTCAGAAAGTGGTCTAGTTTCAACCTTCTGCATGTTGCTGTCCAGCTCTCCCAGCACCATTTGTTAAAGAGGCTGTCTTTTTTCCATTGGATGTTCTTTCCTGCTTTGTCAAAGATGAGTTGGCCATACGTTTGTGGGTCTAGTTCTGGGGTTTCTATTCTATTCCATTGGTCTATGTGTCTGTTTTTGTGCCAATACCATGCTGTCTTGATGATGACAGCTTTGTAGTAGAGGCTAAAGTCTGGGATTGTGATGCCTCCTGCTTTGGTCTTCTTCTTCAAAATTCCTTTGGCTATTCGGGGCCTTTTGTGGTTCCATATGAATTTTAGGATTGCTTGTTCTAGTTTCGAGAAGAATGCTGGTGCAATTTTGATTGGGATTGCATTGAATGTGTAGATAGCTTTGGGTAGTGTTGACATTTTGACAATATTTATTTTTCCAATCCATGAGCAGGGAATGTCTTTCCATTTCTTTAAATCTTCTTCAATTTCCTTCATAAGCTTTCTATAGTTTTCAGCATACAGATCCTTTACATCTTTGGTTAGATTTATTCCTAGGTATTTTATGCTTCTTGGTGCAATTGTGAATGGGATCACTTTCTTTCTTTGTCTTTCTGTTGCTTCATTGTTAGTGTATAAGAATGCAACTGATTTCTGTACATTGATTTTGTATCCTGCGACTTTGCTGAATTCATGGATCAATTCTAGCAGACTTCTGGTGGAGTCTATCGGATTTTCCATGTATAATATCATGTCATCTGCAAAAAGCGAAAGCTTGACTTCATCTTTGCCAATTTTGATGCCTTTGATTTCCTTTTGCTGTCTTATTGCTGATGCTAGAACTTCCAGCACTATGTTAAACAACAGCGGTGAGAGTGGGCATCCCTGTCGTGTTCCTGATCTCAGGGAAAAAGCTCTCAGTTTTTCCCCGTAGAGGATGATGTTAGCTGTGGGCTTTTCATAAATGGCTTTTATGATCTTTAAGTATGTTCCTTCTATCCCGACTTTCTCAAGGGTTTTTATTAAGAAAGGGTGCTGGATTTTGTCAAAGGCCTTTTCTGCATCGATTGACAGGATCATATGGTTCTTCTCTTTTTTTTTTGTTAATGTGATGTATCACGTTGATTGATTTGCGAATGTTGAACCAGCCCTGCATCCCAGGAATGAATCCCACTTGATCACGGTGAATAATTCTTTTTATATGCCGTTGAATTCGATTTGCTAGTATCTTATTGAGAATTTTTGCATCCATATTCATCAGGGATATTGGCCGGTAGTTCTCTTTTTTTACTGGGTCTCTGTCTGGTTTAGGAATCAAAGTAATACTGGCTTCATAGAATGAGTCTGGAAGTTTTCCTTCCCTTTCTATTTCTTGGAATAGCTTGAGAAGGATAGGTATTATCTCTGCTTTAAACGTCTGGTAGAGGGGCGCCTGGGTGGCGCAGTCGGTTAAGCGTCCGACTTCAGCCAGGTCACGATCTCGCGGTCCGTGAGTTCGAGCCCCGCGTCGGGCTCTGGGCTGATGGCTCAGAGCCTGGAGCCTGTTTCCGATTCTGTGTCTCCCTCTCTCTCTGCCCCTCCCCCGTTCATGCTCTGCCTCTCTCTGTCCCAAAAATAAATAAACGTTGAAAAAAAAATTAAAAAAAAATAAAATAAAATAAACGTCTGGTAGAACTCCCCTGGGAAGCCATCTGGTCCTGGACTCTTATTTTTTGGGAGATTTTTGATAACCGATTCAATTTCTTCGCTGGTTATGGGTCTGTTCAAGCTTTCTATTTCCTCCTGATTGAGTTTTGGAAGAGTGTGGGTGTTCAGGAATTTGTCCATTTATCCCGGTTGTCCAATTTGTTGGCATATAATTTTTCATAGTATTCCCTGATAATTGTTTGTATCTCTGAGGGATTGGTTGTAATCATTCCATTTTCATTCATGATTTTATCTATTTGGGTCATCTCCCTTTTGTTTTTGAGAAGCCTGGCTAGAGGTTTGTCAATTTTGTTTATTTTTTCAAAAAACCAACTCTTGGTTTCGTTGATCTGCTCTACAGTTTTTTTAGACTCTATATTGTTTATTTCTGCTCTGATCTTTATTATTTCTCTTCTTCTGCTGGGTTTAGGCTGCCTTTGCTGTTCTGCTTCTATTTCCTTTAGGTGTGCTGTTAGATTTTGTATTTGGGATTTTCTTGTTTCTTGAGATAGGCCTGGATTGCAATGTATTTTCCTCTCAGGACTGCCTTCGCCGCGTCCCAAAGCGTTTGGATTGTTGTATTTTCATTTTCGTTTGTTTCCATATATTTTTTAATTTCTTCTCTAATTGCCTGGTTGACCCACTCATTCGTTAGTAGGGTGTTCTTTAACCTCCATGCTTTTGGAGGTTTTCCAGACTTTTTTCTGTGGTTGATTTCAAGCTTCATAGCATTGTGGTCTGAAAGTATGCATGGTATAATTTCAATTCTGGTAAACTTATGAAGGGCTGTTTTGTGACCCAGTATATGATCTATCTTGGAGAATGTTCCATGTGCACTCGAGAAGAAAGTATATTCTGTTGCTTTGGGATGCAGAGTTCTAAATATATCTGTCAAGTCCATCTGATCCAATGTCTCATTCAGGGCCCTTGTTTCTTTATTGACCGTGTGTCTAGATGATCTATCCATTTATGTAAGTGGGGTGTTAAAGTCCCCTGCAATTACCACATTCTTATCAATAAGGTTGCTTATGTTTATGAGTAGTTGTTTTATATATTTGGGGGCTCCGGTATTCGGCGCATAGACATTTATAATTGTTAGCTCTTCCTGATGGATAGACCCTGTAACTATTATATAATGTCCTCTTCATCTCTTGTTACAGCCTTTAATTTAAAGTCTAGTTTGTCTGATATAAGTATGGCTACTCCAGCTTTCTTTTGGCTTCCAGTAGCATGATAAATAGTTCTCCATCCCCTCACTCTCAATCTAAAGGTGTCCTCAGGTCTAAAATGAGTCTCTTGTAGACAGCAAATAGATGGGTCTTGTTTTTTTATCCATTCTGATACCCTATGTCTGTTGGTTGGCGCATTTAATCCATTTACATTCAGTGTTATTATAGAAAGATACGGGTTTAGAGTCATTGTGATGTCTGTATGTTTTATGCTTGTAGTGATGTCTCTGGTATTTTGTCTCACAGGGTCCCCCTTAGGATCTCTTGTAAGGCTGGTTTAGTGGTGACAAATTCCTTCAGATTTTGTTTGTTTGGGAAGACCTTTATCTCTCCTTCTATTCTAAATGACAGACTTGCTGGATAAAGGATTCTCGGCTGCATATTTTTTCTGTCTAGCACACTAAAAATCTCGTGCCAATTCTTTCTGGCCTGCCAAGTTTCAAAAGAGAGATCAGTCACGAGTCTTATAGGTCTCCCTTTATATGTGAGGGCACGTTTACCCCTTGCTGCTTTCAGAATTTTCTCTTTATCCTTGTATTTTGCCAGTTTCACTATGATATGTCGTGCAGATGATTGATTCAAGTTCCGTCTGAAGGGAGTTCTCTGTGCCTCTTGGATTTCAATGGCTTTTTCCTTCCCCAGTTCAGGGAAGTTCTCAGCTATTATTTCTTCAAGTACCCCTTCAGCACCTTTCCCTCTCTCTTCCTCCTCTGGGATACCAATTATGCGTATATTATTTCTTTTTAGTGTATCACTTAGTTCTCTAATTTTCCCCTCATACTCCTGGATTTTTTTATCTCTCTTTCTCTCAGCTTCCTCTTTTTCCATAACTTTATCTTCTAGTTCACCTATTCTCTCCTCTGCCTCTTCAATCCCAGCTGTGGTGGTTTCCATTTTGTTTTGCATTTCATTTAAAGCGTTTTTCAGCTCCTCGTGACTGTTCCTTAGTCCCTTGATCTCTGTAGCAAGGGATTCTCTGCTGTCCTGTATACTGTTTTCAAGCCCAGCGATTAATTTCATGACTATTATTCTAAATTCACTTTCTGTTATATTATTTAAATCCTTTTTGATCAGCTCATTAGCTGTTGTTATTTCCTGGAGATTCTTCTGAGGGGAATTTTTCTGCTTGGTCATTTTGGATAGTCCCTGGCGTGGTGAGGACCTGCAGGGCACTTCCCCTGTGCTGTGGTGTATAACTGGAGTTGGTGGGCGGGGCCACAGTCCGACCTGATCTGCCCCCAGCCCACTACTGGGGCCACAGTCAGACCGGTGTGTGCCTTCTCTTCCCCTCTCCTAGGGGCGGGATTCACTGTGGGGTGGGGTGGCGTGGCCGGTCTGGGCTACTTGCACACTGCCAGGCTTGTGATGCTGGGGATCTGGCGTATTAGCTGGGGTGGGTAGGCAAGGTGTACAGGGGCAGGAGGGGCAGGCTTAGCTTGCTTCTCCTTAGGTGATCCACTTCAGGAGGGGCCCTGTGGCAGCAGGAGGGAGTCAGATCCGCTGCCGGAGGTTTGGCTCCGCAGAAGCACAGAGTTGGGTGTTTGCGCGGAGTGAGCAAGTTCCCTGGCAGGAACTGGTTCTCTTTGGGATTTTGGCTGGGGGATGGGCGGGGGAGATGGCGCTGGCGAGCGCCTTTGTTCCCCACCAAACTGAGCTCTGTCGTCCGGGGGCTCAGCAGCTCTCCCTCCCTTTGTCCTCCAGCCTTCCCGCTTTCCGAGCAGAGCTGTTAACTTATGACCTCCCAGACGCTAAGTCGCGCTTGCTGTCGGAACACAGTCCGTCAGGCCCCTCCGCTTTTGCAAGCCAGACTCTGGAGCTCTGCTTGGCCGGCGAGCCGCCCCTCCGCCCTGGCTCCCTCCCGCCAGTCCGTGGAGCATGCACCGCCTCGCCGCCATTCCTACCCTCTTCCGTGGGCCTCTCATCTGCGCTTGGCTCTGGCGACTCCGTTCTGCTAATCCTCTGGCGGTTTTCTGGGTTATTTAGGCAGGTGTAGGTGGAATCTAATTGATCAGCAGGACGCGCGGTGAGCCCAGCGTCCTCCTACGCCGCCATCTTCCCTCCTTCTCTCTGATTTCTCTAATTCTTAAACCGTGCTCTTTTGCCTTAGCTTCCCTTTTTTTCTGCTTAATTATTCTCCATAAGTTTGTCCTCTATATCGCTGATTTTTTGCTCTGCCTCATCCATCTTTGCTGCCGTGGCATCCATTTGAGATGGCTGCTCAGTTATAACATTTTTTAAAAATTTCATCCTAACTTTTACTCCTTTATCTCTGCAGAAAGGGAATCTATTTTCGACTCCAGCTAGTATTCTTATTACAGTGATTCAAAATTCTGGTTCAGACATCTTGTTTGTATCTGTGTTGGTTAAGTCCCTAGATGTCCTTTCTTTTGGGGTGAATTCCTTTGTTTTGTCATTTTGAAGGAAGAAAATGAATTAATGAGGTAAACAAATAAAATTAAAAAAATGAAAATTAAAAAAATTAAAATTAAAAAATTAAAAACAGCACACACGCACACACACACACAAATCAAATAAATGATGCTATATCCTAGATGTGTTTTGGTCTAGGTGTAGAAACAGGCTTGATAGATTAGAGAAAAAAAGGGAAAGAAAGAAAAAAGGAAATCATTTGAAAATTTGAAAAAATGAATACACTGAAGTAAAATAAAATGAAATCATGGAAGTAAAATACAATTTTTTAAAATTAACACAAAAGTAAAAAGTATATTTGAAAAAATTAAAAAAAAACGTTTTTAATAAAAATTGAAAACAATTTTTTCTCTTTCTATATTCAAGAAAAATAAAAGAAATGAAAAAGAAAAAAGAGAATTTAATAGATGGTCTGGCGAAAAGACTGAAATACGATTGAAATTACCTTGTTTTCATCTAAATGTCAAAGTATGAAGCACTTTATAATCCATTAACTAAATAGGCAAAGAGAGGTGTGTTCCTTAAGAGCGTGGTGAGCTCAGTTGGGCGGGACTTAGTGTAATGGCTCCTTTCTGCACTAGATGGTGCTGCTTAGTTTACTGGGTTGGATTGTTGTGGCGCTTGTAGGTGCATATGCGTGTGTGCATGCGTGGGAGTGGTGTAAATGGTGTCACCAAGCTACCCAGTCTCTAGTATCAGAACTCTGTTCTCCCTGATCAACCATTGAGCACCCATCCTTTGTCTTCAGCTTCTGTACACTCCCCGCTTTTACACTGTCAATGGTCAAGCCCCAGGCAGAGCCACCCTCCTGAGTTTTATCTCAGATGTGGCTGTTTTTCCAAACCCCTCACTTCTGAGAGACCTCAGCTTTGACCCATTCTGCCCCTCTGCAGGAGGGTCTCACCGAGCAATGCTCGGGTGCCAGCCACAACTAGGAATGTTTGTGGGACCATGCTGCTGCCGATGCCCAGGGACTGTAGCGGGGAGCCAGCCCACCCAAGAAAAAGTTAGTGTGATCATGTAGTAGCTGTGTTTCAGTGATTATGGAAAATCACAGCACACATCCAGCACCAGGCTTCACCCTTAATGACCTTGTTCCAGCACCAGCAAATGTGGTTGTTCTCTTGGGTCTACTGGGGCCTTTGCCTTTGGGGGATCCACACAACCTCTACCAGGTGTCCTCCCAGCAAGGGAACCGCCTCTCCCCATGTGGCCTGAACACCCCCAGACTTCACTCTGATCCTGGGGATTCACTCTTCTCACCAGAGCACCACGAGGTATCGAGCTGTGGCTTTCAGACTCTGTGTTCCCCCTTTTTATAGATTTATATATTTGTAATGTAATTTGTAATGTAAACCCTCTCTTTTCTCCTTTCTCCCTTTTTAATTCAGTGTCTGCACTGTCAAGGGGGCCCTCTTAAGGACTAGACGTCAGAGCCTTGTTATCAAGAACCCTTCCCTCTTTCCTTAGGAGCCAATGACTTCTGGCTTGGTCTATCCCTCCCACTTTTCCCATCAGTTGATGGAGGCAATTGTGTTTTAGCTGTAGCTATTGAGTTCTGAAAGCTCTTGCTCAGGAATCTGAAACAAGGACTTGGTTCCCTAATTCTGGCAAGGACTCTTCCAAGGCTGACCCCTCCTGGTTCGTAATGACCATGTGCAAACTGTGTGCTTTTCAGAATGAAGATAACTCGGTCATCCAGGTCAGTGAGGCAAGCTGGCTTCCTTCACCCTCCATAGCACAGCAGGCCAAGCACCAAGCACCCAAGAACTCAAGGCCTTCTTTCTTTGGTAGAGCAGAGCTTTATAGCTCTAAGCACAGGAGCAGAGTAGGGTTTTTGGTCTAACCAGCATTGCCAGCTGAGTGACTGATGACTCCATTGATCGTAAGGGAGAAAAAAATACATTGTCAGAAACAGCAAGGGGAAGGAATTGGGAATCAGGTGGACCAAAGCTCAAAATTTCTAGTGGGAATGGGGATACACTTGGAAAGAAGATGACTTGCTTCATTTGCCCTCGACCCAGAAGGAGGCCACCTCCCTGCCCAAATTTCTGGCCCAGGCTCCTCACCAAACATCTGCTGGGCCCCTTCAAATACCCTGGGCCTCGGTGTGGCCACATACTTCTGAAACCCAGTGAATTAATGAAGAAGGAACCATATGGGAAACTCTCTCCCCAAGTCACAATGGCTGGACCAGACTCCCAGGTGGAAGGCAGAGGATAGACTATTGGGACACTGATTCTGAATGAATTGCAGGAAGATCCTTGTTTATACAAGAGAGGAAAGATGTGTCAAGTTGGATGAGGAGGGCCAGAGCTCTTCAGAGCTTGGAAGGGGAATCCTATAGAGAAGGGATTGCCCAGCACCTGCTTCTGGGATCCTGACTATAAGAAACACCACAGGGCTTAGGCAGAAGCACCCTCTAGGGTCTCCTTCTGGAAGCCCTGTCAGAACTAGGCCTGTCTTCATCCTTCAGAAGGACTAGAGAGCCCTGGGACTTGATCTGCTTTTTTTTTTTTTTTTTTTTTTTTTTTTTTTTTTTTTTTTTTTTTTTGCTTTACCATCATTGAATGGAGTGGGAAGACAGTACTGAGGCTGGGAGGTGCCCCCAGCTGTGGCTCCAAAGTGTGGAGAGAGATATTGTTGCCCTCTTCCTGTAAAGGGCTCTTTCTATGCTGACGAGACTCTGGAGCATACTGCTCCTGTGTGAACTGTATGCTTTTCAGAAAGAAGGAACCTCAATAAGGCAGAGCAAAGAGGCAAGCTGGCTCCACTTTCCCCACCCCTTGTTACAAACAGTCAACCTCCAAGCTCAGGAGTATGAGGGGTATTCTTTGGGATATACGATGCTCATGTTTGTGACTAAGCATGGGACTGAGTGGGAACCTAACACCCATCCTTGCGTGCCTGCTGAGTGAGCCTCCAAGGATTCTAAGGGTTAATGAAGAAGCAGTCAGAAACACAGACAGGGAGAGGGAATCACAGCAGCCAAGACAAAAGTGCTTTAAATATTTCCATCAAATTGGAATGCAATCAATGTGGAATGAAGATGTTTATCTCCATTTCCCCTAGGCCCAGCAAGGGATCCAGCTCCCCACTATTACTTCTGGCCTAGCATCCCCACACACTGCTCTCGGCTGGACCCCTTCAGATGCCCTAGTGCTCGGGATGTCCACGTAGTCTGAAACAAAAGGGCTCCACCTGCACCAAATTCACAAGGGCTGGACCTTTTCAACTTCTGCAGTTGGATATAGTACTCTGAAAGACTGAGTTTTTATGGACCAAGATGAACTTTGGATGATAAAGCAATGTCATGAAAGTGAATACACCAAAGGCCAGTGTTCTTCATGTTTAGAATTAAACTGACAAGCACATTGTATTCACAAGCTGGCTTAGTCAGGAATCAAATGAATCTTTTTGGGTCTTTGGCAACAAGAATGTTCCACAGGGTGCCCGTTGGATCCTTGTAATCAAGAAGCCTTCATTCTCCATGAAGAAATAGAGGGGGACTTTGAATTTTGGTGTGTCTCTGCCTATCATATTGGTAGAAAGAGGCAGCAGTCGCTCTGAGATATGAGTATGTTCTTCCATTTGATGATCAAGATGTGGGAATGAGGCTTTGATGCACTATTTATTCGAAAGATTTTTTTTAAATCATTGTTCAGGTCGTGGAGCATCCTGCACATTCACAGACTGTTCTTTCAAATGAGGGTAGCTCCATACATTAGGGGTGGGGAACCATGTGGCTACACTTTTCCACATTGTAGCCTCCCAGCATGAGGGGCTCAGGTACAGGAGACTACCTGTCCTCTGGGATATCCAACTCTGTGAGCCCTGCATTGGCTCAGGAAAGGCTTGGAAACCCACCTCAAAACCACAATTCTCAGTTGGTGTAGGGGACAGACACAGGGTTTCCATGTGTGAACTGAGATCAAGGTAAGAAAGCAGCAGTTGGAGAGGACTGACTACAAAGTAAGTGAAAGATGTGCCTTCAAATGGGCATGGAAAATACTGAAGAAAGAGACCCCGAACTTCCCTTCCCATGTCCCCCACACGAGGCGGGATCCACTGCCAAACTCTGCCTTAGTCTACCCAAAAGCATTTTCCCTGGGCACCCTCACAAACTCTGGGCCATATCATTCTGAAACCAAATTGAGAAGAGCCCGATACAATACCTCTATCACCATCACAAACTCACTACCAAACCCCCAAGCTGAAAAGAAGCATTTACTCTGAAACACTGTCTAGGAATACTTTCCATGCAAAGTCTCTATGATAAAAAGGGCTAAGGGGTAGAAATGGAGACACACACTACCAGAGGTCTTCAACACATGAGATTTGGAGAAAGTTGAGAATGAAGTACCTAGCGCAGTCTCCTACCAACCAAGTTGTATCCAAAATAATAAAGGCCTGTGGGCTTAGGCCAAGGGAGCCTTATGAAGGATTACACCTGAGAACCCTGTCATAAAGCTTGCCTTCTTTCTTTAAGAGCCAGTGATTTCTGGCTTTGTCTATCCCTTCCACTTTTCCCATCAGTTGAGGGATGCAGCAGTGTTTGACCTCGAGATATTGGGTTCTGATGGCTCTTGATCAGGAAACTGCAACAAAGTCTTGGTTCCCTAATTCCTGGCAATGACTCTTCCAATGCTGATCCCCTCCTGGTTCATACCGCCCATGTGCAAACTGTCTGCATCTCAGAATTAAGGCAACTCATTCATCCAGGTCAGTGAGGCAAGCTAGCTCCTTTTTACCCTCCATAGCACAGAAAGACAAGCACCAAGCACCCTTTATTTTGGTAGAGCAAAGCCCGATAGCTCTCACTGAGACAGGAACAGAGTGGGCATTTGCTAGTTGAGTGATTGATGGTTCCATTGTTCCTAAGGGTGGATGAAGAGGCAGTCAGAGACACAGAAAGGGAGAGGGAATGGCTGCAGCCAGTACTAAAGTGTGTTCAATTTTCCATCCAGGAAAATCCACAGGGAATGTTATCAATGTGGAACGGATATATTTATCTTCATAGGCCCAGAAAGGGTGTCAGCTCATTTCTTATATGTCTGCTCCAACCTCCACAGAAGCAGCTCTCAACTGGAACCCTTCCAGTGCCCCAGGGCTCTGGATGTCCATGTTGTCCTGAAGCCAAAATGGTAGGGCCCCTTTGGCTTCACCTGTCCTGCAGTCACAATGGCTGGTCCACATTGGACATGTGCAAGCTGTAGGTGGTACCCTGAAGGACTGAGCTTCTATGGGCTGCAATTCACATGATGATAGATAATAAAGCAATGTTGTAAATCTTGGTACACTGAGGGCAAGAATAACTCATGAAGGATGAGAATTGGATCGTATTTAGAAGAACCTGACTAGCACAGTGTATTCACAAGCTTCCTTGCTCAGGAATCACAAGAACATTTTCTGGACTTTGGCTCCAGGAGTGCTGCAAAGGATGTCCTTTGGAGCCCTGTGAACAAGAAACCCACATTCTACCTTAAGAAACAGAGGGGAACTTTGGCTTCCGATTTGCTTCTGGCCTTCGTATTAGCATGTAGGGGCAGCAGTGGTTCTGAGATATGAAGAATATTCTTCCATCTGATGATCAAGAGGTGAGAACAAGACCGGGGTGCACTGTTTATTCAAAAGGCTTTTGGTGTGCTGATGAGGTCATGGGGCATGCTGCCAATGGAGAGATTGTTCTTCCATAAGAGGGTTTCGCTAATCATTTAGGGGCAGGCACTCCATGTGGCTACCCATTCCCATGATATCTAGACTGATAAGCACCGAGGGCTCAAGGACAAGAAGGCCAACCTGAGGTTGTCACCTGAGTCAGTGACAATTACATGGTTCCTTTATGTGAATAAAACTGATTTTAGAGGGGCGCCTGGGTGGCTCAGTCGGTTGACTGTCTGACCTCGGCTCAGGTCATGATCTCACGGTTCGTGGGTTTGAGCCCCACGTCGGGCCCTGTGCTGCCAGCTCAGAGCCTGGAGCCTGCTTCTGATTCTGTGTCTCCCTCTCTCTCTGCCCCTCTCCTGCTCATACTCTGTCTCTCTCTCAAAAATACATAAACATAAAAAAAAATTAAAAATAAAAACACTGTATTTAGAAACCCAGCAATGGGTCAGCAATTGCTAGGAAGAGGACCAAACTCAACATTCCAAATGGGTAAAGGATCAATCTGGAAAGGAGATGTAACCCTTCATTTCCTTTCAACCCATGAAGTAGGTCAGCTCTCTCTAGCAACCTTTGGTCCAATATAGAAACATTCTCTACTAGACCTCTTCCAATGACAAGCCTCTGGATGCCTATATACTTCTTCAGGAAGGAAATATATATCTTCACTTCCTCTTACCCATGCAGGATCCTGGTTCACTCCCCAGACCTTTGAACTAGCCTACATACAAACATTCTCTTTTGGGCACCTTCAAATGCCCTAGGCCTCTGTATGTCCACATAGTTCTGAAACCAAACTGAGAAAGGCCCCGTGCCAAACCCATATCACAGTCATAAGGATACCATCAGACTCCCAAGTTGGAAGCAGAGAATATTACTCTGAGACGCTGACTCTGTTTGGATTCCATGCAGAATGTTGTTTCCCCAAAAAGACAATAGTGTGTAAAGGGAAACCACGGATGACCATATTTCTTCCCTAGAGAGGTTCATGGGAGAATGTCGAGAATGAAGCACCCAGCACAATCTCCTAGCAGCATGGCTGTCTCACCAATAGTAAAAACCTGAGAATTTAAGAAAAGGGGGCCCTCTACAAGCTACACCTTGGAGGCCTGTCAGCAAGCGGCCGGTATTCTTCCTGCAGTAGGAGCCTGAAATCCCAGGCTTTGTCTGTATTTCCCATTATGCCATCAGTGGATGGAAAAATCAGAAGTTGAGCTGTAGTTATTGGGTGCTCCTAGACCTGTTGCTCAGGCATCTGGAACCAGAACCTCATATTGTCTTCCTGGAAAGGGCTTTTCTTGCACTCATCATCTTCTCTCCTGGGTCATGCTGCCCATGTGTGAACTGTCTGCTAGTGAATATGAGGGCATCTCAAGAAGTCAGGGGAATGAGGCAAACTGGCTCTCCTTTACCTTCCATAGCATAAGTGTCTAAGCACCACTGCTCACGGACTAACGGGCTATCTTCCCTTTGGATATTTGACATGGTCGCTCTCACTGAACACAGGACAAAAGTGGAAACTCCCTGAATTTTCCTGGGTGCTGGCTAAGTGTGTGAGATCTCCATGGGTCCTAAGTGTGAGCAAAGACCTAGTTAGAAAAAAAAAAAAAAAACAGTGATGGGAAGGGAATGGCCCCAAGAGGGCCAATGCTCTACATTTCCAATGGGAATGGTATCAATCTGGAAAGAAGATATATAACTTCATTTCCACTCACCCCAGAAAAGAGACCAGCTCCACTCCAAAACCTCTGACTCACCCTGCCCACAATCCTTCTACACTGGGAACCTTCACATGGCCTAGGCCTGTGGATGTTCACAGTGTTCTGAAACAGAATTAAAAGGGAGTGCTGTGAAACACCTACCCCACAGTCACAAGGACATCACCAGACTCCCCACTTCCAAACAGGGAATATTCCTTGGAGAGCCCGAATCTGAATGGATCCTAGAGATAACCTCGTTTGAAAATTGAGCAAAGTAGTGAAAATGGATACATGGAAGACCAACATTCTATATGAGAGATGAGAATTAGAGAATGTTGAGAATGAAGGGACTCTCCTAGCAAGCTGGCTGTCTCAGGCATTGTGTGAAAGATGCTTAATGTGCCGTGTAGTTTCAGGCAGTTAAGGACAAGGCTCTTTCCTAGGGTTTATACAGAGTGATTAAGAATACTTTTTGATACATTCATCTAAAATGCTTGTTGAGGGGCGCCTGGGTTGCTCAGTTGGTTGAGCGTCCAACTTCGGCTCAGGTCATGATCTCACACGACTTGAGTTTGGGCCTTGCGTTGGGGTCTGTGTTGACAGCTCAGAGCCTGAAGCCTGCTTCGAATTCTGGGTCTCCCTCTCTCTCTGCCCCTCCTCTGCTCATGCTCTGCGTTTCTCTCTATCTCTCAAAAATAAGTAAACATTGAAAATAAATATAATTCTCATTGATAGCTGTGTTAAGCACACTATATTTCAAGGCAGTCAAGACAAGACATGTCTTGGGCACCTGGGTGGCTCAGTCGGATAAGCATATGACTCTTGATCTCATTTCAGGTCACAATTTCACAATTCAAGTGTTCAATCCCCACATCAGGCTCTGTGTTGATGGCCTTGTGGTCTGTGCGGATGGTGTGGAGCCTGCCTGGGATTCTGTCTCTCTCTCTCTCTCTGCCCCTGCCCCACTTGTGTACTCTCCTCTCTCTCTCTCTTTGTCTCTCCCTCTGTCTCAAAATAAACTTAAAAAAAAGACAAGGCATTTCTCTAATATTTGTGGAGTACACATAAGGAGCACCTTTCAAAAAAGATTTTTTAATGTTTCTTTTTGAGAGAGAGAGAGAGAGAGAGAGGGCACATGCAAGTGGGGAAAGTTGTGAACGGTAAAGACAAAGAGAGAGAATCCCAAGAAAGCTCCATACTGTCAGTTCAGGGTCTCATGTGGCACTCAATCTCACCAACTGATCACGAGTCAGACGCTCAACTGACTGAGCCATCCAGGCAACCCAGGCACACTTTTTACTGAATGGTAAGAGGTTCGTGCAAGCAACATGAAAAACAGTACAGTTTTAGGCACTTCAGTGCATGGCCATTGTCTATTGCTAACATATAGTGTTTCAACAGTTTCCTATGAGATGAGTGTGAAGACTAGTAAAGAATGTTTGAAGCACAGTGTCATTTTAGGCACTTGAACAGAAGGACTTTCCCTATTGTTTATCTAATGAAGTTTAAGAACATTTTATTCAGGAGGCATTTGGAAACTTCATTGAGAACACAGGCATTTCAGGTAGTTAAACCAACACATGAGCATTCCCTAGTGCTTACCAGGATTTAACCACATTTCTTACTGGATGAATCCAAGAAGTTAACTCAAAAATGCCATAAGCACAGTCTTTTGTCTTCAATTAAACATGAAAGTATTTCCTAAGGCTAAAAATGCAGGGTTTAAACAAAAGTTTACACCAGATGTCCATTATAAGTGACCCAAAAGATGCACTAACCACCATGTAGATTTAGATACTTCAGAGCAAGGGCATTTCCAGTGCTTCCACACCAGAATCAGAATTGTTATGATTGTGCGTATCCAAAAATCTTTTTGAACTAAGCTTGACACAAAGCAAAATTGGGCAGAGGAGCACATGGTCATTCCCTTTGCTAACAGAGTGTTTCAACAAAAGTTCTGATGAGACTTATGTAAAAGATTTCATGAAGATCACCCAAAGCACCAGGTAGTTTTAGGCAGTTAAGAACATGGTCATTTCCTACTGAGAATAGAGAGCGTTTCAACAAGAGATCCTACCATATGCATGTGATGGCTACGTGAGTGATGCTATAAGTACAATGGAATTTCAGACACTTAGATCCAAGGCCCCTCCCTAGAGTTTACAGAGAGATTAAGAGCACCTTTGCTACATTTATCTGAAACACTAGCTGGCATCTGCTTTAAGCACAGTGCAATTTCAGGCTCTTATGATCATGGCCATTAGAACGATGTCTAAATAGTCCCTCAAGACCCTTTAAACACAGTGTAGTTTTAGGCTGTGAAGCATAAAGCCCTTCCACTCTATGTATGCAAAGAAGTTTGGGAAAACTTGCTACTGTATGAACTTAAAAATTAATTGAATCCTCAGTGAACACACAGTGTTTTCAGGCATTTAAGCACATAGGCATTTCCTACATCTTATACAGAATTATTTAAGCACCTCTTTACTGGAAAAATCTAAGACACTAACTCAAACATGCTTCCAGTACCATGTTGTTTCTGGCAGTTAAGCAGATGGCCTTTCAGTATTGTGAACACATGCTTTTTGGCACAGAAACAGGCATGGAGACTTGGAGAAAGTGAGAAGACAGAAATTTATCCCAACTGAAAGAACAAGCAGAGATCTAAGTGAAACAGATATAAATAACACCCAAAGAGGAAAGAAAGAGAGAGGCGAATCAAGAAAAAGACTATAAATTATAGACAGCAAACTACTGGTTACCAGAGTGGACAGTTTCAAGGGACGGGTTAAAGAATTGGTGGGGATTAAGTAGTGCACTTATGATGAGCACTGAGTGGTGTGTATGGAATTGTTGAGTCAATCTACTGTATTCTTGAAACTAATATCTTAAAAACTGTATTTTAACTACATGGAATTCAAGGAATAAGAAAATGAAAAAAAATTTAAAGGGGTAAATTAAAGCTATTTGAAGCACAGAGTGGTTTTAAGCAGTGAAGCACACAGCATTCCTATTGCTAATACACAGTTTCAACAAATGTTTCAATGAGATGTATGTGAAAGGCCACATGTAAGACACTTTCATCAGTGAGTAGCTTTAGGCAATTAAGCTGTAGGCTTTTCCCTAGTTTGTATACACAGGATTTAGGAGCACTTCCTCCTACATTGACCTAAAATTTTAACTGAATTTAAGCACATTGCAGATTCAGAGTTAAGGCCATGTCCTTCTCTAGTGTCTTACCATAAGTATGTTTTTTATGTGTAAGAGGCCTATGCAAGCCACTTGAAACACAACCTTTACCTTTAGGAAGATAAATGCAAGCCCATTACTCTCTCACAAACATGGAGTATTTAAGTAAATGGTCCTATTCTATGTACATGAAATCCTACATGAAAGTCCTTTGAAGAGCACTGTACTTTTAAGCAGTTGAGCACTTGGCCATTTCCTATTCATCATATATAATGTTTCAATGATTTTATTTGCATATGTTTAAAGTCATTAGCTGGTCTTGAAACGGTATTTTCAAGCCATTGTGTTTCTACAACAAGATTTAAGAACACTTGTCACTTCATACATTTTAAAAATAGTTGGAGATTTTACCAAGCACAAGGCTGTTTCAGACAGGAACTTGTACACACCCTAGTGATTATTTAGAAGGATTTAAACACACTAGATGAATCTAAAAGGCTAACTCAAAGATGACTTAGCCACAATGGTGTTTGTGACAATTAAGTGCATGCCCATTCCCTTTTGATAATAAAGAGATTTTAAAGAAAATACCCAACTATATTCACTTTATTTTTTTTTTATTTTTTTTTTTTATTTTATATTTTTTTAAATTTTTTTTTTCAACCTTTATTTATCTTTGGGACAGAGAGAGACAGAGCATGAACGGGGGAGGGGCAGAGAGAGAGGGAGACACAGAATCGGAAACAGGCTCCAGGCTCCGAGCCATCAGCCCAGAGCCCGACGCGGGGCTCGAACCCACGGACCGCGAGATCGTGACCTGGCCGAAGTCCGACGCTCAACCGACTGCGCCACCCAGGCGCCCCACCAACTATATTCACTTTAAAAGCCAAATCAGGGGCGCCTGGGTGGCGCAGTCGGTTAAGCGTCCGACTTCAGCCAGGTCACGATCTCGCGGTCCGTGAGTTCGAGCCCCGCGTCGGGCTCTGGGCTGATGGCTCAGAGCCTGGAGCCTGTTTCCGATTCTGTGTCTCCCTCTCTCTCTGCCCCTCCCCGTTCATGCTCTGTCTCTCTCTGTCCCAAAAATTAAAAAAAAAAAAAATAAATAAAAAAAAAATAAATAAATAAAAGCCAAATCAAAGATGTATTAGGAACAGCGTAGTTAGGTGGTCAAAGAAAAGTCCCTTCCATAGAGCTTGAAATTCTCATTTGGAACACAGCTATCAGGCAGTTTATCACATGGGCATTCCCTAGTGCTTAAATAGATGGCTGTAAGCACACTTTTTCCTGAATGTTTATGAGAAGGTAATTCGCAAAGCTTTAACAAAAACATTTTTCTTGGGGCACCTGAGTGGCTCAGCCAATTAAGCATCCGACTTCTGCTCAGGTCATGATCTCACAGCTCATGAGATTGAGCCCCACATTGGGCTCTGTGCTGACAGCTCAGAGCCTGGACCCTGCTTCAGATTCTGTGTCTTGCTCTCTCTCTGCCCATGCCATGCTTGCTTCTCTCTCTCTGTCTCTCTCTCTGTCTCTCTCTCTCTCCCTCTCCCTCTCAAAAATAAATAAACATTGAAAAAGGAAAAGTGTTTTTCTGCAAGTTAAGAACATGGGCATTTCCTCCTGCAAATATAGAGGGTTTAAACAAAAGTTCCTACTAGATATATACTGAAAGCTACGTGAATAATGCATTATCCCTCTGTACTTTTAGGCACCTGATGCTAGGTCATTTCCTGGTGCTTCTACACAAGGGTTTAAGAATACTTCTGACTACATGTCCCCAAGAAGCTTTCTAAAACCCTCTTGCATCAAAGGGTACTTTTCAACAATAAAGCACAAGTGTCTCCACAGAGAGGTGGTGAAGAAAGTATTACTCTATATGTCTATGAGGGACAAGAATGTCACTTGAAGCACAGTAATGCTTTGGGCATTTAAGCATGGGGCCTTTCCCTATGGCTAATGTAGAATGTGTTTTAAAGTTTTTATTTAAATTCCAGTCAGTTAACATACAGTGTAATATTAGTTTCAGGTGTAGAATTCAGCAATTCCACCCTCCCACACAACACCTGGTGCACATCACAAAGTGTACTCTTTAATACCCAACTCCTATATAACCCAATCCCCCCACCCATCTCTCCACTATCAGTGTGTTCTCTATAGTTACAAGTATGTTTCTTGTTTTGCCACTTATTTCCACCATGATCATTTATTTGTTTTGTTTCTTACATTCCACATAGGAGTGAAATCATATGGTATAAGCCGTTCTCTGACTCACTTATTTCGCTTAGCATAATATTCTCGAGCTCCATCCACATCATTGCAAAGGAAAATTTCATTTTCTATCATGGCTGAGTAATATTCCATTGTATATATAAACCACATCTCTATCCATTCCTTAGCCAATGGACATTTGAACCCTTTTCATAATTGGCTGTTTTTCATGATGCTGCTAAAAACATTGGGGTACCTGTATCCCTTTGAATTGGTATTTTTGTATCATTTGGGTAAATACCTTGTAGTGCAATTGCTGGATCATAGGGTAATTCTAAGTTTTAAATGGTAATTTTTTAATTAATTGGTTTTTCTGAGTGGGAGAGAGTGAGAAAGTAAGAGGGAGGGGCAGAGAGAGAGAGAGAATCCCAAGCAAACTCCATATTGACAATGCAGTGCCCAATGAGAGCTCAGTCCCATGACTGTGAGGTCCTGATTTGAGTGGATATAAACAGTCAGTCGCCCAGGTGCCCCAGGGAAGTCCTATTCTTAACATTTAATGAAACTTTGTACTGCTTTCCAGAGTGGCTGCACCAGTTTTGCATTCCCACCAACAGTGTCAGAGGGTTTCCCTTTATCGCCATCCTTGCCAACACCTGTTCCTTGTGTTAATTTTAGCCCTTCTGACAGTGTGTGGTGATATCTCATTGTAGTTTTTATTTGTATTTGCCTGATGATGAGCCTCTTTTCATGTGTCTTTGGGAAAATGTACACCTTATGTGCTCCCCAGTGTGTTCCTCTCCCTCTCACCCTTTTCCCCAGTGAGGGCTCCCTCTCCTCTGTAGCACCCTTGAACTGTTTCTCCCCCAAAACCACTCTCTGCACTTTATGCCTTCTTTGATATGGTTTCTTCTCTTCCTGTGTGGACTTGGTTCTGTCAGTCTTCAGGTTGCTTTCTTGGGTATTTAGAATGATTTTCTAGTGATCTTGCTATGTTCAAGGGAAGAGACTACATTGCTGCCATTCTAGCTGTCTCAATACACACTAATACAGAATGTTTCCACGAACTTCCTATGAGATGTACGTGAAAGGCTACATGAAAGACACTTTAGCAGTGTCATTACAGGCAGTAAACCACAAAGTGTGGGTGGCATCTGGTGTGTGTGTTGGGGGGTACATGTGTGGTGTGTGTGGTATACGTTTGAAGTGATTGTGGTCGAGTGCATGTTCCTGTTCTGTATCTATGGCATGTATGTTGTATATGTGATTTGTGTCTGTGTATGGCATTTGTGTGGTGAGCGTGGTGTGTGTATGGTGTATCAGTGGTTTATAGGTGGTGTATGTGTCTTTCTGTGTGCTGTAAGTCTGGTATATGTGTCGTGATTGTGCTATAGGTATCATGTGTGTATGCTCCGAGTGTAATGTACGTTTGTGTGTGGTCTTTGTATGTTGTGTGTATGTGTTTTGTATGTGGTGCAATGTGTGGTTTTGTGGTGTGGAATATGGGTGGAGTTTGTGTAATATAAGTGTGGTGTGTGTGGGGTCTGTCATATATGTATGGATTATCATGGTGTGTTTATTGTATATGTGGTGTCTGTGTACTAGAAGTGTGTTGTGCGTATGTTTGGCATATATATGGTGTATATGGGGAATGTGTTTATGTGGTATATGTGTGTGGGGTGTGTGTGTGTATGGTATGTGTATTGTGTGTAGTAAATAGTTTGTGGAAGATATCTGTGTGGTATGTATGTGGTGTGTATGTGGTGAATTGGTGATGTGTTTGTGTGGTACTCATGTGTCATGTGAAGTATGTGTTTGTACTATCTGTTGATGTATATTCAGTAGGTGTGGTGTAGCTGTGTGATATATGTGTCACATTTGTGTCTATATATGCAGTGTGTGTGGTATATGTGTAGTTTATGTGTAGAGGAGGTGGCATCTGTCTTCTTTATATGTGATGTATGTTTGGTGTGTTTGGTATGTATGTAGAGTGTGTTTATGTGGTATATGAGAAGTGGTTTGTTTGGTAATTATGTGTTTTATTTGCATTGAGTGTGGTAATACTGTTGGATGGGGTATACCTGTGGGTGTGTGAGGCATGTGTGATCTGTGCTGGGTATGTTTGTGGCATATGCATGGTGAGTGTGTGGTGTATATGTGGTGTGTGTAATGTATACATCATGTGTATATGATGTACATGTGGTGTATATTGTGGATGTGTGATGTAGGTGTATATGTAGTATTAATGTGGCTAATGTGTGCGAGGTGTGTGGTACCTGCAGGGTGTGTGTGTATGTGTGTTATAAGTGTCTTGAGTGTAACATACGTGTGTGTTCATGTATGGTGTATTTTTCATAAATTTTTTCTCTTGTGTGTTTTTGTATTGTATGCATGATATATGTGTGGTGTTTGTGTGTAATTTGTGTGTTGTGTGTGTTGCATGTATTGCATGTGTGTTGCATGTGCATCTGTTCTGTGTATGTGGTGTATATATGGTGTTTGATGTCTTTGTGTGGTGTATGTTTGGTGTGTGTTGGTATATCTGTGGTGATAGTGTGGTATACCTTTGCTATGTGTGTATATGGTGACTGTGTGGTGTTGTGAAAGTGTGCTGTGAGTATGGTGTATGTGTGGAGTTTGTGGGTTGACTGTTCTGGTGTAAGTGTGTGTGGCACATGTGGTGTGTATTTAGTATTCGTTTGGTGTGTGTGTGATGTATTCCTTTGGTTTTACTTGTGGTGTTTGTGATGGAAATGTTGTATGTGAAGAATCTGTCCAGTATCTGTTTTGTGTGTGTTGGTGGCATATTTGTGGCATGCTGTGTTTGTATGTGTCTGTTGTATGTGTGGTCTGTGTCTTTCGTGTGTGTGGTCCATGTGTGGTGTGAGTGTGAGAGATGAATGTGTTTGTTGTGTGTGGTGTACGTTGTGTGTGTGTGGTGTATTTTGGGTATGTGTGTTTGGTACTTTTGTGATGGGTGTGGTGTTTATGTGGTGTGTGGGTGTGGAGTGTGTGTGTGATGTATGTGTATTATATGTGTTGTTAGTGCTTGTGTTTGTGTTGGAGTGGTGTGTGTACTGAGTTCATTATTTCCATGTTCTGTATGGCTTGTGATATGTGTATGTGTGTGTGTAATGTAGGTGTGGTTCATGTGTTATGTATGTGTGAGGTGAGTGTGGATTGAGTGTGGTATGTGTGGTATTTGTAAGATATATTTTTAGTTTCCCTGTCATATACGTTTTGTGTTTGAGTGGCAAATGTGTGTCATGTATTAAGTACGTGGGTGTTGTGTGTGTGGTGTATGCATGTTGTGTGTATGGTGTGTGAGACATGTGTGGTCTTTGTCATGTATATGAGGTGTGTGCATGCCTTCTGTGTGTGTGTGCAGTATATTTTTGGTAATAGCTGGTCTATGATTTGTGTGTAGTATACACATGGGCACAGTGTATGTGTGATGTTTTTTGTGTATCTTCTATGTGTTGTGTGTATTTTCAGTATGGTGTGTGTGGTGATTATGTGGTATATGTACATTTTGTGTGTTGTGTGTGGTGCATGTGGTAATATATGCCTGGTGTCCATGTGGCTATGTGTAGTTTGTGGAGGCAAATACGTGTGGGAGTTTGCGTGGAATATGTGTCCTGTGTGTGATGAGTGATTTGCATGTCATGTGTGTGGTTTATGTGTGGTGTGTATATGTTATATGTGGTGTGTGTGGTATCTGTATGGTGAGGATTGGTGCATGTGAGGTATGCGTGTGTGTGTCTGTGGTAGATATAGTATACATATGTTTTGAAATTGTGGTGCATGTGGTATGTGTGGTTTAACGGTTGCATATATTTTGTGTGTGTTGTGTGTGTCTCTGAAATATGTATCTTGTATGTGTAATGTATGTATGGTGTGTGTGGTGAAAGAGTGTTGTGTGTGGTGTGGGTGCATTGTATGCTTGGCTTGTGTGTGCATGGCATATGTGTGTTGTGTGTGTGTTATATATGCAGTGTGAATGTTGCATTGTTGTATGTGGGGGTGTTGTTGATGTGTGGTGTGTGTACAGTGTGTGTGGAGTATGTGTATGCTTTATGTGTAGTGTTACCTGGTGTATTGGTTCAGGTTGTGTGTGTGACACATATGTGGTATGTGTGTCATAATAGTTCTATGTGTGTGTGTAGTGCATTCATGTGATACATGTGTTGTGTATGAACACTGTAACTATGTTTTGTTTGGGGCATATATCCTCTGTATGAATTTTGCAAATGTGTGATGTGTGAATGGTGTTTGTGTGGCGTATGTATGTGTGGAACATGTGTAGTGTGTCTGTGTGAAGGCTATGTTTTGTGGCAATCTTTGTGTTTGCATAATATATATATTGTCTTGTGTGATGTATGTGTAGGTTGTGTGCATGGCAAACGTGTGGTCCCTGTGTGGAATGTGTATATATATATATATATCTTGTATGGTATATATTCTTGTGTGTGTGTTATCTATGTGGCATACATTTGGCCTATGTATGTTCTGTGTAGTGTGCATGTGTACATTGAGTGCGGCATATACAGAATAATGGTGGTTGTCTCCATGGTATGTATTTGATTTCTGTTTTGTTGGGTTGTTTCTGGTGCTCCTGGTTTGTGTTGTGTGTGTGTGGTGAGTACGTAGTCTGTGGTTTGTATTTTGTAGGTGTTGTGTTTCTGATGTGTGTGCAAGTGGTGTGTATGTGGTGTATTTGTCGAGTGTGAGTTATGTGTATTGTTATTTTATGTGTGGGGGTTGTGTGGTGAACATATCATGTATGTGCTTGGTGTGTGTGTATATTCTAGGTGTGGTTTATGAAGGGTATATGGGTGGTGTGTGGGATATATGGGTGGTGTGGCAGTGCTCTATGTGTTGTGGGTTGATTTGCATGTCATAGATGTGTGTGGTATATTTTTCTCATGGAAGTGTGGTACATGTAGTTGCATGTGGTGTATGTATCATGTGTGTGCTTTCTGTGTGGTGTGGGTGTGTGTTTGCAGGATATGTCTGAGGAGTGTGCTGTATGTTTTATGTGTGTAAGTATGTGTGGTGTGTGTCTGATGAGGATGTGGTGTGTGTGTGTGTGTGTGTGTCTGTGATGGAATGAATGCTTATGTGTGGTATACATGGGATGTATATGTGCTGTATGGGGTGTCTGTTGTATGTACATGGTGTGTATGTGGTATATGTGTGATGTGTGTGCATTTCATGTGTGCTGAGAGTGTGATATATCTATGTAGTGTGTGTGTGTGTGTGTGAAATAGCATTGGTGTGTTTGTAGTATATGTGTGGTGAGTCTGTGTCCATTGTGTACATGTGGCATGTGTAGTGTATGTCTGTGGATCTATATATATGTGGTCATTGTGGGGTGTGTGTGTGCATGTGAATGTTGTACCTGGTTATTGTGTGGTAAATGTGTGGTGTGTTTGTGGTATCTCTGTATGGTTTAAGTGTGTTGTACTTGAGGTGTGTGTTTGTGTGTGGGATATGTGTGCTCTACATGTGGTGAAGGTGTGATATATGCTGTGTGTGTGTTATATGTGTAGTATGTTGTAGTATAGATGCAGTTTGTGTATTTGGTATATTTATGGTGCGCATTGTGTGGAGGCAGACTGTGTGGTGTGTGTGCGGTATGTGCATGGTGTAAAAGTTCTTTTGTGTTGTCGGTATGGGGAATGTGTATGTGAAATATAGGTTTGGTATATATGTGATGTGTGTGATGTATTGAGGTATATGTAAGGCATGTGTGGTGTGTGGTATGGATTTGGTAAGGTTATTGTGTGTGTTTTACTTGTGGAGTGAGTGTTCTGTATGTGTGGTTATTGTGTGATGTATGTGTGGTATGTCTGTGTGATATCTCTTCTCTGGTATATGTGTGGTGTGTCGGTGTATTGCTATGTGTGTGGTGTGTGGTATCTGTTTAAAGTGGTTGTGATTTAAGTGTTTTTGCATGTTTTGTATGTATATATGTGACATATGTGTGATGTGTGTGGTTATGGTATCTGTGTGGTGTGTGTGGAGTGTGTCTGGTATCTCAGTACTATATAGAAGGTTTATGTGTTCATGTATGCTGTATGTATGGCATATGAGTTGTGATGATGTTATTTTTCTGGTGTGTTTGTTCTCCACATGTAGCGTGTGTTTATGTGGTATTTGTGTGGCATACATGCTGTATGTGGTGTTTGTGTGCTGTTTGTGCTGTGTATGTGTGTGTTGCATGTTTGGTGTGTGTGTATGTCTTATGTATTGTGTGTAGATATGTGTGGTGTTGATTTGTTTTGCAGATTTTGCAGATTTGCTAGTGTGTGTTTGTGTGTATTTGTGGTTTTGAGTTATATATCTTGTGAATGTTTGTCATATATGTGGTACATGTGTTATATATATGCTATATGTGCTATATTCGTGGTGTATATGTGTCATGATTGATAAGTGTGTGCTATTTTGTGTAGTATGTGTGTGACATATATTGGTGTGTTTCTGGTATATGTATGGTATGCCTGCGTGTTCAGTATGTGTGGTGTGTATGAGTGAGAAAGTATGTACTATATGTATGGTGTATATGTGATGGAAGTTTGATATGGGACGTGTGTGTGGCATGTATGTGGTGTATGTGTGTGTGCATGAGTGTGTGTGATATATATGTGATGGATGTGAGGTATGTTTCTGGTGTGGGTGTGGTGTACGTGTGTTTCCGTGTGACATGTATAATTTGGGTAGTGCATCTGGTGTGTGTGTGTGTGTGTGTGCATGTTTTTGTGGTATATATGGAGTGTCTGCATTATGTGTGGTGTGCATGTGGTATGTGGTGTGTGTGTGCATGCACATGTGGTATATATGGAGCTTCTGTGGTGTGTGTGGTGCATGTGCAGTGTGGTGTGGTGTATGTGTTGCAACCGGTGCAACAAACACTGAGATCAGGGTCCTGAGGGAAGTGGAATGTAAGAAAAAAAAAGAGAAGAGAAGCCAGTTTGGGAACAGGAGGGTCCCCTGGGCTGATGGCCCAAGTGACGACTTTATTGTTGCTGTACACAATCTTTTATATCAAGACTCTTATGGGTCAGGTCATTCTAAGAATAAACAGGTTTCACATGATCGCTGCCAACCAAAACATTTAGTTCTGTGTACCTTGTGAACTTTCTAAACAGGTCACAACAAGAACTTGTTGATAGATTGGTAGCAAAACACAGTTCCCATGTTTGTTTCTATTTGACCTGGGGTAGAAAAAGGGGTAACATTACTGCCAACACCCACAGGCCACAGGCTTCAGTAATTAGATTTCTCAGCCTTGACAAGGCTTTTGTATGCCTTTGCAAGTGGGGGAATGGGAGGGGGAACCACCGGGTTGGCTGAATCAACAGGGAGCCGTTGCTCAACCCAGTCTCAGCCTGGCACCGGGGTCCGGCCTCCCACATATATGTATCATGTGTGTGTAATTTATGTGTGTTGTGTTTCTTGTGCATATACTTTGTGTGTTTAGTATAAGTGATATGACATGCTGTGTATGCATCCTTTATGTACAGGATATGAGTGGTGAGTGTGTTATGTATATGAAGTATATGTGTAGTTTATGTGCAGTATGTGGTATATGTGTGATCTTTGTGTGGTGTTTGTGTGTTTTGTGATGTGCCTAATATATATATATATGTGGTGGAAGCAGCATATGGGTCGTGGGATGGAGTAGAAGTGGTGTAAGTATGGGTTGTGAAGTATCTTGTGGTGTGCATGGTGTCTGTTTTGTGTTAGTGTGGTATCAGTGTGGTATGTGTGCAGTGAATTTGGGTTGTCTCTGTGTGTGTAGGATAGGTGTGTTATGTCTGGGATGTGTGGGAGTATGTGTGGTATGAGTTGTGGTATATGTGGGGCATGTATGAAGTATGTGCTGAGCTTGTGTGTATGGCATCTGTGTTGTTTATCTGTGTGGTGTGTGACGTGTATGTGTCATATATCTGATTGTGCTTGCAGTATATGTGAGCATATTGGGTTTCTTATGTGTGGTGTTTATGTGTGGTATATGTGGTGCACATGTGTGTGTGATATGTGTTTGATGTGTGTGAGTGTGGCATAGGTGAATCAAGTGTGGTGTGTCTGTTGTGTATAGGTAATATGCATATGGTAGGTGTAGAATATGTGTGGTGTATGTGTGCAATTTTAGTGCTGTATCTGTTGTCTTTGGTGTGTGTGGTTTGTGTGTGTGTATGTGTGTGTGTGGTTTGTGTGTGCTGTGCATGTGTGAGGTATATGTGTTGTACATGTGTGGGTTAAGTATGGTGTATGTGTTCAATGTGTGTGTGTGTTGTGTGTGTATGTTGTGTGTGGTATTTATTTAGTGTGTGGTTTGGTATAAATGTGATATGATGTGTTTGTGGTGTAACTATGGTGCATGTGTGGCATAAATCTGTATGTGCTATATATGTGTTGTTGGTTCAGTTTATGTGTGTTATAAATATGACAGACAGGTTATGTGAATTCTGTATGGGGTCTATGTTTGTGGTTGTTAGTATGCTTGGTTTGTGTGTCGTGTGGAATGTATATATGGTTGGTGTTTGTGTTATACATGTGCATGTGTTTTGACTTATAAGTCATATGTGTTTGGTGTGTGGTGTGTGTGTTGTGCATGTCATATGTGTGATTAACATGTGGTGTATGTGTTGTGTATACATATAGTGTGTTTGTGATGTTTTTCCCTAGTTTCTGTGTGTGGTATGTTTTTGGTATATCTGTGGAATTTTACTCTCTCTGTATATTTATTGATGTGTGGGCATTGGTGTGTATGGCCTACATGTGATAGTTGTGTGGTGTGTGTCTGCCATTTGTGTGTGAGATATAAGTCTTTTGTATGTGTGGATTAGGTGTGATTTATGTGCAGTGTGTTGTGGTGACCATTGGTGAGTGTGGTGAAATTGGGGCAAATAGGTTAAGTTTGTGTGGTGTATATTTGTCACGTGGATGGGGTATATGTGTGCTGTGTGTGCTTTATCCATTGTGCATATGTGATGTAAATCTGTGTTACACTTGTATTGTTTGTGTGGTGTATGTTTGATATCATGTGGTGTGTTTGTGGTACCTGTTTAGTGAGTGTGGTGCATATCTCTTGTGTGCTTTATGTTGGGTGATTCAGTTTGTATGTGGTGTGGGTGTGCTGCATGTGGTATGTGGTTGGTGTTTATTGTGTGTGTCCTGTGTGTGGTATATGCAATCCTTGTTTGAAGTTATTGAGTGATGTATGTTTTGTGGTCTGTGTGTTGTGTGTGGTGTGTGTGTGGTGAGTGTGTAGTTCTGTGTTTTTTTGTGTTGAGGGAATGGTGTATGTTAGACATATATGCATGTCTTAGGTGCGATGTATGTGAGATGTGTGTGCAATATGTGTGGTGGCTGTGTGATGTGTATTTTGTGTATTTTTATGTATTGCTGGGTGTACATGATGTGTTATATGTGAACTGTTTATGTTGTGTCACATGTGTGGTGTATGTGTGGTTATTATTTGTGATGTGTGTGTGCATGTTTGCATGTGTGGTGTGTATGTGGTATAAGTACTTATGTGTGTGGTGTTTGTTGGTGAGTGTATGCTGCATGTGTGGTGAGTGTATGCTGCATGTGTAATGTATGTGTTGTGTATGTGCAGTGTGTGTTTGGCCTGGGGATAAAGGGTTTTTCTTTGTGGGGTCTGTTAGTGGTGTGTGTGATGTGTGTGGCACAGATGTAGAATATGTCTATTTGTATCTGTAAGGTTTTTTTGGTGTGTGTTTGTCGTATGTGTGATATTTGTGTGTGTGGTGTATTTGTGGTGTGAATGTGGTGTCTGTGTAGTTTATAAGTGTGTGCCATATGGGTGGTTATCATATTACGTGTATACTGTTTTTGTGTGTGGTATATATGTTGTGTGTGGCATATGTATTCTGTGTAGTGTGGTTGTACATGCATGTTACATGTGCGGTAATGCTGTATGTGTATTGTGTGTGGCATGTGCATGCTGTGTATGTACACTGTTATATGTGTCTTAATGTTTGGTGTTTGTGTGGTGTGTGTGTTTGTGGTATGTGTGTAATGTGTGTGCTGTGACTCTGAATATGTGTTGCAGTGTCTATGTTGAGAGTCTTGAGTGTAGTGTCTGTGAAATAGGAGTGTTGTAGGTGTGGTGCATGGGAGGTATGGGTAGTTTGTGTGGTGTAATTATGATGTACATGTTGTGTGTGTGGTGTATATGTGGTGTGTGTGTGTGTATTATTGTGAAAGAATAGTGTATCTGTGCGATGTGAGTGGGGTGTGTTTTGTGTGTATGGTGCATGTGTTCTCTGTGTGTGTTGTATTATGGAAAATAAGTGGAGTCTGGTATGTGTGAATGGAATATGTGTTGGCGTGGTGTGTGTACTGAGCACATACGAGGTATATGTGTGGTGTATTTGTAGTGAAAGTGTGATGTGGTGCATGTGTGTAAGAATAAAATATGTGTTCCTGTGAGTGGTATTTGTGTGGTGCATTTGAGTGTGTGTGTGTGTGTGTGTTGAATATGTGCAGTGTGTCTGCAGTGTAGGGTTTGTGCTTTGTATGTATTTTGTGTGTATGTGTGTGGAATATCTGTGGTGTGAGTGCATTGTATGTGTAGATCTCAGTGAGTGTTGGTTATGGTGTGGTGTATGTGAACCGTGTGTGTGATATATATGAATTGTGAATGTGGTTTATATGTGGACTATATGCAGCATAAGTGTGGGCTGTGCAGTATGTGTATGTATGTGCTATTTGTGTGGCAGTGATTGACATATGTATGGTATATGTGTTTAAACACATGTATAAGGTGTGGTGTCTTTGTGATGTAGGTGCTGTAAAATTGTGTCTGCAAGGTATGTTAGTGAAATATATGTCTTCTATATGTGGTACATATGAATGTGTGGTGTGCGTGGTGTAAAATTGGGGTGGCTATGTTGTGTGTTGTGTATATTTAGCATGGGTGTGGTATACATGGGGTGTGTGGGAGATATATCTATGGTGTATGTGTGACATATGTCTGTGTTGTATGTGTGTTGTTTTGTGTGTGTGTGTGTCATACATATTCTGTGTCATATATATTCTATGTGTTTAGTATGTGTGATGTGTATGTGGTGAATGCTTGGCATGTGTGTTGCATGTTTGATGTTTGGGTTAGGTGCTTTGCTTCTGTGTGTGTGGTATCTGTGTTATGTGAATGGTGTTTCTATGGTTATGTACATGTGGGAACACATGTGTGTCTGTGGTGTGCTTTTGATGCAGAGGTTGCATGTGTGGTCTTTGTGTGTGTGGGGGGTGACTTGTGTGGTTATTTTGTGGCATATGTGTCATATGGGTGGCATATAGGTTTGTCATATATGTGGTGTGTATGTGTGTCATGTGTGAAGTATGTGTGTTGTAGGCAGGCAGCCTCTGTATACATGTGTGTAGTATATGCATGAAAATGATTGGCGTATATGTCTTTGTGTGTGGTATTGGCGGTGTGTGTGGTATCTGTGGTGTATATGTTGTGAGTCCGTTTTGTGTATGTCATGTTTATTTGTTTAATATATGCCTTGTTTGTATGGTGTCTCTGTGGTGTATTTATTGCATATGTGTAGTGTGTGTGTCATATATTTGAGGGCCATGGGGGCATATGTGTCCTGTGTGAGGGGTATGGCATGTTGTGTGGGTTGGTATATGTGTCAGGTGCGTGTGTTGTACATGTGGAGTTTTGCATGTGGTATCTATGCAGTGTACACAGGCTATGTGTGTGTTATAGATGTAGCATTTCTGTGTAATCCTGGCATGTTTGTGTGTCATATGTATGTTGTGTGCATGGTGTATGTGTAGCATGGGTGTTTTGGGTGTGGTGTGTGCATAAGATATATGTGTTGTGTTTCTGTGGTGTGCATAGTGTATGAGCTGTGAATTTCTGGTGTAGGTGTGTGTGTGTGGCATACATGTGTATGGAAATGGTATTTTTGTGTTCTAAGTGAGGCTGCATGTGATGTCTAGGTTTTGCGTCTGTGGTGTGTACAGTGTGTATTTGCGAATTCTGTGTGCTGTATGTGTGGTGAATGTGACAGTCATTTAGTGTGTATGCAGTGAAATGTGATATATATGTTGTCTGTGGCATTTATTTGGCATGTATTGGACAGTATATTTGTGGGTGTGGGGGTGTATCGTTGTATGGTGGTGTAAGACAGTTTGATTTCTATGTGTGTTCTTTGTAGCATGTGTGAGGTCAACGTGTGGTGTGGTGGTAAAGGTATGGGGTGGGTGATGTAGAAGTGTGGTGTGTTTATGTGCTATGCATGTGTTTGGAATAAGTGTGGTTGGTGGTTGCTCTATGTGTGATGTATGTGTGATATTTGTATAGTGTATGAGTGGTGTTTGTGGGATGTCTGGGAGTATATTTAGTATATGTGGTCTGTGTGGTCTATATCATGTATGTGTTTTACAAATATGTGGTTAGTGTTTGGTGTATATGTGTTATGTATTCAGAGTATGTGCTGACCAGTGTATGTGTGGTATATGAGTTCTCTTGTGTGTGTGTGTGTGAGTGTGTGTGTGTGTGTGTGCAAGTTTCTAGTGAATGTTGATGTTATAAGGATTGGGGCATTGTGTGTGTGTTACATGTGTATATGTGTTGTGTGCTTGGTGAATATGTGTTGGATATGTGGTGTGCCTGTGACAAATGTGTGGTGTGTGGGAACCATATGCAGTAAATCTGTGGTGTGTTCCTTGGTGTGGTACATTTGAATGGTATGTGTGGTGTGTGTGATATAGGTGTTATATGTGTGGTGTATGTGTGGTGTGTGTGTTTGTGTGTGTGTCTGTGGCCAATGTGTAATGTTGTTTGGTGACACTGTTCTCTGTGCAGTGTTTGTAGTGTACATGTTATGTGTCTGTTGTGAGTGCATGGTGTGTTTGTGAATTATATGTTTCATAAGTGTGATGCATTTAGAGTGTGTGTGCTGTTTATGCAATGAAATTGTGATTTCTATATTGTGCATCCGAGGTGTATATTGCGTGTATTTGTGCTTTATATTTATAGTGTGTGTGTAGTGTCAGTCTGTTGTATAAGTGTGTTGTGTGTATGAGATGTGTGTGTGATATAGGTGTGGTGTGTCCTATGTGTGAGTATAATGATTGTGTTGTGTTTTTGTTTGACATATATGTGGTTGGTATATGTTTCATTGTGTGTGTGTGTTATGTTTTGTGTATGAGTAGTGTTTGAGTGGTGTTTGTGAGTGTGTATAGTATATGTGTGATGTTTGTACTGTGTGTGTTTGTCATAAGTATGCTTGTTGGTTTGTGTAAGTTTGGTGTGTGGGGGTCTGTGTGTGATGTGAGTGTGATGTGTGTGATGTATGTGTTCTGTGTGCTGTGTGTGTAGTTTGTATCTGGTAAGTATGTGAAAGATCACTTTGGTGGCATGTGTGTTGTATGTGTATGTGGAATATATGTGTGCTGCATGTGTGGTCTATATGTTGGATATCTATAATATATGTGTTAAATTTGTGTGATTTCTGTGTAGTTTTGGTGTGGTGAAGGTGGGGTGTATTTGCTGGCTATATAATTGTGTATGTGTTGTGGGTGTGACATGTGACACATGTGTCACGTGTGTTGTGCATATGTGGATTTTGAATTTGTACTAACTACGTTGTGAGTGTGTGCATGTGGTGTACTTCAGAATTTTTGTATATGTGGAATGTGTAGGGGTTGTGTTTGTTAGGTGTGTGGTGTATTTATGTACGGGGTGTGTGTATTTATGTGGTTTATAAGCAGTATGTCTCTGATGTATGTGTATTTCTGTGCGTGGTATATAGGAAGCATATGTGTGGAATATGTGTGCTATGTATGTAGTGTGATGTATGTGTGGTGTTTGGTCTGCCTGATTTATTTTTTGTGTATGTGATGTATGTGTGTTGTTTACTTTATATGTAAATTGATGGTGTAGTGTACATGCAGGGTGTCTCTGTATGTAATTTATAAGCAGTATAAGAAAGACCACACAAGATACTATGAAAGAAGTGTGACTGTGTGGTACTTTAGGTATGTTGTGGTTTATTTCATAAGTGTGTTATATGTTGGGGGCTTATGTGTTACACAGGCAGTGTGTAAGGAATATGGGTGCTCTTTATGGTGTATAAATGGTATGTGTCTGGTGTGTGTTTGGTGTGTAGATGTTAGTGTGTGTTAGCTACATGTTGGTTACTTTGTGGTGTATGTGAAAGAAGATGTTAGTTTGGCAGGTTAGTTGAAAGATTGTTTCCCCAAAGTTCTGTTTGACAGAGTTGAATATATGGCACTTTCCACATAGGTCCTGCATGGGTTTTGAAACACTTCTAACTTAGAGAAAAAATATGTTAGTTGAAAGATGGTTTCCAAACAGTGTTGTTTCACTGACTTGTTTATATGGCAGAGTTGAGTATATAGCCCTTTCCTTGTAGGCCCTGCATAGGTTTTGAAACTCTTCCAACTTAGTTGAACCAGGTGTTAGTTAAAATATGGTTTCTATACAATGATGTTTCACAAAGTTGAGTAAATTGTGCTTTCATTATATTTCCAGGTCTAGGATTTCAACACTTCAGACTTGGACAAATGAGATGTTAATCAAAAAATGGTTTCATCATGTATTGTTTCACAAATATGAGTATATGGCATTTTCTGCTTAGGCACTGCATAGGATTTCAAACACGTCTAATGTAGTGAAACCAGATGTTCATTGAAAGATGGATTCCCCACAATGTTGTATCACAGAGTTGAGTATGTGGATCTTTCTGCATAGGCCCCATATAGTTGTAAAACACATTTAATTTAGTGAAGCCAGTTGTTAAAGATGGTTTCACCACAGTGTTGCTTCACAGAGTTGAGTATATGTCACTTTCCCTGTAGGACAAGCATATTTTCAAACACTTGTAACTTAGTGAAACCGGATGTTAGTTGAAAGATGATATCCCACCAACGTTGTTTCACAGACTTGTTTATATGGCACCTCCAAGTAGGCCCTGCATGTGTTTTCAAACACTTCTAGCTTAGTGAAACAAGATGTTGAAAGATGGTTTCCCCAAAGTGCTGCTTACAGAGATGAGCATATGGCACTTTACACATAGGTCCAGTATATGTTTTCAAACACTCCTAACTTTGTGAAATGAGATGTTAGTTGAAATATGGTTTCCCCACAAGGTTTCATAGAGTTGAGTATATTGCCCTTTTGGTGTAGGAACTACATGGGTTTTGAAACACTTCTAACTTGGTGAAAAAAAAATGTTACTTGAAAGATGGATTCCTCAAAGTGTTGTATCACAGAATGGAGTATATGGCACTTTCCCCATAGGCCCTGCATGGTTTTCAAACGTTTTAACATGGGGAAAACAGATGTTATTTGAAAGATGTTTTCAACACACTGTTGTTTCACAGAATTGAGTATATGGCACTTTCCATGTAGGCCCTGCATAGGTTTTCAAACACTTCTAACTTTGTGAAACAAGATGTTAGTTGAAAGTGCTTTGAGCACAGTGTTGTTTCTCAAAGTTGAATATATGGCACTTTCCACATAAGCCACACATAGGTTTTCAAACACTTCTAACTTAGCGAAACCAGATGTTAGTTGAAAGATGGTTTCCCCACAGTGTTGTTGCACAGAGTTCAGTATGTGACACTTTCCTTGTACACCTCGCATAGATTTTCAAACACTTCTAATTTTGTGAAATGAGATGTTAGTTGAAAGATGGCTTCACAAGAGTGTGATTTCAGAAATTTGAGTACACGGCACTTTTGGCATAGGCTCCGAATATGTTTTTAAACACTTTTAACTTAGTGAAACCAGTTGTTAGGTGAAAGATGGTTTTACCACACTGTTGTTTCACAGAAGTGAGTATATGGCTCTTGCTATTTAGGCACCACATAGGTTTGCAAACACTTCTAATGTAGTGAAAACATATTTTAGTTGAAAGATGGTTTCAAAACAGTTTTATTTAACAGACTTGAGTATATGGCACTTTCCGTGTAGGCCCAGCATAAGTTTTCAAACAATTCTAACTTTGTGAACCAAGATGTTAGTTGAAAGCTGGTTTCACCACAGTGTTGTTTCACAAAGTTGAGTATATGACAATTTTTGCATAAATCCCACATACATTTGAAAACACTTCTAACATAGTGAAACAAGATGTTAATTGAAAGATCATTTCCCCACTGTGTTTCATAGACTTGAGTAAATGGCACTTTCGGTGTAGGCCCTGCATGGGTTGTCAAACACTTCTAACTTAGTGAAACCAGATGTTAATTGAAAAAAAGATTTCCCCCCAGGGTTGTTTCACAGAGCTGAGTATATGGCACTTTATATGTAGGCCACACATAGGCTTTCAATCACTTCTATGTGAAATGAGATTTTAGTTGAAAGATGGATTCACCACAGTGTTATTCCACAAAGTTGAGTGTACGGCACTTTCAACATAGGACCCGCATTGGTTATCAATCGTTTCTAACTTAGTGAGAACAGATGTTAGTTGAAAGATGATTACCCCAAACTGCTGTTACCAGAGTTGAGCATATGGCATTTTCCGCATAGGAACCATATACGTTTTCCAACACTTCTAACTTTGTGAAACCAGATGTTGGTTGAAACATGGTTTCCCCATAGTGTTGTATGACAGAGTTTAGTATATGACACATTCTGCCAAAGCCCCACATGGTTTTCAAAGACTTCTATCTTAGTGAAACCAGCTTTTAGCTGAAAGATGGTTTCCCCACAGTATTTTTTTTCATGGAGTTGAGCATATGGCACTTTTGCTGAAGGCTCTGCATGGGTTTCAATCACTTCTAACTTTGTGAAATGAGATGTTAGTTCAAAGATGGCTTCACCACAGTTTTTTTTTTTTTTTCACAAAGTTGAAAGGCCCTGTGTAGGTTTTCAAACACTGCCAACACAGTGAAAGATGTTAGTTGAAACATGGTTTCCACACAGTGTTGTATCACAGAGTGGAGTATATGGCATTTTCTGCATAGCTCCCACACAGTTTTCTATAGTTTTTACCATAGTGAAACCAGATATTATTTGAAAGATTGTTTCAACACACTGTTTTTTCACAGAGTTGAGTATATGGCATTTGTTTGTAGGCCCCGCTTAGGTTTTCAAACATTTCTAACATTGTGAAAGGACGTGTTAGTTGGCAGGTAGTTTCACCACAGTGTTTTTTCGAAAAGTTGCATATATGGCACTTTCCTCATACACCACGTATAGTTTTTCAAACACTTCTAACTTAGTGAAACAAGATATCAGTTGAAATATGGTTGACACACAGTGTTTTGTAGAGTTGAGTATATGGCATTTTGGTGTAGGCCCTGCATGAGTTTTCAAACACTTTTAACTTAGTGAAAGAAGATGTTAGTTGAAACATGGTTTCCCCAGTGTTATCTCACAGAGTTGAGCATATGGCACTAAAAGCCTATGCCCCACATGGGTTTTCAAACACTTCTAACTTAGTGAAACCAGATGCTAGATGAAAGATGGTTTCCCATCAGTGTTATTTCACAGAGTTGAGTATATGGCACTTTCCGTATAGACTCCCCATGGGTTTTCAAACACTGCTAACATAATGAAACCAGATGATAGTTAAAAGTTGGTTTCCCCACGTGGGGCTACACCAAAAGCGCCACATGCTCAATGCTATGAGGAACTGTTGGTCAACCATCTTTCAACTAACATCTTGTTTCCCAAATTTAGAAATGTTTGAAAACCTATGCTGAGTCTATGTAGAAAGTGCCACATCTGTTTCACAGATGAAACCATCTTTCAACTAACATCTGGCTTCACTAAGTTAGAAGTGTTAGAAAACTATCTGGGGCCTATGTGGAGAGAGCCTTACACTCAACTCAGTGAAACACCCTGGGAAACCATCTTTTCACTAACATCCCCTTTCACTAAGTTAGGAGTGTCTGAAAACCTATGAGGGCCCTATGTGGAAAGTGCTATATACTGAACTCTATCAAAAAGCATTTTGGGGAAACCATCTTTCAACTAACATCTTGTTTCACTATGTTAGAGTGTTCAAAATCATATGGGGGAAAGATGAGGAAAGTGACATATATTTGACTCTGAAAAATACTGCTGAGAAACCATCTTACATCTAACATCTTGTTTCACTAAGTTTGGTGTTTTTGAAAACTTATGGAGGGTTTATGCAGAAAGTGCCATATACTCAAACTGGCAAAACAACAGTGTGGTCATACCATCTTTCAACTAACATCTCGTTTCACAAAGTTAGAAGAGTTTGAAAACCTATGCAGGACCTACAGGGAAAGTGCCATATACTCAACTCAGTGAAACACCAATTTGGGGAAACCATCTTTCAACTAACATCTCATTTCACTAAGTTGGAAGTGTTTGAAAAACTATGTGGTGCCTGTGCGGAAAGTGCCATATACTCAACTCTGTCAAAGCAACACTGTGGGGAAACCGTGTTTCAACTAACATTTCATTTCACAAAGTTACAAGTGTTTGAAAATCTATGCAGTGCCTACAAATAAAGTGCCATATACTCCATTCTGTGAAACAACATGGTGGGGAAACCATATTTTCATTAACATCTTGTTTCACTAAGTTAGAGGTGTTTGAAAACACATGCAGGGCCTCACCAATAGTGCTGTAACTCAACTCTGTGAAACCACACTGTGGGAAAACCATCTTTCAACTACCACCTAGTTTCACTAAGTTAGAAGCATTTGAAAACCTATGCGGAGCTCATGCAGAAAATGCCATATACTCAACTCTGTCAAACAACACTGTGGGGAGTCCATCTTTCAACTATCACCTTGTTTCACTAAGTTAGTAATCTTTGAAATTCCTTGAGGGCAACTATGATAGAAGTGCCATATACTAAACTCTGTGATACAACACTGTGGGGAAATCATCATCCAGCTAACATGGTTTCACTAAGTTAGAAGTATTTTGAAACCCAGGCAAGGCCTACATGGAAAGTGCCATACTCAAGTATCTGAAACAACACTGTGGGGAAACATTCTTTCACCTAACATCTGGTTTCCCTAAGTTACAAGAGTTTGAAAACACATGCAGTACCTATGCGGATAGTGCCATACACTCAACTCTGTGAAAGAACACTGTGGGGAAACCATCTTTCAACTAACGTCTGGTTTCACTAAGGTAGAAGTATTTGAAAACCTATGCGAGGCCTACAGGGAAAGTGCCATATACTCAAATCTGTGAAACAACAGTGTGGTGAAAAGATCTTTCAGCTAACATCTTGTTTCACTAAGTTAAAAGTGTTTGAAAAAGTAAGCAGCAAACTCTAAGGCAAGTTCCATATAGTCGACTCTGTGAAATCACCTTCTGGAGGAACCATCTTTCAACTAATCCCTTTATTCACTAAGAAATATTTGAACACCTATGTGGGGAACTATGAGGACAGTGACATGTACTCAACTCTGTGAAAAAACATAGTGAAGAAACAACCTTTCAAATAATGTCTTGGTTCACTAAATTAGAAGGTTTTGAAAATCTAGGCCTAAATGTAAAATGTGAGTGTTATATGCTCAACTCATTGAATTAAAACTTTGTCGAGAAACCGTCTTTCAACTAACGTCTTGTTTCAAAGTTAGAAATGTTTGGAAACATTTCCAGGGGACTATATATAAGGAAAAGGCCACAATTTTAACTCTGTGAAAAAACACAATGGGGAAACATTCTTTCAAACAACTTCTTTCAATGGGTCAGACTTGTGGGAGAATCTATGCAGAGAGCTATACGGAAACTACTCCATACTCAACTTTGTGAAATAACAGTGTGGGGAAACCACCTTTCCACTAGCACCCTGTTTCACCAAGTTAGGTGTTTGATAACTTACACTGGGAACTATAAGGAAAGGGCCATATATTCAACTCTGAAAAAAACACAGTGGGGAAACCGTCTTTCAAGCAACTTCTTGTTTCAGTAGGTTAGATGTCTTTGACTCCCTATGCAGGGAAGTATAAGGAAAGTGCTATGAACTCCTCTCTGCAAATCCACAGTGGAGAAAGCTCCTTTCAACTACCTGTTTCCTTCACGGTCAGAAGTGGTTGCAAACATATGTGGGGAAGTATACGGAAAGTGCCATATACTTAACTTTGTGGAACAACACTGTGCAGAAACCATCTTTCAAATCACTTCTTGTGTCCGAAACTGCATTTCAAAAATCAATGCAACATCATATAAGGAAAGTGCCGTGTTCACACTCTGTGAAACAACACTGGGGGGAACCCGTCTTTCAACTAACATCACATTTCAGTACATTGACCTCTAAGAAAATAACACTGAGGAACAGGTCTTTCAACCAACTTCTTGTTGAACCAAATTCTTAGCTCGACATGTTTGAAAACCCGTGCGTGGAATTATAGGAAAGTCCATATACTCACTTCTGTGAGATAATACTATGGAGAAACCATCTTTCAAATAACTTCTTATTTCACAAACTTAGAAGTCTTTCAAAACCTATTCAGAAAATATAGGGGAATGGCACTGACTCACTGCTGTGAAATAATATTGTGGGGGAAACACCTTTCCAATAATTTCTTGTTTCACTAAGTAACAAGTGTCTGAAAACCTATGCCATAAACTAAGAGGAAAGTGTATATACTCAACTCTGAAAACACACCATGGACAAACGGCCTTTCAACTCACATTTTGTGTCACTACCGTAGAAGTGTTTGAAAATGTAAGTGGCAAGCTTGAAGGCAAGTGCCATAGTTTCAACAGTGTGGAGAAACTGTTTTTAAACTAACATCGTGTCTCATTGAGTTACAAATGTTTGAAAATCTATGTGGGGAACATTAAGGAAAGTTCCATATACTCAGCTCTCTGAAAAAAAAAAACACTGTGGATAAATCATCTTTCAACTAACGTCTTCCTTCACTAAGTTGGAAGTGACTAAAAATCTAGGACTAAATGTATAATGACAGTGCCGTACACTGAACTCCTTGAAGAAAAACCATGGAGAAAACATCTTTCAGCTAAAGTCTGGTTTCAAATTGAGTGGTGTTTGAAACCCTTTACAGGGATCTATAAGGAAAGGACTCCATGCTTAATTTGGAAAACACACTATAGCAAAACCGTCTTTCAGCCAACTTCTTGTTTCACTAAGTTAGACGTTTTGGAAAACCTATCCTGGCAATTATAAAGAAAGTGCCATATACTCAACTCTATGAAATAACATTGTGGAGGGACAATCCTTCAACTAATTCATTGTTTCACTACGAAGTGTTTGAAAACCTAGGCGGGGTACTCTAAGGACGGTGACCTAACCTCAACTCTGTGAAAAAATGCGGCAGGGAAACCACCTTTCAACTTACCTCTTGTTTCACTAAGAAGTGTTTGAAAACGGAAGCAGCAAATTCTAAGGCAAGTACCATATACCCAACTCTGTTTTACAAACAACACTGTGGGGAAACCATTTTTAAACTAACATTGTGTTTCATTGAGTGAGAAGTGCTTGAACACCTAATCAGGGGACACTAAAGAAAGTTCCCTATACTCAACTTTGTGGGTTAAAAAAACACAACACTTTGGAAAACGCATTTGCCAATTAACTTCTTGATCACTAGGTTTGAAGTGTTTGAAAAACTGTGTGGGAAATGATAAAGTGTCACAGACTCAACTTTGGGAAATAACTTGGTCAGGAAAGCTTCTTGCACCGAACATGTCCTTTCATGAAGTTAGAAGTGTTTGAAAATCTAGGCCTAAATGTATAATGAGAGTGTTATATGCTCAACTCTTTGGAATAAAACTGTTTTTCAACTAATGTCTTGTTTCAGACTTAGAAGTTTCTCAAAACCTTTACAGGGAACTATAAGGAAAGGGCCATATACTCAACTCTGAAAAGGCACTGTGGGGAAACTTTCAACCAACTTCTTGTTTCACTTAGACATGTTTGAAAACCTGTCCGAGGAATTATAAGAAAAGTGCCATATACTCCATTCTGAGAAACGATGCTGTGGAGGAAACCATGTTTCAAAAAACTTCTTGTTTCACTAAGTCAAATCTTTCAAAACCTATGCAGAAAATATAGGGGAATGGCATAGACTCACCGCTGTGAAATAACATTGTGGAGGAACCATCTTTCAACTAATTTCTTGTTTCACTATGCAGCAAGTGTTAGAAAACCTATGTGGGCAATTATGAGGAAAGTGCCATATACCTAACTCTGTGGAAAAAAAACGCTTTGGGGAAACAACCTTTCAACTAACATTTTGTTTCACTACCTTAGAAATGTTTGAAATGTAAGTGGTGAACTCGAAGTCAAGCGCTTAGAGCTGTGCCATATTCAACACTGTGAAACAACAGTGTGGAGAAAGCGTTTTTAAACTAACATAGTGTTTCATTGAGAAGTGTTTGAACACCTATGCAGGGAAGAATAAGGAAAGTTCCATATACTCAACTCTGTGAAAAAACATTGTGGAGAAAGCATCTTTCAAATAACCTCTTCCTTCCCCAACTGAGAAGTGTTTGAAAATCTAGGCCTAAATGTATAATGACAGTACCATACACTCAATTCCTTGAAATAAAACCATGGAGAAACCATCTTTCAACTAACATCTTGTTTCACTATGTTAGAAGTGTTTGAAAACCTATGCAAGGAACTCTAAGAAAAGTGCAATATCCTCAACTCTGTGAAACAACAATGTTGAGAAACTTCCTCTCAACTAACATACCAAAGTAGCATCTTGTTTCACATACACCGCACTACAACCAACATTTAGCCAACACTCACCAAGGTGTACACACCAAACACACTCCACAAACCTACATCTTACACACCACAAACACCACACTTCAACCTCCCACAGTGCCTAGGGAACACATAAACACCAAACATATCACACAGAGAGAGAACATACCACAACATACCGCAAGTACCACACACATTCAAACCTCCTATGTACAACATTTTTATACTGTTTAAAAATTGCATGGGACATACACCCCATATATAAATGACATGCACAGTTTACATGTAACATACCCAACCCACTACATCACATAAATACACATAAATACTACATCACTAAATATCCATCACACAGTCCAAACACCACACACACACCACACTACCTACACAGAACACGTATTCCACACTCACACTTCACATATACCATGCAGAAAAATGCACACAACCACACATACACCAGAGACATACTGCTTATAAACCACATACACCCTTTCTATATACCACACACCTAAGAAACACAACACCCCAGTGCTCCACCCTTACCCTGCTACATCTCTGCTGCCCCTATCTGCCGATGGGTTGGCAGGAAAGACATACTAAACCAGGGCTTTCCCTCTCTATTTGAAGGAATAATGGAGGCCTCATGATGACAGTGCTTCAGGTGTGACCTGGATAGAGGTCCCTTTACCAAAGCCCATGGCTGCTTCTAATTCCTGAGACAGTCAACTTGCTAAAAGACAGTGCTAGTCACTTCATTCACAACAGTGCCCCATTTCCATCCCTGATGAAGAGCTCTAGCACGCCAACTATTACTTTGAACCTCTTTGCTCTATTTTCAAAGGAGTTTCTCCCTGGGGTTCATTCCAAGTGAGTCTCTCAGAGGAACAGCCTCTGCTTTCAAGTGGAGAGTGTGGTGAAGTCCTTGTGAGTGTGCAATGGGTTTTGTAACAGGACCACCCCTTCATCTGGTTTCAGAAGTATATGGACATCAAGGGGCCTGGGACATTGGAAGATGCCCAGTGGAGAATGTTTGTATGTATGCTGGGCCAGAGGTTGCAAGAGAGAGCTGGCTTCCTTTATGGGCTAAGAAGAAATGAAGTGAGACATCTTTCCAGATTGATCCAATTCCCGTTTGGAACATCGAGCTTTGGTCCACTTCCTAGTCATTTTCTTCCCATGGTTGTGTTTTAAAATAAATTTTTGTTCACACATAGGGGCCACAGAACTGCCACTCACTCAGCTGGCACCCTGAGATAGGCCATAGACTCCCAGTCTGGTCCTGTGCTCAGTGAGAGCTTTCAGGCTCTGCTATACCAAAGAAACGATGGTCTCTGAGTGGGTGGGTGGTGCTTGGCCTGCCCTGGTATAGAAGTTGTGATGGGGAGTGACGTTGCTTCACTCACCTGCTCGGTCAAGTTGCCTTCTTTCTGAGAAGCAGATGGTTTGCACATGGTCAGTATGAACCAGGAGTGGGTCAGCATGGGAAGAGCCCATTCCAAGAATGGGGAATGAAGTCCTTGTCCCAGACTCCTGAGCAAGAGCCAGAAGAACCCAAGAGCTACAAGCTCAAACACTGCTGCCTCCAAAAAAATGATGAAAATACTGGAAGGGACAGACAAAGCCAGAAATCTCTGGCTCCTGAAGAAAGACTTCAGGCTTCTTGATGAGAAGGCTCCTGTGTGTAGTCCTTCAGAGGGCTCCCTTTGCCTAAGGCCACAGGAATTTCTTATTCCTGATACAACCAGGTTGATAGGAGATTGTGATGGTTATTTCTGTCTCAACATTCTCCATATGTCAGCTCTAATGAAGAAAGCTGGCACTCTGTGTCTCCATTTAACACAACTTGACTCCCTTCTTGAAATAAAAACAAATAAGGTTCTGTTTAAACCCAGTGTGTGAGAGATACATTGTCTTCCCTCAAGTTGGAGTCTGCCAGTGCCCATGTTATGGTGATAGGTTTTGCTTGGGCTCCTCTCAATTTGCTATCAGAAATGTGTGGCCAACCAACATCCTAGGGTATTTGAAGGTGCCCAGGGAGAATGCTTGTGGGTAGGCTAAGCCACCAGTTAGGGGCAGATCCCACCTCCCATGTGGGATGATGGAAAGGGAAGGCAGATATCTATTTCCTACATTTTACCAATGCCCATTTGAAATGAAAGACCATGACTCACCTCGTAGTGATTCCAATCCCATTGCTGCTTTTCTAACTTGTTCTGAGTTCACACACCAAGACCAAGGGGCTGTCCCATACCAACGAAGGTCCAAGGATTGGAGTTGAGGTTCCAGGCCTCTCCTGAGTCAATGCAGAGCTCTCAGAGTCAGATACCTGAGAGGACAGCTAGCATGCCTGTCCCTGAGCCCTCGGTGCATAGCAGGCCACAGTATCGTGGGAATGGGTAGCCACATGAACCTCCCACCCTAATTGCCTGAGACACACTCATTTAGAAGACAAGGCAGACTGTAAATGTGCAGCATGCTTCGTGAACTTAGCACACAAAGAGCCTTTTGAATAAATGGTGCACCATAGTCTCATTCAAACCTATTGATCATCACAGGGAAGCATATTCTTCATGACTCAGAATAACTGGTGACCCTATCTACTGACACGATGTTCAGAAGGACAACAGAAGCTAAGGCTTCCCTCTATTTCTTAAGGGATAATGAGGGCCTCTTGCTCACAAAGCTCCGAGGGGCATCCTTTGAGGTACTCCTTTAGCCAAGCCAACAAAGGGTTCTTGAGATGCCTGAACAAGCCAGTGTGCTAATATATTGTGCTGGTCAGATTGTTCTAAACATTACCCAAGTCTCATCGTTAATGAAGAACTTCTCCACCATGGTTCCTCTTGTGATCCCCACAAAGTCAGTTGTGCAGAGTCATAGCACTAGCTTGCAAATACCCAGTGTGGACCAGCCCTTGTGACTTGTGGCCCAGGTTGAGCCAAAGGAGCCCTGGCATTTTGATTTTAGGACTTCATGGACATCCAGAGCCCTAGGCCATTCGAAGGGGTCCAGCCAAGAACTGTTTGTGTGGAGGCTGGGACAGATGTATCAGGGAGGAGCTGGCCTCCACGCCTAGGGAAAATGAAGTTTAATATGTCCCATCCACATTGATCACATCCACATTGATCACATTCCCATTGGATGGAAATATTGAACTCCCGTTGGTCCAGGCTGGAGCCATTCCTTTACTGAACCATTCTGACTCAGCCTTTGTTCAACCTTAGGAGCCATGGAGCTTGCACTTACACAGAGGGCACCAAGGGGTGGGCGTTGGGTTCCCACTCAGTCCCGTGCTCACTGACAGCCATGGGCATGAGATATCCCAAAGGAGAATAGCCCTCCAATCCTTGAGCTTGGTGATTGGTTGTTTGTAGCAAGGGGTGGGGGGTGGGGAGCCAGCTTGCCTCATTACTCTGCCTGATGGAAGGGCCTGCCTTCTGAAAAGCAGACAATTCATACAGGAGCAGGAGGCTCCGGAAGCTGGTCAGCACAGAAAGAGCCCTTTACAGGAAGAGGGCCCCAATTCCCCTTTCCACACTTTGGAGCAAGACCTGGGGGCACCTGACGGACACAGCACTGTTAGTGCCCACTCCATTCAGTGATGGGAAAAGTAAGGGTTCTCTAGGTCCTTCTGAAGGAAGAAGGCAGGCCTGTTGCTGATAGGGCTCCCAGATGCAGACGCTAGATGGCGCTGTTGCCTAAGGCTTCTGGTGTTTCTTCTTCCCATAGCCGTGTTGCCAGAAGCTGGTGCTGCACACTTCCTTCTCCATGTAATTCCCCTTTAAATCTCTGAAGAGCTCTAAGCCCCCCTTATCCACTTTTACACCTTTGCTGTCTTGTAGAAACAAGGTTCTTCCCACAATCCGTTCAGAGTCAGTGTCTCACGGTCATATCCTCTGCCTTCCAGCTGAGAGTCTGACTCAGTTCTTGAGACTGTGGGAGAGATTTTGGCCACAGGGCTCCATCTTCATTAATTCATTGGGTTCCAGAAGTATGTGGTCATTCAGAGGCCCAGGCCAATAAAAGGGTCCTAGCAGAGGATGTTTGTGTGTAGTTTGGGCGAGAGATTTGGTCAAGGAGCTGGCCTTCTCCTGGGTCAAGGGAAAACGAAGTAAGACCCTTTCTTTCCAAGTGGATCCCAATTCCTACTGGTATGTCGAGCTTTTCACCTCCTTGTGTCTGTTTCCTTCACCTTGCTGCATTTTTGACATTTTTTTTGTCTCCTTTAGGAGCTCTGGAGCTATCAGAAACTCAGATAGCTCATCCGGGTAGTCATCAAACTCCCACTCTGTTCCTGTGCTCAGTGAGAGCTCTCAGGCTCTGAACTAACAAAGAAAAGATGGCCTTTATTGCCTGGAAGATTGGTGACTGGCCTACTGTGATATGGAAGGGGAAGGGGAGCCAGCTTGCCTTGCTATCCTGAATGACTGTGTTGCCTTCATTCTGAGAAGCAGACAGTTTGCACATGAGCAGTATAGAAAAGGAGAGGGTCAGCACAGGGGAAGCCCTTTCCAGGAACAGGGAATGATTTCTTTGTTTCACACTCCTGAGTAAGAGCCAGCAGAACCGAATACCTAGAGCTCAAAACTGGGGCCTGTATCAACTGATAGAACATGTAGGAGGGACAGACATAGCTAGAAATCTCTGTCTCCTAAAATCAGAATGCAGGACTCCCAGGCATATTCCTTCAGGGGGCTCCCTTTGCCTAAGCCCACAGGCATTTCTTAATCCGGATACAACCAGGTTGATAGGAGAGACTGTGCTGGGTACTTATTCTCAAAATTCTCCACATCTCATGTGTGAGAAAGAACTCTGGCAGTCTGTGTCTCAATGTCCACCACTTATCATTTTCTTGAAAAATAGTGCTGCATGGAATTTATCAGAGACAGTGTCTTTGAATAATGTCCTCTTCCTTCAGCACCGGAGTCTGGCGGTGTCCTTGTGGTTATGATATAGGTATTGCAGTGGGCCCCTCTAAATTTGGCTGCAGAATTTGTGACCATATCCAAACCTAGGGTGTGTGAAAGTTCCCAGGCAGAATGCTTGTGGGCAGGCTCAGCCAGAAGTCAGGGGTAGATCCTACCTCATGTGTGCTTAGAGGGTGAGGGAAGACAAGATATCTCTTTCCTCGATTTGATCAGTGGCCTTTTGAATGCAGAACTTTGACTCACCTGGTAGTCATTCTTATCCCATTTCTGCTTTTCTAACTTCACACACCAAGGCCATGGGGCTTTCCTGTAAACAAGCAAGTTCCAAGGATGAACATGTAGGTTCCAGAACATTCCTGAGTCAAGGAAGGGCTCTCAGAGTCTGATATCGCTGAAGAGAGCTATCCTATACATTCTGTCCTTGAGCCCTCAGTTCATAGCAGGCTACTGTATCATGGGAATGGGTACCCACATGGACCCCCGGCCCTAATTGATGGACATACCTGCATGCAGAAGAAGAGACAGGTTGTGCAAGTGCAGCATGCTCCATGACCTGACCAGTGCACGAAAAGCCTTTTGAATGTATCCTGCACCAGGCCTTGTTCCCACCACTTGATCCTCCCATGGAAGCACATTCTTCATATCTCAGGGTCATTCGGGCCCCTATCTTCTGATATGATGTGCAGAAGCAGACAAAAAGCCACTGTTTTCCTCTACTCCTTAAGGGAGAATATGGGTCTCTTGCTCCCAGGGCTCCAAGTGGCTCCCTTTGGACAACTTCTGTGGCCAAATCCCACAAAAAGTCTTCTGATTTCTGAGCAAGCCAGCTTGCTAATATATTGTGCTAGTCAGTTTATTCTAAACATTATCCAATTCTCATCCTTAATGAAGAACTCTTGCCCTAGGCTTATTAAGTCTCATGACATTGCTGTTTATCCATCAACGTTTGTCTTGGGCTCCATACAAATTCAGTCTTGCACAGTAATAGATCCACCTTGCAAATGAACAATGTGGACCAGCCCTTGTGGCTTGTGTGACACGTTGAGGTTAAAGGGCCGGCAGATTTGTTTCAGGACTACATGGACATCCAGAGACTTAGGGCATGGAAAGGGGTCCAACCGAGATCTGTTTGTGTGGAGGTTGGGCCAGAGGTATTACGTGTGAGGTGGCCTTCATGCTGGGCCTAGGGGAAATGAAGTTTAACATGTCCCATCCCCATTGATCACATTCCCATTGGATGGAAATATCGCACACATTGGTCCTGGCTGCAGCCATTCACTTTCCCTTAATGTCTTTCTGACTCAGTCTTTGTTCACTCTTAGGAACCATGGAGCTGGCACTCACTCAGAGGGCACCAAGGGGTGGGCATCAGGTTCCCACTCAGTCCCACGCTTGATGACAGCCATGAGTATCGGCTATCCGAATATCCGAAGATCAGAATAGCCCTCCTATTCCTGTGCTTGGTGATTGGCTGTTTGCAGCAAGAGGTGGGGAGGGGAGCCAGCTTGCCTCATTGCTCTGCCTGATGGAGGGGCCTGCCTTCTGAAAAGCAGACAGTTCACACAGGAGCAGGACACTCCAGAAGCTCAGGATCCCAGAAAGAGCCCTTTACAGGAAGAGGGCCCCAATGCCCCTTTCCTCTCTTTGGAGCAACAGCGGGGGACACCTGATGGTGACAGCACTGTCACTGCTCACTCCATTCAAGGATGGGAAAAGGAAGAAAAGCAGACAAAGTCCAGGACTCTCTAGGTCCTTGTGAAGGAAAGAGGCAGGCTTGTTGCTTTCAGGGTTCCCAGATTCGGATGCTAGAGGGAGCTTTTCCTAAAGCTTCTGGTGTTTCTTCTTCCCAAACCCAGGTTGCCAGGAGCTGGTGCTGGGCCCTTCCTTCTCCATATAATTCCCCTTCCAAACTCTGAAGAGATCTGGCCCTCCTTATCCACCTTTACACATCTTTGCTCTTTTGTAGAAATAAGGATCTTCCCACAATTCGTTCAGAGTCAGTGTCTCACAGTCGTCTCCTCTGCCTTACACCTGGAGACTTGTCCACTCCTTGGGACTGTGGAAGAGATTTTTGCCACAGGGATCCTTCATTAATTCATTGGGTTTCAGAAGTATGTTGTCATTCAGGGGCCCAGGGTATTTGAAGGGGCCTAGCAGATGTTTGTGTGTAGACTGGGCCAGAGATTTGGGCAGGGAGATGGACTCCTTGTGGGCCTAGGGAAAAAAAAGGAAGACATCCTCTTTCCAAGTGGATCCCATTCCTGCTGGAGAATGTCGAGCTCTGGCCCTTCTCGTGCTCATTTCCTTCCACTTGGTGCATTTCTGATCATTTTTTTTTTCTCCCATGGGAGGCATGGATCTGTAACTCATTTGGCTGGCACTCCTTGGTAGGCCGCAAATTCCCTCCCTCTTCCTGTGCTCAGTGAGAGCTCTCAGGCTATGAACTAACAAAGGAAAGAAGGTCTTTAGTCCCTGAGTGCTTGGGGATAGGTCTGCTGTAGCATGGAAGGTGGGGGGAGCCAGCCTACCTCACTGACCTGGATGATTGAGTTGCCTTCATTCTGAGAAGCAGTTTGCACATGGGCAGTATGGGCCAGGAGGTGGTCAGGACGGGGAAAGCCCTTTCCAGGAATAGGGAACAATGTCCCTGTTCCAGACTCCTGAGCAAGAGCCAGCAGAACTCAGTAGCTCCAGCTCACACACTGATACCTCCATCAACTGATAGAAAAAGTGGGAGGGAGAAACATAACCAGAAATATCTGGCTCCTAAGGAAAGAATGCAGACTTCTTGCTGACAGTCACTCCCAGGTGTAGTCAGTTGTTCAGAAGGTTCCCTTTGCCTAACCCCACAGGCACTTCTTGTTTCAGATTCAACCAGGTTGATAGGAGACTGTGCTGGGTACTTCATTCTCAACATTTCCTACATCTCATGTGTGATGAAGAACTCTGGCCGTCTGTGTCTCCATGTCCACCCATAACCCTGTTTTTTAATAAGGTTATGAATGGAATGTATTCAGAGCCATTGTCCTAGAGGAATATTCTCTTCTTTTGGCTTGTGAGTCTGACGGAGTCCTTGTGATGGTGAGATAGGTCTTGCAATGGATAGGCCCCTCTCAATCTGGTTTCAGAATGATGTGACATCATCAAACCTAGGGTGTGTGAAGGCACTGAGGCAGAATACTTGTGGGTAGGCTCAGCCAGAAGTTAGGGGTGGATCCTGCCTCATGTGTGGGAAGACAGTAGGGAAGATAGACATCTCCTTCCTTGATTTGACCCGTATCCACTTGAACGCAGGATTTTGATTGACCTGGGAGTCTTTACCAACCCATTGCTGTTTTTCTAACGTGGTCTCAGTTCACACACCAAGGCCATGGGGCTGTCCCATACACAACCAATGTCCATGGATTGGAGGTGAGTTTCTAGGCAGTTCATGACACAATGCAGGGCTCTAAGATTCTGATGTCTGAGAGGACAGTTAACACTCCTGTCCCTGAGCTCTCAGTGCTCAGCAGGGTATAGTAACCAGGGAATGGGTAGCCACATTGACTCCCACCTCTAATTGATGGGGATACTCTCATTCAGAAGAACAGTCAGTCTGTGCACGTGCAGCTTGCTGCATGACCTGATCAGCGCACAAAACACCTTTTGAAAAAAACAGTGCACTAAGGCCTCATTTCCACCTCTTGATCATCGCGTGGAAGCACCTTCTTCATACCTCAGAGTCACTGCTGCCCCTATCTACTGATACGATGGGCAGAAACACACCAAAAGCCAAAGTTTCCCTCTATTTGTTAAGGGAGAATGAGGCTCTCTTGCTCACAGGGCTCCAAGGGGCATCCTTTGGAGTATTCCTGTAGCTGAAACCCACAAAAGATTTTTCTGACTCCTGACCAAGCCTGCTTGCCCCTCTATTGTGCTGGTCAGTGTTTTCTAAACATCACACAATTCTCATCCTGAACAAAGACCTGTGACCCTAGGAGTATCGAGTTTCATGAGAGTGCTTTATTACCCATCAAGGTTCATCTTGGGGTCCATAAAATTCTGTCAAAATAATAGCTCAGGCTTGCAAATATCCAATGTGGACCAACCCATGTGTCTGTGTGACAGGTTGAGCCAAAGTGGCCCTGGCATTTTGGTTTCAGGACTCCACGGACATGCAGAGCCCTAGGCCATTTGAAGGGGTCCAGCCGAGAACTGTTTGGGTGGAGGCTGGGTAAGCCATATTAGAGGGGAGCTGGCCTCCTTGCTGGGCCTAGGAGAAATGAAGTTTAACGTGTCTTTTTCACATTGATCACATTCCCATTGGATGGACATATCGAACTCCCTTTGGTCCTGGCTTCAGCCAGTCCCTTTCACTGACAGTCTTTCTGACTCAGTCTTTGTTCACCCTTTTGAGCCATGGAGCTGGCATTCACGCAGAGGGCACCAAGGGATGGGCTTTGGGTACCCACTCAGTCCCTCACTCAGTGACAGCCATGAGCGTGGGATATCTGAAAGGAGAATAGCCCTCCAATCCCTGAGCTTGGTGATTGGCTGTTTGTAGCAAGGGGTGGGGGGAAGGGAGCCAGCTGGTCTCATTGCTCTGCCTGATGGAGGGGACTTCCTTCTGAAAAGCAAACTGTTCACACATGCAGGAGGCTCCAGAAGCTGGTCAGCCCAGAAAGAGCCCTTTACAGGAAGATGGCCCCAATGCCCCTTCCCACACTTTGGAACAATAGCTGGGAAGCATCTCATGGCTACAGCACTGTCACTGCTCAGTCCTTTCAGTGCTGGGAAAACAAGAAAAGCAGAAAAAGTCCCAGAGCTCTCTAGGTCCTTCTGAAGGAAGAAGGCAGGCCTGCTGCTCCCAGGGCTCCTAGATGCAGACTCTAGAGGCCTCTTTTGCATAAGTTCTCAGGTGTTTCTTCTTCCCACAGCCAGTTTGCCAGGAGCAGGTTCTGGGCACTTCTTTCTCCATATAAATCCCCTTCCTATCTCTGAAGAGCTCTGGCCCTCCTTATCACCATCACACACCTTTGTTCGTTTTTAGAAACAGGGTTCTTCCCACAATCAGTGCAGAGTCAATGTCTCACAATCATGTCCTCTGCCTTCCATCTGGAAGTCTGACGCAGTCCTTGTTACTGTTGGAGAGATTTTCCCACAGGGCTCCATCTTCATTAATTCATTGTGTTTCAGAAGTATGTGGCTCTCAATAGGCCCAGGGATCTGTAGTTGCCCCAAAACGGATGTTTGTATGAAGGGTGGGCCAGAGATTTGGGCAGAGAGCTGGCCTCCTTTTGACCAAGGGACAATGAAGGAAGACGTCTTGTTTCCAAGTGGGTCCCAATTTCCACTGGAAATGTCAAACTTTGCCCCCCCTTGGGCCTATTTCCTTCCCCTTGCTTTATTTTTGACTTTGATTCCCCCCCCCCTCAGGAGCCACACAGCCATCACTCACTCAGCTGGAACCCCTGGGTAGGCATCAAACTCCCATTCTGCTCCTGTGCTCAAGGAGAGCTCTCAGGCTCTGATCAAACAAAGGAAAGATGGCCTTTAGTCCCTGACTGTTTGATGCTTGGCTTGCTGTGGTATGGGATGTGAAGGGGAGCCATCTTTCCTCCCTGAGCTGGATGAATGAGTTGCCCTTGTTCTGGGAAACACACAGTTTGCACGTAGGCAGTATGGACCAGGCCATGGTCAGTACAAGAAGAGCCTTTTCCAGGAATAGAGAACTAAGTCCTTGTTCAAGACTCTTGAGCAAGAGCCAGGAGAACCCAATAGCGACACTTCAAATTCTGCTGCCTCCATCAATTGCTACAAAAAGTTTGAAGGACAGACATAGCTAGAAATCTCTGGCTCCGAAAGAATGAATGGAGGTTTCTTGCTGACAGGGCTTTCAGGTGTGCCCTTTCAGAGGGCTCCTTTTGCCTAAGTCCATGGGCATTTCTATTTCCAGATACAAGCAGCTTGATAGGAGACCATGCTGGGTACTTCATTCTCAACATTCTCCAAATCTCAAGTGTGATGAAGAATTCTGAGAGCCTGTGTCTCTGTTTCCATCACTTAGCCTTTTTTGTCCAAAGAGTTTCTGCATGGAGTTTATCCAGAGTCAGTGTGTTAGAAGAATATCCTCTTCTTTCAGCTTGGGGGTTTGGCCGTGTCCTTTGGATGGTGATATAGGTTTTACTTTGGGTCCTCCTCAAGATCGTTTTAGAATTTGTGGCCAACCCCACACCTTGGGTATGTGAAGATACCCAGGGAGAATGCTTGAGGGTAGTTGAAGCCAGTGGTTTGGGGAGGATCCTGCCTCCTGTGTGGGAGAAGATGAAGGGATGATAGAGATATTTCCTTCTTTGATTTGACCCATGCCCATTGGAATGCAGAGCTTTGACTCAACTTCCTATCCCGTTGCTGCTTTTCTCACTTGGCCACAGTCACCCACCAAGATCATAGGGCTTCCCTGTCCACAAGAAAATTCCAAGGATTGGAGGTGAGTTTCCAGTCATTTCCTGAGTCAATAGAAGGCTCTCAGAATCTGATGTCCCAGGGGTCAGCTGACCCTCTGTCCCATAGCTCTTGTTGCTTAGCCAGTTATTATAGCAAGAGTAAATAATTGCTCTTCTTTGGCAACAAGTTTCTCCCTGGAATCTTGTCAGAGTCAGTGTCTCAGAGTCATATCCTTTCTCATTAAGTGAGGAATCTGGTAAAATCCTGGTGAGCGTGCAAGAGATTTGGCCACAGGGGGCGTGGGAATTGGGTTTCAGAATTTGTGGACATCACTAGGCCTAGGGTATCTACAAGTGCCCAGTGGAGAATGCTTGTGTGTAGGCAAGCCGGAGGTTTGAGGAAGGGAGCTGGCCTCCTGTTGGAATCGAGATTTAATTAAGAAAAGATATATCTTTCCTAGATGGGTGCCATTTCCTTTGGAGATGCAGAACTTTGGCACTGCTCATACTCATCCCCATGTCATTGATGCTTTTCTAGCTAGGTCTCCATTCACGTTCCAGGAGCATTAGTGTGTGTTCCACTTACACAGCCATGGCTGCATGAATTGTGCAAGTTTCCCAGTCAGTCCCTGAGGAAAGTGAAGGCTCTCTGGGTCTAATGTCCCAGAGGAAACCTGGCCCTTCCATCCTGGAGCACATGGTGTTGCTTAGCTGACTAGGGTATTCACGAGCATGGGTAGCCAGTTGGCCTCTCTCCCCTCACTAATGGGAAGAAAAGCAGGTTTTCATGTGGGCAGGATGCTCCAGTATCTGGTCAGCACAGAAAGTACCTTTGTATGGAATACTGTACCAAGTCCCACTTCCAAATACTTGCCCATCAGCCAGGAATGCATCCCTGCCACAGCTGTATTACTGCTGCCCCTCTGGACCAATGGCAAGGGCAGGACACACACCCAGAGCCAGGTCTTTCCCTCCGATGATGAAGGAAGACGAATCTGGGCAGACTTCTTGGTGACAGGGCTTTCAGATGGAACTTACAGACAGCACCGTTTGCCAAAGCCCACAGGTGTTTCTCATTCCTGAGTCACCAGTCAGTGAGCTAGGGATGACGGTGCTAGTCACCTCACTCTTCACATGATCTCATTCTTATCCCTGATGCAGAACTCTGGCCCTCCCTCTATCCACTGTCACCCCTTTGCTCTATTTTCACTCTAAGCCCTCCCTGGGCTCCATTCCATGTGAGTGTCTTATAGTCATACCCTGGGCCCTCAACTGGGGATTCTGGTCCATTCCCTGTGACTGTGGCATATGTTTGGCCAAAAGACCTCTGGCTCTTCAGCAGGATAGTCTTCCCTGTATGCTGGTTGTTCTCTGCATGAGTCTCTCAGTACTAGGATTTCTGGCCAAGTAGGCCTGTATTTTTGTGTTTATTTTTGTTTTGCCACGGGGACTGATCCTCAGATCCCCTCATGCTTTCAAGAAAGATAAGAATAACTGTAAAATGGGAAGTTGTTACAATATGTGAGTGATGCTGAGGGCAAGATCTATTTCTCTTAAACCAGTGCAACCTTAATGATATGTGAACAGGCAAGGCAACCATGATCTAGTACCTCCCTCTGCATTTCTTCCAGGCATATTGCACACTGGCCAGCATCTTGACTCAGTTCATCCCCATTAGAGGTTATTCCTGGCTTTGTTCAATACATCACATCACGCATATCCCTTTCATGTCAGGGTACATGTGTGAGAACACATTAATCCTCCAAACGTGGGATGGAAGAAGTGAACTGGTAAGGAGGCAAAGACCAGGTGCTGCCCTCATGGGTTCCACCCTATCTGCCAGTCCCTGCCTTCTGCCACTGTCCGTGGGGCTCTTGTAAACCTCATCCTGCCAGCCAGAACTGTCACTGTTGCTACTGTTGAGTATGCTGAAGGAGGACAGTGCTGCACAGGCCAATGCCATGGTGCCACACCATGACCACAGGGTGGCTTGCTGGGCCGCTGAGGCAGCTATGGCACTGCCTACAGCACAGGGCTATTCATGCCTTGGCACCTGACCCAGAAACCTCTTTGTGGCCATGCTCTGCACCCAGCACCAAAGCCTGTGATCCCACTGGCCCCTCTGCACCAGCTGGAAGGTAAGTCCAAGTCTGAGTAAGTCCGAGTGCTGCCGTTAGCAGTGGCTGGACTGCCTTGCTTGGTGCCCACTGGCCATATGCAGACTTCTGTGAAAATCTATCCCTGGGCACCGGCTGAGTGAGTGACAGCTCCAGGGCTCCTAAGTGTAAATGGAGACATAGTTAGTGTTAGGATGTCCCTGGAAGGGGACGGCCATCTCACCAGCGTGCCAGAAGAAAATGAAGGGCAACCAATCACCAAGCACCAGCACAATCCAACAGAAAGCCCCGAGCAGCTTGCCAGAACGAACTGAAGGTCAACCAATCACCGAGCAACAGCACAACCTGGCACGAAAGAAAGACCCACTGGAACCTAAACCCAGAACTGCTGCAGCTTAAAAACCCTACCCTGCCATACCCGAGCACGACTTCCCTGGCTCCTCTCACTCCTTGAGTCACGGAACCTCGCCCAGAACCTTAGTTCCTAATAAAGCCTTAAACTTCAAAAATTCTTTTTGACTCTAACTCCTATCTTTACCCTGCCCAACGCCTGACACTAACAGACCTAGAGCCAAGGGAAGAGAATGGCCATAAGGAAGGCCAAAGTTCAATAATTCCAATGGCAACGGGGTCGATTTGGAAAGTGGCTATGCAACTTCATGTCCCCTCAGCTAAGAAAGGAAGCTAGCTCCCTTCCCAGCCCTCTGACCCAAAGTGAAAACGTTCTCTTCTGGGCCCTCCCAGTGCCCTAAGGCCTCTGAATACCTCCATGGTTTTGACACCAAAGTGCCAGGGGCCCTGTGGCCAAACCTATCACACAGTCACAAGCACTGAACTATGATCCCCAGCAGAATGCCAAGGATATTCCGCTGAGAGACTACATGCAGTGGACCCCGGAGAGGACCTAGCAAGCTGGCTGTCTCAGGAAGAAGCAACACCTGTGGGCTTTGGCGAAGGGAGCCCACTACAGGCTATACCTGGGAGCCCTGTCAGTAAGGGGGCTGCATTCTTCCCTCAGAGAGAGGGAAAACCCTGCTTTTGGGTGTGTTTCTTGCCCTTTCCCACTAGTAGACAAGGGGTGGCAGGGATTCAGCTGTGGCTGATTGTCAAGTGGTTAGAACCCAGCCTGGTTCAGTATTCCTTTCAAAATCCCTTGTACCCTGACGAGGACCTGGAGCATGGTGTGCATGCATGAACCATCTACTCTGCAGGATGAAGGCACCTCTGTCAGCCAGGGGAGGAAGGCCAGCTGGCTATCCATCCCTGCAATTACTGTAGCTAAGCACAAAGCCCCCAGTAACAGAGGGGCCTTCTTTCCTCTGGGAAACCTGAGAGCTTTCCATTGCCTCAGGAACAGACTGGGCACTCCACACCAATGTTTTAACTTGGGCTGTGTACCTGACACAGCCCCACGGGTCCTGGAACCTTATAAACAGAGGACATTCTTCTGAGCCTCCTGCTCTAAATGGCTCCTAAGTAGCACCTAGTTTGAACGAAGAGCAATAAAATGCAAATAGGGACCTGGAGGACTAAAGTTCTTCCTTACAGAACAGAATGAGCTAAAGTTAGAATCAAGTGCCTACTCCTATCTCCTGGCAGGCTGGCTGTCTGAGGTGTAAGAAACAATTGAGGGCTGTGTATACCTCACAGGCCAAGGATACCTCCATTGGCTACATGTGAGAGTGAAATTCTGCAGGAGCTGTGTATTCTTCCTTCAGAAACAGAGGGAAAAGTGGTTTGGGAGGTGTTTCCTGTCCTTCCCATTAAGGAATAGATGCAGCATTGATTCAGAGCCCGGGGCTTCCTGCTCCCAGCTGGTGATCAAGTGTTTGCAACCTGGACTTGATGCAGTAGTTCCTGAAAGGGCCGTCTCTGTGCTGACCAGGTCCCGAGGCCTAGTGTGCACATGGGAGCCATGTGTGACACAGAATGAAGGCATCTCTGCACTTCACTGCACTTACCAGAGCTGGCCAAGTACCAAGCACTCAGGGACAAGAAGGCCATTTTTCCTCTGATATAAAAGTACTCTTTGCTCTCACAGAGAACAGGACCAGAGTGGAAATTTAGCACCAATCTTTGGCCTCTGCTTGTGGGAGTGAAAGCCCTATCGTCCCTGAATGTGACCCAAGAATTAGAAAATATCAAATTGGTGGGAATGGCTACAAGGGAGGCCAAGGCCCTACATCACACATGGGAATTGAATTATGCTGCTGAGCACGACTATCTACCTTCTTTTCTCCCAGCTGCATGTGTATGGCCAGTCCCTCCATAAACCTCTGGGACCGCCTACACGCATCCATACATACACAGATTGACACTTTCATATGCCCTAGGCCTCTCATTCTGCACAGAGTTCTAATGGGAAGTTACAAGAGGTCCTGTTGCCAGTCTACCCAGAGTCCCCAGGACTCAGCCAGAGCCCCCAGTTTAACGTGGAGGATATTGCTCTGAGAAACTGACTCTGAATGGAATCCAGAGAGATCCTAGTTTGAAGAAAAAAAAAGAGCAAAAGGATGGAAATAAATACAGAGAGGGCCAATGTGCTTCATTAGAAATGAGAGCAGGATGGAGCTGAGAAGGAAGTGCCTAGCACAATCTCCTGAGAAGCTAACTGTTGTGTGTAGTAAGAAACACCTGTGGGCTGGGGCAAAGGGAACCAACCATTGCCTACACCTGGGTGCCCAGTTGGCATGAGGCCTACACTTTTCTTTCAGAAAGAGAAGGAAGTCTTCTGATGTGAGCTCCTTTGCATGCCCTACCCCTCAGGGCATAGAAAGAGCAATGATTCAGTGGTAGCATATCTGTGTTCCCGTTGGTGTTCTAGGTTTTGTAACCAAGTCACGGTGCAGTACTCCCTGTGAGGGCTATTTTGGACTGAAGAGTCCTTCAGTCTACTGTGCACGCCTGATCCATCTGCCTTAAGGAATGAAGATATTTAAGTCAGCCAGGGGAGGGAGGCAAGCTGGCTACATAGCACAGAGATTACCAGTCTCTGGTAATCTTGACTCTGGGCCAGTCAAGCAACAAGCGCTCATGGACAGGAGGGTAATTGTTCTCTGGGATAAAGTAACTGCTCTCACATAGCAAAGGCCCAGAGTGGTAATTCATCACAAATCCTGAATGTTGGCTGTGTGGCTGAGAGACCAATTCCTCCTGGCTGTGACCCATGACATCGTTATGAAAACAGAAAATTGATGGGAAGGGTTGTATAGAAGGCAAAGGCTCAATATGACAGAGGAGATTATGATAAAGCTGGGAATGAAATGTCTAACATAGTTTCTCCTTCAACCAGAAGCAAGGCCAGCTCCCTCCCAAACCCTGGCATTGCCTACACATGGACACTCTGCTGGGCACCTTCAAGGGCCCTATACCTCCCATTGTCAACATAGTTCTGAAAGATAATGAGGGGTCCTGTGCCCCATCCTATTCCAGAGACATAAGGACTTGGCCAGAACCCCTAACTTAAAGGAAAGTCTAGTTCTCTGAGACACTGGCTCTGAATGGCACCCAGGGAGAAACTATTTTGCAAAAAGAAAAAAAAAGGTATTGAAATGGGACTGCGGAAGGCCAAAGTGCTTCATTATAGATGAGAATGGGAAAAAGATTAGAATGAAGTGTCAGCACAATTTCCTGGCTAGGATAAAAAACCTCTAAAGGTAAATTTGCTGAGAGCCCAGTCTGCAAGAGGTCTGCATATTTCCTTCTGAAGGAGAGGGAAAGCTTCTGGCCTTGGCTCTTTCTCCTGCCCTTCCCATCAGGGCATAGAGTCAGCAGGGATTCAGGGGTGTGGGTCCATGCTCCAGGCTATAGCTCAAGTGTTTGGAACCTTGGTTCCTGTGGTCCATTAGTTTTTGAAGGGCCACTTTCTGCACTGCCTAGGTCCTCGAACATACCTCGTATGCATGCATTATGTGCTCTTCAGCATCTTAGGCAAAGCACTGAGTGCTCTCTGACAGCAGGGCAATCTTTTCTGTGGGTTGTCAGAAACTAATTACTCTTGGTTAGCACAGAAGCAGAGAGAGAACTCACCACCAATCCCTGGGTGTTCAGTGTGTGATTGAGAGCCTCACTGCCCCACCCAGCCTGCAAACCAAGTCCTAGTGAGCAAATAGTGATGGGATGGTAACGACTCTATGGACAGCTTTCATTTTCGATGAGAATGGAATAAAGCTGAGAATGAAATAACTCCCTCTATTCGTCCTTGCCCCTGAAGTGAGGACAGCTCCGTTCCAACACCTTTGGCCCTACCAACACAAAAATATTGTCTGCTGGGTGCCATACACTGACCTACATCTAATGTTGTCAATATAGATCTGGAAAACAAGTTCCCAGGGCTCCTATGTATGGCCCAACCTATTCTTTTTTTTTTTTTTAATTGTTAAAACAAGTTTTCTTTATTATGCCTGAATGTTTTTAAAAAATAATTAATAATTCTTTGGAATACTGACATGTTTAAAAATATCGCCATTTTTTAAAATAGAGGTAAAATTCATACATTATACCATTTTAGTGGGTATAATTCTTTTTTTTCAATATATGAAGTTTATTGTCAAATGGGTTTCCATACAACACCCAGTGCTCATCCAAAAATGTGCCCTGCTCAATACCCATCACTCACCCGCCCCTCCCTCCCACCCCCCATCAACCCTCAGTTTGTTCTCAGTTTTTAAGAGTCTCTTATGCTTTGGCTCTCTTCCACTCTAACCTCTTTTTTTTTTCCTTCCCCTCCCCCATAGTCTTCTGTTAAGTTTCTCAGGATCCACATAAGAGTGAAAACATATAGTATCTGTCTTTCTCTGTATGGCTTATTTCACTTAGCATCACACTCTCCAGTTCCATCCATGTTGCTACAAGGGGCCATATTTCACTCTTTCTCATTGCCATGTAGTACTCCATTGTGTATATAAACCACAATTTCTTTATCCATTCATCAGTTGATGGACATTTAGGCTCTTTCCATAATTTGGCTATTGCTGAAAGTGCTGCTATAAACATTGGGGTACAAGTGCCCCTATGCATCAGTACTCCTGTATTCCTTGGGTAAATTCCTAGCAGTGCTATTGCTGGGTCATAGGGTAGGACTATTTTTAATTTTTTGAGGAACCTCCACACTGTTTTCCAGAGTGGCTGCACCAATTTGCATTCCCACCAACAGTGCAAAAGGATTCCCGTTTCTCCACATCCGCGCCAGCATCTATAGTCTCTTGATTTGTTCATTATGGCCACTCTGACTGGCGTGAGGTGATATCTCAGTGTGGCTTTGATTTGTATTTCCCTGATAAGGAGCGACGTTGAGCATCTTTTCATTTGCCTGTTGGCCATCTGGATGTCTTCTTTAGAGAAGTGTCTATTCATGTTTTCTGCCCATTTCTTCACTGGATTATTTGTTTTTCGGGTGTGGAGTTTGGTGAGCTCTTTATGGATTTTAGATATTGGCCCTTTGTCCGATATGTCATTTGCAAATATCTTTTCCCATTCCGTTGGTTGCCTTTTAGTTTTGTTGGTTGTTTCCTTTGCTGTGCAGAAGCTTTTTATCTTCATAAGGTCCCAGTAGTTCATTTTTGCTTTTAATTCCCTTGCCTTTCGGGATGTGTCAAGTAAGAAATTGCTATGGCTGAGGTCAGAGATGTCTTTTCCTGCTTTCTCCTCTAGGGTTTTGATGGTTTCCTGTCTCACATTCAGGTCCTTTATCCATTTTGAGTTTATTTTTGTGAATGGTGTCAGAAAGTGGTCTAGTTTCAACCTTCTGCATGTTGCTGTCCAGTTCTCCCAGCACCATTTGTTAAAGAGACTGTCTTTTTTCCATTGGATATTCTTTCCTGCTTTGTCAAAGATAAGTTGGCCATACGTTTGTGGGTCTAGTTCTGGGGTTTCTATTCTATTCCATTGGTCTATGTGTCTGTTTTTGTGCCAATACCATGCTGTCTTGATGATGACAGCTTTGTAGTAGAGGCTAAAGTCTGGGATTGTGATGCCTTCTGCTTTGGTCTTCTTCTTCTTCAAAATCGCTTTGGCTGTTCAGGGCCTTTTGTGGTTCCATATGAATTTTAGGATTGCTTGTTCTAGTTTCGAGAAGAATGCTGGTGCAATTTTGATTGGGATTGCATTGAATGTGTAGATCGCTTTGGGTAGTATTGACATTTTGACAATATTTATTTTTCCAATCCATGAGCAGGGAATGTCTTTCCATTTCTTTAAATCTTCTTCCATTTCCTTCATAAGCTTTCTATAGTTTTCAGCATACAGATCCTTTACATCTTTGGTTAGATTTATTCCTAGGTATTTTATGCTTCTTGGTGCAATTGTGAATGGGATCAGTTTCTTTAGTTGTCTTTCTGTTGCTTCATCGTTAGTGTATAAGAATGCAACTGATTTCTGTACATTGATTTTGTATCCTGCGACTTTGCAGGATTGCATGAATTCATGTATCAATTCTAGCAGACTTTTGGTGGAGTCTATCGGATTTTCCATGTATAATATCATGTCATCTGCAAAAAGCGAAAGCTTGACTTCATCTTTGCCAATTTTGATGCCTTTGATTTCCTTTTGTTGTCTGATTGCTGATGCTAGAACTTCCAGCACTATGTTAAACAACAGCGGTGAGAGTGGACATCCCTGTCGTGTTCCTGATCTCAGGGAAAAAGCTCTCAGATTTTCCCCATTGATGATGATGTTAGCTGTGGGCTTTTCATAAATGGCTTTTATGATCCTTAAGTATGCTCCTTCTATCCCGACTTTCTCGGGGGTTTTTACTAAGAAAGCGTGCTGAGTTTTTTCAAAGGCCTTTTCTGCATGGATTGACAGGATCATATGGTTCTTATCTTTTCTTATATTAATGTGATGTATCACATTGATTGATTTGCGAATGTTGAACCAGCCCTGCATCCCAGGAATGAATCCCACTTGGTCATGGTGAATAATTCTTTTTATAAGCTGTTGAATTCGATTTGCCAGTATCTTATTGAGAATTTTTGCATCCATATTCATCAGGGATATTGGCCTGTAGTTCTCTTTTTTTACTGGGTCTCTGTCTGGTGTAGGAATCAAAGTAATACTGGCTTCATAGAATGAGTCTGGAAGTTTTCCTTCCCTTTCTATTTTTTTGGAATAGCTTGAGAAGGATAGGTATTATCTCTGCTTTAGACGTCTGGTAGAACTCCCCTGGGAAGCCATCTGGTCCTGGACTCTTATTTGTTGGGAGATTTTTGATGACTGATTCAATTTCTTCCCTGGTTATAGGTCTGTTCAAGCTTTCTATTTCCTCCTGATTGAGTTTTGGAAGTGTGTGGGTGTTTAGGAATTTGTCCATTTCTTCCAGGTTGTCCAGTCTGTTGGCATATAATTTTTCCTAGCATTCCCTGATAATTGCTTGTATCTCTGAGGGATTGGTTGTAATCATTCCATATTCATTCATGATTTTATCTATTTGGGTCATCTCCCTTTTCTTTTTGAGAAGCCTGGCTAGAGGTTTATCAATTTTGTTTATTTTTTCAAAAAACCAACTCTTGGTTTCGTTGATCTGCTCTACAGTTTTTTTAGATTCTATATTGTTTATTTGTGCTCTGAACTTTATTATTTCTCTTCTTCTGCTGGGTTTCGGGTGTCTTTGCTGTTCTACTTCTATTTCCTTTAGGTGTGCTGTTAGATTTTGTATTTGCGATCTTTCTTGTTTCTTGAGATAGGCCTGGATTGCAATGTATTTTCCTCTCAGGACTGCCTTCGCTGCATCCCAAAGCGTTTGGATTGTTGAATTTTCATTTTCGTTTGTTTCCATATATTTTTTAAATTTCTTCTCTAATTGCCTGGTTGACCCATTCATTCTATAGTAGGGTGTTCTTTAACCTCCATGCTTTTGGAGGTTTTCGAGACTTTTTCCTGTGGTCGATTTCAAGCTTCAGAGCATTGTGGTCCGAAAGTATGCATGGTATGATCTCAATACTTGTATACTTATGAAGGGCTGTTTTGTGACCCAGTATGTGATCTATCTTGGAGAATGTTCCATGTGCACTCGATAAGAAAGTATATTCTGTTGCTTTCAGATGCAGAGTTCTGAATATATCTGTCAAGTCCATCTGATCCAAGGTATCATTCAGGGCCCTTGCTTCTTTATTGACCGTGTGTCTAGATGATCTATCCATTTCTGTAAGTGGAGTGTTAAATTCCCCTGCAATTACCACATTCTTATCAATAAGGTTGCTTATGTTTGTGAGTAATTGTTTTATATATTTGGGGGCTCTCGTATTCAGCGCATAGACATTTATAATTGTTAGCTCTTCCTGATGGATAGACCCTGTGATTATTATATAATGCCCTTCTTTGTCTCTTGTTACAGCCTTGAATTTAAAGTCTAGTTTGTCTGATAGAAGTATGGCTACTCCAGCTTTCTTTTGACTTCCAGTGGCATGATAAATAGTTCTCCATCCCCTCACTCTCAATCTGAAGGTGTCCTCAGGTCTAAAATGAGTCTCTTGTAGACAGCAAATAGATGGGTCTTGTTTTTTTATCCATTCTGATACCCTATGTCTTTTGGTTGGCGCATTTAGTCCATTTACATTCAGTGTTATTATAGAAAGATACGGGTTTAGAGTCATTGTGATGTCCGTAGGTTTCATGCTTGTAGCGATGTCTCTGGTACTTTGTCTCACAGGATCCCCCTTAGGATCTCTTGTAGGGCTGGTTTAGTGGTGATGAATTCCTTCAGTTTTTGTTTGTTTGGGAAGACCTTTATCTCTCCCTCTATTCTAAATGACAGACTTGCTGGATAAAGGATTCTTGGCTGCATATTTTTTCTGTTCATCACATTGAAGATCTCCTGCCATTCCTTTCTGGCCTGCCAAGTTTCAGTAGAGAGATTGGTCACGAGTCTTTTAGGCCTCCCTTTATATGTTAGAGCACGTTTATCTCTAGCTGCTTTCAGAATTTTCTCTTTATCCTTGTATTTTGCCAGTTTCACTATGATATGTCATGCAGAAGATCGATTCAAGTTCCGTCTGAAGGGAGTTCTCTGTGCCTCTTGGATTTCAATGCCTTTTTCCTTCCCCAGATCCGGGAAGTTCTCAGCTATGATTTCTTCAAGTACCCCTTCAGCACCTTTCCCTCTCTCTTCCTCCTCTGGAATACCAATTTTGCGTATAGTATTTCTCTTTAGTGCATCACTTAGTTCTCTAATTTTCCCCTCATACTCCTGGATTTTTTTTATCTCTCTTTTTCTCAGCTTCTTCTTTTTCCATAATTTTATCTTCTAGTTCACCTCTTCTCTCCTCTGCCTCTTCAATCCGAGCTGTAGTTGTCTCCATTTTATTTTGCTGTTCATTGATAGCATTTTTTAGCTCCTCCTGGCTGTTCTTTAGTCCCTTGATCTCTGTAGCAAGAGATTCTCTGCTGTCCTTTATACTGTTTTCAAGCCCAGCGATTAATTTTATGACTACTATTCTAAATTCACTTTCTGTTATATTGTTTAAATCATTTTTGATCAGTTCGTTAGCTGTTGTTATTTCCTGGACGTTTTTCTCAGGGGAATTCTTCCGTTTGGTCATTTTGGATAGTCCCTGGAGTGGTGCGGGACTGCGGGGCACTTCCCCTGTGCTGTCTTGAATAACTTGCATTGGTGGGCAGGGCCGCAGTCAGACCTGATGTCTGCCCCCAGCCCACCGCTGGGGCCACAGTCAGACTGGTGTGTGCCTTCTCTTCCCCTCTCCTAGGGGCGGGATTCACTGTGGGGTGGGGTGGCGTGGCCCGTCTGGGTTACTTGCACACTGCCAGGCTTCTGGTGCTGGGGATCTGGCATATTAGCTGGGGTGGATCGGCAAGGTGCACAGGGGTGGGAGGGGCAGGCTCAGCTCGCTTTTCCTTTGGAGATCCACTTCAGGAGGGGCCCTCCCACACCGGGAGGGAGTCAGACCTGCCGGAGGGATGGATCTGCAGAAGCACAGCGTTCGGTGTTTGCTTGGTGCAAGCAAGTTCCCTGGCAGGAACTGGTTCCCTTTGGGATTTTGGCTGGGGGATGGGCGAGGGAGATGGTGCTGGCGAGCGCCTCTGTTCCCCGCCAAGCTGAGCTCTGTCATCCGGGGCTCAAGAACTCTCCCTCCCGTTGTCCTCCAGCCCTCCCGTTCCCCGAGCAGAGCTGTTAGCTTATGACCTTCCAGATGTCAAGTCCCGCTTGCTGTCGGAACACACTCTGTCCGGTCCCTCTGCTTTTGTAAGCCAGACTCGGGGGCTCTGCTTGGCCGGCAGGCCGCCCCTCCACCCCGGCTCCCTCCCACCAGTCCGTGTAGTGCGCACCGCCTTGCCGCCCTTCCTACCCTCTTCCGTGGGCCTCTCATCTGCGCTTGGCTCCGGAGACTCCATTCTGCTAGTCTTCTGGCGGTTTTCTGGGTTATTTAGGCAGGTGTAGGTGGAAGCTAAGTGATCAGCAGGACGCGTGGTGAGCCCAGCCTCCTCCTACGCTGCCATCTTCCCAGGATCAACCTAGTGTTGCCTTTGTACTTTTCCTTCACTAAGCACGAGATCTCCAGTGTTTTCTCTTGGTACCAAATTGTCCTCGGATATCAGGGAGCAAACCTCAGGGATCCAGGCCGGTGGCTGTCCAAGTTCCCAGGATGCAGGTGAGGAAGCCCAGGCCTCCTCCGCTGACCACGTGACTGCCCCGGAGCCCGGTGCGCGGTCCCCAGTGACCACGGGCGGCCCTGGGGCTCCCCTGAAGGCAGGGCTGGGTGCAGGGTCAGGTGACCCGGGAGTCGGGCTCGAAGCTTTCCCGGCGTTTCGACTAGCCTGGTGCACTGCGCGGGGAGTGGCCCAACCTATTCTGTTGTCACAAGAACTCGCCCAGAGTCCCCAATTAAAATCATAAGGAATTGCTCCTAGGGCCCTGATTGGCCCATGGGAGGATCTGGTTTTAAAAAGAGGAAAAGGATGAGATGCCTGGGTGGCTCAGTCAGTTAAGCATCCGAGGTTGGCTCAGATCATGATCTCGTGGTTCGCAATCTCAAGCCCCACATGGGGTTCTCTGCTGTCAGCGCAGAGCCTGCTTTGGATCCTCCGTCCCTCTCTCTCTGCCCCTCCCCTGCTTGCGCGCTGCCTCCCTCTTCTCTCTCTCTCTCCCTCCAAAAATAAAAGAAAGGTTAAAAGAAGAGTAGAAGGACAGAAATAGATACACCGAGGGACAATGTTCCTTATGAGAGATGAGAATGGGGTAAATCTGAGGAGGAAATGACTAGTACAATCCCCTGGCAAGCTGACGGTCTCAGGAGTAAGAAACACATATATAAGAAACACATATGGGCTAGGGCAAAGGGAAACCTCCATCATCTACAGTGGGAGCCTGAAGGAAAGATGCCTGTGTTCTTCAGAAAGAGAGGGAAAGTTTCTGGAATTCACTGTTTTCCCTTCCCATCCTATCAGTGGATAGAGGCAGCGGTGATTCAAAGGTAGCAGGTTTGTGCTCTGGGCTAATTCTCAAGTGTTTGAAACTGGGCTGTGGTGCAGTAGTTCTTGAATGGTCTCTTTCTGTGCTAAGCAGGTCCTCAAGAATACTGCACCTGGGTGAACCAACTCCTCTTCAAAGTGAAAGTATCTTTAATGGCCAGGGAGGGAAACAAGTTGGCTAACCATCATTTCTTATATCAGCCAGCCATACACCAAGTACTCCCAGGAAGGCAATCTTTCCTTTGGGATATCAGAAACTGGTTGCTCTTGGTTAGCACAGACCAGAGTCAGAGCTCATTAGGAATGGCTGGGCACTCACTATGTGGGTGACAGCCTCATTGCCCTTGCCCGGGACCCAAGACATAGTTACCAATACAGCCAGGGAATTGGAATGGCTACACACAGGGCCAAAGGTTTTCATTTCATCTGAGAATGGGATCAAGCTGAGAATGAAATGTCTAGCCCCACGGTCCCCTTGTCCCAGAGTGAAGATAGCTCCCTCCAATATCAGTGGCCCTGACCACACACGAGCATTCCTGCTGGGCACTTTGAAATGCCCTGGGCTTACCTTTGTCAACATAGTACTGAAAGGCAATTTTTGAGGGACTCTGTGGCCCAGCGTATCCTGGACTGACAAGAATATGGCCTGACACCCAAGTTAAAAGTAGAAAAAAATGGCTCTGAGACACTGTCCCTGAATGGACAACAGGGAGAATTTTGTTGGAAAAGAGCAACAGGTTGGAGAAGGATACGGAGAAGGCCAAAGCTCTGTCTTAACAGAAGAGAATGCGATAGAGCAAAAAATGAAGCGACTAGCACAATCTCCTGGCAAGATGATTGCCTCAGGAGTAAGAACAATGTGTGGGCTAGGACCAAGGGAAACCTCCTGCACTGTGTCCTTCAGAAAGAGGTGGAAAGTTTCTGGCACCGGCTTTTTTTTGCCCTGTCCTTTGAGGCCAGTAATGACTCATAGTTATCAGGTTCTGGCTTGTGGCTTACACTCAGGTATTTGGAAAGTGGCTGTGGTGCACTAGTCCTTGAATGGGCTGTTTCCTGCACATAGCAGGTCCTGAAGAAGACTGCAAATGGGTGAACTGTCTGCTCTTCATAATGAAGGCATCTGTAGCAGCCAGTGGTTGGAGTTCTGCTGTCGAACTGATGACGTTTGGGGCCGATGGTGGGGGTGGTCCAGAGCCGACGACCAAGAAAGATTTCTTGAAGACATCTTTGGTGCAAAAAAAGGTGATTTTATTAAATCATGGGGTCAGCACCCATGTGCGGGAAGAACTGCACTGGGGTCCTGACGGGTAACTCATTATTGTATACCCTCGGGTTGGCAGGGGGTCAGGATAGAGTATGTTTCTAAGGAACTTTGGGAGCAAGGTTTTTGGGACCTTGAGGGGCTAGCTGTTGCTAGGGAAATGCCATTTATTACCATTTAATAAAACCTCAGTCACGAGACCCATTAGATGTATATCGGGGGGCCATAAGCTTGGAGTATGATTGCCAGCATATATCTTGGGGCAGTTGAAATAAAAGAAGTTGAGCTACAGGGTCCTCGAGGTTGGGGTAATGTTAAGCTAAGGTTCTCTTTTGCCCCTAGAAAAGTGTCATCATTGAGGCAGCTGGGCTCCTAGAGGGAGGTCACTCTGCCCGTTTCAGGGACTTGTCAATGGGATACAGGCAGTAAGGGAATTTAATTTTTCCTTTGCCTTAGTTTCCCACATTACCATGGCAAGCACTTAAGCCCCTTTTCTTTGTTCTTGGGTAGTCAAGAGTGTCCAAGGAATAATACTCAGATCACACCCGGGGTGGGGGGTGGGGCTAGCTTGTGCTTTACCCCTCAGCCGGACTCATGCTCCCTCATCATATGCCCCCTGAACAATGTTGACCCTTAAATCTTTAAGGTTGATGAAGACGGAAGGTCTCATCTTCCATAGCTTCTTTCTGCTGAGTAGGGGCGTAGAGTTTTCCCTACCTATACAGGTCACTGTTGGTCTGCTGGAGAACATATAGAAGAGTTACAAAAGGTGAAGGCCACCGAATCCAAGGTGGGCCTTCTTGAGTAGCAAGGCTCATCTGTTGACTTGAAGTTATTGTAGTGATGGAGTCTTGGCACCAGGCAGAGAGGCATGGGAGAAAACAGCAAAACGTAATTAGAATAACAAGAGAGAAGCCCCAAGAAAAGTCCTTTGGTTAGTTGACAAAAATCCTCCAGTCCAGGAGTTTAGTCAATCACTAAAGGAAAGAGAGGGATTGTTTATTTTTTTTTAATATGAAATTTATTGTCAAATTGGTTTCCATACAACACCCAGTGCTCATCCCCAACAGGTGCCCTCCTCAATGCCCATCACCTACCCTACCCTCCCTCCCACACCCCCATCAACCCTCAGTTTATTCTCAGTTTTTAAGAGTCTCTTATGGTTTGGCTCTCTCCCTCTCTAACCTTTTTTTTTTTTTTTTTTCCTTCCCCTCCCTCATGGTCTTCTGTTACGTTTCTCAGGATCCACATAAGAGTGAAACCATATGGTATCTGTCTTTCTCTATATGGCTTATTTCACTTAGCATCACACTCTCCAGTTCCATCCACGTTGCTACAAAAGGCCATATTTCATTCTTTCTCATTGCCACGTAGTATTCCATTGTGTATATAAACCACAGTTTCTTTATCCATTCATCAGTTGATGGGCATTTAGGCTCTTTCCACAATTTGGCTATTGTTGAAAGTGCTGCTATAAACATTGGGGTACATGTGTCCCTATGCATGAGCACTCCTGTATCCCTTGGGTAAATTCCTAGCAGTGCTATTGCTGGGTCATAGGGTGGATCTATTTTTAACTTTTTGAGGAACTGCCACACTGTTTTCCTGAGCGGCTGCACCAGTTTGCATTCCCACCAACAGTGCAAGAGGGTTCCCGTTTCTCCACATCCTCACCAGCATCTATAGTCTCCTGATTTGTTCATTTTGGCCACTCTGACTGGCGTGAGGTGGTATCTCAGTGTGGTTTTGATTTGTATTTCCTTGATGAGGAGTGACGTCGTTGTATGATTGTTGATGCTAGCACTTCCAACACTATGCTAAACAACAGCGGTGAGAGTGGACATCCCTGTCGTGTTCCTTATCTCAGGGGGAAAGCTCTCAGCTTTTCCCCATTGAGGATGATATTAGTTGTGGGCTTTTCATAAATGGCTTTTATGATGTTTAAGTAGGTTCCTTCTATGCCGACTTTCTCGAGGGTTTTTATTAAGAACGGATGCTGAATTTTGTCAAATGCTTTTTCTACATCAATTGACAGGATCATATGGTTCTTATGTTTTCTTTCATTAATGTGATGTATCACATTGAGTGATTTGCGGATGTTGAACCAGCCCTGCAACCCAGGAATGAATCCCACTTGATCATGGTGAATAATTCTTTTTATATGCTGTTGAATTCCATTTGCTAGTATCTTATTGAGAATTTTTGCATCCATATTCATCAGGGATATTGGCCTGTAGTTCTCTCTCTCTCTCTCTCTCTTTTTTTTTTTTTTTTTTTTTTTTTTGCTGGGTAATAGAGGGATTGTTTAAAGTGCCAATTTAAGTATTCATGTCAGTTAGAAATCCAGAAATATTTTTGTGGTAATCTGGGATGTATACACAGCATTTTGTTAGAGCAAATTACCAACCCGGTGTCTACCAGTGCTGCCAGTGGGGTTTTTAGATGTCAGGCTTGAAGCATCTTCTGATGGGAGTGGGGAAAAGCAGCAGGAGTCAGATTGGTCTTTCCAGTTTGTAACTCAAATGTCTGTGGTGATCCTCTGAATGGCCCGTCATAAGAAGGAACTGTTATTATAAATTGGGAAAGTAAAGTGAAAAAGAAAGGTACAACCATCATAATAGAGGTTTGAGGTCTTACACAGGTTCCCGGGAATAAGAAGGCACAATTATTTTGCTCATTGAATTCCTGTAAAGGGGGTACAGGTTTTATTTAGATACAGGAGTCCATGAAGAATGCCCCTCTCACTTACTGCAGTGGGAGTACATAATATGACCCAGTGAGGGCCCTTTCATTTTGGAGTTAAGTCCCCTGTTGCATGAGACTTTCCATACCTTGAACAAGCCAGGTCTTTGGGGTTTATATGGGGTGGGTTTCTAGTAACTGTCAGATCAGGTTTAGGTTGGAGATGGTTTGCATACTTAGAGATTTATGAATTAACCCAGACTCAAGCAAATAATAAAGCACTATCGTCTTTATCTCTTGATAGGTCTACAGTGATAAGAGTCCTTGCCTACAGTTGTTGGGGGAATCCATCCCACTTTCCAGTTGTTTAAATGATATACTCATGGGGTCCTATTACTATCCCCACAGGGTAACCTGTGCTATTGTGACAGGATCCCTCAAGTTTACTTCAAGTTGTCTAGCTTAGGCAAACATTTAAAGACAACTAGGATTTAGCATCCATAAATGTGCATTATTTTTCTCTCTAAAAACCCTTATTTCCAGAGATAGCCAAATCAAGATGAATTCACTTGTAAAACATGTCCAGTCTTACCAAACTTGGCCTAATTATTTTACATAAGCTCAACAAGAATAGTAATTGATCATAAGGAAGGATCTTTTAAAGTTTGCTTTGCTGGAAGCCTTTATAAGGAATCTTCAGGCTGAATTTCTGTAGCCTCTCCAGGCCAGAAGCTAAGCCAACTACTTCCCGTCAGACGGGCCTGCAATACTGTGGAATTGGGCGAATTCCTCTTCACGAGATCCCCAAGATATCCTGAGGTTCCTGCACCTGCCAGGAAATGACATTCTTGACTCACCTGGTGAGGCTGCTGGGAACTCTGTAAGCAAGGTATGCGGCCAACATTTCCAAGGGGCTTGATTGGCTCCATGTTTCATAAAGTCAACCTCAGTTCCTTAAAGCTGTGGGGTCATTTCTGAGTCTATGCATGTCTCTCTCTCAGGACATTCCAGTCAAAGCCTTCGTAAAATAACGAGTATTTCCAATGGTGTCCTGTTAAAAGGAGAAGATTCTTACTGCACTTATGAAAATAACTGCAATGGCCATGAAAGAAAGAATACTCACTGAGAGTGTTTGAATTTCAGAGGGTTTAGGTAGAGAGAAAAGTTCAATGCTTCAGTTTACAGGTGAATATTTGATGACATCTCTGTATATTATAGATATCTGAAGAGAACGTTTCCTTAATCTGGAAGAGCAAACATGAGAGAACCAGCAATATTTCCAACAAGAGTCACAAAACTATAATCTTCCTCAATTCATTTAGTCCCATGTTCCTAATTCTTGTTCAGTTTGAATGCAGCTTTTTAGTTCTCGAAATCCTTACTCATCTGGGTAAGAATTGAATCTGAAAGACTTCAAAACCTCTATTTGCCCTAAAAGTCCTTTTTTTTTTTTTGTGAATCTCCTAGAAGATTAAGTATGTTTTGTGAGAGAATAAAAGCAATTATAAATGATGAAATCTCAGAAATGGACATTGTTAAATATCTGATGAGAGTTCATTATGACGCAATTGACAAGGGAATTCAGTTATTTCTGTGGCGCATAACACTTTGATGATCAGAATATCAAGGGAGGACCTTAGCAGAAAAAAATTAAAACTTTAGGAATTGCATGTATCTCTGAGAGGTTACAGAATTTACCCAAGCAATAGAACCTAAGGTTTACCATTGTTTGACAATGCTTCTCCAAGTAACTTAGCATACCACATAAAAAGGCCTAATTGGTCAAAAAGACTTCATTTACAATTGAAATCTTGGGAAAGTTTGTTCAAACCTTAGGAAGTGATGGAGAACATTCTAAATAGGATTACAGATCATTACAAATCTTAAACTTTAAATTATTTATGTAACCAAGATGGCAATAAGAGATTCCAAAGGCAAATAAAGTATGTAGCATTATATAGTTGTTAGCAAAACCTAGCTCCTTTACCATTGAGAAGTTTTAACTTTAAGTAATCAAAGAGTTGATAAAGATGAAACCTAAAGCTTTGGTTTTCCTGGCAGACAAAAGAGAAACAAAACAAAACAAAACAAAACAAAACAAAACAAAACTTTGTTTACATTTTCTTATCAAGAGCAGATCAACAATCCAAGAAAACTTTGTCTTTCCAAAAGGGAGAAAAGCAGACTTTTAACCTTACACCCATGTAGTGTTAAAATCCATCCATGGCAACCTCAGTCCATCCTTACCTCGCATAGAATTCCTTTTTGAAGATTTCCTTTCACAAACCTTCTACAACTTTCCTTTGCCTTCAGATTTTGTCCAAAGCCATTTCTCTCCAAACAACCTATCTGATTTAGCACAAAATTACTTTCTTTTACCCTCAACAAAAAATGTATTCCCATTCCGTATATCTTCCTTACATACCTCCTACTTTCCTACATACAGAGTTGCTTTCCTTATTTCCATCAGCCTTAACTACACTTAGCAGAGTTCTAACTGCTAGAAACCTTTGTCTCCAATGAAAACTTAGTAACCAGTTGGTAACTGTTTACACCAGAAATCTTTAGAGGGAAAATTCATGAATCAGTTAAGCACAAAGCATGTTTTCCAATAGACCCCAGTAGCCCTAGTTTCTCTGCAGTAAGAAGTTAAAAGCACAAACCTCTGTTCACTAATCAAAGCTTTGCATTGCATTCTATTTGGAAAAGACCTAGATGTCCCATAAATGTCATCTCATTGGTCACGCAAACTTTAAAGCAAAACTTTAAAGTTTCAGGTTACCAAAGACTTTGAAAGCTATCTTAACAATTACCCATGATGACTTTGAGACAGTCAAAATTAACCATTATATCAAGTCCTCGTTTTGCTAACAGATTGCAACCGAGATAAAATGAGCTCACTTGACCTTTAGTAAACCTTGGTAGAATAAAAGTTTCAAATTTAATGCTGATAACTCTAAAGACAGGTCTATCTTAATTAAAACAAACTCAAATTAGCTTAAGTGGTGCATAAAGCACCAAATTGTTTCTCCTAGTCCACTTAAAAGACAATCCATTTGTTTCCCATTATCAGTTTTTACCTGGGGCGCCAGTGGGTTCTGAAGTGGGTGGGCCAACGGGGTGCTCTTTGCTCCTTGACATTTAGGGTGGGAAGAGGAGCCAAAGGTGCCTGAGGCACTGAGGATGGTGTAGGAACCAGTTATGTATGCCACACCCACCGCTGTGCAGAAACAGGAGGAGGGGAAGGGGAAGGGGAAGGCAGAAGAGGTGAGGTGCCGGCAGAAGGCAGAGAAGGAAAATTTCCCAGTTCTAACCTTGTCAGCTGGGACAGAGGAGCAGACGCCATGTCTTTTGTTCCACCAAAGTGGAATTAGGCAGTTCACGTCAGGCCGGAGAAGACAGGGAATTTCCCCAAAACAAGTGTGTAATGCCCGATGTTCTAAAACCTCCCACAAAAGACCACCAGAGTCGTGAGTCAAAGCCAAGCGGCAAGGGTCGTTTATTGCAGGTTCGAACCTGGACCTCTGGCGATGTTCTAAAACCTCCCACAAAAGACCACCAGAGTCGTGAGTCAAAGCCAAGCGGCAAGGGTCGTTTATTGCAGGTTCGAACCTGGACCTCTGCGCACTCGTTGCCGGTGACACACAGAGGCCCCGATCAGAGTTGGTATAGGGTTTTTATAGACAGGGACAAACAGCATAGGTGAGTGAGGGTCCTGATAGGTAAATTCTAAAGTAAGGACATTTGTGGTTTTCTGACTGGGCGTCCTTTGTCTGTTACTTGTGGTGGGAGAGAGAGAAAAAAAAAAGGGGAAGGGGATAGGTGAGGAATGTGTTAAACAAGCAAGATTACAGAAGCGAGAGACGCCAGTTAGTTTAAGTACAACTACTCATTCCATTACATTTAGGAAGGTTTACAACCCATTCTACTACACAGCGGGTTACATTCAGGAAAGGTCTCACAATGCTCATAGCAAACAGCAAGCAAAACAGGCTTCTCAGCAATTGTATTTCTTATCAAAGATCCATAATAAACAGAAAAGAGAACCTAGCTTTAAACTAAGGTAGGGCTGTTATTTGGATTGTTCCTTTCATTCCCCCCTTTTTCTTGTGCCTAAAGAGCCAATCTTGGATCTTCAGTTTTCTATTTGTAATGTCTCGAGCGGTTGGTACTGAGTTCGTAAGACCATTAATTGTACAGCATTGAACCTGTCTTGGACAAAATTAATAATTCTGTTTATGATACAGGGGCCGAATGTGAGAGCGAGAAGTAGGATGGCCAGAGTTAGAGCCCCTGCAGTAATGAGTTCTCTTGCTGGTGTCTCCGCACGTATACCCAATCTCCGGGTCGGTAGTGATGCGGCTCAGGAGGGGGCCCATTCTTATAAATGTCTCTCAATCTGGGCCAAACTTCCTGGTGGGTGTGCTGGAGTTCCCTCAGGGAAATAAGAAGTTCATGATCATCAAATTCAGTTAACACATTAGACTATAGGTTGGGAATTATAGGGGGGGCACTCCATACATGATTTCAAAGGGGGTTAATCCAAGTTTGTAAGGGGAGTTCCGCACCCTAAACAGAGCGTAGGGGAGTAAGACTACCCAGTTAGCGCCAGTCTCCATGGTCAATTTGGTTAGGGTCTCTTTTAGGGTTCTATTCATTCTTTCTACCTGTCCTGAACTTTGGGGTCTATATGCACAATGTAGTTTCCAATCGGCCCCAATAAACTACGCTATCCCTTGTATTACCTTTGAAATGAATGCTGGTCCGTTGTCTGATCCTATTAGGGTAGGGAATCCGTACCTGGGCATGATGTCTTCCAACATTTTCTTTGCTACTATCTGCGCAGTCTCATGCTTGGTGGGGAAGGCCTCTGTCCATCCTGAAAAGGTATCTATAAACACTAGCAAATATTTGTATCCATATTTTCCAGGCTTTACCTCGGTGAAGTCTACTTCCCAATAGGCTCCCGGCCTGGTTCCACGAGTTCTGGAGCCAGGGTTTTTCCCGTGGTTGGTGGCGTTAGTTAGTTGGCAAGCTTTACAGCTAGTAACTATCTGTTCGATTTTTGTCCTAGAGTCTTTGATGGTGATCCTAGCATGTCTTATTAAGTCTTGCATTTTTCTCGTGCCCATATGAGTGGCTCGGTGCATCTTGGATAAAACTTTATTTCCCATTTCCTCTGGGAGGATTATGCTACAGTCTGCTGCTCTCCACCATCCGTTAAGGCACTGAGTCATAGGCAATTTTTGGATCCAGTCTAGGTCTTTTTTAGTGTAGGTGGGACTTTCTGGTAAACTAGCTGGACCGGGGTCTGGTAGGGTGGTCATTAAAGCACAGTCCACCTGTAAGGCCACCTCTCGGGCCACCTGGTCAGCCAAATTATTTCTTCTGGCCACCGGTGTGATCGGTTTTTGGTGGCCTAGGCAATATATGATGGCTAGTCGTTTAGGCAGCCAGAGTGCTTTTAAAAGAGCCAATATTTCTTGTTTTTGATGGTTTTCCCCTCTGCAGTTAACAGTCCCCTCTCTCTGTATATAGCTCCATGTATGTGGGCCGTAGCAAAAGCATATCTGCTATCGATGTACACATTTAGTCTCTTGTCTTTTCCCAAAGTCAGTGCCTTGGTTAAGGCCACAAGTTCAGCCCGTTGGGCAGAGGTGCCAGCTGGCAAAGGCTCTGCCCAAACAGTCTTAGTTTCAGTTGTGACTGCTGCCCCCGCGTACCTTTGACCCTGATGTATAAAGCTGCTGCCGTCAGTGAACCAGGTAACTTCGGCGTCTGGCAGCGGATGGTCCTGTAAATCTTCCCGAACTCCATGAACCTGTGTCAATATCTCAGCGCAGTCATGGAGAGGGGTATCTAAGTCCGGGTCTGGTAACAGGGAGGCAGGGACGTAAGATGCCTAAGTCTAGGAGGCGACGGATATGTGGTGTGATGCCATTTTTGGCTTCCATTGACATCGGGTATTGTCGGACCCGAACTGGATCTGCCCCCGGCTTCAGCTCTATGAATAGAGCTGGGCAATGTTTAGCCAATCCCATACCCCCGGTTTCAGCCCATGCTTCCGGAAACTGCTGGAGCCAGGGCTCTATGTTTTGACTTTGTGAGGGTGGCCCCTGATGGAGTCGATATTCATCTTCTAATCTTAGAGTAAGTATGGTAATGGGTTGGTTGTGCGGGCCAGTCACTTGGGGGCCCCCTGGCGTAAAATGAATCTGGGCCCCCATTTTAGTGAGTAAGTCTCTTCCTAATAAGGGGCACGGGCTGTCAGGGATGACTAGGAAGGAATGGGTGACCTTTCCATTTCCTAGGTCCACAGTTCTCTGGGTGGTCCAGGGATATTTTCTTATTCCAGTAGCCCCTTGGACCCAGGAAGATTTTTCAGAGATTTTTCCATGGGGTCTGATCAAGACCGAATGTTGTGCCCCTGTGTCGACTAAGAATTGAACTGGGTTCCCCTCCACTTGTAGCGTTATAGGTTCGGGGAGGGGATCCGAACCCCGCCCCCCCTATTCTGCATCTTGAGTGAAGAGGGCGGGTGTGGTTTTTGGCGGCCACGGTTTTTGACCATGATGTGGCTTTTTCTTTTTAGGGCATTCTCGAGCCCAGTGGCCTTTTTCTTTGCAATAGGCGCATTGGTCCTTATCTAGGGGCTGGTGTTTATCCAGGGGCTTTTGGACAACAGTAGCCAGGACTTTGGTCATTTTCTCGGTGGCTTTAAGTTGCCTGTCCTCTGGAGTCTCTCTATTATTATAGACACGCTGGGCAATGCGGAGTAAGTCCTGAATCTGTTTTCCCTCCAGGTCCTCTAGCTTCTGGAGTTTCTTTTTAATATCAGTGGCTGCTTGATTTACAAAGGCCATTACAACAGCAGCTTGATTTTCGGGGGCCTCGGGGTTCATGGGGGTATACTGTCTGAAGGTTTCCATTAATCTTTCTAAATAAGCGGCAGGGCTCTCTGTCTTACCTTGTATTATTGAATACACTTTTGCCAAATTAGTGGGCTTGCGTGCAGCAGCCCGGAGACCCGCCATTAGAGTCTGGCGATAAATGCGCAGCCGTCCCCTACCTTCTGCCGTGTTGTAGTCCCAGCCATCCTGTGGGGGTCGGGTCAAGGGAAAAGCTGCGTTAATGAGATCAAGGTTAGCAGTGGGTTGGCCGTCATCCCCAGGAACCAGCTTTCTTGCTTCCAATTGAATTCTTTCTCGCTCCTCGGTAGTGAACAGGATTCGGAGGAGCTGCTGACAATCATCCCAGGTGGGTTGGTGAGTAAACATAACGCTGTCTAAGAGACTTATTAAATCTTTAGGGTTGTCAGAAAATCGGGCATTCTGGGTTTTCCAGTTATATAGGTCACTAGTAGAGAAGGGCCAGTATTGAAGTCGGGGATTCCCCGTATCATCGGGAGGCCCTATTTCCCGTAAGGGTAAAGCTACGGTGGAGTCAGGAAGGCGGAGTCCTGGCTCACGTGGGGCCCGCCTACGGGTATGTCCAGCCGGCCCTTGGACTTTGCCCCCACTAGGCATGGGCGCGGGTTGAGCCTCCCTATTCTCCAGTTCTCCTATGGGCTGGGCTATGGGAGGCTCTGCCGGCGCAGCAGGGATAAGGGCAGCTTGCGGAGTGCGTGCGAGGAGGAACCTGATAAGGGGGAGGGTCAAGGAAAGGTAAATCTTGGTTGTCGGGGAGATCAAAGGGTGCAGCTGGAGTTGGCGGCTTGGGAGAGTTTTTTTACTAAATCTTGCCACACCAGAATATAGGGAATCTGATCCAAGTGACCTTCTTTCCCTGGTAGGAAAATTTTTGATTTTATTTTAAGGACCACAGGGAGGCAGAAGGTTCCCTCTGTAGGCCAATTAACCCCAAAGGTGGGTCATTCAGAGCGGCAATAGGTAATTAACTTCCTTTTGTGAATGTCTAGGCTTAAGCTGTGTCCTCTAGCTTTTACGTCCCTGAAATTGGCGAGGAGGAGGGAGAGAGGGGTGCTCTGCGTTTGGCCCATATTATAATTCTGAGGAAGAGGAGAGGAGAAAGGGGGGGGGCGCCGCTGGCCAGGGGGCAGGAAGGAAAGCCGCAGGGAGCTGAGAAAGGAGGAGAGAGAAACAAAGGATGGAATAATTAATTCTGATCAGCCGAGAAAACACTTAATTCCAATAAAACATCCGACCTATGAAAGAAAAACAAGAACTAACAAAAATCTTTCGCAGCGGTTCCAACTTTCTTGGCTAGCCCGACAGAGAGGGTTACGGCAGTATTTACAAGGGCCCCGGGGTGACAATACATTTAGACTGACAAAGAAGCACTCTTTAGACTGACAAAGAAGCACTCGCGTACTCGCCCGTCCGCGTCCCTCGCGGGAACTTAGGTGCCTCTTAGCATGGGCGGGCAGGTATAAACCCCCTGCTCGGATCAAAAAGATTTTGACCGCCTTAAGCCGTATGAGGATCACCGCGGAAATCGGGTTAGAGCCCACTCGAATCCCGTAGCTTATGCTGTGGGACTACACATAAGAAGCACTCGCGTACTCGCCCGTCCGCGTCCCTCGCGGGAACTTAGGTGCCTCTTAGCATGGGCGGGCAGGTATAAACCCCCTGCTCGGATCAAAAAGATTTTGACCGCCTTAAGCCGTATGAGGATCACCGCGGAAATCGGGTTAGAGCCCACTCGAATCCCGTAGCTTATGCTGTGGGACTACACATAGGGTAAGTCAGGCGCGTGCCCCTGACTCCCAACAATCATTCCATTCAACAGACAGACACACAGACATACATCACATCAAAATACCGGTAATAATTGGCATGCCTAGATGGTTTTTCTTCTTTTTTTTTTTAGACGCCTAGAGATATTTTTAGCACTCTGGAGGTTCATAAAGAAAATGAAAGTATTTAGTTCGCAGGCGCGTTGGGCGTAAACAGCCCCCAGAAAAGAATCCAGATGGGCCAAGGAGCCCCAGATGGACCGACCTGGTCCCAGATGGGCCAAACAGCCCCAGATGGGCCAAACAGCCCCAGATGGACCAACCTGGTCCTCAGATGGGCCAAACAGCCCCAGATGGGCCAAACAGCCCCAGATGGACCAACCTGGTCCTCAGATGGGCCAAAGAGCCCCAGATGTCAGTGGACGTCTCCAACTGACCCCGGCTGGGTGCCCTATAGCGCGTCCGCCAGGGTCACACCAGCTTCCAGACAGAACCGGTTCTCCAGAGAAGAAGCACAGATTAGAGAGAAAAGGAAGAACGTTAGAGCCGGCTTACTTACCGATCGGAATCAGATACGACCCATTGATCAGAAGTCTGGTGAGCTCGGGGGAGGTCTCGGTGGAACCTCCAAATGTAATGCCCGATGTTCTAAAACCTCCCACAAAAGACCACCAGAGTCGTGAGTCAAAGCCAAGCGGCAAGGGTCGTTTATTGCAGGTTCGAACCTGGACCTCTGCGCACTCGTTGCCGGTGACACACAGAGGCCCCGATCAGAGTTGGTATAGGGTTTTTATAGACAGGGACAAACAGCATAGGTGAGTGAGGGTCCTGATAGGTAAATTCTAAAGTAAGGACATTTGTGGTTTTCTGACTGGGCGTCCTTTGTCTGTTACTTGTGGTGGGAGAGAGAGAAAAAAAAAAGGGGAAGGGGATAGGTGAGGAATGTGTTAAACAAGCAAGATTACAGAAGCGAGAGACGCCAGTTAGTTTAAGTACAACTACTCATTCCATTACATTTAGGAAGGTTTACAACCCATTCTACTACACAGCGGGTTACATTCAGGAAAGGTCTCACAATGCTCATAGCAAACAGCAAGCAAAACAGGCTTCTCAGCAATTGTATTTCTTATCAAAGATCCATAATAAACAGAAAAGAGAACCTAGCTTTAAACTAAGGTAGGGCTGTTATTTGGATTGTTCCTTTCAAGTGGAATCTTGGCAGCTGTTTGGGAATATTCCTTAAAGTCCCTGTCTTGAAGTAGACTAAGCACAGTTGGCTCCAATTATAGCCCTTAACACAGGAAATGAATGAGAGAGAGGCCCTCACATCTATTAGGCAGAGTAACAGAGAGAAAGAGTCAGTGTCCCCTTTTCAGGGATGGCCTGTGTTTCCTTCAGCGACTGAGTTGTATCAGGAGGCCTGTCTAGACATCGGTCATTCAATATATCAAGAGGGAGCTTACTGGCCTGGTTACTGACCAAACACATTATTTAAGAGGCCCCTGGGTCCGGGTAGCCATGAAGGCCTGGACCTAGGGTAACCTCTGTCCATTTCCCCTGTTTACTAAGGTCAGGCACTGTTACAGGATCAGTCCTTTCTACATTTTGCAATCCAAATTGTTTCCGGTGGGTTAAGAAGGCATCCCAAGGGAGAATCCTTGGGGACCAAACAGGAGCTCCCATGTTCCACCTAGAGATAAAAGGAGAGAGAGAGAAGGTCCACTACCCCTAGACTCCATCCCGACTCCCCAGTAGCGTCCCAATGCACAGGATATGTCAGAGGTTCCTGAGGTGTCAACGTGACCCGAGGCATCCCTCGAACAAAATCGCTATGACCACCAACCAGCTGACTAAGGGCTCCTGAAGGAGGGATGCTAGCATCCCCCCGCTTCCCTGTTGCATTCTAGAGTACAGATGAGTGCCTGACATATGGACCTGAGTCTGCCTTGCTGAGAAGGCAGAGAAGAAACTGCCATTTTGAACCCGTGGAAAACACTAGAAAAGTTTGACAATGGGGAATTCCCCAATTGTAAGTAGTAGTTAGTAGAGGACATTGATAGAAAACAGTAAAGACAGAAATCCATCATGATCTAAGCGACATTCCAACCCATATAGTCTTTATAGCCAACTTCCCTAGGAAATGGCGCCCAGTTGGGTTTTAATTCAGTGGGGTACTGGTTTCCGCCAGCTCTCATGGAGGTCTCGTGGCCAGAAGGGGCTAGACCAGAGATGTGGAGGGGATCACGTTAGACCAATGAGGAGGGAACTTCACACGGGAGTCTTAGGATTGGCAGCCATGCTAGTCACTTAGGTGAATGTCCCCTGCCCAAGACATACAACTTTATATAAGGACAGGAATAAAGAGAGGGCATCAAGTTTCTAGATCTTACTACCATTCTGGCCAAGGTTCTATCTTCCAACCAAAAAGCAGGCTTTCTCCTCCCGGTAGAGTAGCCACAGGCTAGAGGATTGCAGTCTGAGCAATCCACATGAAAGTGTTCCAATAAGACCATACTCCTCAAAAATCCCCTGAAATGAGGGGAAAGGAGGAAAGAGAAAGCATACCCACAATATTTGCACCGAAGCACAGAGTCCAGATGAAAAGACTCGAAGCCCCACATTTGGACACCAAAATGATGACGTTTTGGAATGATGGTGGGGTGATCCAGAGCCGACGACCAAGAAAGAATTCTTGAAGACGTCTTTGGTGCAAAAAGGTAATTTTATTAACGCATGGAAGAGCTGCACTGGGGTCCTGGTGGGTAGCTCACCATTTTACACCCTCAGGTTCGCAGGAGGTCAGGGATAGAGTGAGTCTCTCAGGAATTTTGGAAGCAAGGTTTCCAGCACATTGAGGGGCTAGCTGTTTCTAGGGAAACACCATTTATTACCTTTTAATAAAACTTCAGTCATGAGACCTTTTAGATGTATATCAGAGGCTTGGAGTATGATTGCCAGCATATATCTTGGGGCAGTTGAGATAAAGGAAGTTGACTTACAGGGTCCATGAGGTTTGGGTAATGTTAAGCTAAAGATCTCTTTTGCCCCTGGCGAAGTGCCATTATCCAGGCAGCTGAGCTCCTAGAGGGAGGTCACTCTGCTGGTTTCAAGGACTTGTCAATGGGCTATATGCAGCAAGGGAATTTAATTTTTCATTCGTTTTTGTTTCTCACATTACCATGGCAAGGACTTAAGCCCCTTTTCCTTTGTTCTTGGGTAACCAGAAGTGTCCAAGGGATGTCACACCCCCCCCCCGGGGTGACAGGGGATGCCAGCTTGCACTTTACCTCTCAGCCTGCCTCATGCTCCCTCATCATAACTATTACCATGCCAACTCCAGCCTTTTGAGCACCAAGTCATCAGTGACAGGTCAATGGATCCTTTTGTATATCAGAAGCTGATTGCTTTCAGGTAGCATGGGAGCAGGGAGCATGGGAGTTTTCCAACAATCCCTGGTTTTTCACTGAGTTCTTGACAGGCCCAATGTGCCTGGTGGGAACCAAGATATAATTAGAAAAACAGCAAGGGATGGGGCGCCTGGGTAGCTCAGTGGGTTAAGCGGCTGACTCGTGATTTGGGCTCAGGTCATGATCTCACAGTTCCTGAGTTCCAGCCCCATGTGGGGCTCTGGGATGACAGCTCAGAGCCTGGGGCCTGCTTCAGATTCTGTGTCTCCCTCTCTCTCTCTGCCCCTCCCCCACTCATTCTCTCTCTCTCTCTCTCTCTCTCTCTGTCACTCAAAAAATAAACATTAAAAAAATTAAATTTGAATTTCCCTGTAAGCTGCAGCTAATTGACAAATATTTGAGGCTGGCAGAGTAAAATGTTTCTCCAGGAACTCCTTACTGTCTTAATGTTAATGCTTTGCTAGAGGGGAAAAACAACCTTAGCTTGACAATAGCTATGCCTCCAGTGATCTGTGAGTCTTTAGCATATAAAATCCTCCTTGGAAACTTCCCTTTGGACTTTACCTTCCCAAAGCACAAAGTATATAACCAGTCACTCTTCACAACCCCAGTGCAGGCAGCATTTCCTGCTCACAGGTCCTGTCCCACTGCTTTAATAAAATCACCTTTTTGTCACCAAAGAATTCTTCAAGAATTCTTTCCTGGCCATCAGCTCTGAACCCCACAAACCCCACCATCATCCCCCAAAACTTTATCACGCTAAATCTGAGAGCCCTGTCTGCAAGCTATGTACATTCTTACCTCAGATAGGTCAAGGAGTCTTTTGGCCATCACCTTTTTTCCAGCCCTTTCCTTCAATGGATAGAGGCAGTGGTAATTAGGTGATGGTGGTGTTGGCTCACAGCTAACACTTAAGTGTGTGGAACAGGGCTCTGGTCTTGTACACTTTGATCTTTTTCTTGGCAGACCAGCTCAGGGATTGCAATGTGCATAGGCAAAATGCAGGCATTTCAGGCAGCGGGGGGGGGGGGGGGGGGGGGGGGGGGGGGAAGGTCTCAGCAGGGTGACCATTGCCATGCCAACCACAGCCTGCCAAGCACCATCTTCTCAGTAAGAAGATGACAATGTTTCCTCAGTGATACTGTTGGGAAAATGAATAAAGTTTTACACCATAAGATGGCCGACGGACTAAAACAAGCTCTGGTCTCTACCTTAGAGACCCCTCTTCCAGGTTCTTCTTGCCCTGTTTACCACGTGCGCAGAAACCCCCACAGATATGGAAGCTGACAGCTATAAATTACCCTTCCCACTTGCATTCGGCGCTCAGATCTTTGGAGAAACGGTCTCCTCTGAGCCCGCCGGTGTTAAATCTCCGATCCACCAAGATCTCCGAGCGCCGCGTGGTTTTTCCGCCAGCGTTCCAGCCTGGTTCCGTAACAATATCAGAAACAGATTTGTCCAGATTGGCACAGAAAGGGAGTGGGAGCTTGCTGCCAGTTACCGGGAGATTGCTGTCTAGGTGACAGCTGCATTGCCCCTGACTCCTTACTGCTGTTATATTCGCTTTGCCCTAGAAGTAAGGCAGGCTGCTTTCAACACCACCCTTTGTCTACAGGCAAACCTCTTGTGCTTAATGCTTTCCAACACCCTAGGGCTCCTGCTTCCTGTTGCCAATGTAAGTTTGGCAGGGAAGCCGATGAGGCACCCATTGTCCAAGCTATCCCAAAATCAGGGAACTTGCTATAAAAGACTTGACAATTAAAATCGGAGGAGAGGCTTGCCTCCCAAAGCCCCACAGGGAAGAACTGGTTAACAACAACAACAACAATAATAATAATGTTTCTGCTGATTTAATAATAGCAAATAATAATAAATCAGAATTTAATAAATCTTATTAAATCAGAATAAACACTGAGGGCCAAAGTTGTTCACCTCAGATGAAAATGGGATGAAGCTGGGACTGCTGACATGAGCACTATTTCCTGGGCAAGCTTGGTGTCCTGAGAGTAAGAAGGGAACACCTTTGGGGTTGGGATGAAAGGAAGCACAAGCCCCAAGAACACTGTATCCTGACCTTGATAGGGCAGGAAGTCTTCTGGCTCTTGCTTTACACTTCCAACCAGTGGGCAGAGGCACTCGTGATCTAACATAATGTTGGCTTCTTTCTGCTGGCTGGCAGCCATGTCTGTGGAATTGGGTTCTGGCCCCAGAGTCCTTGAATGGACTCTCTTCCCTGACCATCTGGGGAAGAACAATGTTCATGCTCAAACTTTGATCTTTTCAGATTGCAGGAATGTCACAGGGGCCAGTGGGATCAGGGTAACCAACCCCCCACCCCCAGGCCAACAGAAGCATACCAAGCACACAGGTCTCGGGAAAGGAGGGCAATATGTCCTTAGGAATCACCATGTGTTAGCTGCTTGTGAATGCTAGGCACTCTCTGAGTCAAAGCCGCATGGTTCCTGACTCTGACCTCTGATCTCCATCTCCCCTTGCACAGAAGTAAGGATGGCTCCCTCCTAATAACACTTGTGCCTTCCCCATGCTTTTTGCCTTCTGTTGCCAAGATAGGTCTCACGGGTGAGACCCATTGCCCATGTTCTCCTCGATGTAGGTGAACTTAGCAGGACTCCACATTAAAGTCAGAGAGAAATACTTCCAGGCTCGGACTCTCCCTCACTGGAAAACCTGGTTAGAAAGAGACCAGGGGAGTTGGAAGGGATGCACTTGGGTCCAAATTCTTTGTCTCAGATGATAATGGAATAAAGCTGTGAATGAAGTTACTTGCACGATTCCCCAGGGAAGCTGGGTGTCCTATGTCTATGGAAAACCTGTGGGCTATAGTGAAATGGAACATATTTTAGCTACACCTGGGAGCCCCAATGTAGCATAAAAACCCTACATTTGACCTCAAACAGTGTAGGAGGGCCCTGGACTCTTGCCAGCTTTGCAGCATTTCCTGTCAGTGGGTAATGAGAGACTAAGAGAAAAATTACCAGGTGTACTCACAACTGCAAAGAAAAGACCTCCCCCCCCCCCCCCCCCCCGTTCCCGAAACCAGCCAGGGCGTGGTGCCCGGTTGTAGTCTGACATAAAGGCGGGAACCAATCAAGTTCTGCTGAATGGTTTGAAATAAAGGCGGGAACCAATCAAGTTCTGCTGAGCGTTCAAATTTAAATGTTAACCAACAACAGCTCTGTAACCTCTAAAAAATATCCCTAACTTGTTTGTGCCTGTCTATAAAAGAAGCTGTAAGATCCTTACTCGGGGCCTCTTAGCGTCACCGGCCACGAGTGCGCGGAGGACCGGGTTCAAACCTGCAATAAACGACCCTTGCCGCTTGGCTTTGATTCTGGACTCTGGTGGTTTGTTTTCGGGGGGTCTCTCGAATCGGGGCATATCATCTGGGGGCTCGCACGGGATCCCCCCAAACCCACCAGACCCCAAGTCAACGGGTCGTCCCTGAGACCGATCGGTGAGTGAGCCGGCTCTGTCCGTTTCTGTTTGTCTGTTCGTTTCTGGCTCTGTCCGTTTCTGTTTGTCTGTTTGTTTCTGGCTCTCCCGCGCGGGATCTGTATCGGTGACTGACACGGCCCAGGCGGACGCGCTATAGGGCAGTCGGTCGGGTCCACTGGCACCCGTCTGGGGCACCTTTTTGGGCCCATCGGAATTTTTCTGTTCGGGTGGCAAACACCCGAAACGCGCTAGCGATCTAAGTGTCGTGTTCTCTATTCTATAATTTTTAAGTGTTAAACTCCTTCTCTTTCACAGGCGACCTGGCCTGGCCCAGACAGAAATCCTCATAACTTTACTGTTTCTCCTTTTAATCCTTTCCTCCACCTCCAGGATACAGATGGGCCAATCTCAAAGCACTCCTCTTTCTCTCCTCGTTGCTAACTTCAGGGATGTTAAAACCAGAGGACAGAATTTGAGTTTAGGCATCCGGCGGGGAAAATTAATAACCCTCTGCCGCTCCGAATGGCCAACCTTCGGCGTTGGATGGCCAACCGAAGGAACTTTCTAGCTCCCTATAATTGCTAAGGTGAAATCAAAGATTTTTCTACCGGGTCGCGAGGGACACCCGGATCAAATTCCCTACATTCTTGTATGGCGGAGTTTAGTGGAAAATCCACCCCCTTGGTTGGCCCCCTTCCTATCCTCGGGAACGTGTAAGGTCCTTGCCATGCAGCCTGCAGGTCCCCCAAAATTAAGGACGCCAGCCGCGCCCTTGTATCCCATATTGCCCGATAGTCAGGACCTACTATCCCTAGACCCTCCACCCTATCATCCCCCTCCCCTGGCACCCCAGGCCCTGCCCGCGGCAGCTGCCCCACCAGTCGCCCCGCTAGTTGCCCCCCTAGGGGAACCGGGAGGACGGGAAGCGGCAGCTGCGCCGGAACCAGGAGGACGGGAGGCAGCAGCTGCGCCGAGCCCCATTGAAAATGAAGCCAACCGCGGGGGGCCAGCCGGCGGAACCCGCGGGCGCACCCAGCGTGAGCCAAACCCTCGCCTCCCCGACTCCACTGTGGCCCTACCCCTGTGGGAAATAGGACCCCCCGATGAAACAGGCAACCCCCGACTCCAGTATTGGCCCTTTTCCACTAGTGACCTTTACAACTGGAAAACGCAGAACGCTCGATTCTCTGATAACCCTAAAGATCTAATAGCTCTTTTAGACAGTGTCATGTTCACCCACCAGCCCACCTGGGATGACTGTCAGCAGCTCCTCCGCATCCTGTTCACCACAGAGGAGCGAGAGAGGATCCAATTAGAAGCAAGAAAGCTGGTTCCCGGAGACGACGGTCGGCCGACATCTAACCCTGACCTCATTAATGCGGCTTTCCCCCTAACCAGACCTCCACAGGACGAATGGGACTACAACACGGCAGAAGGTAGGGGAAGGCTACTCATTTATCGCCAGACTCTGATGGCGGGTCTCCGGGCTGCAGCTCGCAAGCCCACCAATTTGGCTAAGGTATATTCGGTCGTACAGGGAAAGGCAGAGAGTCCAGCTGCTTACTTAGAGAGATTAATGGAAGCCTTTAGGCAGTTTACTCCCATGGATCCAGAAGTCCCTGAAAACCAGGCTGCTGTCGTTATGTCCTTTGTAAATCAAGCAGCTCCTGACATTAAAAAAAAACTCCAAAGGCTAGAGGATTTAGAAGGTAAACAGATCCAGGATCTGCTCCGTATAGCACAACCGGTCTACAACAACAGGGACGCCCCAGAAGAGAGACAGATCAAAGCCACAGAGAAAATGACTGAAGTCCTGGCCGCTATAGTCCAGAAAGAACAGCCACCCCCAGAAGGCATTCAAACAATACGCCCTCCCAGGCGGCACTTAGATAAAGGTCAATGCGCCTATTGTAAAGAAAAAGGCCATTGGATATGAGAATGCCCCAAGAAGAAACAACCCCGCCCCAGCCAAGGGCAATGGCAGCCTAAAATAGCCCCCATACTGTTTACCCAAGATACAGAATAGGGAGGACGGGGTTCGGATCCCCTCCCCGAACCTAGGGTAACATTGCAAGCGGAGGGGACCCCGGTCCAGTTCCTAGTTGATACCGGGGCACAGCACTCAGTTCTGGTCAAGCCCCATGGAAAAGTATCTGAAAAATCATCCTGGGTACAAGGGGCCACCGGAATAAAGAAGTACCCCTGGACAACTCAGAGGACTGTGGACTTAGGAACTGGGAAGGTAACCCACTCCTTCCTGGTCATTTCCCACAGCCCCTGGCCCCTGTTGGGGAGGGATTTGCTTACCAAAATGGGGGCCCAAATTCATTTCCAACCAGGGGGGCCCACAGTGACTGACTTCCACAACCAACCCATATCTGTACTCACTGTGAAACTAGAAGATGAATATAGGCTCCATCAGGAACCCACTCCTCTGGATCAGGACATCGAGCCCTGGCTTTAACGCTTCCCAGACGCGTGGGCAGAAACGGGTGGTATGGGGTTAGCAAAACATCACCCAGCCCTATTTATAGAGGTCAAGCCCGGGACGGACCCCGTCCGCGTACGCCAATACCCCATGCCCACGGAAGCCAAAAATGGCATCACACCGCACATCCGCCACCTCCTTGACTTCGGGGTCCTACGCACCTGCCACTCAGCATGGGATACCCCCCTGCTGCCTGTGCACAAACCCAACAGCGGGGAATACAGGCCAGTGAAGGACCTGAGAGAAGTCAATAAGCGGGTGATGGACATACATCCAACCGTTCCTAACCCCTATGCTCTCCTGAGCGCCCTCAGCCCAGAAAAACAATGGTATACTGTTCTGGATCTAAAAGATGCTTTTTTCAGCCTACCACTAGCGCCTAAAAGTCAAGAGCTATTTGCATTCGAGTGGACAGATCCAGACAGGGGCATAAATGGCCAGCTCACTTGGACCAGACTGCCACAAGGATTCAAGAACTCTCCGACCCTGTTCGATGAGGCTCTACACGAAGATTTAAGTGAGTACAGACAACACCCTAATATAACTCTCCTACAGTATGTTGATGATCTCTTAATACCTGCCGAGACACCCAAAACCTGCATCCAGGGAACCGAAGGTCTCCTGCAAACTCTGGGAACCTTAGGCTACCGCGCCTCAGCAAAGAAGGCTCAGATCTGCAAGTCAGAGGTAACTTACCTGGGTTACTTACTGAGAGGAGGGCAACGCTGGCTAACGGATGCCCAGAAGGAGACTGTCCTTCATATTCCCAGGCCGCAGACACCACGACAGGTGAGGGAATTCCTAGGGTCGGCTGGGTTCTGCAGACTATGGATACCAGGGTTTGCTGAATTAGCAAAACCTTTATACCAGGCAACAAAAGATCAACAGCCCTTTAGTTGGACGGAAGAAGCCGAACAGGCCTTCCAACAAATCAAAACTGCTCTGCTATCAGCACCTGCCCTGGGACTCCCCGATGTCTCCAAACCCTTCCACCTATATGTAGATGAAAACCGAGGCATAGCTAAGGCGGTGCTAACTCAGCATTTAGGCCCTTGGCGCAGGCCAGTAGCCTATCTGTCTAAAAAGCTAGATCCAGTGGCCACCGGATGGCCACCCTGTCTCCGGATGATTGCAGCCACTGCCCTATAATGGTAAAGGACGCTGATAAGCTGACCATGGGCCAAGAGCTACAAGTCACCGCCCCGCATGCCATCGAGGGCATCCTCAAGCAGCCGCCTGACCGATGGCTGAGCAATGCCCGACTCACTCATTACCAGGGACTGCTGTTGAATCCCCTCGGGGTCATCTTCACCCCCCCCCCAATGGCCCTGAACACAGCATCACTGCTGCCAGACCCAGACATGGGAACCCCACTTCATGACTGCGCCGACATACTGGCTCAAGTTTATGGGGTCCGGGAGGACTTGCAGGATCAGCCATTATCGGACGCAGACGCCATCTGGTTTACTGACGGAAGCAGCTTCGTTCACCAAGGACAAAGGTATGCGGGGGCAGCCGTGACTTCAGAGACTGAGGTAGTGTGGACAAAAGTTCTACCCCCCGGAACCTCGGCCCAGAAGGCTGAGCTAATAGCCTTAACCCAGGCCCTAAAGTTAGGAAGAGACCGCAAGCTAACCGTGTACACTGATAGCCGATATGCCTTCGCCACTGCTCATGTACATGGGGTGATATACAGAGAACGGGGGCTCCTCACAGCTGAAGGGAAAGACATCAAATAAAGAAGAGATTCTAGCCCTGCTAGCAGCCTTATGAGAACCCAAAAAGCTAGCGATTGTGCATTGCCCAGGACACCAGAAGACAACCGACCCAATTTCCCGGGGCAACAATTTGGCCGATCAGACTGCAAAAAACATAGCTCGGCCCCCAGCGCAATTGCTGACCCTACAGCTGCCAGACCCCGGACCCCGGGAATTGCCCCCCAGCCCTGAGTATTCAAAAAAGCGACATTCAATGGATGAGTAAACTTCCTATGACCCGAATCAAAGATGGCTGGTGGAGAGACTCTAAAAGCAGCATTATACTCCCAGATAAACTAGGATGGCAAGTTCTAGAGCGGATCCATCGCAGCACCCATTTAGGTTCCCGGCGAATGTTGGACTTACTGAGACAGACTGGACTAAAGATCAGAAATGTCTCTGATAAGGTCGATCAAGTAGTCACTAAATGTGCAGTGTGCCAACTCAACAATGCGAGTAGCAATCCTCAGACAACAGGGGTAAGACAAAGAGGGAGCAGACCGGGGACCTATTGGGAAGTAGATTTCACTGAGGTAAAACCAGGAAAATATGGATATAAGTATTTGCTAGTTTTTGTAGATACCTTTTCAGGATGGACTGAAGCCTTTCCAACCAAGAATGAAATGGCGCAGATTGTAGCCAAAAAGATCCTAGAAGAAATCCTGCCCAGGTATGGTTTTCCAGTAATGATAGGGTCAGACAATGGACCTGCATTCGTCTGTAAGGTAAGTCAGGGACTGGCTTCCATACTTGGGGCTGATTGGAAATTACATTGTGCATACCGACCCCAAAGCTCAGGACAGGTAGAGAGAATGAACAGAACCTTAAAGGGGACCCTAACAAAATTGACCATGGAGACTGGCGCTAATTGGGTGGTCCTTCTCCCCTACGCTCTGTTCAGGGTGCGTAATTCCCCATACAAACTGGGACTCACACCCTATGAAATAATACATGGTAGACCACCCCCCATCATCCCTAACCTAAAAGATAACCTTGTCAAAGCTGAGAACGATAATAGTCTTGAATTCTTGTTCTCCCTACAAGCCTTGCAGAGGGTCCATGAAGATGTATGGCCCAAATTAAAGGAACTCTATGAGACTGGACCCCCGCCTATTCCACATCAATTCCGGCCAGGGGATTGGGTCCTTGTCAAACGTCATCGGCAGGGAACTCTGGAGCCCAGGTGGAAAGGACTCTTCCAGGTCATCCTGACAATGCCTACTGCCATCAAAGTAGACGGAATCGCCACCTGGATCCATTTCGCCCACGCCAAACCAGTGGACCCGTTCTCAGACCTCATCGGACCTTCAAAGACAACCTGGACTGTTGATCAGACTAAGGACAATCCTTTAAAATTGACCCTACGCCGCCGACGGACTGAGCCGTAACTATGGTACTTGCCCTTCTCTTGATTGTTCTGCAAATTCTGTCTGTAAATTCAAACCCCCACGACCCCTATAATTTGACATGGGAAATTACTAATCTAGAGACTCATGAAGTCTACAACAAAACCCTAGGAACTGCCCCATTAAATACCTGGTGGCCAGATTTATATTTTAATTTAGAAAAAATTAGTCCATTAAAAGAAATGGAAGGAGGTAAATGGAGGCAACTGCAAAAGAGGGTATCAATAAGTAGAAATGGATTTTATGCATGTCCGGGATTTAGGACGGGGGCAATGAGGCACACATGTGGAGGGTTTGAAAACCTCTATTGCGCAGCCTGGAGTTGTGTCACCTCCAATGATGGGGAATGGAAGTGGGAAGTAAAACCCCAATTTATCGAAATGTCCTATGTCCAACCATGTACCCGCACCAGGTATGATGAAAACTGTAACCTTATTCATGTGAGATTTACAGAGGAAGGGAAAAAGGACAGGCGGTGGGTCTTAGGACTCACTTGGGGACTCTACTTATATCAATATCCCCTCTTTGGGACTGCCATTCAAATAAAATTAAAAGTCTCCCCTCTTGTACAACCGGTAGGGCCAAATCAGGTATTAGGAAAAAAAAGAAAAAAGAAAAAAAAGAGACGAGTCTATCCCAGAAGGTATAGACTCCCTATGGAAATTGCTAACAGCAGCGTATGAGGCCTTAAACCGATCGGACCCTGAGGCAACAAGGGCCTGCTGGCTATGTTAATGATATAAAACCCCCCTTCTACGAAGCCATAGGTCTAGCTGCCCCTTTTTCACAGTCAGAAGAAGAGTCGCCAGCAGCTTGCAAGTGGAATCGAAAGGGCCCCCGCCTCACACTGCAAGCGGTCACTGGCAATGGGACTTGTATAGGAAAGGTCCCCTCTAGCCATATCCAGCTCTGTGCCCAGACTAATTACTCTATGGGTGAATCTAAATGGATGATTCCAGCTCCTGACAGTTGGTGGATTTGTTCTAAGACAGGGCTCACCCCATGTGTTAGCAGGGATGTTTTTAATTTGTCACCCGAATATTGTATCATGATATTAATATTTCCAAGGGTTATTTACCACCGAGAAAATGTTGTATATGATCTGTGGACAGAAGGGACGGAAGCAAGAGAGTCAATAAGAACAAAACGGGAACCCTTTACGACCATAACCTTGGCCACCTTATTTGGCCTCGGTGCCATAGGGGCAGGAACAGGGATCTCATCACTAACCATCCAGCACCGAGGGTTCCATAGCCTAAGGGCAGCCATTGATGAGGATATAGCCAGACTTGAGGACTCAATCTCACACCTCGAAAAATCTCTGACCTCCCTTTCTGAAGTGGTCCTACAGAACCGAAGGGGGCTAGATCTAGTCTTCCTCCAACAGGGAGGTTTATGTGCAGCCTTAAGAGAAGAATGTTGTTTTTATGCTGACCACACCGGAGTAGTCCGAGAGTCCATGGCTAAAGTTAGAGAAGGCCTGGCCAAACGGAGGCGTGAACGAGAACAACAACAAGGCTGGTTTGAGTCTTGGTTCAATCAGTCCCCATGGCTAGCCACCCTGCTTTCTGCTCTAGCTGGGCCCCTTATACTCCTCCTTCTCCTCCTCACCCTCGGGCCTTATATTATTAATAAACTAGTTGTCTTTATCAAAGACCGAGTTAACACGATCCAACTGATGGTCCTTAGGACCCAATACCAACCCGTCATTACCGAAACAATTGAGTCAGACACATAAGATCCAAGATTGGCTCTTAAGGCACCAAAGAGAGGGGGGAATGAGAGACTAAGAGAAAAATTACCAGGTGTACTCACAACTGCAAAGAAAAGACCCCCCCCCCCCCCCCCCCCCGTTCTCGAAACCAGCCAGGGCGTGGTGCCCGGTTGTAGTCTGACATAAAGGCGGGAACCAATCAAGTTCTGCTGAATGGTTTGAAATAAAGGCGGGAACCAATCAAGTTCTGCTGAGCGTTCAAATTTAAGTGTTAACCAACAACAGCTCTGTAACCTCTAAAAAATATCCCTAACTTGTTTGTGCCTGTCTATAAAAGAAGCTGTAAGATCCTTACTCGGGGCCTCTTAGCGTCACCGGCCACGAGTGCGCGGAGGACCGGGTTCGAACCTACAATAAACGACCCTTGCTGCTTGGCTTTGATTCTGGACTCTGGTGGTTTGTTTTGTAAGGGTTAAATTGTACTGTAGGGCTAACGCTTAGCTTGAAAGATAACAACTTTGTTCTGACACTGAAAGTCAAAAGATAACAACCTTGCTTTTATTCTTGTAAATCATACTTCATACTCTTGTGAATCAGGCTTTACCAATGAAGGAAACAAAACCTCAAAAAAGAGCATCAGAGACAAGGTCAAGGAGATCCACTGGTTGCAACTTAGTGGCAGAAAGTCTAAAATAATCACCTCATTCGATAACTGTTTCTGACTCATCTGGCAACTGTTTCTAACTCATCTGGAAACTGTTTATCTGTTCTGTTCCCAGATAATGATAAAACGATGTGATCGGCTTTAAAAACTCTGTACCCCGGCTGTTCGGGGCCACACTCTTATCAAGAGTGTTGGTCCCGATCGGTCGGCCTTGCCTCTCATTGTAATAAACTTTGTTGCAACTGTCACTGGTGCCCGTAGCATTCTGTTTCAGGAGTCGCGTGGATACAACAGTTTTCGGGGGGTCTCTCGAATCGGGGCATATCAGTAAAAGCAGTGGAGACTTGGAGCACAGAGTCTCAGTACAGGCTGATGCCCACGTCTGTGGGACTGGGTTCTGATTTTGTTTAGTTTTTTGAGTTGTTTCTTTCTACCTTCACCTGATGGCGAAACGACTGGGCATGCAGGATCCCTTAGAGTCTCAGAAAGCAGGATGTTCAGGCAGTCTATGGCGGGGGCAGAGAGCATAGTAATAGTCACTGCACAAACATCAGACTTCGATGCCCCAAGTTTCTAGGAGGGCAACATGTTTTCCTTGATATCAGAAATCAGTCGTTTTGGGGGTAGAAAACAACCTTCATGTATGCTCACTGGGAGTTAATCGGCCCTATCTGCAATGAGAAAGCATGGAATCATACCATTTGCAGCAACGTGGATGGAACTGGAAGGTATTATGCTGAGTGACATGTCAGAGAAGGACAGATATCATATGTTTTCACTCATACATGGTTCTTGAGAAGCTTAACAGAAGACCATGGGGGAAGGGAAGGGGAAACAATAGTTACAAACAGAGAGGGAGGGAGGCAAACCACAAGAGACTACAGAGAACAAACTGAGGGTGAATGGGGGGGGTGGGGGAGAGGGAAAATGGGTGATGTGCATTGAGGAGGACACTTGTTGGGATGAGCACTGGGTCTTGTATGTAAGCCAATTTGACAATAAATTATATTAAAAAAATAATAATCAACCCTATCTGTATGACTTTTATTTTTATTACTGGCTGTGGCCCTGAAGGCCACAACTCCACCAGCTTTTGCCAAAGAAGTGAGGCGAACTGTCTCCCAATACCACCTGCCCCTACCCACAAGCAATCCTCTTGTGCTTAACACATTCAAGTCCCCAATACCTCTTCTTCCAAGTTAGATCTGGCAGACACCCCAAGGGCACTTGTTCCTCAAGCTATTCCAAATTGATGGGAATTTGGCAAGACTCCACAAATAAAATTGGGGAAAAAGGCTGCCAGACTCCGGCATGGAATGTCTTCCAGTGAACACACGGTTAGCATAAGTGTAAGGGAATTGAAGAGGATACACTGAGGGCTAAAGTGCTTCATCTCCGATGAGAACAGAATGAAACTGTAGATAACGTTACTAGCACAATTCCCTGGGCAAGTTTGTTGTCCAAGGAGTAAAAAAGACCTGTGGCCTGAAGAGAAATGGAACATCCACTAGATATACCAGGGAGTCCTGTGGGCAACATCAAGCACCCCAACATCAATAAGGTCAGGAATGTGTCGAGCTATCGCCAGATTTCAAGCCCTTCCCATCTGTGGACAGAGGCAGTTGTGACTCACAAGGTAGGCTCTTGCCCCTGGAAAGTCGGCAGATCTGGGCTCTGGTATTTTAGTCTTTGAGTATCTTTGTGCCCTAACCTGCTCGGTGAATGGACTTTACATGCAGGAACGCTGAGTGTCTCAGGAGGTAGGGAGCTCAGGCTTTCCTGAAAACGGTGGATAGAGAGAAGGGCAATGGTCCCATGCCAACAGAAACCAGCCAAACAGAGTTCTTACTGGCAGGAGGTCTACCTTTCCTTTTCCATATCAGAAAATAATTGTTACGTGATGCACACGGTGTGAGTGCCGGCTCCCCGGGAAGGACTGGGCGCTGTCTGAGGGACGGCCCTGTAACTCCTGAATTTGACCCTAGGCCCTTGCTCCAGAAATGAGATAGGATCCTTCCCAACATCATCTGACCCTGTACACATGCAACCCTCTTGCACTGAACAGTTTCCAATGCCCTATGACATCTTTTGCCAAGGTAGGTCTTGTAGAGGAGCTCCATGAACTCATATTGCCCAGGCTATCCAAGATTACTGGGAACTAGTCACAACTCCATGATTTACATCAGAAAATTCTCCCAGATGATGTCTGTGAATGTCCCCTAATAAAATCCTCATTAATGAAAGAGCAAGGGAATCTGAAGGGATGCACGGAGGGCCAAATGTCTTCATCTCCGATGAAAATGGTATAAAGCTTCAAATGAAGTCACCAGCACTTTTCCCTGGGCAAGGTTGGTGCCATCACCAACATCAGTGGGCCAGGTCTAAGGGGAACATCCATTAGCTACACTTAGGAGCCCTGTGTGCAAAAGGGCTATCACTATTTTCCACTCATTTCCTTCAGCGATAGAGCAGTGCTGATTTAGGGGCTCTTGTCTGGCTCCTGGCTGAAACCCAAGTCCGTGGAAATGGGCTCTGACTTTTAGTTATGCAGTTTATTTTTTCTATCCTCACTTCTTCAAGGCATGGACTTTGTGTGGATAAACCGTTAGTATCTCAGAATGTAGGAAGCGCAGGTATTCCAGGAGGTTGGTAGAGAGCAGGAAGTAACCATCTGGGCCAACACAATCCTGCCAAGCACTGAGTTCTCAGTAACAGAAGGACAACCTTTCTTCCCCAACATCAAAAACGAATTGCTGTGTCGTAGCACACCACCAGAGTGGGAGCTCGCCTAGAGTTTCTTGTCACTGTCTGAGGACAGACCAGTCAGTCCTGACTCCAACCCCTGATCTCAGCCTCTTTTTGCCACCAAAGTGAGTGGGGCTCTTTCCAGCACCACCTGTATTGAAGTGCATCGGGGTTTTACATTCTATACTCTATTTAACATCTAACCTGATTGCTTTGCAGCGTGATACCTGTCTTTGGATTGTATTCAACACATAGGGGCACATCACTCTTTGTTTTTATTTCTTTGGCTATATAGACATTATAATAACATATATGACTAAAGTGGGAAGCCTTTCAGAGGTTGAGGTTTGAGTAAGTCTGTGTGATCTCTGAACAGGTATCTGATATCTGACACAAATACAGAAATATCTAAATTCGCTTGAAAGACAGCCTGCCATTTGTGGTTCCTGCATTTTGTCAAATTCTATTAAGTATCGCCTATAAGTGAGGAGTTTGAATATTTTGAAACACTTCTGATTAGGAAATGTCATAAAGAAACATTGAAACTTCATGACAACACATTCTGCTTTCATGTTTTTCTTCACTTATCCTAAATATCTGAGTGGAAACATTTGATTTTATTCTATTCGTGCTGAACTATAAGCATAAAGACAAAATAAAAGCAAGCATTCTTGGAATAAGTCAGTAGGGTCACAATGAACCATTAGGGTTCTTTTTTTTCTTTCGTTTTCTTTCTTTCTTTTTTTTTTTTTTGTTTCTTTTAAGTGCTCTTTGGAATATGTTCAAAATGATGCCTCCGGCTTTGCTTTACTTTTTCAGGATTGCTTTCGCTACTTGGGTTCTTTTGTAATTCCATACAAATTTTAGGATCATTTGTTCTGTGAAAGATGTCAGTGGTATTTTGATAGGGTTTGCGTTAAATGTGTAGATTGCTTTGAGTAGTACAGACATTTTAACAATGTTTGTACTTCCAAACCATGGGCATGGGATGTTTTCCCATTTCTTTGTGTCCTCTCCCATTTCCTTCATAAGTTTTCAGAGTACACATCTTGTCCCTCTTTGGTTGGGCTGATTTCTAAGTATCTTACAAAGTATCTTTGGTGCAATTGTCAATGGGATAGATTCATTGATTTATCTTTCTGGGTGGGTGGGGGATAGATGGGTGATGAATATTGAGGTGGGCACTTGTTATGATGAGCCAGGGGTGTTGTCTGTAAGTGAAGAATCACTGAATTCTAATCCTGAAACCAATATTGCACTGTATGTTAGCTAATGAGAATTTAAATAAAAATTTGGGAAAAAATAGGAAAAAATGAGCAGATGATTTGGTCTTGCTAATTTTACACCTCCATTTTGACGCTGCTATCCTGACTCAGACATTTTATCTTGGAGAACTCTGCTCACACACATGAACAATTTTGTTTTGGTGCCGTGCTTCATAAACATCAAAGTCAGAAATATACCAACATAGGATGTTTGTGGATAAAGTGTCTTTCAGGGAAAAGTAATAAAACATTTCAATTACTTGATCAATTTAAAACACTATAGCTCAATGTACAGGTTCTAGTTCCTCTGAATTTATTTTATAATTAATGAAATTTTTTCAGGGCCAATTAATTTTTATGTAAAGAACTTGGTGTTCTATCCATAGCATAATGCATGAAGTATAGATTCTACTTTTTTAAAATTTTTAGAAAGGAAATCATATACTAAGATGTTAGAGCAGGGAGATCAAATGGTATGTGATCTGCCATGGTGGACAATCCATAATCAGGTATAGACTAGCCACGTCCAGGTTTCATGTCTATGAAAAAGAAACACATCTGTATCCTGTTTCTTACTTAGACATCTACCACAGGGACCCAAATATCACCTTAACCAAAGCAAGAACTTTACCCTTGGAACACTGTGTGGCTTTGGAAAGGATCTATGTCCTTCTGAAGGACAGATCTCTGTATGACTAGCAGCAGAGGCAGGAGTGGAACTAGTCTACATGATTCAGAGACCTAGTGTTTCTGCCTGGTTGATATCCATGCCCTTTCTACTGGGAACAGTAGGTGGTACTGGGGTGGGGTGGTTGCTGAAGACCTACTTCCTGAGCAGTATTTGCTGCATTACCATGCCTCATAAGGCAAGGGAGCACACTCATGCACTGCTGGGTTAGTGATGTCCTGCGTACCTGGTGGTGGACACAGACCTGATTTTTCTTCACTGGCTCCACACATTTGCCTGTTTTATGCAGGTTTTTATGCCTGTATAAAGTAAACTGGAATACTTAGTATACAGGCATGGCTGAGCACTCCCCACCTGACATCTTATCCAGTATTAATGGAACGTGATGTCACATCCTCTGGAGAACTGGCTTTTGTGGTTATGTACCTAAGCTCTCACTGTACAATGGGGTGACTGATCTGATCAAGAGACTAGGACTGGCCCAGATCACAGGAGGTGGGAAGAGTCCAGAGGAGAAGGCTGGGCTCTGCCGTTTTAGGCAATGGCTCAAACCCCTCCAATCATGTTTGCTTTAGAAAGGAGAGACTCTAATATTCTGGGACAAATCATGCTAGCACTTGTTGTCCATTTGCGGTCATTTTGCTATCCAATTCCTCACATGTACACTGGCACATACACTCTGAAGGTATGTTCAAGAAAGAGTGGACACTGGGGAAGTGACAACAGGGAAAGAAGAAAGAGGTTGGAGAGAGCTCTGCCATGGGGCAACAGCATCCATTTTCATAGCTGCATGCACAAAGGCCCAAAGATGGGCATGGAATTCTTGAAGTTTGTAGGTTTCTTCTGGACCCAGGGCCATCCTTGGCCCCGCCTCCAGAGGAAAGGACTGGGGTCCTTTACCCCAACTCTGTGGGCACCTGAAATTATGATGAGCTAACTCCTCCTAGTTTATACAATAGATACAGGAGAAAAGGCTTCAGTGTTTTCCCATATAGTGTTGTGTTACCAGTGGGTTTCTCCAGAGTTCCATATAATCATAAAGTGTCAACTGGCCTTGGTTCTCCATCAATGACTCACTGTGTTCTGAGATACTAGAGAAGTGCTTGATACATTCTGGAAGCCTTTTAGAGCCTCAGAGAGGCTTGGGGACTTGGGGTGGTGAGGATTTGGGACAGGGAAGGACATGTCAGAGCACTGAACACTGAGTCTAGAGTCCAAGTACAATACCAGTCCATGTTGGGCCCCCAGGCTCTTCATTTGGAAATAAGGCGGTTATTGCCTGGGCTGATGGGAGGAGGCCTCATGAGTCGAGAGTATACACTGGAGATGGACAAAGGGGAATGGCAGAAGCCTGAGATCCCTGGCACAACCCTGGAGCCTGTAGGTCCTGAGTTTTTCCCAGGGAACTTAAAGGGCCACTGCGTTCATGTCAGCCACATAAAGGTGCTAATTTTGTTTGGGGGTTTTCATGCCTGTGGCTCCAGTGCTAGTGCTGGACACCAGGGAACAGGCAGCCTCCTGTGTCAGTGGTACCCACTGAGGTTTGCTGGGGGAATGGAACAAGAGAAAGGTCATGCAGAGGTCGTTCTTGATTTCCCCTGCCTCAGATACAACAGGAATCTCCCATTACTAGCAGTTATCTCCACAGAGTAAGCCGGTCAAAATCTGGACGGAGGGCCCCACGGTCCTTCTATTTATTCATTCAGTAACTGCTCCAAGCACTCACCTTGTGCTTGGGGATCTGGTGGACATAAGTGCAAGGCTTACAATGACAAAGTGGCCCCTGCCTGCCGGGTCTTCACAGTTTGGTGGGGAGATGAACAAAGATATGAAAGACAAGACATGTGAAAATAAAAGTGAGGGGGGGGCACGAACTGTAATAGTGAAAACAACAAGTGTGTTGTGAGGACAGGCTGGGGAGTCACTGGAGGGTATGAGAGGCGTCACTGAGGTGGACAAGCTTGGAAAGCGTGCCTAGTCCTGAAGGATGCATATAGGGCTCAGGGCTATTAACAGGAAAGCAGGCTGAGACGCACTAAGTACTAATAAAGAGGAGATATTTAATTGGGTGATGCTATCATTACTTATGCAGGACAAAAACCAGCCCTGGGAGGTAGAGATATTATAATTATTTTCTAGTTGTTGGATCTGTAAAGTGGAGGTAGCAAAGAGAACATAGGGAGAAGGGACACAAATGGTGGTCTATGCAAATTGATTGTTGTGCAGGGAGGCCCGAGTTATGTTAATATGTTGATTTGCATACATTTCACTGTGGCTAATAGTAAGAGTGAAGAAAGGAAGGCCTAGCTTCCAAAGATTAACAAGTCAAGGTCCTTTTAATTTCCCTTTATGCGAAGAAATTAGAGGGCCAGACAAGCCTCCATCTTTCCAAAAACTATTCTTCCTACTAGACTGCTCAAAGGGTATGGTCTTATTTGAATATTTTGTTTCAAGATGTCCTCTAGGACCCCTGTCAATAATAGTGCAATTACCCCAGTGAAGATTATGCTCAGTCTCTCCATAACAGGTTGTCCAAGGAATATTATTCCAGGGGTGGTCTGAATATTTGAGATTAGAGCAAGTTATAACATTGGGAGTGTGAGATATGTTTGTTTTTTTGTTTGTTTTTTAGGTATATCAAAGCTCGTGGCTGAGAAAAAGGTAACATTGTCTGGCCTTGTAGAGGTTTTGGGCTGTACATGCAAAAGCCAGTTGATTTTTTGTTGGAAACAAGCAGATAAGTTGCTAAGTTTAGTAGCACACATAGGAGGTGCTGGAGGAAGCCACCATTGAAGTCTTGGCATATAAAGCCAATGCTCTTGCTCAGTTTGGAAGGCCGGGTTGAGATTGGCTCCTTCCATGAACTCTGTCATTATTGCTAACAGGAATACCCCAGGCTAGGAGTGTTAAGCCAGCAAATAGAGGTGGGATAAGGAGATGAGCCCAATATGAATATTGAGCTTGGCCTGGACAATTGAAGGCAAGGAGAAGAATCAGGGTTACACATATCGAATTTTTGTGAATGACAGAAATCATGGCCATCAGATGTGAATTAGGGGTATATGCCATATTGTGTTGTAAGAGGATGATGGCCTGGCTAGACAGGCATTTAAGGCTTCCCGATGTTAGGTCAGGGGCAAGGACTTGCATTTGTGGAGTGGCTTTAGGATGAAGAGTCCACGAAGAGGCTTCTTTCATCTTGAAAAAGGGGGGCAGTGGTTGCTCACTCAGAGTCATTCTCTGGAAGTCCTGGTTCATTGGAAGATATCCTGGGGGTCTCCACCATGCCATGGCAAGGCTTCACCAACTGAGAGGGAATACACAGAGGTTCAGAATCTGAAAGAACACAAGCATATCCTCAACCCCAGGTGAGAAGTTTAGTGGGCCCAGTCCGTTTGGGCCCCCCTTCGGGGGTTTTGCATAGAACCATAGGGTGAGAGGGTTTATCTTATTTTGAAGAAGGCCACCCAAAAAAAAATTTTTTTTTTAATTTTGTATCTTTTTTACATATCTCTTACTTTTTTCTATATAAAGTTACTTATTTCCATTAGCCTTAATTACAATTAGCAGAATTTTAACTCTTAGAAACCTTAGTCTCCAGTGAAAACTAACTAGTAGCCAATTGTAACCTGTCTGTTATATCAGAATATTTTTTAGGTGGTAGACTTATGAATCCATTAAGCATAAAGCATGTTTTTTAATGGATTTAAATATTTTTAGGTTTTTTTCCATAAGAAGTCAGAAGCATAAACCTATGTTTAATAAGCAATGCTTCAGCATTCCATTTGACTTGCAAGAGGCTCAAATGTCCGATGAACTTAATTCAATTTATCATTTAAGAAAATTGTTCAAGTTTTAGGTTACCAAAGACCCTGAAAGCTATTTTAACAATTACCTGTGAAAACTATGAGACAAAGTTAACCATTACTTTAATTCATCTTTTTGCTAACAAATCGGATCAGAGATAACATGAGCTTATTTGACCTTTAGTAAACCTTAGTAGAATAAAGTTTTATAATTTAAAAGACGTGCCTATCTTAATAATATTTTATGTGTGTCCCTTCAAAGTTTACCATTGTCATTTTTTTTCCCATGGAACCAGTGAGGAGATCTGAGGTCTAAGCAGTTATTTTTTTTTTGCTTTTTGACAATGTGAGGAGGAGGAGCTGATACTACCTGAGGCATTGAAGAGCCAGATAGGCAGGACACACCCCAGATGGTGCAGAAACAGGAGGAGGAGGAAGGGAAGGCAGAAAAGCTGAGGTGCCTCCAAGAGGCCTGAAGGCAGACAAAGGCACAGAGAGCAGAGAAAAGAGTTCATGTGGTCCTAAAGCCTGTCAGCTCAGATAGATGAACAGATATTGATTTTGTTTTTGTTTTTGTTTTTTTGGATTATTTTGTTTTGTTTTGTTTTCCACTAGTGGAAATAGGCAGTCCATGTCGGGCCAGAGAAGACAGGGAAGTTCCCCGAAACAAAAGGAGTTTCTGCAGCTGCTTGGGAATGTTCCTTAAAATCTCCATCCTGAAGTAGACTAGCCAGAGACAATTGGCTCCAGTCATCATAGTTATTAATCCAGGAAACGAATGAGGGAGAGGCCCCTACATATAGTTAGAGTAGCCGGAGTGTATAGGGAGAAACTGTGAGAGAGAGAGAGTTAGAGTCCCCTATATTAGGGATGGTCTGTGTAAAATACACCACACTATTTCAGTGCATTGTTTTACTGACAATGATTGGAAGCTGGGCTTGCTGCCTTGGTTGGGAATACTGCTCCATACCGGACAGTTGTTCAAAAGACACCAGAACAGCAGTGTCAAAGTGCTGCACAGCACGAGCCACACAAGCATCATGAAACTCTTGGGCACAGACAGCATATTGGGCTGGGGTCAAAATGATGTTCATAAGAGAGCCCCAGTCCCAGGCACACATGGAATAAGTACCAAATATATATATATATACACACACACACACACACACACACACACACATACATATATATATATATACATATATATATATATATATATATATATATATATATATTTAATGCTGGTTGTAAAAGAGCTGTGATGAACATACAGCTGAACTGACTTTTGCAATTCTTTTACTATTGGAAAGGCCTTCATGGACGTATTGCCCATTTTGCCTGACAACTGGAAACAGCTGAAATTGACCGGCCTTATGGGCTTCCTTAATGTACTTTTGCACTGGGGTGAGTGAAGACTTTATCAGAACCGGTCTGTGAGGTTTTAAGAGGCTCCCTATCCTCCCACCCTTTTGAGGGAGGGGGAGTATCTTTTGGCTCTTAAGGCACAAAAGGCACAGGCTGACTATAAAAAAGCTCAGGTTTTTTTTTTCTCTATTTTGGGTAATTTTGCATCTTTATATACATCCTCTGAACTCAATGGGAGAAGGGCAGTATGGACAATGGACCAAATGAGGATTACCTCAGGGGGAATGTTAGCCCCCTCAGAATGCCGAGCTTTAAGTGTTTTCCCTACTTGTTCCTGTAATGCCTGAAGTTCCAAAACCCCCCACAAAAGACCACCAGAGTCGTAAGTCAAAGCCAAGCGGCAAGGGTCGTTTATTGCAGGTTCGAACCTGGACCTCTGCGCACTCGTTGCTGGTGACGCTAAGAGGCCTCGATCAGGGTTGGTACAGCGTTTTTATAGACAGAGACAAATAGCACAGGTGAGGTTTCAAATTACGAGGGGCCTGATTAGTTGATTTTAAAGTAAGGACATTTGTTGTTCTCTGATTGGGCATCCTTTGTCTGTCCTTTGGCGGGAAGGCTTTGTCCGTTACTTGTGGCGGGAGGAAAAAAGGGGGAAGGGGGTAGGTGAGGAATGTGCTAAGCAAGCAGGTTTACAGAAGCGAGAAATGCCGGTTAGTTTATGTCCAATCACTCATTCCATTACATATCAGACTATGTTTAGGAAGGTTTACAACCCATTCTACTACACAGCGGGTTACATTCAGGAAAGGTCTCACAATGCTCGTAGCAAACAGCAAGCAAAACAGACTTCTCAGCAATTGTATTTCTTATCAAAGATCCATAATAAGCAGAAAAGAGAACCTAGCTTTAAACTAAGGTAGGGCTGTCATTTGGATTGTTCCTTTCATTCCCTCCTTTTTCTTGTGCCTAAAGAGCCAATCTTGGATCTTCAGTTTTCTATTTGTAATGTCTCGAGCGGTTGGTACTGAGTTCGTAAGACCATTAATTGTATAGCATTGAACCTGTCTTGGACAAAATTAATGATTTTGTTTATGATGCAGGGGCCTAATGTGAGAGCGAGAAGTAGGATGGCTAGAGGCCCGAGTAAAGCGGAGAGCACGGTAGTTAACCATGGGGACGCACTGAACCAGGATTCAAACCATCCAGCCTCCTGTTCTCTTTCCTTTTTTCGTTTATTTAGCCCTTCTCGGACCTTGGCCATAGAATCTCTTACTATTCCTGTGTGGTCAGCATAGAAACAACATTCTTCTCCTAGTGCTGCACAGAGACCACCTTGCTGTAGGAACAGCAGGTCTAATCCTCTCCTGTTTTGTAAAACTACTTCCGAGAGGGAGGTTAGGGACTTTTCAAGCGAAGTGATGGCAGTTTCTATTCTTTCCATATCTTTGTCAACCGCTTCTCTAAGTATACTAAATCCCTTGTTTTGTATAGTTAAGGCCGAGATCCCTGTCCCTGTTCCGATGGCCCCGAGTCCGAATATGGTGGCTAGAGTTAGAGCCCCTGCAGTAATGAGTGCTCTCTTAGTTACTCTTTTGGGTGCTATCCACATCTGGTCTACATACTCAGTTGTGTGGTATATGATTTTTGGGAACACAATTACCATTACACAGAATTCTGACTGATTGAACATATCCTTATAGAGGCAAGGGGTTAATCCCGCATGAGAACAAAGCCACCATGAGTTATTTGGTGGAATAATCCAGTTTTCTGAAGTATTGAATATATTTCTGTTACTTATGCATAAGTGGCTATATTTTGTTGGCACTGTTCCTATACATGTCCCATTTCCTGTAAGCACTGGTAGTGTGAGGCCGGGTCTTCTCTGTCCCCAACTGCAAGCGTCTGAGTTGTTTGCAGTGCTATAATTTCCTACTATTGCTACTGACTCGTAAAATGGAGGTTTTGTGGAATAGCACAGCCAACAAGCTTCTGTTTCATTGGGTTTAGTATGGTTTAAGGCCTTATAAGTGGTATTCATCATTACCCATAAGGGGTCATCTTTGAATGGGATTTGAATTTTTGGGGGTTTTCTTGGAGTAGTCCCGGTTACAGTGACCACCTGAGTCACTGGGGTAGTATTAGGCTTACTTGTGGGCCATACTGACTGGTTTGGCCCTATTATTGTTGGTGAAGCTTTGGGTTTTATTTTTAATCTTATCTGAATAACAGTTGCAAAGTAAGGCGGTCCCCGCTACAGGTAAATTCCCCAATTTAGTCCCGTAATCCATCTTGTCTCCTTTTTTCCGTCCTCTAGGAATTTGATACGAATAAGGTTACAGGCACGGGTTTGCTTGGGACAGGGGCTGGCAAATTTCATGTCAATATAATGGGATTTTACCTCCCACTTCCAGCTTCCATCATTGGTAGTGACACAACTCCAAGCCTTACAGTAGAGGGATTCGATTCCTCCACAGGTTTTTTTTCATTGCTCCTGTTCTGAACCCGGGACATGCATAAAACCCACCAGATCTTATGCGCTTTTTTTCATTTTCTGGGGTTCCGGTCCATGACGGATTAGGACGCTGGCGGCTTCCGTTGGGGGGAAGTACCCCCATGATTACGGCTACGTCCTCTAGGTTAAAATATAGATCAGGACACCAGGCATTTAGGGGAGTATCGTCTGCTGTGGTAGTATTATAGACTTCCTGGGTTTCTAAATTAGAAACCTCCCAAGTTAAAGTATAGGGTATATGGGGATTGCTCGCAATACTTATCAGTCCGTAGGAGGTGAGCAGGCGCACGCTAATGAGTGTTCCTCCGATCATTGTGGGTCCGGAGCTGCTGCAACAGTCTTGGTATGGGACACCCAGGCCTTTGGTCTTAGCCGGTTTTCGGGGTCAGGTTTTCGACGCAGAGTCAATTTTAAAGGATGGGTCTTACTCTGGTCAACCGTCCAGGCGGTGTTGGCTTCCGGCACGAAGTCTTCTCGAACCGCAAAGGGATCAGCTGGTCGGGCGTGGGTGTAATGGATCCAGGTAGCAATCCCGTCGACTTTGAGAGCAGTGAGTGTGGTTAGGATCACAATGTAAGGTCCCTTCCACCGTGGTTGGAGGGTCTCTTGCTTGTGTCTCCGCACGTATACCCAATCTCCGGGTCGGTAGTGATGCGGCTCAGGAGGGGGCCCGTTCTCATAAATGGCTCTCAATCTGGGTCAAACTTTCTGGCGGGTGTGCTGGAGTTCCCTCAGGGAAATAAGAAGTTTATGATCATCAAATTCAGTTAACACATTAGACTGTAGGTTGGGAATTATGGGGGGGGGGCACTCCATACATGATTTCAGAGGGGGTTAATCCAAGTTTGTAAGGGGAGTTCCGCACCCTGAACAGAGCGTAGGGGAGTAAGACTACCCAGTTAGCGCCAGTCTCCATGGTCAATTTGGTTAGGGTCTCTTTTAGGGTTCTATTCATTCTTTCTACCTGTCCTGAGCTTTGGGGTCTATATGCACAATGTAGTTTCCAATCGGCCCCAATAAACTGCGCTATCCCTTGTATTACCTTTGAAATGAATGCTGGTCCGTTGTCTGATCCTATTAGGGTAGGGAATCCGTACCTGGGCATGATGTCTTCCAACATTTTCTTTGCTACTACCTGTGCAGTCTCATGCTTGGTGGGGAAGGCCTCTGTCCATCCTGAAAAGGTATCTATAAACACTAACAAATATTTGTATCCATATTTTCCAGGCTTTACCTCGGTGAAGCCTACTTCCCAATAGGCTCCTGGCCTGGTTCCGCGAGTTCTGGAGCCAGGGTTTTTCCCGTGGTTGGTGGCGTTAGTTAGTTGGCAAGCTTTACAGCTAGTAACTATCTGTTCAATTTTTGTCCTAGAGTCTTTAACGGTGATCCTAGCATGTCTTATTAAGTCTTGCATTTTTCTTGTGCCCATATGAGTGGCTCGGTGCATCTTGGATAAGACTTTATTTCCCATTTCTTCTGGGAGGATTATGCTACAGTCTGCTGCTCTCCACCATCCGTTAAGGCACTGAGTCATAGGCAATTTTTGGATCCAGTTTAGGTCTTCTTTAGTGTAGGTGGGACTTTCTGGTAAACTAGCTGAACCGGGGTCTGGTAGGGTGGTCATTAAAGCACAGTCCACCTGTAAGGCCACCTCTCGGGCCACCTGGTCAGCCAAATTATTTCCTCTGGCCACCGGTGTGACCGGTTTTTGGTGGCCTGGGCAATGTATGATGGCTAGTCGTTTAGGCAGCCAGAGTGCCTTTAAAAGAGCTAATATTTCTTCTTTGTTTTTGATGGTTTTCCCCTCTGCAGTTAACAGTCCCCTCTCTCTGTATATAGCTCCAAGTATGTGGGCCATAGCAAAAGCATATCTGCTATCGGTATACACGTTTAGTCTCTTGTCTTTTCCCAAAGTCAGTGCCTTGGTTAAGGCCACAAGTTCAGCCCGTTGGGCAGAGGTGCCAGCTGGCAAAGGCTCTGCCCAAACAGTCTCAGTTTCAGTTGTGACTGCTGCCCCCGCGTACCTTTGACCCTGATGTACAAAGCTGCTGCCGTCAGTGAACCAGGTAACTTCGGCGTCTGGTAGCGGGTGATCCTGTAAATCTTCCCGAACTCCATGAACCTGTGCCAATATCTCAGCGCAGTCATGGAGGGGGGTATCCAAGTCCGGGTCTGGTAACAGGGAGGCAGGGTTTAGTGTTCGGGGGGGAGCATAAATGATTCTGAGGGGATTTAATAATAGTCCCTGGTAGTGAACCAGTCGGGCGTTACTAATCCATCGGTCAGGAGGTTGTTTGAGGACTCCCTCGATGGCATGAGGGGTTGTAACATGTAACTCTTGTCCCATAGTTAACTTATCAGCATCCTTTACCATTAGAGCTGTAGCAGCGATCATACGGAGGCAAGGGGGCCAGCCAGCCGCTACTGGGTCCAGTCTTTTTGAAAGATAGGCAACAGGTCTGGGCCATTGGCCAAGGAGTTGCGTCAGCACTGCTTTGGCTACCCCTTTATTTTCATCTACGAAGAGATGAAAGGGTTTGGAGACATCGGGGAGCCCTAAGGCTGGTGCCGACAACAGGGCGAGTTTAATTTGCTGGAAAGCCTGCTCAGTTTCCTCTGTCCACTCAAAGGGCGCCTGTTCTCGGGTGACCAGGTAAAGAGGCTCAGCCATCTCGGCGAACCGAGGTATCCACAAGCGGCAGAACCCGGCCGATCCCAGGAATTCTCTTACCTGCCTTCGCGTTGTGGGTTGGGGGATGCGGAGGATGGTTTCCTTCCGTGCATCAGTGAGCCATCGTTGGCCTTCTCTTAACAGATACCCCAAGTAGGTTACCTCGGATCTGCAAATTTGGGCTTTCTTTGCTGAAGCCCGGTACCCCAGGGCACCAAGTGTCCGGAGGAGATTTTTGGTGCCTTGCAAGCAAGCTTGGGCAGTCTCAGCGGCGATTAAAAGATCGTTCAACGTACTGCAAGAGAGTCACTTCGGGGTTTTGATTCCGGTACTCACCCAGATCCTCGTGAAGTGCCTCATCGAACAAGGTGGGTGAGTTTTTAAATCCTTGGGGAAGCCGGGTCCAGGTGAGTTGCCCATTTATGCCTCTCTCAGGGTCGGACCACTCGAAGGCGAAGAGCTCTTGGCTTTTGGGGGCCAGAGGCAGGCTGAAAAAAGCATCTTTTAAATCAAGGACAGTATACCATTGTCTTTCTGGGCTGAGGGCACTTAGGAGGGTATAGGGGTTGGGCACTGTTGGGTGTATGTCCATGACTCGGCGGTTAACTTCTCTCAGATCTTGTACCAGATGGTAGTCTGCACTGTTAGGTTTTCGTACAGGCAGCAGGGGGGTGTTCCAGGTTGAATGGCAGGGACACAAGATGCCTAAGTCTAGGAGGCAACGGATATGTGGCGTGATGCCATTTTTGGCCTCCATTGACATCGGGTATTGTCGGACCCGAACTGGATCTGCCCCCGGTTTCAGCTCTATGAATAGAGCTGGGCGATGTTTAGCCAACCCCATACCCCCGGTTTCAGCCCATGCTTCTGGAAACTGCTGGAGCCAGGGCTCTATGTTTTGACTTTGTGAGGGTGGCCCTTGATGGAGTCGATATTCATCTTCTAATCTTAGAGTAAGTATGGTAATGGGTTGGTTGTGAGGGCCAGTCACTTGGGGGCCCCCTGGCGTAAAATGAATCTGGGCCCCCATTTTAGTGAGTCTCTTCCTAATAAGGGGCATGGGCTGTCGGGGATGACTAGGAAGGAATGGGTGACCTTTCCATTTCCTAGGTCCACAGTCCTCTGGGTGGTCCAGGGATATTTTTTTTATTCCGGTAGCCCCTTGGACCCAGGAAGATTTTTCAGAAATTTTTCCATGGGGTCTGATCAAGACCGAATGTTGTGCTCCTGTGTCGACTAGGAATTGAACTGGGTTCCCCTCCACTTGTAGCGTTACCCTAGGTTCGGGGAGGGGATCCGAACCCCGTCCCCCCTATTCTGCATCTTGAGTGAAGAGGGCGGGTGTGGTTTTTGGCTGCCACGGTTTTTGATCATGATGTGGCTTTGTCTTTTTAGGGCATTCTCGGGCCCAATGGCCTTTTTCTTTGCAATAGGCACATTGGTCCTTATCTAGGGGCTTTTGTTTATCCAGGGGCTTTTGGACAACAGCAGCCAGGACTTTGGTCATTTTCTCGGTGGCTTTAAGTTGCCTGTCCTCTGGAGTCTCTCTATTATTATAGACACACTGGGCAATGCGGAGTAAGTCCTGAATCTGTTTTCCCTCCAGGTCCTCTAGTTTCTGGAGTTTCTTTTTAATATCAGTGGCTGCCTGATTTACAAAGGCCATTACAACAGCAGCTTGATTTTCGGGGGCCTCGGGGTTCATGGGGGTATACTGTCTGAAGGTTTCCATTAATCTTTCTAAATAAGCGGCAGGGCTCTCTGTCTTACCTTGTATTACTGAATACACTTTTGCCAAATTAGTGGGCTTGCGTGCAGCAGCCCGGAGACCCGCCATTAGAGTCTGGCGATAAATGCGCAGCCGTCCCCTACCTTCTGCCGTGTTGTAGTCCCAGCCATCCTGTGGGGGTCGGGTCAAGGGAAAAGCTGCATTAATGAGATCAAGGTTAGCAGTGGGTTGGCCGTCATCTCCAGGAACCAGCTTTCTTGCTTCCAATTGAATTCTTTCTCGCTCCTCGGTGGTGAACAGGATTCGGAGGAGCTGCTGACAATCATCCCAGGTGGGTTGGTGGGTAAACATAACGCTGTCTAAGAGACTTATTAAATCTTTAGGGTTGTCAGAAAATCGGGCATTCTGGGTTTTCCAGTTATATAGGTCACTAGTAGGGAAGGGCCAGTATTGAAGTCGGGGGTTCCCCGTATCATCGGGAGGCCCTATTTCCCGTAAGGGTAAAGCTACGGTGGAGTCAGGAAGACGGAGTCCTGGCTCATGTGGGGCCCGCCTACGGGTATGTCCAGCCGGCCCTTGGACTTCGCCCCCACTAGGCATGGGCGCGGGTTGAGCCTCCCTATTCTCCAGTTCTCCTATGGGCTGGGCTACGGGAGGCTCTGCCGGCGCAGCAGGGATAGGGGCAGCTTGCGGAATAAGAGGAGGAACCTGGTAAGGGGGAGGGTCAAGGGAAGGTAAATCTTGGCTGTCGGGGAGAACAGGGGGTGCAGTTGGAGTTGGCGGCTTGGGAGGGTTGATAGGTTTAGCCGCTAGGATTTGGCATGACTCTGCTATTAAGGAAGAGGCCATCCAAGGAGGTGGGTTTTCTACTAAATCTTGCCACACCAGAATATAGGGAATCTGATCCGAGTGACCTTCTTTCCCTGGTAGGAAAATTTTTGATTTTACTTTAAGGACCACAGGGAGGCAGAAGGTTCCCTCTGTAGGCCAAGTGACCCCAAAGGTGGGCCATTCAGAGAGGCAATAGGTGATCAACTTCCTTTTGCGAATGTCTAGGCTTAAGCTGTGTCCTCTAGCTTTTACGTCCCTGAAGTTGGCGAGAAGGAGGGAGAGAGGGGTGCTCTGCGTTTGGCCCATGTTATGATTCTGAGGAAGAGGAGAAGAGAAGGGGGCGCGGGCAGCACGGACGTGGGGGGGGGCGCCGCTGGCCAGGGGGCGGGAAGGAAAGCCGCAGGGAGTTGAGGAAGGAGGAGAGAGGAACAAAGGATGGAATAATTAATTCTGATCAGCTGAGAAAACACTTAATTCCAATAAAGCATCCGACCCATGAAAGAAAAACAAGAACTAACAAGAATCTTTTGCAGCGGTTCCAACTTTCTGGTGCCGCCTCAGCCAGCCCAACAGAAAGGGTTATGGCTAGGACGGCGGTTATTACGACAATACATTTAGACTGACAAGCACTCGCGTACTCGCCCGTCCGCGTCCCTCGCGGGAACTTAGGTGCCTCTTAGCATGGGCGGGCAGGTATAAACCCCCTGCTTGGATCAAAAAATTTGACCGCCTTAAGCCGTATGAGGATCACCACGGAAATCGGGTTAGAGCCCACTCGAATCCCGTAGCTTATGCTGTGGGACTACACATAGGGTAAGTCAGGCGCGTGCCCCTGACTCCCAACAATCATTCCAGTTGATTTAACAGACAGACACACAGACACACGTCACATCAAAATACGGGTAACAATTGGCATGCCTAGATGGTTTTTTTCTTTTTAGACGCCTAGAGATATTTCTTAGCACTCTGGAAGTTCATAGAGAAAATGAAAGTATTTAGTTCGCAGGCGCGTTGGGCGTAAGCAGCCCACAGAAAAGAATCCTGATGGGCCAAAAAGGCCCCCCGATGGACCAAGAAGGTCCCCTGGTGGGCCAAGAAGGCCCCCAGATGTCAGTGGACGTCTCCAACTGACCCCGGCCGGGTGCCCTATAGCGCATCCGCCAGGGTCACACCAGCTTCCAGACAGAACGGGTTCTCCAGAGAAGAAACACAGATCAGAGAGAAAAGGAAGAACGTTAGAGCCGGCTTACTTACCTATCGGAATCAGATACGACCCATTGACCAGAAGTCTGGTGGGCTCGGGGGAGATCTCGGTGGGACCTCCAAATGTAATGCCTGAAGTTCCAAAACCTCCCACAAAAGACCACCAGAGTCGTAAGTCAAAGCCAAGCGGCAAGGGTCGTTTATTGCAGGTTCGAACCTGGACCTCTGCGCACTCGTTGCTGGTGACGCTAAGAGGCCTCGATCAGGGTTGATACAGCGTTTTTATAGACAGAGACAAATAGCACAGGTGAGGTTTCAAATTACGAGGGGCCTGATTAGTTGATTTTAAAGTAAGGACATTTGTTGTTCTCTGATTGGGCGTCCTTTGTCTGTCCTTTGGCGGGAAGGCGTTGTCCGTTACTTGTGGCGGGAGGAAAAAAGGGGGAAGGGGGTAGGTGAGGAATGTGCTAAGCAAGCAGGTTTACAGAAGCGAGAAATGCCAGTTAGTTTATGTCCAATCACTCATTCCATTACATATCAGACTACGTTTAGGAAGGTTTACAACCCATTCTACTACACAGCGGGTTACATTCAGGAAAGGTCTCACAATGCTCGTAGCAAACAGCAAGCAAAACAGACTTCTCAGCAATTGTATTTCTTATCAAAGATCCATAATAAGCAGAAAAGAGAACCTAGCTTTAAACTAAGGTAGGGCTGTCATTTGGATTGTTCCTTTCAGTTCCCAAATATCAAGACCACAAGTTCCTTGTTTTGGGAACCAAGGGCAGTGTTGGTGGGTAATCATAATAATATAAGGTGTGGGGAATGAGCTTAGGAATTCCCTGGGCTTACACCAATGGGTTAACAAGGCATAAAGAATTACAAAGCCATAGGATGCTCACACCCAAGTTTGGACAAACAAGATTAGGTAAATAAGTCTAGAGAAGGTGGGGCAGAAGCCCCAGTATAGAGAGGGTGGGGCAAAGGCCCCAATATAGAACATAGGTATATGAAATAAATGAGATTAGATATTTGGGGTGGAAGCACCCCCCCCCCCAAATTAGTACTATAGCAGAAACCTGCTTTCACAGGAAGGAAGGACCAAGCTAGGTGAACAGGTAAATTGGGCTATAGACCGCCGCCCTGCAGGTGAAGCAGCCCAGAGCGGAGATGATTAACAAAAGAAAAGGTTCCTTGTTAACTCTGAGGTCACGTGTCCTACCTGTCTCATCCCCTAGGCTAGCTAAGATAAACAGAGGTCGTGCCTCCTGTCCCTTGTAAACAACCTTCCACCCCGACTGCCCGGCACTGTATTTTGTTTTGTATTAACCCAAACCCTTAACCCCGAATATCCTCAAGACGCCCTTTCCCTCATGTCCCCAAGTTAGTGTTTACAGATCATTGTCTCTTTGTGCACGTCCATCGCCATGTTTCTAAGCCTTCTGATCCTAATAAAAATGGGGCAAGGACCCTTATTCGGGGCTCTTGTCTTTTCCCGGACATTAGCCATCTCTCACTTTTCATCCTGCGTCCTGCTCTTCTGCTGGCCAAAAGAGAACTTTAGACTTAGAGTCTACGACAATAAGGAGTGCTTTCTGATTGAGGATAGTGTCGACCACCTTTTCCAATGACTGTAAAATACGAATGTATTGTTCCTGCTTTGGGATAAAGAGTCTCCCGTAATGAACCTCTCAAAAGTTCCATGGCAGCAAATCCTAATATAGTTTTGCTTTATCCCTTACCTTTTCCCCTTTGCTTGTTTGTTTCTTCAATTCCACATATGAGTGAATTATTGGATGTTATTTGTTTTTTCTGATTGACTTATTTCACCTAGCATCATACTATCTAGTTCCATCCATGTCCTTGCAAATGGAAAGGTTTCATTCCTTCTTTTGGCTATACACACACACACACACACACACACACACACATAGCCATTCATATCCATATATATCCATATATATATATATATATATATATATATCCATCCATATATTCATATATATCCATATATATGCCCATATATTCATATATCCCTATATATAGCCATCTATCTATCTATATATCCATATATACATATTTATATCCATACATATCCATGTATCTATCTATCTATCTATATCCATATATATCCATCCATCTATAGAATATGGATAGAGGTAGAGAGTATGATGTTAAGTGAAATAAATCAATCAGAAAAAGACAAATGCCATCCAATAATTTTACTCATATGTGGAATTGAATTAACAAACAAGCAAATGGAAAAAAAAAATAGAGAGAGAGAGAGAATCCAGAAACAGACTCTTAAGATTAGAGATCAATCTACCAGAGGGGTGGTGGATAGGGGGAGGTGGTAAAATCGGTGATGGGGTTTATGAGGTGTACTTGTCATAATGAGCACAGGATGATATATGGAATTGTAGACCTGAAAGTAATATAACTCTTCATATTAACCAACGGGAATTAAAGAAACAAAAAAGAAAATACACTGTGAAAAAGGACAAAAATTAAATGAGGACCTATCCAATCATTTCCTAGGTGAATTACATGAGGACTGAGTCATGGCACTCTTACATTACCTGCAGGGTTAAGAGCTACCTTGGAGGAAGTTACAGTGTCCTCTAAGGCACATAGCACAGAGATTCCTCCTCACGTGGCCTCCTCCTGCTACCTTGCATGCAGAAATATTTAGTAGTAATTGTGCAGGCATTTAAGAAAAATCAGGATGAAAGTATTTTACAGATAGATCAAGGAGGCTTTGCAATGGAAGGTCAGTGGGAAACACTCCGTGCATGCCATCCTGGGCCTGTACTTGTGACCCTCTTGACCCACCTCCAATACAGGTTCATTTTGTATGAATTCCTTTAACCACCAGCCATCCTTGCTCTGTGCCCAGCACTATATCTTTATTAGTGACCATGTCAAAACGTGACCTGTGCCATGTGGAGATGACTTCCAATGAGGAAGACAGAAATGAAAGGGGTGTCCATGTGGTTAGCAGGGATGGTGGACAACAGCAACGGGTCATTTAAAATAGGGACCTGCACTTCAAAGGAAACTTCTTCCAAAAGGAAAACATAGCACGTAGGTCTTGTAAAAGGAATGAAGTAGAGCTTTGGGAAAAGTTTATTTTTATATCAAACAAAAGGTGTGTGATAATCTCACTTGTGTACTTATTCCTAGAACAAAGAATTAAACTGGAGTGGACCAGGGATCTGTCTGGCCATTTGTCTCACCAAATTATAGCATTTTGGCAGAAATCTTCTAGCCTCTTTAATTTTTTCCAAGGGCTTCTCTAATCCTGTGGCAATCAAAGCATTCTCTTTGGAAACCTCCATTGTGTCATCTTCCTTATTCATTTTCCCTTCTTTGTTTATGAAGACGTTTAACCAAACCAGGGTACATCTACAAGCAGCTTTCTGTACTATTTGGAAAGACAAAATAAGGATAATGAAGAAAATTAAAAATCCTGGCATTCAAAGACAATCACAGCCTAAACTATTTTTCCACTTATGAGCATGGAGTGGTCACAGGGAGTGGACCCCAGGGAGGGCTCAGACTTAAAATAGAGCAAGGGGGTGTAAATGGATAGAGGGAGGGCCAGAGTTCTGCATCAGTGATAAGAATGAGATAATGCAGAGGGTGACTGACTAGCACAGTCTTCCCCGGCTCAATGACTGACTCGGGAAGGAGAGACACCTGTGGGCTTTGGCAAAAATGTGCCGTCCATGAGTTCCACCTGAAAGACCTGTCAGCAAGAAGCCTGCCCAAATTATTTCCTCAGAATCATAAGGAAAGCCCTGGCTCTGTGTACGTGTCCTGCCCTTACCATTAGGACATAGGAGCAGCAGTGATACAGCTGTAGCAGGGATGTGCTCCCGGCTGATGGGCAAGTGTTTGGAAGAGGGACGTGTTGCAGGATTCCATCCAAAGGTACTTTCTGTGCTGGCCACATCCTGGAGCATCCTGCCCACACGAAAACCTGCTATTATTCTAAATGAAGGTATCTCCATTAGTGAGGGGAGGGAGGCCAACTGGATACCCATGCTGGTGCATACCCTAGACAGCTAAGCAACACCATGTGCTCAGGGACAGAAGGGCCAACTTTCCTCTGGGATATTAGACCCAGAGAGCCTTCAGTTTCCTCAGGAACTGACTGGGAAACTGGCACCATTCATACAGCCATGGCTGTGTAAGTAACAGCCCCAGGGTCCTGGAACATGAACTGAGACCTAGCTAGAAAAGCAGCAATAGGATGTGCAGGAGTACAAGCAGTGTCAAAGCTCTGCATCTCCAAAGGGAATAGCATCCATCCGCGAAGGAGATTATCTTTATTAATTAACTCTTGATTCAGACAGGTGGACAGCTCCCTTCCTAAAACCTCTGGCTTAGCCTACACACAAGAATTCTCCAGTGGGCACCTGCACATGCTCTAGGTTTGGTGATGTCCACAAATTCTGAAACACAACTCCCAGGGCCCCTGTGGCCAAACCTATTGAACACTCATCAGTATTGTACCAGACTCCCCGCTTAATAAGAAAGGATATGACTCTGAGACACAGGCTCTGAAAGGATTCCAGGGAATCCCTTGTTTCAAAAGAAGAGCAATTATTTGCTATTGCTATAATAGCCTGCTTAGCAACAAGAGTTCAGGGACATAAGAGTCAGTTGTCCTCTTGGACATCAGACTGAGAGCCCTCCACTGGCTCAGGAACTGACTAGAAACTAACTTCCAATCCTTGGAACATGGTTGTGTATGAGACAGCCACATGCCCTTGCTGTGTGAACTGAGACCAAGTTAGAAAAGCAGCAATGGGAGAAGAATGACTACAAGATGAGTCAAAGTTCTCCATTCAAATGGGCACAGGTCTAATCGAGGAAGGAGATATCTCTAACATCCTTTCCTCTTGTCCCACACAGGAGGTGGAATCCTCCCCTAAACACTGGCTTAAACTACCCTCAAGCAGTCTCCCTGGGCATCTTTACACACCTGAGGTTTGGGGATGACACATAATTCTAAAACGAAATTAAGAAGGGCCCAAAGCAATACCTATATCACCATCACAAGGACACCACCAAACTCCCAAGCTGAAACAAGAGGCTATTACTCTATGAAACTGGCTCTGAATAAATTCCATGCATAAACTGTCTTCACAAAAACGGCTAAGTGGTGGCAATGGAGACACAAACTGCCAGAGTTCTTCATCACACATGAGATTTGGAGAATGTTGAGAATGAATACCCAGTGCAGTCTCCTCTCAACGAGGTTGTATCCAGAATAAGAAATGCCTGTGGGCTTAGGCCAAGGGAGCCTCTGAAGGACTACACGTGGGAGGCGGGAATGAGACCAATGTGGCACGCTGACGTGTTTCTTCATTTCCCCTAGGACCAGCAAGGAGGCCAGCTCCCCGCCAACACATCTGGCCCAGCCTCCAAACAAACAAGTCTTGTGTGGACCGCTGCCAAGGCCCCAGGGCTCTGGATATCCATGTAGTCCTGAAACCAAAAGGCTAGGGCTCCTTTGGCTCAAACTGTCCCACAGTCACAAGGGCTGATCCACATTGGACATCTCCAAGCCAGAGATAGAACTCTGAAAGAATGAATTTGTATGGATCCATAGACAAACCTTGATGGATTTTAAACAATGTCATTAAACTTGATATACCTAGGGCCAGAGCTCTTCATTAAAAATGAGAATTGGATCATGTTTAGAAAAAATGCTGAACCTGGAACTCAAAATCGGCTGTCCAATGCACCCAACCTTATGTCTCTCCCACACTCTACCAGGCACTCTCAATTCAGCCTTCCAGGGAAATCTGTGGACTGATATCAGTTCTGCCCCTGAAACCTCCCGAGACCTAACCCTGACCCTAGCCAAGGATCATTCCCTATGGGAGCCCAATTCGCAGGTCTGGGACAGAACGTTTATGGGACCAATAACAGATGCAGGATTATTCAGTATGGATGTTGAAACATCAACATGTGATATGCAATATAGGGATGGAGCTGCACAAGGTGGATCCTGAAGGCAACCTAAGCTTGGCCCACTCCATAGGCTGGCCCTTGAGCCCAAAGACTAAGCCTGACCTACACCGTCCCATGCGCCCTCAACTAAGCCCTCCAGGGAATTCACAGCACTGCTGGCGGGTTGAGACCCTGGCACTTCCTAGGAGCCAACCCTAACCCTAGTCATGGCCCTACTTCTAAGAGGGATCACCTCCTAGGTCTAAGAAACTGAACAGACTTGGCACACTTGGTGGGCGCTGACAAATTCAGTGAGGAACCCTGGAGTTGACCGTGAGATTTCCAGGGCCTGACTGGAACTTCAGAAAATGAGCCGGGGCCAAAACCTAAGCCTGGAACACACAATCAGCCCTCCAATGCCCCCAAACACTTAGCGTGTCCTTCACACTAACAGGCACTCTCAACCTAGCCCTCCAGGTAGATCACTGAACTGGTGTCATTTCTGCCCCTGAAACCACCCAGGACCTAACCCGAAACTTATTCAAGGCTCCATCCCCATAGGGGCCCGATTCCTAGGTGAGAACAGAACGGATATGGGGCCCATAAACGGTGCAGGATTATTCAGCATAGAATTTGAAATTATCACCATGCCATTTCCAAAGCAGGGTTGGAGCTGCACGAGGGGGAAAATGAGGGCCAACCTAAGCTTGGCCCACACCCTAAGCTGGCCCTTGAACCCAAAGACTAACATGCACCCTCACATGCACCTTCCACTCAGCCCTCCACAGAGACCATTGCACTGCTGGGGGTTCAACGCCTGGAGCCTTCTGGAACCTAACCATAAACCTAGCCAGGGCTTTGGCCCTAAGGGGGCCACCATGGACGTCTGGAAAAAAAATAATAATAATAACAGATTTGGGCCGATGATCAATGGGGAATATCTCAGCATGGAAGCCAGAATTTGCCATGACCTTTCCATGGCCGGGATGGAGCTGTAGGAAGGGATCCTGAGACCTTGCTTAAACCTGGCCCACGCTGTCTTTTGGCTCCTGTTTTTAAACCCTAAACCTGACCCACACCCGGCCATGGACCCTCCATTCAGCCATCCAGGGAGATCTCGCCACTTTTGGTGGTTGTGCCCCAGGCACTTCCTGAGAGCCAACCCTAACCCTAGCCACGGCTCTGCTTCTAAGAAGGATCACCTCCTAGGTCTGAGAAAAGAACAGACTCATGATGGGTGCCCTAATATTGAGCGAGGTATGCTGAAGTTGACCATGTGATTTCTTGGGGCTTGAATGGAGCTTCAAGGGGGATCTGGTGCCTAAACATAAGCCTGGAACACACAATTGGCCGTCCACTGCACCCAAACCGTATGTCTGTCCCGCACCCTAACAGGTGAACTCAACTGACCCTTCCAAGGAGATCAGAGGACTGGTGTTGGTTCTGATCCTGAGATTTCCTGGGACCTAACCCTGACCCTAGACAAGGCTCTTTCCCTGTTGGGGACCAATTTGTAGGCCTGAGAACAGTAAACGGATTTGGTGCCCATAGCCAGTGGAAGATTATTCAGCATGGAACTTGTAAAATCACCATGCCATTTCCAAAGCAGGGATACAGCTTCCCAAGGAGGATCCTGAGGCCAAAGCTAAGCTTGGCACACACCCTAGGCCAACCCTTGAACCCAAAGACAAAGCATGACTCACACCCTACCATGCAACCTCAACTCAGACCCCTGGGGAGAACCCTGCCTTGCTGGGGTTTCAGCCCCTGGAGCCTCCTGGGACCTAACAAGAACCCTAGCCAGGGTTCTGGCCCTAAGGGGACCCACCATAGACGTCTGCAAAGAGAACAGATTTGGGTTCAATGACCAACGGGGAATACCTCAGCATGGAAGCCAGACATTTTGCCATGGCATTTCCATGGCTAGGTTGGAGCTATAGGAAGGGACCCCGAGACCTTGCCTAACTCTGGCCCATGCAATCTTCTGGTGCCTGATTCAAACACTAAACCTGACCCACACCTGACCATGTGCCCTCAACTCAGATGTCCAGGCAGATCACTGCACCGTTGGTTGTGCTCCTGGCACTTCCTGGGAGCCAACCCTAACCCTTGCTAAAGTTCTGCTTCCCAGGGGGCCCACCTCCTAAGTCTGAGAAAAGAACAGACTTGGGGCCCATGATGGGCACTGAAATATTCAGCAAGGAACCCTGCAGTGCAGTTCACCACAGGATTTCAAGGGCCTGAATGGCACTTCAAAGGGGATCCGGGGCCAAAACCTATACCTGGAACACCCAGTTGGCCATCCACTGCATCCTAATTCTATGCCCATCCAACACCCTAACAGGAACCCTCAACTCAACCCCCCTGGGCAAACCACTGGACAGTGTCGGTTCCACCCCTTAAGCCTCCCGGTACCTAACCCTAACCCTAGCCACGGCTTTTCCCTATGGGGGCCCAATTGCTAGGTCTGAGAACAGAATGGATTTGCGGTCCATACCAGTGTGGGATTATTCAGCATGGAACTTGAACATTTCATGTAATTTCCAAAGCAGGGATGGAGCTGCCCAAGGGGGGACACTGTGGCTAAAACCTAAGCTTGGCCCACACACTTTGCCAGCCCTTGAACACAAAGACTAAGCCTGACCTGCACACTACAATGCTCCCTAAACTCAGCCTTCTGGGGAGACTACAACACTGCTTGGGGTTCCATCCCTGTCACCTCATGGGACCTGGCCCTAACCCTAGTCAGGGCTCTGGCCCTAAGGGGGCCCACCATGGAGGTCTGATAAAAGAACAGATTTGGGCCCAGTGACTAACATGGGAATATCTTAGCATGGAAGTCAGAATTTTGCCATGACATTTCCACGGCAAGAATGGAGATGAGGGAGGGGATCTTGAGACTTTGCCTAACCCTGGCCCACAGAATCTTCTGCCTCCTGAATCCAAACCCTAACCCTGAACCCCAGCTGCCTGTGCGCCCTCAACTGAGCCATCCAGGCAGATCATGGCACCGTCGGTGATTGTGCCTCTAGCAATTCCAGGGAGCCAACCCTAACCCTAGCCACGGCTCTGCTTCTAAGGGGGCCCACCTCCTAGGTCTGACAAAAGAACAGTCTTGGGGCACAGGATGGGTGCTGAAATATTCGGCAAGGAACCCTGCAGTTGACCAGGAGATTTCTGGCCTGAATCGAGCTTCAGAAGGGGCTCTGGGGCCCAAACCTAGACCTGTAACCCACAATCGGCCATCCGCTGTACCAAAAACCTTATGCCTGCCTCACACCATAATGGGTGCCCTTAAGTCAGCCCTCTGGGGAGATCACTGGACTGGTGTCAGTTCTGCCCTTGAAACATCCCTGTACCTAGCCCTAACCCTACCCAAGGCTCTTTCCCTTTGGGGACTCAATTCCTAGGACTGAGATCAGAACAGATTTGGGGCCCTCTCCAAACCCAGGGTGTGTGAAGGTGCCCAGGGGGAATGCTTGTGGGTAGGCTAAGCCAGAGGTTGGGGGTGGATTCTGCCTCCTGTGTGGGACAAAAGGAAGGGAAGAGCGGGGCCTCCTTCCTCAATATCCCCCTTGCCCATTTGAATGCACAGCTTTGATTCACCTTGTAGTCATCCTCTCCCCTTGCTGCTTTCCTAACTTGGTCTCAGTTCACACACAGAGACCCTGTGTCTGTCCCCTACACCAACCAAGGTCCCCGCTGTGGAGGTGAGTTTCCAAGCCTTTCTTGAGCCAGTGCAGGGCTCTCAGAGTCTGATATCCCAGAGGACAGCTAGCCCCATGGTCCCTGAGCCCTTGGTGCTGGGCTGGCTACAGTACTGTGGGAATGGGTAACCACATGGACCCCGGCCACTAATGGATGGAGCTACCCTCATTCAGAAAAATAGACAGTCTGTGCATGTGAAGCATGCTCCATGACCTAATCGTCTCACAAAAAGCCTTTTGAATAAATAGTGCACCAAGGTCTCATTCCCACCCCTTGATCATCACATGGAAGCACATTCTTCATATCTCAGACCCACTGCTGCCCCTGTCGACGGATATGATGGGCAGAAGCACACCAGAGGCCAAAGTTCCCATCTATTTTTTAAGGGGGAATGTGGGCCTCTTTCTCACAGGGTTCCAAAGGGCATCCTTTGGAGCGCTCCCGTAGCCAAAGCCTCCAAAAACTTCTTGTGATTCCTGAGCAAGCAGGCTTGCAAATATATTGTGCTATTCAGGTTCTTCTAAACATGATCCAATTCTCATCCTTAATGAAGAACTCCGGCCCTCGATGTATCTAGTTTCATGACACTGCTTTATTATCCATCAAGGTTCGTCTCGGGTTCCATACAAATTCATTCTCTCTGAGTACTATCTCCGACTTGCAGATCTCCAAGGGTGACCGGCCCTTGTGATTGTGGGACAGATGGAGCCAAAGGGGCTCTGGCATTTTGGTTTCAGGACTAGATGGAAATCCAGAGTCCTAGGGCATCATAAGGAGTACAGCCAAGAACTGTTTTTGTGGATTCTGTGCCAGACATATTAGTGTGGGGGCTGGCCTCCTTTTGGGCCTAGGGGAAATGAAGGTAAACATCTCCATTGCACATGGATCGCATTCCCATTGGATGGAAATATTGAACGCACTTTGGTCCTGGCTGCAGCTATTCCCTACCCCTTACTGTTTCTGACTCCCTCTTCATTCACCCTTAAGAGCCATGGAGCCGGCATTCACTCAGCAGACACCCAGGGATGGGCGTCGGGTTCCCACTCAGTCCTGTGCTCAGTAACAGCCATGGGCATCAGATACCTCAAAGGAGCATAGCCCTCCTATCCCTGAGCTTGGGGCTTGGTTGTTTGTAGCAAGGGGTTGCGGAGGGGTGTCAGCTCGCATTCTTGCTCTGCCTAATTGAGGCACCTTCCTTCTGAAAAGCAGACAGTTCATACAGGAGCAGTAGGCTCCAGAAGGTGGTCAGCACAGAAAGAGCCCTTTACAGGTAGAATGCACCAATGCCCTCTCCACACTTTGGAGCCACAGCTGGGGGCACCTCCCAGCTACAGCACTGTCACTGCTCACTCCATTCAATCATGGGAAAAGCAAAAAAGCAGACAAAGTTCCAGGGCTCTCTAGGTCCTTCTGAAGGAAGAAGGCAGGCCTGTTGGTGACAGGGCTCCCAGATGGAGGATCTAGAGGGCGATTTTGCCTGAGCCCTCTGGTGTTTCTTCTTCTTCCCACAGCCAGCCACGTTTCTGGGAGCTGGTGCTGGGCACTCCCTTCTCCATAGAATTCCCCTTCCAAGTTCTAAAGAGCTCTGGTCCTCCCTATCCACCGTGACACATCTTTGCTCTCTTGTACAAACAAGGTTCTTCCCACAATCTGTTCAGAGTCAGCCCTATCCTGTGCCTTCCACCTGGGAGTCTCATCCAGTCCTTGTGGTTGGGGGACAAATTTTGCCACAGGGCTCCTTCTTTGTTAAGTCACTGGGTTTCAGAAGTATGCGGCCATTCAGGGACTGAGGACATTTGAAGGATCCCAGCAGAGGATGTTTGGTGTGTAGGCTGGGCCAGAGATTTGGGAAGGGAGCTACTCCCTCCTTCTGGGCCCAGGGCAAATGAAGCAAGACATTCTCTTTTGAAATGGATCCCCATTACCACTGGAAATGTTGAGCTATGGCCTTCTTAGTTCCCATTTCCTTCCCCTTGTTGTGTTTCTGACCATTTGTTTTTCCCTTTAGGAGCCAAGGAGCCATCATTCACTCAGCTGGCGCCCCTGAGTAGGCCGCAAACTCCCCCTTTGCTCCTGTGCTAGTGATGGCTATCAGGCTCTGTTATACCAAAGGGAAGAAGGCCTTTAGCCCCTGGCAACTTGGTGCTTGGCCTGCTGTGCTATGGAAGGTGAAGGGGAGCCAGCTTGCCTCACTGACCCGGATGACTGAGTTGCCTTCATTCTGAGAAGCAGGCAGTTTGCATATGGGCTGTGTGAACCAGGAGGGGGTCAGCATTGGAAGAGCCCTTGCCAGGAATGAGAGAACCAAGTCCTTGTTGCAGATTCCTGAGCCAGAGCCATCAGATCCCAGTAGCTCCAGCTCCAACACTGCTGCCTCCTTCAACTGATGGGAAAAGTGGCAGGGATAGACCAATCCAGAAATCACTGGCTTCTAAAGAATGAATTCAGGCTTCTTGTTCCCAGGGCTCTCAGTTGTAGTCCTTCAGAGAGCTCCCTTGACCTAAGCCCACAGGCCTTTCTTATTCCGGATACAACCTGGTTGATAGAGTGCGCTGGGTACTTCATTCTCAGCTTTCTCCAAATCTCATGTGTGATGAAGAACTCTGGCAGTGTGTGTCTCCATTGGCACCCGTTAGCCCTTTTGATGAAAGAGGGTTTGCATGGCAGCTTTTCTGAGACAGTGTCTCAGAGTACTATCCTCTTGTTGCAGCTTGGGTATTTGGTAGCGTACCAGTGATGGTGATAGAGGTGTTGTATTGGGTCCTTCTCAATTTGGTTTCAGAATGATGTGGCCCTCCCCAAACCAGGGTGTGTGAGGGCGTCCAGGGAGAATGCGTGTGGGTAGGCCAAGCCAGAAGTTGGGGGTGGATACCGTCTCCTGTGTGGGACAAAAGGAAGGTATGGTCAAGGCCTCCTTCCGTGTTTTCCCCCATGCCCCTTTGAATGCACAGCTTTGACTCCCCTTGTAGTCATTCCTCTCCCATTGCAGCTTTCCTAACTTGGTCTCAGTTCACACACTGAGACCATGTGACTGTCCCATATACAAGCAAGTTACAAGGATTGGAAGCGAGTTTCCAGTCAGTTCCTAAGCCAGTCAAAGGCTCTCAGTGTCTGATATACTGGAGGACAATTGACCCTCATGTCCCTGAGCTCTTGTTGCTTGGTTGAGTATTATCGCAATATTAAATAATTTCTCTTTGGAAACAAGGGTCTCCCTGGAATCATTTCAGAGCCCTTGTCTCGAGTCATAATCTTTACTATTAACCTGGGAGTGTGGTACAGTCCTGGTGATTGTGCAGTAAGTTTGGACGCAGGCACCCTGAAATTTGGGTTTCAGAATTTGTTGACATCACCAGGTCTAGAGTATGTGCAGGTGCCTAGTGGAGGATGCTTGTGTGTAGGGTAAGCCAGAGGTTTTAGAAACGGAGCTCACCTCCTGTCTGAATCAAGAGTTGATTAAGAAAGGTATATTTTTTGCCAACAGATGCTATTCCCTTTGGAGATGCAGAACATTGGCACTGCTGGTACTCATGCACATCCCATTGCTGCTTTTCTAGCTAGGTCTCAGTTCGGGTTCCAGGGGCCACGGCCATACAAATGGTGCTGGTTTCCCAGTCAGTTACCGAGGAAATTGAAGGTATATGCGTCTAATATCCTAGAGGAAATCTGGCCCTTTTTCTCCCTGTGCATATGATGTTGCTTAGCTGGCTAGGGTATGCACGCGCATGGATATCCAGTTAGCCCCCCTCCCCTCACTAATGGAGGTCCCTTCATTTTGAACAACAGCAGGTTTTCATGTGGGCAGGATGCTCCAGGATCTGGGCAGCACAGAAATTATCTTTGGATGGAATCCTGAGCCAAATCCTGCTTCCAAACACTTGCCCATCAGCCAGGACATCCCTGCTACAGCTGTATCACTACTGCCCCTATGTCCTGATAGCAAGGGCAGGACACATACCCAGAGCCAGGGCTGTAGCTCTGATCCTGAAGGAAAAATCTGGGCAGGTTTCTTGCTGACAGGGCTTTCAGGTGGAACTCACAGATGGCACCGTTTGTCAAAGCCCACAGGTGTTTCTCCATCCTGAGTTAGTCAGCAAGTTGGGGAAGGTTGTGCTAGTCATGTCACATCATTATCCCTGATACAGAACTCTGGCCCTCCCTCTATCCATTTTAACCCCTTTTCTCTATTTTAAGTCTGAGCCCTCCCTGGGGTCCATTCCATGTGATTGTCTTACAGTCAAACACTGGACTCTCCACTGAGGATTTTGGTCTAGTCGTTGTGACTATGGCACATGTTTGGCAAAAGAACCCCTAACTCTTCAGGAGGGTAGTTTTCCCTGTATGTTTGTTAATCTCTGCATGAGTCTTGCAGAACACAGGTTTCTGACCAAGTAGGCCTGTGTTTTTGTTTTTGTTTTGCCATGGACAGATCTAGTTTCAGGGGTTTGGTGTAATAGTTTTGCTGGTTTGGTGGATGAGAAATTACACCAAATCCATTGTCCTATGTTCACTTTTCTAATGATGAGTGAGGCTGGACGTTCATTGCTTACAGCCATTTCCAAAACGTAGCCACTCTTCTCAGTTCTGGGGTGAACCAGCTGAAAACACTCTCATGGACTTCCCCAGGGGACACAGACAGTGATCCATGTCCAGCAAGTAAACTTCACTCTTTGGGAATCCACTAAGCTATTATTGACTGCCTTCAAACCAGGGGAACAATGTTGGAATGATTGGAGGTCAGTGTCAAGATTTTTTGACACAAATTCTATCACTTTCTTCTTTTTTCTGTGCTTGTTCCATCTCTTTCTATGTCTCTCTATTCCTCTCTCTCTCTCCCCTCCATCCCTCCCTATGCCTTCTGTCCACATTTGTTCCCTTTGTCTCTCCTCTCCCCATGCAAATGGAGAATCAAGAACTTAACTTAGAGGCTACCATATGAGATCCCTATATGGGAAAGAATTAAATAAGTTCCCAGGTGAAAATATTGAAATAGGCCCAGTTCAAACTGAATTCTGACATTTCCCCTATGAGTGAGCCTGTGAGTAAAATATCATCCTGATGAGTCTCCTTTGAGACCACAGCCCTGTATTTATAGAGACTTTGAGTCAGTGTCACACAGCTATGTTGTGCCTGGATCCCTCTCCCACAAAAATTGTGAGCTATTAAAGTTTTGTAGTTTCAAGAGTCAAGATTTTTGATAATGCTGTCAGAGATGAGTGAATAACTCACAATCTATGAGGTCCCAGCCTCAGGTCTATGACCTGCCTCTTCCATGCCTCTCTTTTCCCAGGAACCCACAGCTGTATTTTCCACCTTTCTAATGTTTCTAATGGACAAACTTAATTCTGTCTCCTAGTCTCTGCACCAGCAATTTCTTCTTCCTGACACATGCAGACATGTGAAGTGTGGTTCCCTCTTGTCATGATGGCCCCGGCAAACTTCACTTTTGTTTTGCCACGAACAGATCCTGTGATCCTCTCACGTTTTCAAGAATCTTGAAAAGACAAAAATAACTTTGAAATGGAAAGTTGTTACAGTATCTTAATGAAGCTCAGGGCAAGATCCATATATTTAAATCCAGTGCATATTATTGATATGTGAATAGACAAGGCAACCCTTCTTTTGTACCTCCCCCTGTATTTCTTCCTGGCATATTACACACCGACCAGCACCTTGACTCAGTACATCCTTATTATAGTTTAGTCCTGGCTTTGTTCAATGCATCACATTATGCATCTCCATTTCATGTGAGGGTACACATGTGAGAGCACTGTCATACTCCAAACATGCACTGGGAGAAGTAAACTGGTAAGGAGGCAAACACAAGGTACTGCTCTAATGGGTTCCACCCTATCTGCCAGTCCCTGCCTTCTGCCACTGTCTTTGGGGATGTTGTGGTCCTAATCCTTCCAGCTAGAACTGTCTCTGTTGCTACTGTTGAGTAGGCTGAAGGAGAACATCACTGCACAGACCAATGCCATGGTTGCCACACCATGACCACAGAATGGCTTCGTTTGGCCACTGAGGCTTCTATGGCACTGCCTGATGCACAGGGCTGTTCATGCCTTACCACCAGACCAATAAATCTCCTGTGGTGGTGACCTGCACCCACCACCGATTCCTGTGGTCCCACTGGCCCCTCTGTACCCCAGATGGAAGGTAAATCTACATCTGACTAACTGCAAGTACTGCCATTAGCAGAGGATGGGCTGCCTTGCTTGGGTCCTACCTCCACCATGTACAGGCTTTGGTGAAGATCTATCCCTGGGCATAGGCTGCATGAGTGACAGCTCCAAGGCTCCTAAGTCTAAATGGGGACATAGTTAGACATAGAGCTATGGGAAGCGATGGTCATTAAGGAGGGCCAAAGTTCAATTTCTTCAATGGAAATGGGATCAATCTTGAAAGGGGCCCTGTAACTTCATGTCCCCTCAGCCAAGAAATGAGGCCAGCTCTCTTCCCAGTCCTCTGGCCCAGCCTAAGTACAATTGTTCTAACCTGGGCCCTTCAAATGCTCTAGGCCTCTGAATGCCTGCATGGTTTAGACACCAACTTGCCAGGGACCCTGTGTCCAAACCTATTGCATGATCACCAGGATGGGACTAGGATCCCCAGCTGATCACCAAGGATATTCCTCTGGGAGAATATATTGGATGGACCCCAGAAAGGACCTAGCATGAAAATAGAAAAGGGGTGAAAATAGATCCACGGAGGGCCAGAGTTCCTCATTAGGGAGGAGAATGGGATGATGTGGAGAATGAAGTGACTAGTGCTATCCCCTAAAAGCTGGCTGTCTCAAGAATAAGAAAGACCTGTGGGCTTTGGTGAAGGGAGTCCTCTGCAGGCTACACCCAGTTGCCCTGTCAGCAAGGGGCCTACATTCTTCCTTAAGAATGGGAGGGAAAGCTCTGGCTTTGCGTCTGTTTCTTGCCCTTTTCCGTTAGTAGACAGTGGTGGCAGTGATTCAGCTGTGGCAGTTTGGGGCTCTCAGCTGATGGTCAAGTAGTGAGAACCCTGCCTGGGTGCAGTATTCCTGTCAAAGTCCCTTTGTGCACTGACCAGGGCCTGGAGCAGAGTGCACATGTATGACTCATCTACTCTGTAGGATGAAGGCACCTTTGTCAGCCAGGGGAGAGAGGCCAGCTGGCTACCCATCCCTAAAATGACCCTATCTGACTAAGCACCAAGCTCCAGGGATAGAGGGGCCTGCCTTCCTCTGGGATACCAGACACTGAGGGCTGCCCGTTTGGTCAGGAACTGACTGGGAACTCCACAACTATGTATGGACATGGGCTGTGTACCTGACACAGACCCATGGACCCTGGAATGTTCTAGTTTTAAACAGTACATTCTTCTGAGGCTCTTGCTCTGAATGGCTCCCAGGTAGTACCTAGTTTGAAAAAAAGAACAGTAAAATACAAATAGGTACCCAGAGTACCAAAGTTCCTCATTATAGGAGAAAATGGGCTAAAGTTAGAATTAAGTGCCTACTCCTATCTCTTGGCAGGATGGCTGTTTGGGGAGTAAGAAACACCAGAGGGCTGGTGTAAAACCTCCACTGGCTACACCTGAGAGTGCAATTCTACAGGAGGTCTGTGTTCTTCCTTCAGAAGCCGAGGGAAACCTGGATTTGGTGGTTTTTCCTGTCCTCATCAGGAAATAGATGCAACATTTGATTCAGAGGCAAGGGGTTCCTACTCCCAGCTGGTGATCAAGTGTGTGGAACATGATGTGGTGGTTCTTGAAAGAGCCCTTTCTGTGCTGACCAGGTCCTGAAGCATAGTGTGCCTATGACAATCATGTTTGACACAGAATGAATGCATGTCTACCCTTCACTGCACTTACCAGAGCTGGCCTAGCACCAAGCAATGGAGATCAAGAAGGTCCTCATTCATTTGAATAAAGTTACTGTTTGCTCTCACAGAGCACAGGACCAGAGAGGAAGATTAGCACCAATCTTTGCGCTTTTCTTGTGTGAAGTGAGTGAAAACCCTGAATGTGACCCAAGACTTAGCAAATAGCAAATTGGTGGGAATGGCTACAAGGGAGACCAAGGCTCTACATTACAGATGGGAATGGGATAATGCTGGGCACACAAATCTACCTCATTTCTCCTAACTGCATGAGTAAGGCCAGTCCCTACTCTACCCTCAGGGACCACCTCCAGGTATCCATACATGACTTACTCGGCAATTTCATATGCCCTAGGCCTCTCATTGTGAACACAGCTCTAACGGGAAGTTACAAGGGATCCTGTTGCCAACCTATGCCAGAGTCCCCAGGAGTCAGCGAGAACCCCCCATTTAAAGTGGAGGAGTTTTCTCTGAGACACTGACTCTAAATAGACTCTGGTGAGATCCTAATTGTAAAAAAAAAAAAAAGAGCAAAAGTTTGGAAATAAATAGAAGGCTAAAGTGCTTCATTACAAAGGAGAGCAGGATGAAGCTGAGAAGGATGTGCCTAGCACAATCTCCTAAGAAGCTATCTGTTGTCTATAGTAAGAAACACCTGTGGGCAGGGGCAACAGGAATTGCCTACACCTGGGTGCTCAGTTAGCATCAGGTCTGCACTTTTCTTTCAGAAAGAAGAAGGCTCCTGACCTTTGCTCCTTTGTATGCCCTACCCGTCAGGGCATAGAAAGGGAGTGATTCAGTGGTAGCAGGTTAGTGTTCCACTGGTACTTTAGGTATTGTAAACAAGTCATGGTGCAGTATTCCTTGTAAGGGCTTTTTTTGTGGCTGAATTTTCCTGCAGAATACTCTGCAGACCTGATCCATCTGCCTTTTAAAATGAAGACATTTCAATTAGGGGAGTGAGGTATGCTGGCTACCCATCACAGACATTACCATGGCCACTCAAGCAACATGCGCTCATGGACAGGAGGGTCGTTCTTCTTTGGGATAAAAGAACCAATTGCTTTCAGGACCAGATTTGTTCATCACAAATCCTGGATGTTGGCTGTGTGGCTTACAGACCAATTCCTCCTGGTTGTGACTCATGACATACTTTTGAAAACAGAAAATGATTGGCAAGGGCTAGAAGGAAGACCAAGGTTCTACATTATAGAGGAGATTAGGATAAATCTGGGAATAAAATGTCTAACATAGTTTCTCCTTCAAACAGAAGTGAGGCCAGATCCCTCCCCAAACCCTGGCATTTGCCTACACATGGACATTCTGCTGGGAACCTTCAAGGGTCCTATGCCTCACATTGTCAAAATAGTTCTGAAAGGCAAATAATGAGGGGTTCCTTGTCCCAACCTATGCTACAGACATAAGAACTTGACCAGATTCTGCAACTTAAAGGAAAGAACATTTCTCTGAGCCACTGGCTCTGAATGGCACCCAGGGAGAACTACTTTGCAAAAAGAAAACGGGTATTCATTGAACTGGAAATGGGGAAGGCCAAAGTGCTTCATTCTAGATGAAAATGGGGTAAAGATTAGAAAGAAGTGTCTATAATGACAATTTCCTGGCAAGGTCCAGTCTAAGGAGTAAGAAACAACTGTGGGCAGAGACCAACGAAACCTCTAAAGTGAAACCTCCTGAAAACCCAGTCTGCAAAAGTCTGCATATTTCCTTCTGAAGGAGAGGGAGAACTTCTGGCCTTGGCTCTTTTTCCTGCCCTTCCCATCAGGGGATAGAGGCATCAGTGATTCAGGAGTTGGGTCCATGCTCCAGGCTGCTGCTCAAGAGTGTGAAACCATTCTTGTGGTGCATTAGGTTTTGAATGGCCACTTTCTGCACTTCCTAGGGCCTGGGAACATACCTCGTATCTGTGGATCATATGTTCTTCAGACTCTTAGGCCAAGAACTAAGTGCTCCCTGACAGCAGGGCAATCTTTCCTGGGGGTCTTCAGAAAGTAATTAATATTGGTTAAAACAGAAGCAGAGTGAGAACTCACCACCAATCCCTGGGAGCTCACTGTGTAATTGAGTCTCACTGCTCCACCCAGCCTGCAAACCAAGTCCTAGTTAGTAAATGGCAATGGGATGGGAATGTCTCTATGGACATCCAACATTTAATTTTAGATGAGAATGGAAGAAATCTGAGAGTGAAACATCTTGCTCTATTTGCCCTTGCCCAGAAGTGAGGCCAGCTGTCTCCCAATACCTTTGGCCCTACCAACATACATATATTCTGTGCTGAGTACTTTCCAGTGATCTACATCTAATGTGTTCAATACAGATCTGGAAGGAAAGTTGCAAGGCTTCTATGGCCCATGCTATTCTGTTGTCACAAGAACTCATCCAGAATCCCCAAATAAAATCAGAGGGAATGGCTCTAAACCATGGGCCCTGTTGGCCCATGGCAGATTCAAGTTTTAAAAAGAGTAAAAGGGAGCGCCTGGGTGGCTCATTCGGTTAAACGTCTGACTCTTGGTTTTGGCTCATGTCATGATCTCGCAGTTCGTGAGTTTGTGTTCCATGTCGGGCTTTGTGCTGACAGCTCGGAGCCAGGAGCCTGCTTTGGATTTTGTGTCTTCCTCTCTCTTGGCCCTTTCCCCACTCTCACTCTGTCTCTGTTTCTCTCTCAAAATTAAATAAATATGTAAAATATATATATATATATAAAATAAAAATAAAAAGAGAAAAAGATGGTGTTATAGGGTGGCTCAGTCAGTTAAGCATCTGATGTTGACTCAGGTCATGATCTCGTGGATTGCAAGCTCAAGCCCCACATCAGGTTCTCTGCTGGCAGTGCAGAGCCTGCTTTGGATCATCTGTCCCTCTATCTCTGCACCTGCACTCTCTGCGCGCGTGTGCTCTCTCTCTCAAAAATAAAAATAAACATTAAAAAAGAGTAAAAGGATGGAAATAGACACACTGAGGGACTGTGTTCCTATGAGGGATGAGAATAGGATAAGTCTGAGGATGAAATGACTAGTACAATCTCCTGGCGAGCTGACTCTTTCAGGGATAAGAAACATATATAGGAGAGTGCAGCAAAGAGAAACATCCATCGTTTACAGTGGGAGCCCTCATGGCAAGATGCCTGTATTCTTAGTTGAGAAAGAGAGGGAAAGCTTCTGGAGTTCATCCTTTTCCCTTCCCATCCTATCAGTGAATAGAAGCAGCAGTGATTCAAGGGTAGTGGGTTTGTGCTCATGTGTTTAGAACTGGGCTGTGGTGCGGTAGTTCTTGAATGGTCTCTTTCTGTGCTAAGCAGGTCCTCAAGAATACTGTGCCTGGGTGAACCTACTGCTGTTCAGAGTGAAAGCAACTTTAATGGCCAGGGAGGGAGACAAGTTGGCTAGCCATCTTTTTTTTTTTTTTATCAGCCATCCAAACACCAAGTACTCCCAGAAGGCAATCTTTCCTTTGGGATATCAGAAACTGCTCTTGGTTAGCACAGACTAGAGTCAGAGTTCATTAGGAATGGCTAAGCTCTCACTATGAGGGTGGCAGTCTCATTGTCCTTGCCTGGAACCCAAGATATAGTTACCAATACAGCCAGGGAAATGGAATGGCTACACACAGGACCAATGGTTTTCATTTCAACAGAGAATGAGATCAAGCCAAGAAGGAAATATCTAGGTCCACATTCTTGTTCCAGAATTGAGGATAGCTCCCTCCCAATATTGGTGACCCTGACCACACATGGGCATTCCTGCTGGGCACCCTGAAATGCTCTGGGCTTATCTTTGTCAACATAGTACTGAAAGACAATTTTTGAGGGATCCTGTGGCCCAGCGTATCCCACAGTGACAAGAACATGGCCAGCCTCCCTAGATAAAAGTAGAGAAAATGGCTCTGACACACTGTGCCTGAATGAACAGGGAGAACTTAGCTTGAAAAAGAGAAATAGGGTGGAGGAGAATACAGAGGAGGCCAAAGTTGTTTATTAAGAGAAGAGACTGGTATACAGCAAAAAAAAAAAAAGAAAAAAAGAAAAAAAAAAAAAAAAGAAGGGACTAACACAATCTCCTGGCAAGATGGTTGTCTCAGGAGTAAGAACAATGTGTGGGCTAGGACAAAGGGAAACCTCCTGCATTGTTCCCTCAGAAGGAGAGGGAAAGTTTCTGGCACTGGATTTTTTTTTTTTTTTTTTGCCCTGTCTTTTGAGGCAGTCATGATGCATAGTTAGCAGGTTCTGGCTTGTTGTGACCCTCAAGTATTTGGAACGTGGCTCTGTTGCACTGGTCCTTGAATGGGCTGTTTCTGCACATTCTTCAGGTCCTGAAGAATACTACATATGGCTGAACTGTCTGCTCTTCAAAATGAAGACATCTGTAGCAGCCGGTGGTTGGAGTTCTGCTATTACTATGTCAACTCCAGTCTTTCAAGCACTAAGTCGTCAGTGACAGGAGGTCAATGGATCCTTTGGTGTATCAGAAACTGAATGATTTCAGTTAGCATGGTAGAAGAGTAGGAGCTTTACACCAATCCCTGGTTTTTCGCTGATTTATTGACAGGCCCACTGTGCATAGTGGGAACCATGATTATAATTACACAAACAGCAAGGGAAGGGGTGCCTGGGGAGGCTAAGTTGGTTAAGTGGCCCACTCTTGATGTCGGCCTAGGTCGTTATCTCACTGTCATGAGGTCAAGCCCCACATCAGACTTTGTGCTTATAGTCTGGATCCTGTTTCAGATCCCCTGTCTCCCTCTTTCTGCCCTTAACCCACTCATTCTCTCTCTCTCCCTCTCTCTCTTACTTAAAAAAAGAAATGTTTAAAAAAGTAAACAAAAATAAAGAAAACCAGCAAGGGAATAGGAATGGACACATTGAAGGCCAAAGTTCTTCCTTTCCTATGATAGTGGGATCAAACTGAGAATATAGTTACTAGCATAATCTATTTGAAGCTGGCTGTCTTCAGAATAAGAAACACCACTGAACAGGGGAAAGGAAAAAACACCACTGGTTTTAGCTGGAAGCCCATTCCAGAGGAAACCTTCATATGAAATTCAAATGAGAATGGGATAAAACTGAAAATATACTGTATAGCTCAGTGTTTTCTTGTTCCATAAACAGGACTGTTTTTCTCCAAACTCTTATAGGCCTGCCTACATGCAAACATTCCATGATGGACATGTTCAAATGCCCTAGGTTTCCTCATGTGCACATAGTTCTAAAACACAAGTTGTAAGAGGTGTCATAGCCCAATGTATTCCATAGTCCAGACAACTTGACCCAAGTCCTCAGTTAAAATGAGAGTGAATTGGTCTTAAAAAGTGGCCCCAAATGCCTACCAGAGTAAACCTAGTTTGACAAAAAAGATCACAAATGGACATGGGTACACAGAGGCCCAAAGTTCCTTCTTGCATAGGAGAATGGGGTAAAGCAAATAATAAAGTGACTAGCATAATCTGAAGAGTAAGAAACACCAGTGGTGTGGACCACAAGAAATGTCCATTTACTACACCAGATGCCCCTCCTATAATAAAATGTTCATCCAGAACTTTTTGATCCAGAAATTCTTCTGGCCATTGCTTTTTCTCCTGCCCTTTCCATTAAATAGAGATGCAATATTTCTTCAGCGATTCACGGTCAGTCTCCCTGCTGACTTTTAAGTGTTTGGAACCAGACTCTGGTGCAGGAGTCCCTGACTGGGCTCTTTCTACACTGACCCGTATCTGGGAGCAAACTACCCATGTGAGAGCTTTCTGCTTTTCAGAATGAAGGCAGCTCAATGAGTCCAGTGAGTGTCAATCAGGGTAAACATCACCATGCCACCTGCAGCCTGTCAAGCACCACATTTTCAGTAAAAAGAGAGCAATTTTCCCTTTGGGATATCAGAAACTGATTGGTCTTGTCTGGCACAATCAGTGAGGGGAAGCTCTCAATTAATACCTGAGTGTTTTTTATGTTAGTGACAACTCCATTTCTCCTGAGTGTGACCCAAGACCTCGTTAGAAATTCCGCAAGGGGATGGGAACATATGGAGGGCCAGAGTTCTTTATGTTAAGAGATATATGGGATATAACTTAGAAAGTGGTGTCTCACTTCATTTCCCCTTGCTGCAGGATTGAGGCTGGCTCCATTGCACTCCTCTGTTCCTGCCTACTGCAAATATTCTGTGCTGGGGTCCTTCCAATGCCCTATGTCTTTTGTGACCATAGTAAGGCTGAAAAGCAAGCCCTGTGGGTGGGCCCATGTTGCCCAACTATTGTCCAAGTTGTGAGAATATGGCCTGACTCCCCACTTGGCACAAGAGGACATCGCTCTTACATTTTGGCCCAGAATCCCCAAAGTGAATGCCTAAGTAGAAAAAGTGTAAGGGGATGGGTATGGAGACATCAGTGGCCCAAGTTCTTCACTGCAGATGAGGACAGCATAAAGCTGAGAATGAAATGAGTAGCTAAGGTTCTTCTGGCCCCACAGGGAGGCCAGTTCCCTCCCAACTCCTCTGGACTTGGGCTATGGGCAGAAATTCTGTTCTGGGCACCCTCCAATGCCTTAGGCCTCCCATTGTCAGCATAGTTAGGAAAGGCAAGTCTCAAGGGGCCCCATTGTGCAACCTATACGTAAGATGAGTGCAACAAGACTGTCTAGTTAAAAGCTGAGGAGATCTCTCTTGGACGCTGGCTGGGAAAGTTTCACAGGACAAAAGGGCAAAATGATGGAATTGGATACATGGGGTGGAAAATTCTCCTTATCAAATGAGAATGGGATAAATCTAAGAATAAAGTGACCAGTGAACTCTTTTGGCAAGCTGGCTGTCTTGGGTATCAGAATCTCGCCTTGGCTGGGGGAGAGGAAATCTCCAATGTCTATGCTGGCAACCAGTCTTCCAAGAATTCATTTGGGACTTAAGAAAGGAATGAGAAGCTTCTGGAACTGAGTGGATTTCTTACCCTGAACCTACAGTGGATACAGTCACCAGTGGTTTTGGTGTAATGGGTTTTGACAGTTGTGTGTTTGGAATCATGCTCTGTGGAAGTATTCCTTGAATAGGCAATACAGTGGCCAGTTATGGGAGCTAAATGCCCATCTAGGAACCATTTGCTTTTCCATATGAAGTTATCTGAAGCAGCCAGGGGAGGGAGACAAACTGGGTTACAATCACTGTGCCTACTCCCATCACTGCTAAGCCCCACAATCTCAGTAACAGATAGTTAATCTTTGTGGAAATCAGAAACTGACTGATCTAGGCTAGCATAGGAATGGAGTGGGAGCTGGCCACCAATCCCTGGGCATTCGCTGTGTGAATGAAAGCCCTATCACATTTCAATGTGACTCAAGACCTCCTTAGAAATACAGGTCAGGGATCAAAATGGATACATGATGGGTCGAAGGACTTCATTTCAGCAGAGAATGAGATAAAACTGAGAATAAAGTGATTATCTCTGTTGCTATTCTCACCAGAAGTCAGGCTGCTTCATCCAAATTTTCTGGTTTTTCCTGTACACCAATATTTTGTCTGGCAACCTTCAAATTCCCTATGTCTTTTTATTGTCAAAATTTTTCTAAAAGGCAAGTCCCAAGGAGCTTTTTGCCCAAATTATGCCAGAATTAGGATACCTTGGCCAAGGTTCCCAACTAAAACGGCCCTCCTTACTGGCAGGCAAACCAGCAGACCAAGGCCCTTAGGTCTGGCCTTGATTTCCCCACAGTGAGGACTTACTTAAAAAAAAGAATAAGGGGATGGGAATGGATACATAGAAAACCAAAGACTTCATCAGATTAGAATGGGTAATTCTGGGAATAAAGAGAATAGCAAAATCTCCTGGCAAGCTCACTATTTTCTGGAGGAACAAACACACATCAGCTGGGTAAATGGGAAGCATCCATCTGCTTGATGAAGGAGCAAAAGGCAAGCTAAGGGCCAAACACAAGCAAGAATTACCTGCCCACACCCCCAGAAAGGATGTGTATAACTGTTACAGAAACTCATCTGGATCACCCAAAAGAAGAACCAAGCAGCACTCAGAGATCTTGGAATGCAGGAGGTTTATTTTACACCGGTGGGCTCAGAGGAGATAATTCTCCAGAGGTCTGAGCCCAGGGCATCAACAGAGGGGACAATTTATAGTCTGTTACTTCTGCATTCCTCATTAGTAGTAATTTGGCACCTGCAGCAAGCAGGGTGGGAAGAAAAACCTGGAAGGGGAGTCTTTAGGCAAGGACAGGAATTCCCTTATCAGTCCTGTCAGCCCTCTTATAACAGATTTTTCCCTATCATTCCCCCATTTTATGCCCCTTTAAACAGACCTATACTGTATTAGAGGGCATCATCTTCATTTATTATGGGCTGGTTCTTTTTCTTAGTTCCCTGACTTTGGTTGTGACTACTCCTGACTGGTTTACAAAGTAACAGCATTCTTTTCCAAGGAAGATGCAGGTGCCCCCTTTCTCAGCAGTGAGGAGGTCAAATGCCCATCTGTTCTAGAGGGCAACTCCTGCCAGGAGGAGGCCACTCATTAGTCCCACAGAAGAGCCTACTCCTATGCCAGTCCCTATTCCTGTGGCTATTCCTGCCCCTAGGTGGATGGGTAGTAACACCGCTCAGTTAGCCAGGCCTTAAGGTTGAAGGTTATTCTAAGCACCAACTTTTATCCTGAGAATCATTTAATCTCTTTTTCCTGAAGCTTGAGGCACATATATCAGTGTAAACACTTCCCCAAAATGGCATTGGCAACCTCCTTACTGGCAGGCAAACCAGCAGACAAAAAGAGGTTACAACACATTTAAGCTTTTGAACACCCCAGATTCTTCCACTGAAAGCGTCCCACTTTTACAAATGGGGCCCATATTAGAGGAAATCAATACAAACAAAATATCCTATCCATAAAAGGAAGGTACATGTGGACAGGAACCTCTCACTCTTTCTCCAGCTTTTTGGAGCAACCTCTGCCAACCTGATGGCAAGGAGTAAAGACAGTCTTTTTTTTTTTTTTTATCATACTGGCAATTTCTAAAGCTTCTGCCATGAGTAGACTGGTCAGCTTCCAGGGTGTGGCTGGAGCAGGGCTGAAGATTGGACTTAGGTCAGTCTTCCAAGTCTGGGGCTCCTCAGACTTGGCTCTCTTGACTCTAGAGTGGTGGCCCATGGAGTGATACCTGTGTGAGGCCCAGTCTCCTGTGGTTTGAGAGGGTCTTTTTTAGACATTCAGTCTGCCCCACAGCACAAAGTACAGGCTTACATCCTGGTCCCCTTCATGGGTGATGATGGTGCCAGCTTTGGCATGATGGGGCAAGACCCAGCTGTTCAAGAGGAAGTGGTCACTGGGTCCCCTGCAGGTCCAGATAGTGGGACCCCAGTAGGATCAGGTGGCTGGCCATGAGTCTTCCTTGGCTACTTGGTGGCTGAGGTGCTGACCACCAGCTTGGAACCACACACAGGGCTGGTGCGGTCCAGGAGGCCGGGGCTGGGGAAGAGGTGCAGGGGCTGGATCTCATGGCTGAAGGCCAGAAAGGTGTCCCACTGCAACCTCACCATGATGATCTGCACCACCTGCACCAAGCTCTCAGGGTACTTGGTGAACACGGCAGAGAAGGTCTCCACTGGCAGTTGCAGCACCGTAGAGTCTCAGGCTGCCTGGGCAGACACAATGCCCTGGGGGTGCTGGTGGCTGGTGATGATGTCCAAGATGTTCAGGAAGCTCTTGACGCTGCCCCCAGGGACCACTTCCTTCACCACACACTTCTTCTCATCAGGCCCTGGCAGACAGAGCTCCAGTAGCCCATCCTGCACCACACAGATACTGGCATCCAGCTGGCCTGGCTAGAAGACATAGTCACCCTGGCTGAGCTGCTGGAAGACCATGTGTTAGCAGAGTTCCAGGAAGAGCAGCTTCTCGAAGTGGCCCAGCACCTGGACATTCTTGAGCATGTAGAGAACCTCAGAGGGCAGGTGTGAGTTAGCCAGGTCATTCTCATCAAGTCAGCTTCAGCACCGTGGGCAGGGGCTCCTTCCATTACAGTGTTGGTACCTCTTTTTGAATGTGCAGGATCTTAAATACCTGGAGCCATCCAGGGCTGGAGTTTTCTGCACTTTCAGTCTGCATACCCGCAGTAGGGTGGATACAGCTATGACCAGCACCATGACTCCAGACCCAATCATCATGCCCAGCACCTCCTTATTTGGCTGCTTTGTCTGCCAGACGATTTCCTCATGCTGTAGGGTTGTCTCCATTCTGGTGACCTTTGCGGTGTAGAATTGTAACTTCTTTTGGAAACCAGACAGCCTCGAGGAGCTTTCTTCCCCGCTGTGGTGAGGCCCCTCTCTTTGTAGATTGCCCCATGTATGTGTACAGTAACAGAGGTGTCCTGGGAGTCGTTTGACTCGCTTGTCCTTACTAATGGTGAGGGCTTGCATTAAGGCATGTCACTGCATACCCTACCTTTTGAATGCCCCCCATGATGAAACTGCTACCATCACTGAACAAGGGGAGGACTGAGTTCTGTCCAACCTGGTCATGCAGATCTGGACAGCTTGCAAATACTTTATCGTTCACCTCATAACAGTCATGATCTGGTTTCCCTTTCTCAGAAGGTAGGAAAGTTGCAAGGTTCAGCGTCTGCACTGTTTTAAGAGTGACCAGCAGATTTTCACAGAGAAGCCCCTGGTGTTGTGCTAGCCAAGAGTTGGAGAGGCATGAGAATTTCTTCTCATGGACAAAAAGATTCCACACTGAAACAACCTGTGGCCAGCCACAACCTGCTGGGAAGGACCCTCAAGGACGCACAGTGGTACATTGACCTTATCACCTGAAATCTGAGAGAAGTAAGCCCCCCACCAACCTACCACACCACTGCCCATCATCTCTCCTCCTCCCCCAGGATGAGCCCAGTTCTGGCTCTGCAGATATTGGCAGCAAGGGGTGACAATCCCTGGGCCTCTGCGGCCTTCCTTTTTCACCCAGGGCTGAGACCTGCCACCTCTCCCAGGCTGAGACACAGAAAAGTTCTCTTAAATGAACACCAGAACATAAATCCACTCCACCATCAAGAGTCACCTCAGGGCACAGTCTCAGCCCCCTCCTTGGGGCTTCTGAAACACACGTCTCTCTGACCCAAGCAGGTACTGAGATATGACTTCACAGAACGAATCAACCTCTCAGACCTCCATATCACTGTGCTCCTGTGGGCGGAGAGACATCAACACCCCTGGCTGTAGTTGGAGATGTAGGAAAATGCAGGAGCCAGGGGCAGGGGTAAAAAAACGGAAGTGGTTGTACCACATTTTCTGAAATTCACTTTAAAAGGCTTTTGCATATTCTGCAGGCCAAGGGCTGATGCCTGCCCTGAGGCAGGCTTTATCTCTAGGAAGGCGACTTTGGCCTCTGTCCAGGCAGGGTGTTCTCAGTCTGGCCCTACCAAGAGATTATAGAGTGGTCTTGCTATTGGTGAAAATCTGGGAATCCAGATTCAGCAGAATCCCACAGCCCCCAGGAATTCTCGTAGCCCCCTCTCAGTTTCGGGCTAGGTTAGGGAGGTGATAACCTTTTTCTCTGGCTTTAGTGCTCTCTTTCCATTAGACTCGATACCCTGAGTCTGACAGGAGTTGGAGGAGGACCCTTATGCCCTCTGTACTCTTGGGTATTGCTGGCAAATAGGAAGTCATTGACATGCTGGAAAAGGGTGTGGCCTCCCTCAGAAAGCCGGCAAGGCCTCCGGCCAGTGTCTCCCCAAAAAGGGCAGGTGAGTTTTTAAACCCCTGTGGGAGGTGGGTCCAAGTCAGTTGCATTTGACACCCTGTGTCTGGTTTGGTCCATTCAAAGGCAAACAAGGGTTGGGTTGGGGGTCAAGCAGAGGCAGAAGAAGGAATCCTTTGAGTCTAGACAGGTAAACCAGCTGGCAGAGCCTGGGATCTAGCTGAGGAGGGTGTACGGGTTCGGGACCACCAAGTGTAAGACTTGAACTGGTCAGTACCCTCCTCCCAGCTTCCTGACTGGCAAGAATGGGTGTTCCAGGGTGACCGGCATTCAACCATCATGCCTGATTTCTTGAATTCCTGCCCTTGCCTCTTGTGGAAGGGGGCATTTCCTCTGTATCTGTGGTTGAGCCCCTGGGATTAACTCTACAGTGACAGGGGCCTTGTAATCTCTTACCGTGTGGCTCCTGAATTCACATAAAACTCAAATAGTTTGGCCCCCTACTTTTATTTTGATTGTGGGTTCATGGGTGCCAAGAAGAAGTGAGCCTGGCCCCCCTCAATCTGAATCTATTCCTGCTTTAATGTCCTTTCTCCTTGCAGCAGGCACATTGTTTTCTTACTAACGAGGTTTTGGGCCTCCTCCCTTTTGGTGGCTGGACCTTCCCTGTCCTTTTTTCATGTCTCTCTTGTGCCTCAAGGTCAAACGGGGTGTAAGCCTTGCATAGTATCTCATAATAATCCCAGGGGGGTTTCCCTTGAGCTGGGCATATCCATGGGCTTCTTTGCCCCTGCTCAGATCCCCCAGAAGAGAGCCTCTTGGTACCAGCGGCTGTGGACCAGCATCTGGAGAGTGCCTGCGCTTGGCAGAGGGTACAATCTGGTCACTGGTGTGGGAAGAGAGAATCTGCCATGCCCAGAGGTGGTGGGGAGACCAAAGGTGGCAGAGTATCGGGAACCAGGAGGTTCATATGGCAGGGGCAAGATTGGTTCTTCCTCCGGTTCACCGGCGAGGATTTTTGGAGGTCAGGACTTATATAGGAACTGATAAGGGTAACCTGGGTCTCTGGCGACAACATGCCAGATGTAGCGGACCATTGGGACATCCAAGGTTCCCTCTGAGGGCCCTCCTACACCAAAAGTGGGCCATTCTAACTCACATAAGGTCCTTAACTTGCCAGGGGTTATCTTAATTCCATAGTCTCCCCGAAACCCCTTCTTTGTTCTGTCCCAATCCCATAATGTTCCCGTGAGGCAGAGTCACAAAGACAGACAAAGGGTTAGGGGTGCCCCTTCTAATGAGGAGACCAGTCAGATGCCCATCTGGCTGTGTCCCGAAGGAACTTAGGTGATGCCTAGCTGTAGCAGTCTCAGCTTTGTGACTTACAATCGGAAACAATTCCAATGCCACCATAGACTGTATGCAATTCACCACGGAATCGCAGATGGGCCCACTCAGACTCCGTGGACTTTTGGGGACATTAAGGGTGTCCTCCCATTGAGCCACAGAATAAAACTCAGCAGGCAAGCCAAGCTGAATTGTACATTCACACTCACATACACACCAGAGGTTATTACATTCCTCCCACAGAATTTCTACAGATGAGACCACTGAGGTCTCTGGGGAGTGATCGGGTCCCCCTTCCACCACTATGGGTGGGCTGATGAGGTGCCGCACCAGATTTCCTATCAGACCACTGAGGTCTCCAGGGAGTGATCGGGTCCCCCTTCTACCACTATGGGTGGGCAGGACAGGACAGAATTGGGTCCTGGGCCTTACCAGTATCCAATGTCGGGTCCAGATCCTCACCTGCCAAGTATCCTTGAGTCCACCAGGAACGGTGGAGCGGGGCTGGCGTGAGGCAACCGAGTGGGAGACTGCCAAAATTCAGGCAGGGCTAGCCTTCTCCGTTGCGATTCCTCATCTTGTCACCGCCTTGCCGGTTTCCCAAACCGGTGGCAACAATGGGCCAACACAGTTGGGTTTCCCGGTCAGGGAACCGAATGTTACGTAAACTGGTCTGGATCACTTGGCAGAAGAACCAAGGGGCACTCGGAGATCTTGGAAGGCAGAAGGTTTATTTTCTACTGGTCGGCTCAGAGGAGATAGTTCTCTAGAGGTCTGAGCCCAGAGCATCAACAGAGGGGACAATTTATAGCCTGTAACTTCTGCATTCCTCATTAGTAGTAATTTGGTGCCTGCAGCAAGCAGGGCGGGAAGAAGAACCTGGAAGGGGAGTCTTCAGGCAGGGACTGGAATTCCCTTGTCAGTCCTTTTCTGCTAACTCATAACAGATTTTTCCCTATCATGACATTCCTCAGACACTCCTAGCTGTTCAAGGACAAAGGAAAGGACAGAAAACAAGTGGTTAAGCTGATAGAGCCTCCATCAATTGACAAGTATCTTGGTAAATAACAAGAAAAAGACAGGAGCCTTTCTCTCCAGAAACCTATGAACTCCTTTTCCTGGAGCCCCTCCATAGTGATGTGAGGAACAAAGGCAAGAAAGAAATGACAGATAAAACTGAATTTCCTGGGGCCCCTGGGTGGCTGAGTCCCTGAAGCCTCCAACTTTGGCTCAGGTCATCATCTCACAGTTCCTGAGTTCCAGCCCAATGTGGGGCTCTGCGCTGACAGCTCAGAGCCTGGAATCTGCTTCAGATTCTGTCTCCCTCTCTCTCTGCCCTTCTCCTGGCACATATTCTGTCTCTCTCTCTCTCTCTCTCTTTCTGTCTCACTCTCTCCTCTTCTGTCTCAAAAAATACACGTTAAAAAATTAAAACTTAATTTCCTTGTCACCACTGACAAACATTTGAAGCTGGCAGAGTAAAATGCTTCTCAGGAACTCCCTATTGCCTTAATGTTAATATTTTGCTAGAGGTGAAAAGCAACCTTAGCTTGACAATAGCTAGGCCTCCAGTAATCTTTGAGTCTTTAGCATATGAAAGTGCTTGTCACTTGCCATTTGACTTTACCTTCCCCAAGCCCATATTATATAACCAGTCATTCTTCACATTATTAATAACAATAACAACAGTAGCAATAATAATAATAATAAAATAAACCCCAAACACACTGAGAACCAGAGTTCTTCACCTCAGGTGAAAATGGAATGACCTTTGACATGAACATCATTTCCTAGGAATTTGGTGTCAGCAGAGTAATAGGGAAACACCTGGGGGTTTGGGATGAAAGAAAGCACCAGTCACAAGAACATGATTCCTGAGCTAGATAGGGCAGGAAGGCTTCTGGCACTCATGATCTAACTGAATGTTGGCTTCTTTGTGCTGTCTGGCAGCTGTTATAGGTTGCGATCGCTTATGAACTCCAGACAGCAAAAACAGGATCAAAACAAATTTATTACAGCCAGGCCAGACAGGATAATACAACAGGTCCCAAAAGTCTGGCCCCGAACAAGCTTTGGGAATGTCTTATATAGGCTGTATTGACCACTCGAGTTGCAAAGGGTGGCAGTTTGAAAGGGCGAGCACCAAGTACACAGTCCTGAAGAATTTTAAAATATAACTTGTTGACTCTAGCTAGTTAAGAGCTGAATCATTAGTCTTCAATCTAGTTCGAACAGAATGCGGTGCCCGAGAATAGGGAAGGGTGATTACACCAAGCAGGTTTACAGAAGCTCAAACAAGCAGTTAAGACGAAGTTCTATTTCTTAGTAACTCAGCAAATGTGGCTTAAAGCAGAACTAACATCTAGGGAACAGAAACTGCACTCCTCGGAAAGCCCAAAATAAACACTGGTTCAGCATCTTATACTCTGGGGTCCTTCTAAGCTTACATAGGTCATAGTTTACTCCTGGGCCACAGGAGACTAGCTATGTTTGCCCTTTACAGCAGCCATGTCTGTGGAATTGTGTTCTGGACCTGCAGTCCTTGAATGGACTCTGCCCTGACCATCTGTGGAAGAACAATGCTCATGATCAACTGATGTTCTCAGAATGCAGGAACATCAGTGGGCCAGTGGGATCAGGGCAACCAACCCTGCTCAGGCGAACAGAAGCCTGCCAAGCACAGAGGTCTCCATATAGGAGGGAAATATGTTCTTAAATACCACCATGTGTTAGCTGCTTGTGAATGCTGGACACTCTCTGAGTAACAGTCAAATGGTTCCTGACTCTGACCTCTGATCTCCATCTCCCTTTACACAGAAGTAAGGATGGCTCCCCCCATAAGACTTGCACCTTTCCCTGGCTTTTTGCCTTCTGTTGCCAAGATAGGTCTCACAGGTGAGCCCATGGAGAAACCTTTGCCCACGTTCTCCTGGATGTAGGGGAACTTAGCAGGTTTCCATACTTGAAATCGTAGAGAAATACTTCCAGGCTCAGACTCTCCCTCACTGGAAAACCTGGTTGGAAAAAGATCAAGGGAATTGGAAGGGATGAACTTTGGTCCAAATTGTTTCTCTCAGATGATAATGGAATAAATCTGTGAATGAAGTGACTGGCATAATTCCCAGGGAAGCTTGACGTTCTAGGACTAGGGAAAACCTGTGCACTATAGAGAAATGGAACATGTCTTACCTACCCTTGGGAGTCCTAAAGTAGCATCAAAACCCTACATTTGAACTCAAATAGTGTAGGAGGGCTAGGACACTTGCCAGCTTTGAAGCTTTTCCTGCCATCAGGTAAAATCAGTATGATTTGGAGGGCAGGGTCTCAATATGGGCTGATGCCTAAGTCTGTGGGACTGTGTTGTGAGTTTTAGGGTTTTGAGTAGTTTCTTTCACGTTCACCTGCTGTGGAAATGGAGTGGGTATGTGGGAACACCTAGAGGCTTAGAAAGCAGGATGTTCAGGCAGCCCATGGCAGGGGCACAGATCCCAGTAATAGTCACTGTGCAAACCTAAGACTTCAATGCCCCAAGTCTGTGTGAGGAAACATTTTCCCCTTGATACCAGAAATTAGTTGTTCTGAGGGTAGAAAACAATCTTCATGTTTGCTCACTAGGAGTTAATGAGCTCAATCTGTGTGACTTTTTTTCCTTCTGACTGTGGCCCTGAAAGCCACATCTCCTTCAGCTTTTACCCCAGAGGTGAGGCCAACTGTCTCCGAATATCACCTGCCCCTACCCACAAGAAATCCTCCTGTGCTTAACACATTCAAGTCCCCAGTACCTCCTGTTACCAAGGTACATCTAGCAGACACCACAGGGGCACCTGTTCCCAAAACTACTCGAAACTTATGGGAATTTGGCATGACTCCACAATTAAAATTGGAGAAAACTGCTGCCAGACTCTGGCACTGAATGTGTGACAGTGAACACATGGTGAGGATAAGTGTAAGGGAATTGAAAAGGATACAATGAGGGCCAAAGTTATTCATCTCAGATGAGAACAGAGTGAAGCTGTAGATAATGTTCTGAGCAAAATTCATAGGGTAAGTTTGGTGTCCAAGGAGTAAGAAAGACCTGTGGCCTGAAGAGAAGTGGAACATCCACTGTATATACCAGGGAGTTGTATAGGCAAAAGTCATGCACCCCAACTTCAATGAGGTCTGGAATGTGTCAAGCCATCACCAGGTTTCAAATGCTGCCTATCTGTAGAAAGACACAGTTGTGACTCACAAGGTAGGATCTTGCTCCTGGCAAGTCTGCAGATTCGGACTCTTGTACTTTAGTCTTTGAGTATTTTAGTGTCCTAACCTTCTCGATGAATGCACTTGACATGCATGAAGCCTGAGTATCTCAGGAGGTAGGTAGTTCAGGCTTTCCTGAAAGGGGTGGACAGAGAGCAGGGCAATGGTCCTGTGCCAACAGAATTCTGCCAAACACAGAGTTCTTCCTGGCAGGAGGTCAACCTTTACTTTTTGATATGATAAATTACCTGCTATGTGATGACACACAGTGTGAGTGCAGGCTCTCCGGGAATTACTGGGTGCTGTCTGAGGGACAGTCCTGTAGCTCCTGAATTTGACCCTAGGCCCTTCTTCCAGAAATGAGATCAGATCCTTCCCAACATCACCCAAGTCCTGTGCACATGCAAACCTCTTCTGCTGAACAGTCTCAAAGGCCCTGTGCCTCCTTTTGCCAAGATTCATCTTGCAGAAGACTTCCATGGACTCCTGTTGCCTTGCCTATTCCAGGTTACTGGGAACTAGTCACAAATCCATGATTAAAATAAGAAAATGCTCCCAGATGATGTCTGTGAATGTCTTCTAATGAAATCCTCATTAATGAAAGAGCAATGGAATCTGAAGGGATGCACTGAGGGCCAAATATCTTCATCACAGATGAAAATGGTATCAAGCTTCACATAAGGACACTAGCACTTTTCCCGAGGCAAGGTTGGTGTCATCACCAAAAATGAGTGGCTAGATCTAAGGGGAACATCCTTTAGCTACATGTTGGAGCCATGTGTGCAAAAGGGCTGTCACTATTTTCCATTCCTTTCCTTCAGTGGTAGAACAATGGTGATTTTGGGTCTCTTGTTTAGCTTCTGACTCATACCCAACTCTGTGGAAATGGGCTCTCATCTGTTAGTTATTGAGTTTATTTTTTCTATCCCTGCATCTTCAAAGTATGGGCATTGCATAGACAAACTGTTATATCTCAGAATGAAGGAACTTCAGGCATTTTAGGAGGTTGGTAGAGAGCAGGGAGTGACCAACTGGGTGAACACAATCCTGCCAAGCACTGAGTTCTCGGTAACAAAAGAACAACCTTTCTTCACCAACATCAAAAACAAATTGTTGTGTTGTAGTACACCACCAGAGTGGGAGCTTGCCTAGTATTTCTTGTCACTGTCTGAGGACAGACCAGGTGCTCCTGACTCTGACTCTTGATCTCAGTCAGTTTCTTCTTGCCCCTGAAGTAAGCTGGGCTGTTTTCAGCACCACCTGCACTGAAGTGCATTCGGATCTTATATTCTCTACTCTGTTTAACATCTAACCTGATTGCTTTGCAACATGCTACTTGTCTTTGGATTGCATTAAACACATGGGAACACATCACTCTGTTTTTATGCCTTCAGCTACATAGGCATTATAATAACATATGTGACTAAAGTGGGATGCCTTCCAGAGGTTGAGCTTTGAATAATTCTGTGTGATCTCCAAACAGGTACCTGATACCTGACACAAATATAGAAATACCTAAGTTCACTTGAAAGGCAGTCTTTTATTTGTGGCTTCTGAATTTTGTCAAATTCTACTATCACCTAGAAATGAGGAGTTTGAATATTTTGAAACACTTCTGGTTAGGAAATGTAAAAATGAAACACTGAAACTTCATGTTAACACATTCTATCTCATTTTTTATTAATTTCTGCTAAATATTTGAATGCCAAACATTTGATTTTATGATATTGCTGCTGAACTATCAGCATAAAGACAAAATGAATACAAGCATTCTTGGAATAAGTGAGTCAGTCGCAAGAAATCATTAGAATATTTTTTTCTTTTTCCATTTTTTTTAAATTTTTTTTCAACGTTTATTTATTTTTGGGACAGAGAGACAGAGCATGAATGGGGGAGGGGCAGAGAGAGAGGGAGACACAGAATCGGAAACAGGCTCCAGGCTCTGAGCCATCAGCCCAGAGCCCGATGCGGGGCTCGAACTCCCAGACCGCGAGATCGTGACCTGGCTGAAGTCGGACGCTTAACCGACTGCGCCACCCAGGCGCCCCTCTTTTTCCATTTTTTAAGTTATCTTTGGTATATATTCCACAATGATGTCTCAAACTTTCCTTTTCTTTTTCAGGATTACTTTGGCACTTCAGGGTCTTTTGTGATTCCATATAAATTTTAGGATTTTTTGTTCTATCTGTGTGAAAGATGCTGGCAGTATTTTGATAGGTATTGCCTTAAATGTGTAGATGGCTTTGGATAGTATAGACATTTTAAGCACGTTTGTACTTCCAAAACATGAACATGGAATGTTTTCCTATTTCTTTGTGTACTCTTCCATTTCCTGTATAAGTTTTCAGAGTAGAGATCTTATACCTCTTTGGTTAGGTTGATTTCTAAGTAACTTACAAAGTATCTTTGGTGCAATTGTCAATGGGATCGATTCATTGATTTCTTTTTCTGGGTCGGTGGGGGATGGGATAGATGGGTGATGAGTATTGAGGAGGGCACTTGTTATGATGAGCCTTGGGTGTTGTCTGTACGTGAAGAATCATTGAATTCTAATGTTATGTATGTTGATTAACGAGAGTTAAATAACTATTGGGGAGGGGTGAAACTAGGAAAATAATGAGCAGATGATTTGGTCTTGCTATTTTTACACCTCCATTTTGACCATGCTATCCTGGCTCAGACATTTTATGTTGGAGAACTGAGCTCACACAAACAATTTTGTTTTGGTGCTGTGCTAACTAAACATTGAAATAAGAAATATACGAACATAGGATGTCTGTGGATAAACTGTTTTTCAGGGAACAATAATAAAACTTTTCAATTACGTGATCAATTTAAAAAAGTATAGCTTAACTTTCCAGTTCTAGTTTATCTGAATTTATTTTATAATTAAGGAATTTTTTTGAGGTCCAAATAATTTTTATATAAATGATTGATGTTCTCGACACAGCACAATGCATTAAGCATAGATTCTGCTTTTTAAAATTTTAAGAAAGGACATAATATACTGAGATTTTAGAGCGGGGAGATCAATAATATTTTATCTCCAATAGTGAGCAATCCATAATCAATTATAGACTAGCCAAATCTGGGCTAATTTATATGAAGAAGAAACACATGTGTATTCTGTTTGTGCCACTGTTACTTTGAAATCTACTGCAAGTGCCCAAATCTCATGCTTAACCAAAGCAGAACTTTACTATTGGAGCACCGTGTGACTTTGAGAGGATCTATATCTTTCTGAAGGACAGATCTCTGCATGCCTAGCACAAGAGGAAGGTGTGGAAGTAGACTCTGATTCTGAGATATAGTGCCCCTGACTGGTTGCTATCCATGTCTTCTATACTGGGAACAATAGTTGGTAGTAGGGTGGGGTTGTTGCTTAAGCAACAACAAGCAACTTCTTGAGCAGAGCCTTTGCTGCATTACCATACCTCATAATGCAGGGAGCACACTCATGCACTGTTGGCGATTGCTGTCCTGCATACCTGGTAGTGGACACAGACATGATTTTTCCTCATTGGCTCCAAACACTTGTCTGTTTTATGCAGGGTTTTAGGCCTGTCTAAAGTAAACCGGTATATGTAATATACAGGTGAGGCTGAACACTCCCACCTTACACCCTATCCAGTGTAATAGAGCCAGACATCACATCCTATGGAGAACTGGCTTTTATACTTATGTACCCAAGCTCTCATGGTACAGTGGGGTGACTAAAATGATAAAGACTATGACTTGCCCAGATCACAGAAGGTGAGAAAAGTCCGGAGGAGAAGGCTGGGCTCTGCCTTTTTAGGCCATGACTCCAATCCCTTCATCATGTGTGCTTTGGAAATGACAGACTCTACTCTTCTAGGAGGAATCATGCCCAGTAGCTCTCCATTTGGGATCATTTTACTATCCAAAACCCCACGTGTGTACTCGCACACACATACTGATGGTGTGTTCAAGAAAGAGCAGACACTGGGGAAGTGACAAGAGAGAAAGAAGAAAGAAGTTAGAGAGAGGTCTGCCATGGGGTAGCAGCATCTATTTTCTTAGCTGCATGCTCAAAGGCCCAAAGACGGGCAATGATTTCCTAATGTTCATAGGTTTTGCTGGACCCAGGGCCATCCTTGGCCCAGCCTCCAGAGGAAAGGACTAGGGTCCTGCAGCCCAACTCTGTGGGCACCTGGAATTATGATGAGCTAATTACCCTTAGTTTAGACAATAGCTACAGAAGAAAAGGCTTCAGTGTTTTCCTGTAGATTGTTTTGTTCCCCAGAGTTCCATCTAATCATAATGGGTCAATTGGCCTTGGGTGTCCATCAATGACTCACTGAGTTCTGATTGACTAGAAATATGCTTTATACTTGCTGGAAGTCTTTGAGAGCCAAAATAGGCTTTGGGACTTGGGGTGGTGAGGACTTGGGATAGGGAAGGCCATGTCAGAGCACTGAACACTGGGTCTACAGTCCAAGTACAATACCAGTCCATGTTGGGCCCCAGGCTCTTCATTTGGAAATAAGGCGGTATTGCCTGGGCTGATGGGAGGAGGCCTCATGAGTCAAGAGTATACACTGGAGATGGACAGACAAAGGGGAATGGAGAAGCCTGAGATCCCTGGCACAACCCTGGAGCCTGTAGGTCCTGAGTTTTACCCAGGGAACTTAAAGGGCCACTGCCTTCATGTCAGCCACGTAAAGGTGCTAATTTTGTTTGGGGGTTTGCATGCCTGTGGCTCCAGTGCTAGTGCTGGACACCAGGGAACAGGCAGCCTCCTGTGTCAGTGGTACCCACTGAGGTTTGCTGGGGGAATGGAACAAGAGAAAGGTCATGCAGAGGTCGTTCTTGATTTCCCTTGCCTCAGATACAACAGGAATCTCCCATTACTAGCAGTTATCTCCACAGAGTAAGCCGGTCAAAATCTAGATGGAGGGCTCCACGGTGGTTCTATTCATTCAATAACTGCTCCAAGCACTCACCTTGTGCTTGGGGATCTGGTGGGCCTAAGTGAAAGGCTTACAATGCAAAGTGGTCTCTGCCTGCCAGTTCTTCACAGTCTGCAGGGGAGATGGACAGTGGTATGAAAGGCAAGACGTGTGAAGAAAAGGCAAGAATTGCAATCTTGAAAAGAGCAAGTGTGCTGTGAGGACAGGCTGGGGAGTCACTGGAGGGTGTGAGAGGCCTCACAGAGGTGACATTTGCCGGGGCCATCATGACAAGAGGGAACCACACTTCACATGTCTGCATGTGTCAGGAAGAAGAAATTGCTGGTGCAGAGACTAGGAGACAGAATTAAGTTTGTCCATTAGAAACATTAGAAAGGTGGAAAATACAGCTGTGGGTTCCTGGGAAAAGAGAGGCATGGAAGAGGCAGGTCATAGACCTGAGGCTGGGACCTCATAGATTGTGAGTTATTCACTCATCTCTGACAGCATTATCAAAAATCTTGACTCTTGAAACTACAAAACTTTAATAGCTCACAATTTTTGTGGGAGAGGGATCCAGGCACAACATAGCTGTGTGACACTGACTCAAAGTCTCTATAAATACAGGGCTGTGGTCTCAAAGGAGACTCATCAGGATGATATTTTACTCACAGGCTCACTCATAGGGGAAATGTCAGAATTCAGTTTGAACTGGGCCTATTTCAATATTTTCACCTGGGAACTTATTTAATTCTTTCCCATATAGGGATCTCATATGGTAGCCTCTAAGTTAAGTTCTTGATTCTCCATTTGCATGGGGAGAGGAGAGACAAAGGGAACAAATGTGGACAGAAGGCATAGGGAGGGATGGAGGGGAGAGAGAGAGAGGAATAGAGAGACATAGAAAGAGATGGAACAAGCACAGAAAAAAGAAGAAAGTGATAGAATTTGTGTCAAAAAATCTTGACACTGACCTCCAATCATTCCAACATTGTTCCCCTGGTTTGAAGGCAGTCAATAATAGCTTAGTGGATTCCCAAAGAGTGAAGTTTACTTGCTGGACATGGATCACTGTCTGTGTCCCCTGGGGAAGTCCATGAGAGTGTTTTCAGCTGGTTCACCCCAGAACTGAGAAGAGTGGCTACGTTTTGGAAATGGCTGTAAGCAATGAACGTCCAGCCTCACTCATCATTAGAAAAGTGAACATAGGACAATGGATTTGGTGTAATTTCTCATCCACCAAACCAGCAAAACTATTACACCAAACCCCTGAAACTAGATCTGTCCATGGCAAAACAAAAACAAAAACACAGGCCTACTTGGTCAGAAACCTGTGTTCTGCAAGACTCATGCAGAGATTAACAAACATACAGGGAAAACTACCCTCCTGAAGAGTTAGGGGTTCTTTTGCCAAACATGTGCCATAGTCACAACGACTAGACCAAAATCCTCAGTGGAGAGTCCAGTGTTTGACTGTAAGACAATCACATGGAATGGACCCCAGGGAGGGCTCAGACTTAAAATAGAGAAAAGGGGTTAAAATGGATAGAGGGAGGGCCAGAGTTCTGTATCAGGGATAATGATGTGACATGACTAGCACAACCTTCCCCAACTTGCTGACTAACTCAGGATGGAGAAACACCTGTGGGCTTTGACAAACGGTGCCATCTGTGAGTTCCACCTGAAAGCCCTGTCAGCAAGAAACCTGCCCAGATTTTTCCTTCAGGATCAGAGCTACAGCCCTGGCTCTGGGTATGTGTCCTGCCCTTGCTATCAGGACATAGGGGCAGTAGTGATACAGCTGTAGCAGGGATGTCCTGGCTGATGGGCAAGTGTTTGGAAGCAGGATTTGGCTCAGGATTCCATCCAAAGATAATTTCTGTGCTGCCCAGATCCTGGAGCATCCTGCCCACATGAAAACCTGCTGTTGTTCAAAATGAAGGGACCTCCATTAGTGAGGGGAGGGGGGCTAACTGGATATCCATGCGCGTGCATACCCTAGCCAGCTAAGCAACATCATATGCACAGGGAGAAAAAGGGCCAGATTTCCTCTAGGATATTAGACGCATATACCTTCAATTTCCTCGGTAACTGACTGGGAAACCAGCACCATTTGTATGGCCGTGGCCCCTGGAACCCGAACTGAGACCTAGCTAGAAAAGCAGCAATGGGATGTGCATGAGTACCAGCAGTGCCAATGTTCTGCATCTCCAAAGGGAATAGCATCTGTTGGCAAAAAATATACCTTTCTTAATCAACTCTTGATTCAGACAGGAGGTGAGCTCCGTTTCTAAAACCTCTGGCTTACCCTACACACAAGCATCCTCCACTAGGCACCTGCACATACTCTAGACCTGGTGATGTCAACAAATTCTGAAACCCAAATTTCAGGGTGCCTGCGTCCAAACTTACTGCACAATCACCAGGACTGTACCACACTCCCAGGTTAATAGTAAAGATTATGACTCGAGACAAGGGCTCTGAAATGATTCCAGGGAGACCCTTGTTTCCAAAGAGAAATTATTTAATATTGCGATAATACTCGACCAAGCAACAAGAGCTCAGGGACATGAGGGTCAATTGTCCTCCAGTATATCAGACACTGAGAGCCTTTGACTGGCTTAGGAACTGACTGGAAACTCGCTTCCAATCCTTGTAACTTGCTTGTATATGGGACAGTCACATGGTCTCAGTGTGTGAACTGAGACCAAGTTAGGAAAGCTGCAATGGGAGAGGAATGACTACAAGGGGAGTCAAAGCTGTGCATTCAAAGGGGCATGGGGGAAAACACGGAAGGAGGCCTTGACCATACCTTCCTTTTGTCCCACACAGGAGACGGTATCCACCCCCAACTTCTGGCTTGGCCTACCCACACGCATTCTCCCTGGACGCCCTCACACACCCTGGTTTGGGGAGGGCCACATCATTCTGAAACCAAATTGAGAAGGACCCAATACAACACCTCTATCACCATCACTGGTACGCTACCAAATACCCAAGCTGCAACAAGAGGATAGTACTCTGAGACACTGTCTCAGAAAAGCTGCCATGCAAACCCTCTTTCATCAAAAGGGCTAACGGGTGCCAATGGAGACACACACTGCCAGAGTTCTTCATCACACATGAGATTTGGAGAAAGCTGAGAATGAAGTACCCAGCGCACTCTATCAACCAGGTTGTATCCGGAATAAGAAAGGCCTGTGGGCTTAGGTCAAGGGAGCTCTCTGAAGGACTACAACTGAGAGCCCTGGGAACAAGAAGCCTGAATTCATTCTTTAGAAGCCAGTGATTTCTGGATTGGTCTATCCCTGCCACTTTTCCCATCAGTTGAAGGAGGCAGCAGTGTTGGAGCTGGAGCTACTGGGATCTGATGGCTCTGGCTCAGGAATCTGCAACAAGGACTTGGTTCTCTCATTCCTGGCAAGGGCTCTTCCAATGCTGACCCCCTCCTGGTTCACACAGCCCATATGCAAACTGCCTGCTTCTCAGAATGAAGGCAACTCAGTCATCCGGGTCAGTGAGGCAAGCTGGCTCCCCTTCACCTTCCATAGCACAGCAGGCCAAGCACCAAGTTGCCAGGGGCTAAAGGCCTTCTTCCCTTTGGTATAACAGAGCCTGATAGCCATCACTAGCACAGGAGCAAAGGGGGAGTTTGCGGCCTACTCAGGGGCGCCAGCTGAGTGAATGATGGCTCCTTGGCTCCTAAAGGGAAAAACAAATGGTCAGAAACACAACAAGGGGAAGGAAATGGGAACTAAGAAGGCCATAGCTCAACATTTCCAGTGGTAATGGGGATCCATTTCAAAAGAGAATGTCTTGCTTCATTTGCCCTGGGCCCAGAAGGAGGGAGTAGCTCCCTTCCCAAATCTCTGGCCCAGCCTACACACCAAACATCCTCTGCTGGGATCCTTCAAATGTCCTCAGTCCCTGAATGGCCGCATACTTCTGAAACCCAGTGACTTAACAAAGAAGGAGCCCTGTGGCAAAATTTGTCCCCCAACCACAAGGACTGGATGAGACTCCCAGGTGGAAGGCACAGGATAGGGCTGACTCTGAACAGATTGTGGGAAGAACCTTGTTTGTACAAGAGAGCAAAGATGTGTCACGGTGGATAGGGAGGACCAGAGCTCTTTAGAACTTGGAAGGGGAATTCTATGGAGAAGGGAGTGCCCAGCACCAGCTCCCAGAAACGTGGCTGGCTGTGGGAAGAAGAAGAAACACCAGAGGGCTCAGGCAAAATCGCCCTCTAGATCCTCCATCTGGGAGCCCTGTCACCAACAGGCCTGCCTTCTTCCTTCAGAAGGACCTAGAGAGCCCTGGAACTTTGTCTGCTTTTTTGCTTTTCCCATGATTGAATGGAGTGAGCAGTGACAGTGCTGTAGCTGGGAGGTGCCCCCAGCTGTGGCTCCAAAGTGTGGAGAGGGCATTGGTGCATTCTACCTGTAAAGGGCTCTTTCTGTGCTGACCACCTTCTGGAGCCTACTGCTCCTGTATGAACTGTCTGCTTTTCAGAAGGAAGGTGCCTCAATTAGGCAGAGCAAGAATGCGAGCTGACACCCCTCCGCAACCCCTTGCTACAAACAACCAAGCCCCAAGCTCAGGGATAGGAGGGCTATGCTCCTTTGAGGTATCTGATGCCCATGGCTGTTACTGAGCACAGGACTGAGTGGGAACCCGACGCCCATCCCTGGGTGTCTGCTGAGTGAATGCCGGCTCCATGGCTCTTAAGGGTGAATGAAGAGGGAGTCAGAAACAGTAAGGGGTAGGGAATAGCTGCAGCCAGGACCAAAGTGCGTTCAATATTTCCATCCAATGGGAATGCGATCCATGTGCAATGGAGATGTTTACCTTCATTTCCCCTAGGCCCAAAAGGAGGCCAGCCCCCACACTAATATGTCTGGCACAGAATCCACAAAAACAGTTCTTGGCTGTACTCCTTATGATGCCCTAGGACTCTGGATTTCCATCTAGTCCTGAAACCAAAATGCCAGAGCCCCTTTGGCTCCATCTGTCCCACAATCACAAGGGCCGGTCACCCTTGGAGATCTGCAAGTCGGAGATAGTACTCAGAGAGAATGAATTTGTATGGAACCCGAGACGAACCTTGATGGATAATAAAGCAGTGTCATGAAACTAGATACATCGAGGGCCGGAGTTCTTCATTAAGGATGAGAATTGGATCATGTTTAGAAGAACCTGAATAGCACAATATATTTGCAAGCCTGCTTGCTCAGGAATCACAAGAAGTTTTTGGAGGCTTTGGCTACGGGAGCGCTCCAAAGGATGCCCTTTGGAACCCTGTGAGAAAGAGGCCCACATTCCCCCTTAAAAAATAGATGGGAACTTTGGCCTCTGGTGTGCTTCTGCCCATCATATCCGTCGACAGGGGCAGCAGTGGGTCTGAGATATGAAGAATGTGCTTCCATGTGATGATCAAGGGGTGGGAATGAGACCTTGGTGCACTATTTATTCAAAAGGCTTTTTGTGAGACGATTAGGTCATGGAGCATGCTTCACATGCACAGACTGTCTATTTTTCTGAATGAGGGTAGCTCCATCCATTAGTGGCCGGGGTCCATGTGGTTACCCATTCCCACAGTACTGTAGCCAGCCCAGCACCAAGGGCTCAGGGACCATGGGGCTAGCTGTCCTCTGGGATATCAGACTCTGAGAGCCCTGCACTGGCTCAAGAAAGGCTTGGAAACTCACCTCCACAGCGGGGACCTTGGTTGGTGTAGGGGACAGACACAGGGTCTCTGTGTGTGAACTGAGACCAAGTTAGGAAAGCAGCAAGGGGAGAGGATGACTACAAGGTGAATCAAAGCTGTGCATTCAAATGGGCAAGGGGGATATTGAGGAAGGAGGCCCCGCTCTTCCCTTCCTTTTGTCCCACACAGGAGGCAGAATCCACCCCCAACCTCTGGCTTAGCCTACCCACAAGCATTCCCCCTGGGCACCTTCACACACCCTGGGTTTGGAGAGGGCCCCAAATCTGTTCTGATCTCAGTCCTAGGAATTGAGTCCCCAAAGGGAAAGAGCCTTGGGTAGGGTTAGGGCTAGGTACAGGGATGTTTCAAGGGCAGAACTGACACCAGTCCAGTGATCTCCCCAGAGGGCTGACTTAAGGGCACCCATTATGGTGTGAGGCAGGCATAAGGTTTTTGGTACAGCGGATGGCCGATTGTGGGTTACAGGTCTAGGTTTGGGCCCCAGAGCCCCTTCTGAAGCTCGATTCAGGCCAGAAATCTCCTGGTCAACTGCAGGGTTCCTTGCCGAATATTTCAGCACCCATCCTGTGCCCCAAGACTGTTCTTTTGTCAGACCTAGGAGGTGGGCCCCCTTAGAAGCAGAGCCGTGGCTAGGGTTAGGGTTGGCTCCCTGGAATTGCTAGAGGCACAATCACCGACGGTGCCATGATCTGCCTGGATGGCTCAGTTGAGGGCGCACAGGCAGCTGGGGTTCAGGGTTAGGGTTTGGATTCAGGAGGCAGAAGATTCTGTGGGCCAGGGTTAGGCAAAGTCTCAAGATCCCCTCCCTCATCTCCATTCTTGCCGTGGAAATGTCATGGCAAAATTCTGACTTCCATGCTAAGATATTCCCATGTTAGTCACTGGGCCCAAATCTGTTCTTTTATCAGACCTCCATGGTGGGCCCCCTTAGGGCCAGAGCCCTGACTAGGGTTAGGGCCAGGTCCCATGAGGTGACAGGGATGGAACCCCAAGCAGTGTTGTAGTCTCCCCAGAAGGCTGAGTTTAGGGAGCATTGTAGTGTGCAGGTCAGGCTTAGTCTTTGTGTTCAAGGGCTGGCAAAGTGTGTGGGCCAAGCTTAGGTTTTAGCCACAGTGTCCCCCCTTGGGCAGCTCCATCCCTGCTTTGGAAATTACATGAAATGTTCAAGTTCCATGCTGAATAATCCCACACTGGTATGGACCGCAAATCCATTCTGTTCTCAGACCTAGCAATTGGGCCCCCATAGGGAAAAGCCGTGGCTAGGGTTAGGGTTAGGTACCGGGAGGCTTAAGGGGTGGAACCGACACTGTCCAGTGGTTTGCCCAGGGGGGTTGAGTTGAGGGTTCCTGTTAGGGTGTTGGATGGGCATAGAATTAGGATGCAGTGGATGGCCAACTGGGTGTTCCAGGTATAGGTTTTGGCCCCGGATCCCCTTTGAAGTGCCATTCAGGCCCTTGAAATCCTGTGGTGAACTGCACTGCAGGGTTCCTTGCTGAATATTTCAGTGCCCATCATGGGCCCCAAGTCTGTTCTTTTCTCAGACTTAGGAGGTGGGCCCCCTGGGAAGCAGAACTTTAGCAAGGGTTAGGGTTGGCTCCCAGGAAGTGCCAGGAGCACAACCAACGGTGCAGTGATCTGCCTGGACATCTGAGTTGAGGGCACATGGTCAGGTGTGGGTCAGGTTTAGTGTTTGAATCAGGCACCAGAAGATTGCATGGGCCAGAGTTAGGCAAGGTCTCGGGGTCCCTTCCTATAGCTCCAACCTAGCCATGGAAATGCCATGGCAAAATGTCTGGCTTCCATGCTGAGGTATTCCCCGTTGGTCATTGAACCCAAATCTGTTCTCTTTGCAGACGTCTATGGTGGGTCCCCTTAGGGCCAGAACCCTGGCTAGGGTTCTTGTTAGGTCCCAGGAGGCTCCAGGGGCTGAAACCCCAGCAAGGCAGGGTTCTCCCCAGGGGTCTGAGTTGAGGTTGCATGGTAGGGTGTGAGTCATGCTTTGTCTTTGGGTTCAAGGGTTGGCCTAGGGTGTGTGCCAAGCTTAGCTTTGGCCTCAGGATCCTCCTTGGGAAGCTGTATCCCTGCTTTGGAAATGGCATGGTGATTTTACAAGTTCCATGCTGAATAATCTTCCACTGGCTATGGGCACCAAATCCGTTTACTGTTCTCAGGCCTACAAATTGGTCCCCAACAGGGAAAGAGCCTTGTCTAGGGTCAGGGTTAGGTCCCAGGAAATCTCAGGATCAGAACCAACACCAGTCCTCTGATCTCCTTGGAAGGGTCAGTTGAGTTCACCTGTTAGGGTGCGGGACAGACATACGGTTTGGGTGCAGTGGACGGCCAATTGTGTGTTCCAGGCTTATGTTTAGGCACCAGATCCCCCTTGAAGCTCCATTCAAGCCCCAAGAAATCACATGGTCAACTTCAGCATACCTCGCTCAATATTAGGGCACCCATCATGAGTCTGTTCTTTTCTCAGACCTAGGAGGTGATCCTTCTTAGAAGCAGAGCCGTGGCTAGGGTTAGGGTTGGCTCTCAGGAAGTGCCTGGGGCACAACCACCAAAAGTGGCGAGATCTCCCTGGATGGCTGAATGGAGGGTCCATGGCCGGGTGTGGGTCAGGTTTAGGGTTTAAAAACAGGAGCCAAAAGACAGCGTGGGCCAGGTTTAAGCAAGGTCTCAGGATCCCTTCCTACAGCTCCATCCCGGCCATGGAAAGGTCATGGCAAATTCTGGCTTCCATGCTGAGATATTCCCCATTGATCATCGGCCCAAATCTGTTATTATTATTATTTTTTTTCCAGACGTCCATGGTGGCCCCCTTAGGGCCAAAGCCCTGGCTAGGTTTATGGTTAGGTTCCAGAAGGCTCCAGGCGTTGAACCCCCAGCAGTGCAATGGTCTCTGTGGAGGGCTGAGTGGAAGGTGCATGTGAGGGTGCATGTTAGTCTTTGGGTTCAAGGGCCAGCTTAGGGTGTGGGCCAAGCTTAGGTTGGCCCTCATTTTCCCCCTCGTGCAGCTCCAACCCTGCTTTGGAAATGGCATGGTGATAATTTCAAATTCTATGCTGAATAATCCTGCACCGTTTATGGGCCCCATATCCGTTCTGTTCTCACCTAGGAATCGGGCCCCTATGGGGATGGAGCCTTGAATAAGTTTCGGGTTAGGTCCTGGGTGGTTTCAGGGGCAGAAATGACACCAGTTCAGTGATCTACCTGGAGGGCTAGGTTGAGAGTGCCTGTTAGTGTGAAGGACACGCTAAGTGTTTGGGGGCATTGGAGGGCTGATTGTGTGTTCCAGGCTTAGGTTTTGGCCCCGGCTCATTTTCTGAAGTTCCAGTCAGGCCCTGGAAATCTCACGGTCAACTCCAGGGTTCCTCACTGAATTTGTCAGCGCCCACCAAGTGTGCCAAGTCTGTTCAGTTTCTTAGACCTAGGAGGTGATCCCTCTTAGAAGTAGGGCCATGACTAGGGTTAGGGTTGGCTCCTAGGAAGTGCCAGGGTCTCAACCCGCCAGCAGTGCTGTGAATTCCCTGGAGGGCTTAGTTGAGGGCGCATGGGACGGTGTAGGTCAGGCTTAGTCTTTGGGCTCAAGGGCCAGCCTATGGAGTGGGCCAAGCTTAGGTTGCCTTCAGGATCCACCTTGTGCAGCTCCATCCCTATATTGCATATCACATGTTGATGTTTCAACATCCATACTGAATAATCCTGCATCTGTTATTGGTCCCATAAACGTTCTGTCCCAGACCTGCGAATTGGGCTCCCATAGGGAATGATCCTTGGCTAGGGTCAGGGTTAGGTCTCGGGAGGTTTCAGGGGCAGAACTGATATCAGTCCACAGATTTCCCTGGAAGGCTGAATTGAGAGTGCCTGGTAGAGTGTGGGAGAGACATAAGGTTGGGTGCATTGGACAGCCGATTTTGAGTTCCAGGTTCAGCATTTTTTCTAAACATGATCCAATTCTCATTTTTAATGAAGAGCTCTGGCCCTAGGTATATCAAGTTTAATGACATTGTTTAAAATCCATCAAGGTTTGTCTATGGATCCATACAAATTCATTCTTTCAGAGTTCTATCTCTGGCTTGGAGATGTCCAATGTGGATCAGCCCTTGTGACTGTGGGACAGTTTGAGCCAAAGGAGCCCTAGCCTTTTGGTTTCAGGACTACATGGATATCCAGAGCCCTGGGGCCTTGGCAGCGGTCCACACAAGACTTGTTTGTTTGGAGGCTGGGCCAGATGTGTTGGCGGGGAGCTGGCCTCCTTGCTGGTCCTAGGGGAAATGAAGAAACACGTCAGCGTGCCACATTGGTCTCATTCCCGCCTCCCACGTGTAGTCCTTCAGAGGCTCCCTTGGCCTAAGCCCACAGGCATTTCTTATTCTGGATACAACCTCGTTGAGAGGAGACTGCACTGGGTATTCATTCTCAACATTCTCCAAATCTCATGTGTGATGAAGAACTCTGGCAGTTTGTGTCTCCATTGCCACCACTTAGCCGTTTTTGTGAAGACAGTTTATGCATGGAATTTATTCAGAGCCAGTTTCATAGAGTAATAGCCTCTTGTTTCAGCTTGGGAGTTTGGTGGTGTCCTTGTGATGGTGATATAGGTATTGCTTTGGGCCCTTCTTAATTTCGTTTTAGAATTATGTGTCATCCCCAAACCTCAGGTGTGTAAAGATGCCCAGGGAGACTGCTTGAGGGTAGTTTAAGCCAGTGTTTAGGGGAGGATTCCACCTCCTGTGTGGGACAAGAGGAAAGGATGTTAGAGATATCTCCTTCCTCGATTAGACCTGTGCCCATTTGAATGGAGAACTTTGACTCATCTTGTAGTCATTCTTCTCCCATTGCTGCTTTTCTAACTTGGTCTCAGTTCACACAGCAAGGGCATGTGGCTGTCTCATACACAACCATGTTCCAAGGATTGGAAGTTAGTTTCTAGTCAGTTCCTGAGCCAGTGGAGGGCTCTCAGTCTGATGTCCAAGAGGACAACTGACTCTTATGTCCCTGAACTCTTGTTGCTAAGCAGGCTATTATAGCAATAGCAAATAATTGCTCTTCTTTTGAAACAAGGGATTCCCTGGAATCCTTTCAGAGCCTGTGTCTCAGAGTCATATCCTTTCTTATTAAGCGGGGAGTCTGGTACAATACTGATGAGTGTTCAATAGGTTTGGCCACAGGGGCCCTGGGAGTTGTGTTTCAGAATTTGTGGACATCACCAAACCTAGAGCATGTGCAGGTGCCCACTGGAGAATTCTTGTGTGTAGGCTAAGCCAGAGGTTTTAGGAAGGGAGCTGTCCACCTGTCTGAATCAAGAGTTAATTAATAAAGATAATCTCCTTCGCGGATGGATGCTATTCCCTTTGGAGATGCAGAGCTTTGACACTGCTTGTACTCCTGCACATCCTATTGCTGCTTTTCTAGCTAGGTCTCAGTTCATGTTCCAGGACCCTGGGGCTGTTACTTACACAGCCATGGCTGTATGAATGGTGCCAGTTTCCCAGTCAGTTCCTGAGGAAACTGAAGGCTCTCTGGGTCTAATATCCCAGAGGAAAGTTGGCCCTTCTGTCCCTGAGCACATGGTGTTGCTTAGCTGTCTAGGGTATGCACCAGCATGGGTATCCAGTTGGCCTCCCTCCCCTCACTAATGGAGATACCTTCATTTAGAATAATAGCAGGTTTTCGTGTGGGCAGGATGCTCCAGGATGTGGCCAGCACAGAAAGTACCTTTGGATGGAATCCTGCAACACGTCCCTCTTCCAAACACTTGCCCATCAGCCGGGAGCACATCCCTGCTACAGCTGTATCACTGCTGCTCCTATGTCCTAATGGTAAGGGCAGGACACGTACACAGAGCCAGGGCTTTCCTTATGATTCTGAGGAAATAATTTGGGCAGGCTTCTTGCTGACAGGTCTTTCAGGTGGAACTCATGGACGGCACATTTTTGCCAAAGCCCACAGGTGTCTCTCCTTCCCGAGTCAGTCATTGAGCCGGGGAAGACTGTGCTAGTCAGTCACCCTCTGCATTATCTCATTCTTATCACTGATGCAGAACTCTGGCCCTCCCTCTATCCATTTACACCCCCTTGCTCTATTTTAAGTCTGAGCCCTCCCTGGGGTCCACTCCCTGTGACCACTCCATGCTCATAAGTGGAAAAATAGTTTAGGCTGTGATTGTCTTTGAATGCCAGGATTTTTAATTTTCTTCATTATCCTTATTTTGTCTTTCCAAATAGTACAGAAAGCTGCTTGTAGATGTACCCTGGTTTGGTTAAACGTCTTCATAAACAAAGAAGGGAAAATGAATAAGGAAGATGACACAATGGAGGTTTCCAAAGAGAATGCTTTGATTGCCACAGGATTAGAGAAGCCCTTGGAAAAAATTAAAGAGGCTAGAAGATTTCTGCCAAAATGCTATAATTTGGTGAGACAAATGGCCAGACAGATCCCTGGTCCACTCCAGTTTAATTCTTTGTTCTAGGAATAAGTACACAAGTGAGATTATCACACACCTTTTGTTTGATATAAAAATAAACTTTTCCCAAAGCTCTACTTCATTCCTTTTACAAGACCTACGTGCTATGTTTTCCTTTTGGAAGAAGTTTCCTTTGAAGTGCAGGTCCCTATTTTAAATGACCCGTTGCTGTTGTCCACCATCCCTGCTAACCACATGGACACCCCTTTCATTTCTGTCTTCCTCATTGGAAGTCATCTCCACATGGCACAGGTCACGTTTTGACATGGTCACTAATAAAGATATAGTGCTGGGCACAGAGCAAGGATGGCTGGTGGTTAAAGGAATTCATACAAAATGAACCTGTATTGGAGGTGGGTCAAGAGGGTCACAAGTACAGGCCCAGGATGGCATGCACGGAGTGTTTCCCACTGACCTTCCATTGCAAAGCCTCCTTGATCTATCTGTAAAATACTTTCATCCTGATTTTTCTTAAATGCCTGCACAATTACTACTAAATATTTCTGCATGCAAGGTAGCAGGAGGAGGCCACGTGAGGAGGAATCTCTGTGCTATGTGCCTTAGAGGACACTGTAACTTCCTCCAAGGTAGCTCTTAACCCTGCAGGTAATGTAAGAGTGCCATGACTCAGTCCTCATGTAATTCACCTAGGAAATGATTGGATAGGTCCTCATTTAATTTTTGTCCTTTTTCACAGTGTATTTTCTTTTTTGTTTCTTTAATTCCCGTTGGTTAATATGAAGAGTTATATTACTTTCAGGTCTACAATTCCATATATCATCCTGTGCTCATTATGACAAGTACACCTCATAAACCCCATCACCGATTTTACCACCTCCCCCTATCCACCACCCCTCTGGTAGATTGATCTCTAATCTTAAGAGTCTGTTTCTGGATTCTCTCTCTCTCTCTATTTTTTTTTTCCATTTGCTTGTTTGTTAATTCAATTCCACATATGAGTAAAATTATTGGATGGCATTTGTCTTTTTCTGATTGATTTATTTCACTTAACATCATACTCTCTACCTCTATCCATATTCTATAGATGGATGGATATATATGGATATAGATAGATAGATAGATACATGGATATGTATGGATATAAATATGTATATATGGATATATAGATAGATAGATGGCTATATATAGGGATATATGAATATATGGGCATATATATGGATATATATGAATATATGGATGGATATATATATATATATATATATATGGATATATATGGATATGAATGGCTATGTGTGTGTGTGTGTGTGTGTGTGTGTGTGTATAGCCAAAAGAAGGAATGAAACCTTTCCATTTGCAAGGACATGGATGGAACTAGATAGTATGATGCTAGGTGAAATAAGTCAATCAGAAAAAACAAATAACATCCAATAATTCACTCATATGTGGAATTGAAGAAACAAACAAGCAAAGGGGAAAAGGTAAGGGATAAAGCAAAACTATATTAGGATTTGCTGCCATGGAACTTTTGAGAGGTTCATTACGGGAGACTCTTTATCCCAAAGCAGGAACAATACATTCGTATTTTACAGTCATTGGAAAAGGTGGTCGACACTATCCTCAATCAGAAAGCACTCCTTATTGTCGTAGACTCTAAGTCTAAAGTTCTCTTTTGGCCAGCAGAAGAGCAGGACGCAGGATGAAAAGTGAGAGATGGCTAATGTCCGGGAAAAGACAAGAGCCCCGAATAAGGGTCCTTGCCCCATTTTTATTAGGATCAGAAGGCTTAGAAACATGGCGATGGACGTGCACAAAGAGACAATGATCTGTAAACACTAACTTGGGGACATGAGGGAAAGGGCGTCTTGAGGATATTCGGGGTTAAGGGTTTGGGTTAATACAAAACAAAATACAGTGCCGGGCAGTCGGGGTGGAAGGTTGTTTACAAGGGACAGGAGGCACGACCTCTGTTTATCTTAGCTAGCCTAGGGGATGAGACAGGTAGGACACGTGACCTCAGAGTTAACAAGGAACCTTTTCTTTTGTTAATCATCTCCGCTCTGGGCTGCTTCACCTGCAGGGCGGCGGTCTATAGCCCAATTTACCTGTTCACCTAGCTTGGTCCTTCCTTCCTGTGAAAGCAGGTTTCTGCTATAGTACTAATTTGGGGGGGGGGGTGCTTCCACCCCAAATATCTAATCTCATTTATTTCATATACCTATGTTCTATATTGGGGCCTTTGCCCCACCCTCTCTATACTGGGGCTTCTGCCCCACCTTCTCTAGACTTATTTACCTAATCTTGTTTGTCCAAACTTGGGTGTGAGCATCCTATGGCTTTGTAATTCTTTATGCCTTGTTAACCCATTGGTGTAAGCCCAGGGAATTCCTAAGCTCATTCCCCACACCTTATATTATTATGATTACCCACCAACACTGCCCTTGGTTCCCAAAACAAGGAACTTGTGGTCTTGATATTTGGGAACTGAAAGGAACAATCCAAATGACAGCCCTACCTTAGTTTAAAGCTAGGTTCTCTTTTCTGCTTATTATGGATCTTTGATAAGAAATACAATTGCTGAGAAGTCTGTTTTGCTTGCTGTTTGCTACGAGCATTGTGAGACCTTTCCTGAATGTAACCCGCTGTGTAGTAGAATGGGTTGTAAACCTTCCTAAACGTAGTCTGATATGTAATGGAATGAGTGATTGGACATAAACTAACTGGCATTTCTCGCTTCTGTAAACCTGCTTGCTTAGCACATTCCTCACCTACCCCCTTCCCCCTTTTTTCCTCCCGCCACAAGTAACGGACAACGCCTTCCCGCCAAAGGACAGACAAAGGACGCCCAATCAGAGAACAACAAATGTCCTTACTTTAAAATCAACTAATCAGGCCCCTCGTAATTTGAAACCTCACCTGTGCTATTTGTCTCTGTCTATAAAAACGCTGTATCAACCCTGATCGAGGCCTCTTAGCGTCACCAGCAACGAGTGCGCAGAGGTCCAGGTTCGAACCTGCAATAAACGACCCTTGCCGCTTGGCTTTGACTTACGACTCTGGTGGTCTTTTGTGGGAGGTTTTGGAACTTCAGGCATTACATTTGGAGGTCCCACCGAGATCTCCCCCGAGCCCACCAGACTTCTGGTCAATGGGTCGTATCTGATTCCGATAGGTAAGTAAGCCGGCTCTAACGTTCTTCCTTTTCTCTCTGATCTGTGTTTCTTCTCTGGAGAACCCGTTCTGTCTGGAAGCTGGTGTGACCCTGGCGGACGCGCTATAGGGCACCCGGCCGGGGTCAGTTGGAGACGTCCACTGACATCTGGGGGCCTTCTTGGCCCACCAGGGGACCTTCTTGGTCCATCGGGGGGCCTTTTTGGCCCATCAGGATTCTTTTCTGTGGGCTGCTTACGCCCAACGCGCCTGCGAACTAAATACTTTCATTTTCTCTATGAACTTCCAGAGTGCTAAGAAATATCTCTAGGCGTCTAAAAAGAAAAAAACCATCTAGGCATGCCAATTGTTACCCGTATTTTGATGTGACGTGTGTCTGTGTGTCTGTCTGTTAAATCAACTGGAATGATTGTTGGGAGTCAGGGGCACGCGCCTGACTTACCCTATGTGTAGTCCCACAGCATAAGCTACGGGATTCGAGTGGGCTCTAACCCGATTTCCGTGGTGATCCTCATACGGCTTAAGGCGGTCAAATTTTTTGATCCAAGCAGGGGGTTTATACCTGCCCGCCCATGCTAAGAGGCACCTAAGTTCCCGCGAGGGACGCGGACGGGCGAGTACGCGAGTGCTTGTCAGTCTAAATGTATTGTCGTAATAACCGCCGTCCTAGCCATAACCCTTTCTGTTGGGCTGGCTGAGGCGGCACCAGAAAGTTGGAACCGCTGCAAAAGATTCTTGTTAGTTCTTGTTTTTCTTTCATGGGTCGGATGCTTTATTGGAATTAAGTGTTTTCTCAGCTGATCAGAATTAATTATTCCATCCTTTGTTCCTCTCTCCTCCTTCCTCAACTCCCTGCGGCTTTCCTTCCCGCCCCCTGGCCAGCGGCGCCCCCCCCCCACGTCCGTGCTGCCCGCGCCCCCTTCTCTTCTCCTCTTCCTCAGAATCATAACATGGGCCAAACGCAGAGCACCCCTCTCTCCCTCCTTCTCGCCAACTTCAGGGACGTAAAAGCTAGAGGACACAGCTTAAGCCTAGACATTCGCAAAAGGAAGTTGATCACCTATTGCCTCTCTGAATGGCCCACCTTTGGGGTCACTTGGCCTACAGAGGGAACCTTCTGCCTCCCTGTGGTCCTTAAAGTAAAATCAAAAATTTTCCTACCAGGGAAAGAAGGTCACTCGGATCAGATTCCCTATATTCTGGTGTGGCAAGATTTAGTAGAAAACCCACCTCCTTGGATGGCCTCTTCCTTAATAGCAGAGTCATGCCAAATCCTAGCGGCTAAACCTATCAACCCTCCCAAGCCGCCAACTCCAACTGCACCCCCTGTTCTCCCCGACAGCCAAGATTTACCTTCCCTTGACCCTCCCCCTTACCAGGTTCCTCCTCTTATTCCGCAAGCTGCCCCTATCCCTGCTGCGCCGGCAGAGCCTCCCGTAGCCCAGCCCATAGGAGAACTGGAGAATAGGGAGGCTCAACCCGCGCCCATGCCTAGTGGGGGCGAAGTCCAAGGGCCGGCTGGACATACCCGTAGGCGGGCCCCACATGAGCCAGGACTCCGTCTTCCTGACTCCACCGTAGCTTTACCCTTACGGGAAATAGGGCCTCCCGATGATACGGGGAACCCCCGACTTCAATACTGGCCCTTCCCTACTAGTGACCTATATAACTGGAAAACCCAGAATGCCCGATTTTCTGACAACCCTAAAGATTTAATAAGTCTCTTAGACAGCGTTATGTTTACCCACCAACCCACCTGGGATGATTGTCAGCAGCTCCTCCGAATCCTGTTCACCACCGAGGAGCGAGAAAGAATTCAATTGGAAGCAAGAAAGCTGGTTCCTGGAGATGACGGCCAACCCACTGCTAACCTTGATCTCATTAATGCAGCTTTTCCCTTGACCCGACCCCCACAGGATGGCTGGGACTACAACACGGCAGAAGGTAGGGGACGGCTGCGCATTTATCGCCAGACTCTAATGGCGGGTCTCCGGGCTGCTGCACGCAAGCCCACTAATTTGGCAAAAGTGTATTCAGTAATACAAGGTAAGACAGAGAGCCCTGCCGCTTATTTAGAAAGATTAATGGAAACCTTCAGACAGTATACCCCCATGAACCCCGAGGCCCCCGAAAATCAAGCTGCTGTTGTAATGGCCTTTGTAAATCAGGCAGCCACTGATATTAAAAAGAAACTCCAGAAACTAGAGGACCTGGAGGGAAAACAGATTCAGGACTTACTCCGCATTGCCCAGTGTGTCTATAATAATAGAGAGACTCCAGAGGACAGGCAACTTAAAGCCACCGAGAAAATGACCAAAGTCCTGGCTGCTGTTGTCCAAAAGCCCCTGGATAAACAAAAGCCCCTAGATAAGGACCAATGTGCCTATTGCAAAGAAAAAGGCCATTGGGCCCGAGAATGCCCTAAAAAGACAAAGCCACATCATGATCAAAAACCGTGGCAGCCAAAAACCACACCCGCCCTCTTCACTCAAGATGCAGAATAGGGGGGACGGGGTTCGGATCCCCTCCCCGAACCTAGGGTAACGCTACAAGTGGAGGGGAACCCAGTTCAATTCCTAGTCGACACAGGAGCACAACATTCGGTCTTGATCAGACCCCATGGAAAAATTTCTGAAAAATCTTCCTGGGTCCAAGGGGCTACCGGAATAAAAAAAATATCCCTGGACCACCCAGAGGACTGTGGACCTAGGAAATGGAAAGGTCACCCATTCCTTCCTAGTCATCCCCGACAGCCCATGCCCCTTATTAGGAAGAGACTCACTAAAATGGGGGCCCAGATTCATTTTACGCCAGGGGGCCCCCAAGTGACTGGCCCTCACAACCAACCCATTACCATACTTACTCTAAGATTAGAAGATGAATATCGACTCCATCAAGGGCCACCCTCACAAAGTCAAAACATAGAGCCCTGGCTCCAGCAGTTTCCAGAAGCATGGGCTGAAACCGGGGGTATGGGGTTGGCTAAACATCGCCCAGCTCTATTCATAGAGCTGAAACCGGGGGCAGATCCAGTTCGGGTCCGACAATACCCGATGTCAATGGAGGCCAAAAATGGCATCACGCCACATATCCGTTGCCTCCTAGACTTAGGCATCTTGTGTCCCTGCCATTCAACCTGGAACACCCCCCTGCTGCCTGTACGAAAACCTAACAGTGCAGACTACCATCTGGTACAAGATCTGAGAGAAGTTAACCGCCGAGTCATGGACATACACCCAACAGTGCCCAACCCCTATACCCTCCTAAGTGCCCTCAGCCCAGAAAGACAATGGTATACTGTCCTTGATTTAAAAGATGCTTTTTTCAGCCTGCCTCTGGCCCCCAAAAGCCAAGAGCTCTTCGCCTTCGAGTGGTCCGACCCTGAGAGAGGCATAAATGGGCAACTCACCTGGACCCGGCTTCCCCAAGGATTTAAAAACTCACCCACCTTGTTCGATGAGGCACTTCACGAGGATCTGGGTGAGTACCGGAATCAAAACCCCGAAGTGACTCTCTTGCAGTACGTTGAACGATCTTTTAATCGCCGCTGAGACTGCCCAAGCTTGCTTGCAAGGCACCAAAAATCTCCTCCGGACACTTGGTGCCCTGGGGTACCGGGCTTCAGCAAAGAAAGCCCAAATTTGCAGATCCGAGGTAACCTACTTGGGGTATCTGTTAAGAGAAGGCCAACGATGGCTCACTGATGCACGGAAGGAAACCATCCTCCGCATCCCCCAACCCACAACGCGAAGGCAGGTAAGAGAATTCCTGGGATCGGCCGGGTTCTGCCGCTTGTGGATACCTCGGTTCGCCGAGATGGCTGAGCCTCTTTACCTGGTCACCCGAGAACAGGCGCCCTTTGAGTGGACAGAGGAAACTGAGCAGGCTTTCCAGCAAATTAAACTCGCCCTGTTGTCGGCACCAGCCTTAGGGCTCCCCGATGTCTCCAAACCCTTTCATCTCTTCGTAGATGAAAATAAAGGGGTAGCCAAAGCAGTGCTGACGCAACTCCTTGGCCAATGGCCCAGACCTGTTGCCTATCTTTCAAAAAGACTGGACCCAGTAGCGGCTGGCTGGCCCCCTTGCCTCCGTATGATCGCTGCTACAGCTCTAATGGTAAAGGATGCTGATAAGTTAACTATGGGACAAGAGTTACATGTTACAACCCCTCATGCCATCGAGGGAGTCCTCAAACAACCTCCTGACCGATGGATTAGTAACGCCCGACTGGTTCACTACCAGGGACTATTATTAAATCCCCTCAGAATCATTTATGCTCCCCCCCGAACACTAAACCCTGCCTCCCTGTTACCAGACCCGGACTTGGATACCCCCCTCCATGACTGCGCTGAGATATTGGCACAGGTTCATGGAGTTCGGGAAGATTTACAGGATCACCCGCTACCAGACGCCGAAGTTACCTGGTTCACTGACGGCAGCAGCTTTGTACATCAGGGTCAAAGGTACGCGGGGGCAGCAGTCACAACTGAAACTGAGACTGTTTGGGCAGAGCCTTTGCCAGCTGGCACCTCTGCCCAACGGGCTGAACTTGTGGCCTTAACCAAGGCACTGACTTTGGGAAAAGACAAGAGACTAAACGTGTATACCGATAGCAGATATGCTTTTGCTATGGCCCACATACTTGGAGCTATATACAGAGAGAGGGGACTGTTAACTGCAGAGGGGAAAACCATCAAAAACAAAGAAGAAATATTAGCTCTTTTAAAGGCACTCTGGCTGCCTAAACGACTAGCCATCATACATTGCCCAGGCCACCAAAAACCGGTCACACCGGTGGCCAGAGGAAATAATTTGGCTGACCAGGTGGCCCGAGAGGTGGCCTTACAGGTGGACTGTGCTTTAATGACCACCCTACCAGACCCCGGTTCAGCTAGTTTACCAGAAAGTCCCACCTACACTAAAGAAGACCTAAACTGGATCCAAAAATTGCCTATGACTCAGTGCCTTAACGGATGGTGGAGAGCAGCAGACTGTAGCATAATCCTCCCAGAAGAAATGGGAAATAAAGTCTTATCCAAGATGCACCGAGCCACTCATATGGGCACAAGAAAAATGCAAGACTTAATAAGACATGCTAGGATCACCGTTAAAGACTCTAGGACAAAAATTGAACAGATAGTTACTAGCTGTAAAGCTTGCCAACTAACTAACGCCACCAACCACGGGAAAAACCCTGGCTCCAGAACTCGCGGAACCAGGCCAGGAGCCTATTGGGAAGTAGGCTTCACCGAGGTAAAGCCTGGAAAATATGGATACAAATATTTGTTAGTGTTTATAGATACCTTTTCAGGATGGACAGAGGCCTTCCCCACCAAGCATGAGACTGCACAGGTAGTAGCAAAGAAAATGTTGGAAGACATCATGCCCAGGTACGGATTCCCTACCCTAATAGGATCAGACAACGGACCAGCATTCATTTCAAAGGTAATACAAGGGATAGCGCAGTTTATTGGGGCCGATTGGAAACTACATTGTGCATATAGACCCCAAAGCTCAGGACAGGTAGAAAGAATGAATAGAACCCTAAAAGAGACCCTAACCAAATTGACCATGGAGACTGGCGCTAACTGGGTAGTCTTACTCCCCTACGCTCTGTTCAGGGTGCGGAACTCCCCTTACAAACTTGGATTAACCCCCTCTGAAATCATGTATGGAGTGCCCCCCCCCCATAATTCCCAACCTACAGTCTAATGTGTTAACTGAATTTGATGATCATAAACTTCTTATTTCCCTGAGGGAACTCCAGCACACCCGCCAGAAAGTTTGACCCAGATTGAGAGCCATTTATGAGAACGGGCCCCCTCCTGAGCCGCATCACTACCGACCCGGAGATTGGGTATACGTGCGGAGACACAAGCAAGAGACCCTCCAACCACGGTGGAAGGGACCTTACATTGTGATCCTAACCACACTCACTGCTCTCAAAGTCGACGGGATTGCTACCTGGATCCATTACACCCACGCCCGACCAGCTGATCCCTTTGCGGTTCGAGAAGACTTCGTGCCGGAAGCCAACACCGCCTGGACGGTTGACCAGAGTAAGACCCATCCTTTAAAATTGACTCTGCGTCGAAAACCTGACCCCGAAAACCGGCTAAGACCAAAGGCCTGGGTGTCCCATACCAAGACTGTTGCAGCAGCTCCGGACCCACAATGATCGGAGGAACACTCATTAGCGTGCGCCTGCTCACCTCCTACGGACTGATAAGTATTGCGAGCAATCCCCATATACCCTATACTTTAACTTGGGAGGTTTCTAATTTAGAAACCCAGGAAGTCTATAATACTACCACAGCAGACGATACTCCCCTAAATGCCTGGTGTCCTGATCTATATTTTAACCTAGAGGACGTAGCCGTAATCATGGGGGTACTTCCCCCCAACGGAAGCCGCCAGCGTCCTAATCCGTCATGGACCGGAACCCCAGAAAATGAAAAAAAGCGCATAAGATCTGGTGGGTTTTATGCATGTCCCGGGTTCAGAACAGGAGCAATGAAAAAAAACCTGTGGAGGAATCGAATCCCTCTACTGTAAGGCTTGGAGTTGTGTCACTACCAATGATGGAAGCTGGAAGTGGGAGGTAAAATCCCATTATATTGACATGAAATTTGCCAGCCCCTGTCCCAAGCAAACCCGTGCCTGTAACCTTATTCGTATCAAATTCCTAGAGGACGGAAAAAAGGAGACAAGATGGATTACGGGACTAAATTGGGGAATTTACCTGTAGCGGGGACCGCCTTACTTTGCAACTGTTATTCAGATAAGATTAAAAATAAAACCCAAAGCTTCACCAACAATAATAGGGCCAAACCAGTCAGTATGGCCCACAAGTAAGCCTAATACTACCCCAGTGACTCAGGTGGTCACTGTAACCGGGACTACTCCAAGAAAACCCCCAAAAATTCAAATCCCATTCAAAGATGACCCCTTATGGGTAATGATGAATACCACTTATAAGGCCTTAAACCATACTAAACCCAATGAAACAGAAGCTTGTTGGCTGTGCTATTCCACAAAACCTCCATTTTACGAGTCAGTAGCAATAGTAGGAAATTATAGCACTGCAAACAACTCAGACGCTTGCAGTTGGGGACAGAGAAGACCCGGCCTCACACTACCAGTGCTTACAGGAAATGGGACATGTATAGGAACAGTGCCAACAAAATATAGCCACTTATGCATAAGTAACAGAAATATATTCAATACTTCAGAAAACTGGATTATTCCACCAAATAACTCATGGTGGCTTTGTTCTCATGCGGGATTAACCCCTTGCCTCTATAAGGATATGTTCAATCAGTCAGAATTCTGTGTAATGGTAATTGTGTTCCCAAAAATCATATACCACACAACTGAGTATGTAGACCAGATGTGGATAGCACCCAAAAGAGTAACTAAGAGAGCACTCATTACTGCAGGGGCTCTAACTCTAGCCACCATATTCGGACTCGGGGCCATCGGAACAGGGACAGGGATCTCGGCCTTAACTATACAAAACAAGGGATTTAGTATACTTAGAGAAGCGGTTGACAAAGATATGGAAAGAATAGAAACTGCCATCACTTCGCTTGAAAAGTCCCTAACCTCCCTCTCGGAAGTAGTTTTACAAAACAGGAGAGGATTAGACCTGCTGTTCCTACAGCAAGGTGGTCTCTGTGCAGCACTAGGAGAAGAATGTTGTTTCTATGCTGACCACACAGGAATAGTAAGAGATTCTATGGCCAAGGTCCGAGAAGGGCTAAATAAACGAAAAAAGGAAAGAGAACAGGAGGCTGGATGGTTTGAATCCTGGTTCAGTGCGTCCCCATGGTTAACTACCGTGCTCTCCGCTTTACTCGGGCCTCTAGCCATCCTACTTCTCGCTCTCACATTAGGCCCCTGCATCATAAACAAAATCATTAATTTTGTCCAAGACAGGTTCAATGCTATACAATTAATGGTCTTACGAACTCAGTACCAACCGCTCGAGACATTACAAATAGAAAACTGAAGATCCAAGATTGGCTCTTTAGGCACAAGAAAAAGGAGGGAATGAAAGGAACAATCCAAATGACAGCCCTACCTTAGTTTAAAGCTAGGTTCTCTTTTCTGCTTATTATGGATCTTTGATAAGAAATACAATTGCTGAGAAGTCTGTTTTGCTTGCTGTTTGCTACGAGCATTGTGAGACCTTTCCTGAATGTAACCCGCTGTGTAGTAGAATGGGTTGTAAACCTTCCTAAACATAGTCTGATATGTAATGGAATGAGTGATTGGACATAAACTAACCGGCATTTCTCGCTTCTGTAAACCTGCTTGCTTAGCACATTCCTCACCTACCCCCTTCCCCCTTTTTTCCTCCCGCCACAAGTAACGGACAAAGCCTTCCCGCCAAAGGACAGACAAAGGATGCCCAATCAGAGAACAACAAATGTCCTTACTTTAAAATCAACTAATCAGGCCCCTCGTAATTTGAAACCTCACCTGTGCTATTTGTCTCTGTCTATAAAAACGCTGTACCAACCCTGATCGAGGCCTCTTAGCGTCACCAGCAACGAGTGCGCAGAGGTCCAGGTTCGAACCTGCAATAAACGACCCTTGCCGCTTGGCTTTGACTTACGACTCTGGTGGTCTTTTGTGGGGGGTTTTGGAACTTCAGGCATTACAGGAACAAGTAGGGAAAACACTTAAAGCTCGGCATTCTGAGGGGGCTAACATTCCCCCTGAGGTAATCCTCATTTGGTCCATTGTCCATACTGCCCTTCTCCCATTGAGTTCAGAGGATGTATATAAAGATGCAAAATTACCCAAAATAGAGAAAAAAAAAACCTGAGCTTTTTTATAGTCAGCCTGTGCCTTTTGTGCCTTAAGAGCCAAAAGATACTCCCCCTCCCTCAAAAGGGTGGGAGGATAGGGAGCCTCTTAAAACCTCACAGACCGGTTCTGATAAAGTCTTCACTCACCCCAGTGCAAAAGTACATTAAGGAAGCCCATAAGGCCGGTCAATTTCAGCTGTTTCCAGTTGTCAGGCAAAATGGGCAATACGTCCATGAAGGCCTTTCCAATAGTAAAAGAATTGCAAAAGTCAGTTCAGCTGTATGTTCATCACAGCTCTTTTACAACCAGCATTAAATATATATATATATATATATATATATATATATATATATATATATATATATATATATATGTATGTGTGTGTGTGTGTGTGTGTGTGTGTGTATATATATATATATTTGGTACTTATTCCATGTGTGCCTGGGACTGGGGCTCTCTTATGAACATCATTTTGACCCCAGCCCAATATGCTGTCTGTGCCCAAGAGTTTCATGATGCTTGTGTGGCTCGTGCTGTGCAGCACTTTGACACTGCTGTTCTGGTGTCTTTTGAACAACTGTCCGGTATGGAGCAGTATTCCCAACCAAGGCAGCAAGCCCAGCTTCCAATCATTGTCAGTAAAACAATGCACTGAAATAGTGTGGTGTATTTTACACAGACCATCCCTAATATAGGGGACTCTAACTCTCTCTCTCTCACAGTTTCTCCCTATACACTCCGGCTACTCTAACTATATGTAGGGGCCTCTCCCTCATTCGTTTCCTGGATTAATAACTATGATGACTGGAGCCAATTGTCTCTGGCTAGTCTACTTCAGGATGGAGATTTTAAGGAACATTCCCAAGCAGCTGCAGAAACTCCTTTTGTTTCGGGGAACTTCCCTGTCTTCTCTGGCCCGACATGGACTGCCTATTTCCACTAGTGGAAAACAAAACAAAACAAAATAATCCAAAAAAACAAAAACAAAAACAAAATCAATATCTGTTCATCTATCTGAGCTGACAGGCTTTAGGACCACATGAACTCTTTTCTCTGCTCTCTGTGCCTTTGTCTGCCTTCAGGCCTCTTGGAGGCACCTCAGCTTTTCTGCCTTCCCTTCCTCCTCCTCCTGTTTCTGCACCATCTGGGGTGTGTCCTGCCTATCTGGCTCTTCAATGCCTCAGGTAGTATCAGCTCCTCCTCCTCACATTGTCAAAAAGCAAAAAAAAAATAACTGCTTAGACCTCAGATCTCCTCACTGGTTCCATGGGAAAAAAATGACAATGGTAAACTTTGAAGGGACACACATAAAATATTATTAAGATAGGCACGTCTTTTAAATTATAAAACTTTATTCTACTAAGGTTTACTAAAGGTCAAATAAGCTCATGTTATCTCTGATCCGATTTGTTAGCAAAAAGATGAATTAAAGTAATGGTTAACTTTGTCTCATAGTTTTCACAGGTAATTGTTAAAATAGCTTTCAGGGTCTTTGGTAACCTAAAACTTGAACAATTTTCTTAAATGATAAATTGAATTAAGTTCATCGGACATTTGAGCCTCTTGCAAGTCAAATGGAATGCTGAAGCATTGCTTATTAAACATAGGTTTATGCTTCTGACTTCTTATGGAAAAAAACCTAAAAATATTTAAATCCATTAAAAAACATGCTTTATGCTTAATGGATTCATAAGTCTACCACCTAAAAAATATTCTGATATAACAGACAGGTTACAATTGGCTACTAGTTAGTTTTCACTGGAGACTAAGGTTTCTAAGAGTTAAAATTCTGCTAATTGTAATTAAGGCTAATGGAAATAAGTAACTTTATATAGAAAAAAGTAAGAGATATGTAAAAAAGATACAAAATTAAAAAAAAAATTTTTTTTTGGGTGGCCTTCTTCAAAATAAGATAAACCCTCTCACCCTATGGTTCTATGCAAAACCCCCGAAGGGGGGCCCAAACGGACTGGGCCCACTAAACTTCTCACCTGGGGTTGAGGATATGCTTGTGTTCTTTCAGATTCTGAACCTCTGTGTATTCCCTCTCAGTTGGTGAAGCCTTGCCATGGCATGGTGGAGACCCCCAGGATATCTTCCAATGAACCAGGACTTCCAGAGAATGACTCTGAGTGAGCAACCACTGCCCCCCTTTTTCAAGATGAAAGAAGCCTCTTCGTGGACTCTTCATCCTAAAGCCACTCCACAAATGCAAGTCCTTGCCCCTGACCTAACATCGGGAAGCCTTAAATGCCTGTCTAGCCAGGCCATCATCCTCTTACAACACAATATGGCATATACCCCTAATTCACATCTGATGGCCATGATTTCTGTCATTCACAAAAATTCGATATGTGTAACCCTGATTCTTCTCCTTGCCTTCAATTGTCCAGGCCAAGCTCAATATTCATATTGGGCTCATCTCCTTATCCCACCTCTATTTGCTGGCTTAACACTCCTAGCCTGGGGTATTCCTGTTAGCAATAATGACAGAGTTCATGGAAGGAGCCAATCTCAACCCGGCCTTCCAAACTGAGCAAGAGCATTGGCTTTATATGCCAAGACTTCAATGGTGGCTTCCTCCAGCACCTCCTATGTGTGCTACTAAACTTAGCAACTTATCTGCTTGTTTCCAACAAAAAATCAACTGGCTTTTGCATGTACAGCCCAAAACCTCTACAAGGCCAGACAATGTTACCTTTTTCTCAGCCACGAGCTTTGATATACCTAAAAAACAAACAAAAAAACAAACATATCTCACACTCCCAATGTTATAACTTGCTCTAATCTCAAATATTCAGACCACCCCTGGAATAATATTCCTTGGACAACCTGTTATGGAGAGACTGAGCATAATCTTCACTGGGGTAATTGCACTATTATTGACAGGGGTCCTAGAGGACATCTTGAAACAAAATATTCAAATAAGACCATACCCTTTGAGCAGTCTAGTAGGAAGAATAGTTTTTGGAAAGATGGAGGCTTGTCTGGCCCTCTAATTTCTTCGCATAAAGGGAAATTAAAAGGACCTTGACTTGTTAATCTTTGGAAGCTAGGCCTTCCTTTCTTCACTCTTACTATTAGCCACAGTGAAATGTATGCAAATCAACATATTAACATAACTCGGGCCTCCCTGCACAACAATCAATTTGCATAGACCACCATTTGTGTCCCTTCTCCCTATGTTCTCTTTGCTACCTCCACTTTACAGATCCAACAACTAGAAAATAATTATAATATCTCTACCTCCCAGGGCTGGTTTTTGTCCTGCATAAGTAATGATAGCATCACCCAATTAAATATCTCCTCTTTATTAGTACTTAGTGCGTCTCAGCCTGCTTTCCTGTTAATAGCCCTGAGCCCTATATGCATCCTTCAGGACTAGGCACGCTTTCCAAGCTTGTCCACCTCAGTGACGCCTCTCATACCCTCCAGTGACTCCCCAGCCTGTCCTCACAACACACTTGTTGTTTTCACTATTACAGTTCGTGCCCCCCCCTCACTTTTATTTTCACATGTCTTGTCTTTCATATCTTTGTTCATCTCCCCACCAAACTGTGAAGACCCGGCAGGCAGGGGCCACTTTGTCATTGTAAGCCTTGCACTTATGTCCACCAGATCCCCAAGCACAAGGTGAGTGCTTGGAGCAGTTACTGAATGAATAAATAGAAGGACCGTGGGGCCCTCCGTCCAGATTTTGACCGGCTTACTCTGTGGAGATAACTGCTAGTAATGGGAGATTCCTGTTGTATCTGAGGCAGGGGAAATCAAGAACGACCTCTGCATGACCTTTCTCTTGTTCCATTCCCCCAGCAAACCTCAGTGGGTACCACTGACACAGGAGGCTGCCTGTTCCCTGGTGTCCAGCACTAGCACTGGAGCCACAGGCATGAAAACCCCCAAACAAAATTAGCACCTTTATGTGGCTGACATGAACGCAGTGGCCCTTTAAGTTCCCTGGGAAAAACTCAGGACCTACAGGCTCCAGGGTTGTGCCAGGGATCTCAGGCTTCTGCCATTCCCCTTTGTCCATCTCCAGTGTATACTCTCGACTCATGAGGCCTCCTCCCATCAGCCCAGGCAATAACCGCCTTATTTCCAAATGAAGAGCCTGGGGGCCCAACATGGACTGGTATTGTACTTGGACTCTAGACTCAGTGTTCAGTGCTCTGACATGTCCTTCCCTGTCCCAAATCCTCACCACCCCAAGTCCCCAAGCCTCTCTGAGGCTCTAAAAGGCTTCCAGAATGTATCAAGCACTTCTCTAGTATCTCAGAACACAGTGAGTCATTGATGGAGAACCAAGGCCAGTTGACACTTTATGATTATATGGAACTCTGGAGAAACCCACTGGTAACACAACACTATATGGGAAAACACTGAAGCCTTTTCTCCTGTATCTATTGTATAAACTAGGAGGAGTTAGCTCATCATAATTTCAGGTGCCCACAGAGTTGGGGTAAAGGACCCCAGTCCTTTCCTCTGGAGGCGGGGCCAAGGATGGCCCTGGGTCCAGAAGAAACCTACAAACTTCAAGAATTCCATGCCCATCTTTGGGCCTTTGTGCATGCAGCTATGAAAATGGATGCTGTTGCCCCATGGCAGAGCTCTCTCCAACCTCTTTCTTCTTTCCCTGTTGTCACTTCCCCAGTGTCCACTCTTTCTTGAACATACCTTCAGAGTGTATGTGCCAGTGTACATGTGAGGAATTGGATAGCAAAATGACCGCAAATGGACAACAAGTGCTAGCATGATTTGTCCCAGAATATTAGAGTCTCTCCTTTCTAAAGCAAACATGATTGGAGGGGTTTGAGCCATTGCCTAAAACGGCAGAGCCCAGCCTTCTCCTCTGGACTCTTCCCACCTCCTGTGATCTGGGCCAGTCCTAGTCTCTTGATCAGATCAGTCACCCCATTGTACAGTGAGAGCTTAGGTACATAACCACAAAAGCCAGTTCTCCAGAGGATGTGACATCACGTTCCATTAATACTGGATAAGATGTCAGGTGGGGAGTGCTCAGCCATGCCTGTATACTAAGTATTCCAGTTTACTTTATACAGGCATAAAAACCTGCATAAAACAGGCAAATGTGTGGAGCCAGTGAAGAAAAATCAGGTCTGTGTCCACCACCAGGTACGCAGGACATCACTAACCCAGCAGTGCATGAGTGTGCTCCCTTGCCTTATGAGGCATGGTAATGCAGCAAATACTGCTCAGGAAGTAGGTCTTCAGCAACCACCCCACCCCAGTACCACCTACTGTTCCCAGTAGAAAGGGCATGGATATCAACCAGGCAGAAACACTAGGTCTCTGAATCATGTAGACTAGTTCCACTCCTGCCTCTGCTGCTAGTCATACAGAGATCTGTCCTTCAGAAGGACATAGATCCTTTCCAAAGCCACACAGTGTTCCAAGGGTAAAGTTCTTGCTTTGGTTAAGGTGATATTTGGGTCCCTGTGGTAGATGTCTAAGTAAGAAACAGGATACAGATGTGTTTCTTTTTCATAGACATGAAACCTGGACGTGGCTAGTCTATACCTGATTATGGATTGTCCACCATGGCAGATCACATACCATTTGATCTCCCTGCTCTAACATCTTAGTATATGATTTCCTTTCTAAAAATTTTAAAAAAGTAGAATCTATACTTCATGCATTATGCTATGGATAGAACACCAAGTTCTTTACATAAAAATTAATTGGCCCTGAAAAAATTTCATTAATTATAAAATAAATTCAGAGGAACTAGAACCTGTACATTGAGCTATAGTGTTTTAAATTGATCAAGTAATTGAAATGTTTTATTACTTTTCCCTGAAAGACACTTTATCCACAAACATCCTATGTTGGTATATTTCTGACTTTGATGTTTATGAAGCACGGCACCAAAACAAAATTGTTCATGTGTGTGAGCAGAGTTCTCCAAGATAAAATGTCTGAGTCAGGATAGCAGCGTCAAAATGGAGGTGTAAAATTAGCAAGACCAAATCATCTGCTCATTTTTTCCTATTTTTTCCCAAATTTTTATTTAAATTCTCATTAGCTAACATACAGTGCAATATTGGTTTCAGGATTAGAATTCAGTGATTCTTCACTTACAGACAACACCCCTGGCTCATCATAACAAGTGCCCACCTCAATATTCATCACCCATCTATCCCCCACCCACCCAGAAAGATAAATCAATGAATCTATCCCATTGACAATTGCACCAAAGATACTTTGTAAGATACTTAGAAATCAGCCCAACCAAAGAGGGACAAGATGTGTACTCTGAAAACTTATGAAGGAAATGGGAGAGGACACAAAGAAATGGGAAAACATCCCATGCCCATGGTTTGGAAGTACAAACATTGTTAAAATGTCTGTACTACTCAAAGCAATCTACACATTTAACGCAAACCCTATCAAAATACCACTGACATCTTTCACAGAACAAATGATCCTAAAATTTGTATGGAATTACAAAAGAACCCAAGTAGCGAAAGCAATCCTGAAAAAGTAAAGCAAAGCCGGAGGCATCATTTTGAACATATTCCAAAGAGCACTTAAAAGAAACAAAAAAAAAAAAAAGAAAGAAAGAAAACGAAAGAAAAAAAAGAACCCTAATGGTTCATTGTGACCCTACTGACTTATTCCAAGAATGCTTGCTTTTATTTTGTCTTTATGCTTATAGTTCAGCACGAATAGAATAAAATCAAATGTTTCCACTCAGATATTTAGGATAAGTGAAGAAAAACATGAAAGCAGAATGTGTTGTCATGAAGTTTCAATGTTTCTTTATGACATTTCCTAATCAGAAGTGTTTCAAAATATTCAAACTCCTCACTTATAGGCGATACTTAATAGAATTTGACAAAATGCAGGAACCACAAATGGCAGGCTGTCTTTCAAGCGAATTTAGATATTTCTGTATTTGTGTCAGATATCAGATACCTGTTCAGAGATCACACAGACTTACTCAAACCTCAACCTCTGAAAGGCTTCCCACTTTAGTCATATATGTTATTATAATGTCTATATAGCCAAAGAAATAAAAACAAAGAGTGATGTGCCCCTATGTGTTGAATACAATCCAAAGACAGGTATCACGCTGCAAAGCAATCAGGTTAGATGTTAAATAGAGTATAGAATGTAAAACCCCGATGCACTTCAATACAGGTGGTGCTGGAAAGAGCCCCACTCACTTTGGTGGCAAAAAGAGGCTGAGATCAGGGGTTGGAGTCAGGACTGACTGGTCTGTCCTCAGACAGTGACAAGAAACTCTAGGCGAGCTCCCACTCTGGTGGTGTGCTACGACACAGCAATTCGTTTTTGATGTTGGGGAAGAAAGGTTGTCCTTCTGTTACTGAGAACTCAGTGCTTGGCAGGATTGTGTTGGCCCAGATGGTTACTTCCTGCTCTCTACCAACCTCCTGGAATACCTGCGCTTCCTACATTCTGAGATACTAACGGTTTATCCACACAAAGTCCATGCCTTGAAGAAGTGAGGATAGAAAAAATAAACTGCATAACTAAAAGTCAGAGCCCATTTCCACGGACTTGGGTTTCAGCCAGGAGCCAGACAAGAGCCCCTAAATCAGCACTGCTCTATCGCTGAAGGAAATGAGTGGAAAATAGTGATAGCCCTTTTGCACACAGGGCTCCTAAGTGTAGCTAATGGATGTTCCCCTTAGACCTGGCCCACTGATGTTGGTGATGGCACCAACCTTGCCCAGGGAAAAGTGCTGGTGACTTCATTTGAAGCTTTATACCATTTTCATCGGAGATGAAGACATTTGGCCCTCCGTGCATCCCTTCAGATTCCCTTGCTCTTTCATTAATGAGGATTTTATTAGGGGACATTCACAGACATCATCTGGGAGAATTTTCTGATGTAAATCATGGAGTTGTGACTAGTTCCCAGTAATCTTGGATAGCCTGGGCAATATGAGTTCATGGAGCTCCTCTACAAGACCTACCTTGGCAAAAGATGTCATAGGGCATTGGAAACTGTTCAGTGCAAGAGGGTTGCATGTGTACAGGGTCAGATGATGTTGGGAAGGATCCTATCTCATTTCTGGAGCAAGGGCCTAGGGTCAAATTCAGGAGTTACAGGGCCGTCCCTCAGACAGCGCCCAGTCCTTCCCGGGGAGCCGGCACTCACACCGTGTGCATCACGTAACAATTATTTTCTGATATGGAAAAGGAAAGGTAGACCTCCTGCCAGTAAGAACTCTGTTTGGCTGGTTTCTGTTGGCATGGGACCATTGCCCTTCTCTCTATCCACCGTTTTCAGGAAAGCCTGAGCTCCCTACCTCCTGAGACACTCAGCGTTCCTGCATGTAAAGTCCATTCACCGAGCAGGTTAGGGCACAAAGATACTCAAAGACTAAAATACCAGAGCCCAGATCTGCCGACTTTCCAGGGGCAAGAGCCTACCTTGTGAGTCACAACTGCCTCTGTCCACAGATGGGAAGGGCTTGAAATCTGGCGATAGCTCGACACATTCCTGACCTTATTGATGTTGGGGTGCTTGATGTTGCCCACAGGACTCCCTGGTATATCTAGTGGATGTTCCATTTCTCTTCAGGCCACAGGTCTTTTTTACTCCTTGGACAACAAACTTGCCCAGGGAATTGTGCTAGTAACGTTATCTACAGTTTCATTCTGTTCTCATCGGAGATGAAGCACTTTAGCCCTCAGTGTATCCTCTTCAATTCCCTTACACTTATGCTAACCGTGTGTTCACTGGAAGACATTCCATGCCGGAGTCTGGCAGCCTTTTTCCCCAATTTTATTTGTGGAGTCTTGCCAAATTCCCATCAATTTGGAATAGCTTGAGGAACAAGTGCCCTTGGGGTGTCTGCCAGATCTAACTTGGAAGAAGAGGTATTGGGGACTTGAATGTGTTAAGCACAAGAGGATTGCTTGTGGGTAGGGGCAGGTGGTATTGGGAGACAGTTCGCCTCACTTCTTTGGCAAAAGCTGGTGGAGTTGTGGCCTTCAGGGCCACAGCCAGTAATAAAAATAAAAGTCATACAGATAGGGTTGATTATTATTTTTTTAATATAATTTATTGTCAAATTGGCTTACATACAAGACCCAGTGCTCATCCCAACAAGTGTCCTCCTCAATGCACATCACCCATTTTCCCTCTCCCCCACCCCCCCATTCACCCTCAGTTTGTTCTCTGTAGTCTCTTGTGGTTTGCCTCCCTCCCTCTCTGTTTGTAACTATTGTTTCCCCTTCCCTTCCCCCATGGTCTTCTGTTAAGCTTCTCAAGAACCATGTATGAGTGAAAACATATGATATCTGTCCTTCTCTGACATGTCACTCAGCATAATACCTTCCAGTTCCATCCACGTTGCTGCAAATGGTATGATTCCATGCTTTCTCATTGCAGATAGGGCCGATTAACTCCCAGTGAGCATACATGAAGGTTGTTTTCTACCCCCAAAACGACTGATTTCTGATATCAAGGAAAACATGTTGCCCTCCTAGAAACTTGGGGCATCGAAGTCTGATGTTTGTGCAGTGACTATTACTATGCTCTCTGCCCCCGCCATAGACTGCCTGAACATCCTGCTTTCTGAGACTCTAAGGGATCCTGCATGCCCAGTCGTTTCGCCATCAGGTGAAGGTAGAAAGAAACAACTCAAAAAACTAAACAAAATCAGAACCCAGTCCCACAGACGTGGGCATCAGCCTGTACTGAGACTCTGTGCTCCAAGTCTCCACTGCTTTTACTGATATGCCCCGATTCGAGAGACCCCCCGAAAACTGTTGTATCCACGCGACTCCTGAAACAGAATGCTACGGGCACCAGTGACAGTTGCAACAAAGTTTATTACAATGAGAGGCAAGGCCGACCGATCGGGACCAACACTCTTGATAAGAGTGTGGCCCCGAACAGCCGGGGTACAGAGTTTTTAAAGCCGATCACATCGTTTTATCATTATCTGGGAACAGAACAGATAAACAGTTTCCAGATGAGTTAGAAACAGTTGCCAGATGAGTCAGAAACAGTTATCGAATGAGGTGATTATTTTAGACTTTCTGCCACTAAGTTGCAACCAGTGGATCTCCTTGACCTTGTCTCTGATGCTCTTTTTTGAGGTTTTGTTTCCTTCATTGGTAAAGCCTGATTCACAAGAGTATGAAGTATGATTTACAAGAATAAAAGCAAGGTTGTTATCTTTTGACTTTCAGTGTCAGAACAAAGTTGTTATCTTTCAAGCTAAGCGTTAGCCCTACAGTACAATTTAACCCTTACAAAACAAACCACCAGAGTCCAGAATCAAAGCCAAGCAGCAAGGGTCGTTTATTGTAGGTTCGAACCCGGTCCTCCGCGCACTCGTGGCCGGTGACGCTAAGAGGCCCCGAGTAAGGATCTTACAGCTTCTTTTATAGACAGGCACAAACAAGTTAGGGATATTTTTTAGAGGTTACAGAGCTGTTGTTGGTTAACACTTAAATTTGAACGCTCAGCAGAACTTGATTGGTTCCCGCCTTTATTTCAAACCATTCAGCAGAACTTGATTGGTTCCCGCCTTTATGTCAGACTACAACCGGGCACCACGCCCTGGCTGGTTTCGAGAACGGGGGGGGGGGGGGGGGGGGGTCTTTTCTTTGCAGTTGTGAGTACACCTGGTAATTTTTCTCTTAGTCTCTCATTCCCCCCTCTCTTTGGTGCCTTAAGAGCCAATCTTGGATCTTATGTGTCTGACTCAATTGTTTCGGTAATGACGGGTTGGTATTGGGTCCTAAGGACCATCAGTTGGATCGTGTTAACTCGGTCTTTGATAAAGACAACTAGTTTATTAATAATATAAGGCCCGAGGGTGAGGAGGAGAAGGAGGAGTATAAGGGGCCCAGCTAGAGCAGAAAGCAGGGTGGCTAGCCATGGGGACTGATTGAACCAAGACTCAAACCAGCCTTGTTGTTGTTCTCGTTCACGCCTCCGTTTGGCCAGGCCTTCTCTAACTTTAGCCATGGACTCTCGGACTACTCCGGTGTGGTCAGCATAAAAACAACATTCTTCTCTTAAGGCTGCACATAAACCTCCCTGTTGGAGGAAGACTAGATCTAGCCCCCTTCGGTTCTGTAGGACCACTTCAGAAAGGGAGGTCAGAGATTTTTCGAGGTGTGAGATTGAGTCCTCAAGTCTGGCTATATCCTCATCAATGGCTGCCCTTAGGCTATGGAACCCTCGGTGCTGGATGGTTAGTGATGAGATCCCTGTTCCTGCCCCTATGGCACCGAGGCCAAATAAGGTGGCCAAGGTTATGGTCGTAAAGGGTTCCCGTTTTGTTCTTATTGACTCTCTTGCTTCCGTCCCTTCTGTCCACAGATCATATACAACATTTTCTCGGTGGTAAATAACCCTTGGAAATATTAATATCATGATACAATATTCGGGTGACAAATTAAAAACATCCCTGCTAACACATGGGGTGAGCCCTGTCTTAGAACAAATCCACCAACTGTCAGGAGCTGGAATCATCCATTTAGATTCACCCATAGAGTAATTAGTCTGGGCACAGAGCTGGATATGGCTAGAGGGGACCTTTCCTATACAAGTCCCATTGCCAGTGACCGCTTGCAGTGTGAGGCGGGGGCCCTTTCGATTCCACTTGCAAGCTGCTGGCGACTCTTCTTCTGACTGTGAAAAAGGGGCAGCTAGACCTATGGCTTCGTAGAAGGGGGGTTTTATATCATTAACATAGCCAGCAGGCCCTTGTTGCCTCAGGGTCCGATCGGTTTAAGGCCTCATACGCTGCTGTTAGCAATTTCCATAGGGAGTCTATACCTTCTGGGATAGACTCGTCTCTTTTTTTTCTTTTTTCTTTTTTTTCCTAATACCTGATTTGGCCCTACCGGTTGTACAAGAGGGGAGACTTTTAATTTTATTTGAATGGCAGTCCCAAAGAGGGGATATTGATATAAGTAGAGTCCCCAAGTGAGTCCTAAGACCCACCGCCTGTCCTTTTTCCCTTCCTCTGTAAATCTCACATGAATAAGGTTACAGTTTTCATCATACCTGGTGCGGGTACATGGTTGGACATAGGACATTTCGATAAATTGGGGTTTTACTTCCCACTTCCATTCCCCATCATTGGAGGTGACACAACTCCAGGCTGCGCAATAGAGGTTTTCAAACCCTCCACATGTGTGCCTCATTGCCCCCGTCCTAAATCCCGGACATGCATAAAATCCATTTCTACTTATTGATACCCTCTTTTGCAGTTGCCTCCATTTACCTCCTTCCATTTCTTTTAATGGACTAATTTTTTCTAAATTAAAATATAAATCTGGCCACCAGGTATTTAATGGGGCAGTTCCTAGGGTTTTGTTGTAGACTTCATGAGTCTCTAGATTAGTAATTTCCCATGTCAAATTATAGGGGTCGTGGGGGTTTGAATTTACAGACAGAATTTGCAGAACAATCAAGAGAAGGGCAAGTACCATAGTTACGGCTCAGTCCGTCGGCGGCGTAGGGTCAATTTTAAAGGATTGTCCTTAGTCTGATCAACAGTCCAGGTTGTCTTTGAAGGTCCGATGAGGTCTGAGAACGGGTCCACTGGTTTGGCGTGGGCGAAATGGATCCAGGTGGCGATTCCGTCTACTTTGATGGCAGTAGGCATTGTCAGGATGACCTGGAAGAGTCCTTTCCACCTGGGCTCCAGAGTTCCCTGCCGATGACGTTTGACAAGGACCCAATCCCCTGGCCGGAATTGATGTGGAATAGGCGGGGGTCCAGTCTCATAGAGTTCCTTTAATTTGGGCCATACATCTTCATGGACCCTCTGCAAGGCTTGTAGGGAGAACAAGAATTCAAGACTATTATCGTTCTCAGCTTTGACAAGGTTATCTTTTAGGTTAGGGATGATGGGGGGTGGTCTACCATGTATTATTTCATAGGGTGTGAGTCCCAGTTTGTATGGGGAATTACGCACCCTGAACAGAGCGTAGGGGAGAAGGACCACCCAATTAGCGCCAGTCTCCATGGTCAATTTTGTTAGGGTCCCCTTTAAGGTTCTGTTCATTCTCTCTACCTGTCCTGAGCTTTGGGGTCGGTATGCACAATGTAATTTCCAATCAGCCCCAAGTATGGAAGCCAGTCCCTGACTTACCTTACAGACGAATGCAGGTCCATTGTCTGACCCTATCATTACTGGAAAACCATACCTGGGCAGGATTTCTTCTAGGATCTTTTTGGCTACAATCTGCGCCATTTCATTCTTGGTTGGAAAGGCTTCAGTCCATCCTGAAAAGGTATCTACAAAAACTAGCAAATACTTATATCCATATTTTCCTGGTTTTACCTCAGTGAAATCTACTTCCCAATAGGTCCCCGGTCTGCTCCCTCTTTGTCTTACCCCTGTTGTCTGAGGATTGCTACTCGCATTGTTGAGTTGGCACACTGCACATTTAGTGACTACTTGATCGACCTTATCAGAGACATTTCTGATCTTTAGTCCAGTCTGTCTCAGTAAGTCCAACATTCGCCGGGAACCTAAATGGGTGCTGCGATGGATCCGCTCTAGAACTTGCCATCCTAGTTTATCTGGGAGTATAATGCTGCTTTTAGAGTCTCTCCACCAGCCATCTTTGATTCGGGTCATAGGAAGTTTACTCATCCATTGAATGTCGCTTTTTTGAATACTCAGGGCTGGGGGGCAATTCCCGGGGTCCGGGGTCTGGCAGCTGTAGGGTCAGCAATTGCGCTGGGGGCCGAGCTATGTTTTTTGCAGTCTGATCGGCCAAATTGTTGCCCCGGGAAATTGGGTCGGTTGTCTTCTGGTGTCCTGGGCAATGCACAATCGCTAGCTTTTTGGGTTCTCATAAGGCTGCTAGCAGGGCTAGAATCTCTTCTTTATTTGATGTCTTTCCCTTCAGCTGTGAGGAGCCCCCGTTCTCTGTATATCACCCCATGTACATGAGCAGTGGCGAAGGCATATCGGCTATCAGTGTACACGGTTAGCTTGCGGTCTCTTCCTAACTTTAGGGCCTGGGTTAAGGCTATTAGCTCAGCCTTCTGGGCCGAGGTTCCGGGGGGTAGAACTTTTGTCCACACTACCTCAGTCTCTGAAGTCACGGCTGCCCCCGCATACCTTTGTCCTTGGTGAACGAAGCTGCTTCCGTCAGTAAACCAGATGGCGTCTGCGTCCGATAATGGCTGATCCTGCAAGTCCTCCCGGACCCCATAAACTTGAGCCAGTATGTCGGCGCAGTCATGAAGTGGGGTTCCCATGTCTGGGTCTGGCAGCAGTGATGCTGTGTTCAGGGCCATTGGGGGGGGGGTGAAGATGACCCCGAGGGGATTCAACAGCAGTCCCTGGTAATGAGTGAGTCGGGCATTGCTCAGCCATCGGTCAGGCGGCTGCTTGAGGATGCCCTCGATGGCATGCGGGGCGGTGACTTGTAGCTCTTGGCCCATGGTCAGCTTATCAGCGTCCTTTACCATTATAGGGCAGTGGCTGCAATCATCCGGAGACAGGGTGGCCATCCGGTGGCCACTGGATCTAGCTTTTTAGACAGATAGGCTACTGGCCTGCGCCAAGGGCCTAAATGCTGAGTTAGCACCGCCTTAGCTATGCCTCGGTTTTCATCTACATATAGGTGGAAGGGTTTGGAGACATCGGGGAGTCCCAGGGCAGGTGCTGATAGCAGAGCAGTTTTGATTTGTTGGAAGGCCTGTTCGGCTTCTTCCGTCCAACTAAAGGGCTGTTGATCTTTTGTTGCCTGGTATAAAGGTTTTGCTAATTCAGCAAACCCTGGTATCCATAGTCTGCAGAACCCAGCCGACCCTAGGAATTCCCTCACCTGTCGTGGTGTCTGCGGCCTGGGAATATGAAGGACAGTCTCCTTCTGGGCATCCGTTAGCCAGCGTTGCCCTCCTCTCAGTAAGTAACCCAGGTAAGTTACCTCTGACTTGCAGATCTGAGCCTTCTTTGCTGAGGCGCGGTAGCCTAAGGTTCCCAGAGTTTGCAGGAGACCTTCGGTTCCCTGGATGCAGGTTTTGGGTGTCTCGGCAGGTATTAAGAGATCATCAACATACTGTAGGAGAGTTATATTAGGGTGTTGTCTGTACTCACTTAAATCTTCGTGTAGAGCCTCATCGAACAGGGTCGGAGAGTTCTTGAATCCTTGTGGCAGTCTGGTCCAAGTGAGCTGGCCATTTATGCCCCTGTCTGGATCTGTCCACTCGAATGCAAATAGCTCTTGACTTTTAGGCGCTAGTGGTAGGCTGAAAAAAGCATCTTTTAGATCCAGAACAGTATACCATTGTTTTTCTGGGCTGAGGGCGCTCAGGAGAGCATAGGGGTTAGGAACGGTTGGATGTATGTCCATCACCCGCTTATTGACTTCTCTCAGGTCCTTCACTGGCCTGTATTCCCCGCTGTTGGGTTTGTGCACAGGCAGCAGGGGGGTATCCCATGCTGAGTGGCAGGTGCGTAGGACCCCGAAGTCAAGGAGGTGGCGGATGTGCGGTGTGATGCCATTTTTGGCTTCCGTGGGCATGGGGTATTGGCGTACGCGGACGGGGTCCGTCCCGGGCTTGACCTCTATAAATAGGGCTGGGTGATGTTTTGCTAACCCCATACCACCCGTTTCTGCCCACGCGTCTGGGAAGCGTTAAAGCCAGGGCTCGATGTCCTGATCCAGAGGAGTGGGTTCCTGATGGAGCCTATATTCATCTTCTAGTTTCACAGTGAGTACAGATATGGGTTGGTTGTGGAAGTCAGTCACTGTGGGCCCCCCTGGTTGGAAATGAATTTGGGCCCCCATTTTGGTAAGCAAATCCCTCCCCAACAGGGGCCAGGGGCTGTGGGAAATGACCAGGAAGGAGTGGGTTACCTTCCCAGTTCCTAAGTCCACAGTCCTCTGAGTTGTCCAGGGGTACTTCTTTATTCCGGTGGCCCCTTGTACCCAGGATGATTTTTCAGATACTTTTCCATGGGGCTTGACCAGAACTGAGTGCTGTGCCCCGGTATCAACTAGGAACTGGACCGGGGTCCCCTCCGCTTGCAATGTTACCCTAGGTTCGGGGAGGGGATCCGAACCCCGTCCTCCCTATTCTGTATCTTGGGTAAACAGTATGGGGGCTATTTTAGGCTGCCATTGCCCTTGGCTGGGGCGGGGTTGTTTCTTCTTGGGGCATTCTCATATCCAATGGCCTTTTTCTTTACAATAGGCGCATTGACCTTTATCTAAGTGCCGCCTGGGAGGGCGTATTGTTTGAATGCCTTCTGGGGGTGGCTGTTCTTTCTGGACTATAGCGGCCAGGACTTCAGTCATTTTCTCTGTGGCTTTGATCTGTCTCTCTTCTGGGGCGTCCCTGTTGTTGTAGACCGGTTGTGCTATACGGAGCAGATCCTGGATCTGTTTACCTTCTAAATCCTCTAGCCTTTGGAGTTTTTTTTTAATGTCAGGAGCTGCTTGATTTACAAAGGACATAACGACAGCAGCCTGGTTTTCAGGGACTTCTGGATCCATGGGAGTAAACTGCCTAAAGGCTTCCATTAATCTCTCTAAGTAAGCAGCTGGACTCTCTGCCTTTCCCTGTACGACCGAATATACCTTAGCCAAATTGGTGGGCTTGCGAGCTGCAGCCCGGAGACCCGCCATCAGAGTCTGGCGATAAATGAGTAGCCTTCCCCTACCTTCTGCCGTGTTGTAGTCCCATTCGTCCTGTGGAGGTCTGGTTAGGGGGAAAGCCGCATTAATGAGGTCAGGGTTAGATGTCGGCCGACCGTCGTCTCCGGGAACCAGCTTTCTTGCTTCTAATTGGATCCTCTCTCGCTCCTCTGTGGTGAACAGGATGCGGAGGAGCTGCTGACAGTCATCCCAGGTGGGCTGGTGGGTGAACATGACACTGTCTAAAAGAGCTATTAGATCTTTAGGGTTATCAGAGAATCGAGCGTTCTGCGTTTTCCAGTTGTAAAGGTCACTAGTGGAAAAGGGCCAATACTGGAGTCGGGGGTTGCCTGTTTCATCGGGGGGTCCTATTTCCCACAGGGGTAGGGCCACAGTGGAGTCGGGGAGGCGAGGGTTTGGCTCACGCTGGGTGCGCCCGCGGGTTCCGCCGGCTGGCCCCCCGCGGTTGGCTTCATTTTCAATGGGGCTCGGCGCAGCTGCTGCCTCCCGTCCTCCTGGTTCCGGCGCAGCTGCCGCTTCCCGTCCTCCCGGTTCCCCTAGGGGGGCAACTAGCGGGGCGACTGGTGGGGCAGCTGCCGCGGGCAGGGCCTGGGGTGCCAGGGGAGGGGGATGATAGGGTGGAGGGTCTAGGGATAGTAGGTCCTGACTATCGGGCAATATGGGATACAAGGGCGCGGCTGGCGTCCTTAATTTTGGGGGACCTGCAGGCTGCATGGCAAGGACCTTACACGTTCCCGAGGATAGGAAGGGGGCCAACCAAGGGGGTGGATTTTCCACTAAACTCCGCCATACAAGAATGTAGGGAATTTGATCCGGGTGTCCCTCGCGACCCGGTAGAAAAATCTTTGATTTCACCTTAGCAATTATAGGGAGCTAGAAAGTTCCTTCGGTTGGCCATCCAACGCCGAAGGTTGGCCATTCGGAGCGGCAGAGGGTTATTAATTTTCCCCGCCGGATGCCTAAACTCAAATTCTGTCCTCTGGTTTTAACATCCCTGAAGTTAGCAACGAGGAGAGAAAGAGGAGTGCTTTGAGATTGGCCCATCTGTATCCTGGAGGTGGAGGAAAGGATTAAAAGGAGAAACAGTAAAGTTATGAGGATTTCTGTCTGGGCCAGGCCAGGTCGCCTGTGAAAGAGAAGGAGTTTAACACTTAAAAATTATAGAATAGAGAACACGACACTTAGATCGCTAGCGCGTTTCGGGTGTTTGCCACCCGAACAGAAAAATTCCGATGGGCCCAAAAAGGTGCCCCAGACGGGTGCCAGTGGACCCGACCGACTGCCCTATAGCGCGTCCGCCTGGGCCGTGTCAGTCACCGATACAGATCCCGCGCGGGAGAGCCAGAAACAAACAGACAAACAGAAACGGACAGAGCCAGAAACGAACAGACAAACAGAAACGGACAGAGCCGGCTCACTCACCGATCGGTCTCAGGGACGACCCGTTGACTTGGGGTCTGGTGGGTTTGGGGGGATCCCGTGCGAGCCCCCAGATGATATGCCCCGATTCGAGAGACCCCCCGAAAACAAACCACCAGAGTCCAGAATCAAAGCCAAGCGGCAAGGGTCGTTTATTGCAGGTTTGAACCCGGTCCTCCGCGCACTCGTGGCCGGTGACGCTAAGAGGCCCCGAGTAAGGATCTTACAGCTTCTTTTATAGACAGGCACAAACAAGTTAGGGATATTTTTTAGAGGTTACAGAGCTGTTGTTGGTTAACATTTAAATTTGAACGCTCAGCAGAACTTGATTGGTTCCCGCCTTTATTTCAAACCATTCAGCAGAACTTGATTGGTTCCCGCCTTTATGTCAGACTACAACCGGGCACCACGCCCTGGCTGGTTTCGGGAACGGGGGGGGGGGGGGGGGGGAGGTCTTTTCTTTGCAGTTGTGAGTACACCTGGTAATTTTTCTCTTAGTCTCTCATTACCCACTGACAGGAAATGCTGCAAAGCTGGCAAGAGTCCAGGGCCCTCCTACACTGTTTGAGGTCAAATGTAGGGTTTTTATGCTACATTGGGGCTCCCAGGTGTAGCTAAAATATGTTCCATTTCACTATAGCCCACAGGTTTTCCATAGACATAGGACACCCAGCTTCCCTGGGGAATCGTGCAAGTAACTTCATTCACAGCTTTATTCCATTATCATCTGAGACAAAGAATTTGGACCCAAGTGCATCCCTTCCAACTCCCCTGGTCTCTTTCTAACCAGGTTTTCCAGTGAGGGAGAGTCCGAGCCTGGAAGTATTTCTCTCTGACTTTAATGTGGAGTCCTGCTAAGTTCACCTACATCGAGGAGAACATGGGCAATGGGTCTCACCCGTGAGACCTATCTTGGCAACAGAAGGCAAAAAGCATGGGGAAGGCACAAGTGTTATTAGGAGGGAGCCATCCTTACTTCTGTGCAAGGGGAGATGGAGATCAGAGGTCAGAGTCAGGAACCATGCGGCTTTGACTCAGAGAGTGCCTAGCATTCACAAGCAGCTAACACATGGTGATTCCTAAGGACATATTGCCCTCCTTTCCCGAGACCTGTGTGCTTGGTATGCTTCTGTTGGCCTGGGGGTGGGGGGTTGGTTACCCTGATCCCACTGGCCCCTGTGACATTCCTGCAATCTGAAAAGATCAAAGTTTGAGCATGAACATTGTTCTTCCCCAGATGGTCAGGGAAGAGAGTCCATTCAAGGACTCTGGGGCCAGAACCCAATTCCACAGACATGGCTGCCAGCCAGCAGAAAGAAGCCAACATTATGTTAGATCACGAGTGCCTCTGCCCACTGGTTGGAAGTGTAAAGCAAGAGCCAGAAGACTTCCTGCCCTATCAAGGTCAGGATACAGTGTTCTTGGGGCTTGTGCTTCCTTTCATCCCAACCCCAAAGGTGTTCCCTTCTTACTCTCAGGACACCAAGCTTGCCCAGGAAATAGTGCTCATGTCAGCAGTCCCAGCTTCATCCCATTTTCATCTGAGGTGAACAACTTTGGCCCTCAGTGTTTATTCTGATTTAATAAGATTTATTAAATTCTGATTTATTATTATTTGCTATTATTAAATCAGCAGAAACATTATTATTATTGTTGTTGTTGTTGTTAACCAGTTCTTCCCTGTGGGGCTTTGGGAGGCAAGCCTCTCCTCCGATTTTAATTGTCAAGTCTTTTATAGCAAGTTCCCTGATTTTGGGATAGCTTGGACAATGGGTGCCTCATCGGCTTCCCTGCCAAACTTACATTGGCAACAGGAAGCAGGAGCCCTAGGGTGTTGGAAAGCATTAAGCACAAGAGGTTTGCCTGTAGACAAAGGGTGGTGTTGAAAGCAGCCTGCCTTACTTCTAGGGCAAAGCGAATATAACAGCAGTAAGGAGTCAGGGGCAATGCAGCTGTCACCTAGACAGCAATCTCCCGGTAACTGGCAGCAAGCTCCCACTCCCTTTCTGTGCCAATCTGGACAAATCTGTTTCTGATATTGTTACGGAACCAGGCTGGAACGCTGGCGGAAAAACCACGCGGCGCTCGGAGATCTTGGTGGATCGGAGATTTAACACCGGCGGGCTCAGAGGAGACCGTTTCTCCAAAGATCTGAGCGCCGAATGCAAGTGGGAAGGGTAATTTATAGCTGTCAGCTTCCATATCTGTGGGGGTTTCTGCGCACGTGGTAAACAGGGCAAGAAGAACCTGGAAGAGGGGTCTCTAAGGTAGAGACCAGAGCTTGTTTTAGTCCGTCGGCCATCTTATGGTGTAAAACTTTATTCATTTTCCCAACAGTATCACTGAGGAAACATTGTCATCTTCTTACTGAGAAGATGGTGCTTGGCAGGCTGTGGTTGGCATGGCAATGGTCACCCTGCTGAGACCTTCCCCCCCCCCCCCCCCCCCCCCCGCTGCCTGAAATGCCTGCATTTTGCCTATGCACATTGCAATCCCTGAGCTGGTCTGCCAAGAAAAAGATCAAAGTGTACAAGACCAGAGCCCTGTTCCACACACTTAAGTGTTAGCTGTGAGCCAACACCACCATCACCTAATTACCACTGCCTCTATCCATTGAAGGAAAGGGCTGGAAAAAAGGTGATGGCCAAAAGACTCCTTGACCTATCTGAGGTAAGAATGTACATAGCTTGCAGACAGGGCTCTCAGATTTAGCGTGATAAAGTTTTGGGGGATGATGGTGGGGTTTGTGGGGTTCAGAGCTGATGGCCAGGAAAGAATTCTTGAAGAATTCTTTGGTGACAAAAAGGTGATTTTATTAAAGCAGTGGGACAGGACCTGTGAGCAGGAAATGCTGCCTGCACTGGGGTTGTGAAGAGTGACTGGTTATATACTTTGTGCTTTGGGAAGGTAAAGTCCAAAGGGAAGTTTCCAAGGAGGATTTTATATGCTAAAGACTCACAGATCACTGGAGGCATAGCTATTGTCAAGCTAAGGTTGTTTTTCCCCTCTAGCAAAGCATTAACATTAAGACAGTAAGGAGTTCCTGGAGAAACATTTTACTCTGCCAGCCTCAAATATTTGTCAATTAGCTGCAGCTTACAGGGAAATTCAAATTTAATTTTTTTAATGTTTATTTTTTGAGTGACAGAGAGAGAGAGAGAGAGAGAGAGAGAATGAGTGGGGGAGGGGCAGAGAGAGAGAGGGAGACACAGAATCTGAAGCAGGCCCCAGGCTCTGAGCTGTCATCCCAGAGCCCCACATGGGGCTGGAACTCAGGAACTGTGAGATCATGACCTGAGCCCAAATCACGAGTCAGCCGCTTAACCCACTGAGCTACCCAGGCGCCCCATCCCTTGCTGTTTTTCTAATTATATCTTGGTTCCCACCAGGCACATTGGGCCTGTCAAGAACTCAGTGAAAAACCAGGGATTGTTGGAAAACTCCCATGCTCCCTGCTCCCATGCTACCTGAAAGCAATCAGCTTCTGATATACAAAAGGATCCATTGACCTGTCACTGATGACTTGGTGCTCAAAAGGCTGGAGTTGGCATGGTAATAGTTATGATGAGGGAGCATGAGGCAGGCTGAGAGGTAAAGTGCAAGCTGGCATCCCCTGTCACCCCGGGGGGGGGGTGTGACATCCCTTGGACACTTCTGGTTACCCAAGAACAAAGGAAAAGGGGCTTAAGTCCTTGCCATGGTAATGTGAGAAACAAAAACGAATGAAAAATTAAATTCCCTTGCTGCATATAGCCCATTGACAAGTCCTTGAAACCAGCAGAGTGACCTCCCTCTAGGAGCTCAGCTGCCTGGATAATGGCACTTCGCCAGGGGCAAAAGAGATCTTTAGCTTAACATTACCCAAACCTCATGGACCCTGTAAGTCAACTTCCTTTATCTCAACTGCCCCAAGATATATGCTGGCAATCATACTCCAAGCCTCTGATATACATCTAAAAGGTCTCATGACTGAAGTTTTATTAAAAGGTAATAAATGGTGTTTCCCTAGAAACAGCTAGCCCCTCAATGTGCTGGAAACCTTGCTTCCAAAATTCCTGAGAGACTCACTCTATCCCTGACCTCCTGCGAACCTGAGGGTGTAAAATGGTGAGCTACCCACCAGGACCCCAGTGCAGCTCTTCCATGCGTTAATAAAATTACCTTTTTGCACCAAAGACGTCTTCAAGAATTCTTTCTTGGTCGTCGGCTCTGGATCACCCCACCATCATTCCAAAACGTCATCATTTTGGTGTCCAAATGTGGGGCTTCGAGTCTTTTCATCTGGACTCTGTGCTTCGGTGCAAATATTGTGGGTATGCTTTCTCTTTCCTCCTTTCCCCTCATTTCAGGGGATTTTTGAGGAGTATGGTCTTATTGGAACACTTTCATGTGGATTGCTCAGACTGCAATCCTCTAGCCTGTGGCTACTCTACCGGGAGGAGAAAGCCTGCTTTTTGGTTGGAAGATAGAACCTTGGCCAGAATGGTAGTAAGATCTAGAAACTTGATGCCCTCTCTTTATTCCTGTCCTTATATAAAGTTGTATGTCTTGGGCAGGGGACATTCACCTAAGTGACTAGCATGGCTGCCAATCCTAAGACTCCCGTGTGAAGTTCCCTCCTCATTGGTCTAACGTGATCCCCTCCACATCTCTGGTCTAGCCCCTTCTGGCCACGAGACCTCCATGAGAGCTGGCGGAAACCAGTACCCCACTGAATTAAAACCCAACTGGGCGCCATTTCCTAGGGAAGTTGGCTATAAAGACTATATGGGTTGGAATGTCGCTTAGATCATGATGGATTTCTGTCTTTACTGTTTTCTATCAATGTCCTCTACTAACTACTACTTACAATTGGGGAATTCCCCATTGTCAAACTTTTCTAGTGTTTTCCACGGGTTCAAAATGGCAGTTTCTTCTCTGCCTTCTCAGCAAGGCAGACTCAGGTCCATATGTCAGGCACTCATCTGTACTCTAGAATGCAACAGGGAAGCGGGGGGATGCTAGCATCCCTCCTTCAGGAGCCCTTAGTCAGCTGGTTGGTGGTCATAGCGATTTTGTTCGAGGGATGCCTCGGGTCACGTTGACACCTCAGGAACCTCTGACATATCCTGTGCATTGGGACGCTACTGGGGAGTCGGGATGGAGTCTAGGGGTAGTGGACCTTCTCTCTCTCTCCTTTTATCTCTAGGTGGAACATGGGAGCTCCTGTTTGGTCCCCAAGGATTCTCCCTTGGGATGCCTTCTTAACCCACCGGAAACAATTTGGATTGCAAAATGTAGAAAGGACTGATCCTGTAACAGTGCCTGACCTTAGTAAACAGGGGAAATGGACAGAGGTTACCCTAGGTCCAGGCCTTCATGGCTACCCGGACCCAGGGGCCTCTTAAATAATGTGTTTGGTCAGTAACCAGGCCAGTAAGCTCCCTCTTGATATATTGAATGACCGATGTCTAGACAGGCCTCCTGATACAACTCAGTCGCTGAAGGAAACACAGGCCATCCCTGAAAAGGGGACACTGACTCTTTCTCTCTGTTACTCTGCCTAATAGATGTGAGGGCCTCTCTCTCATTCATTTCCTGTGTTAAGGGCTATAATTGGAGCCAACTGTGCTTAGTCTACTTCAAGACAGGGACTTTAAGGAATATTCCCAAACAGCTGCCAAGATTCCACTTGTTTTGGGGAAATTCCCTGTCTTCTCCGGCCTGACGTGAACTGCCTAATTCCACTTTGGTGGAACAAAAGACATGGCGTCTGCTCCTCTGTCCCAGCTGACAAGGTTAGAACTGGGAAATTTTCCTTCTCTGCCTTCTGCCGGCACCTCACCTCTTCTGCCTTCCCCTTCCCCTTCCCCTCCTCCTGTTTCTGCACAGCGGTGGGTGTGGCATACATAACTGGTTCCTACACCATCCTCAGTGCCTCAGGCACCTTTGGCTCCTCTTCCCACCCTAAATGTCAAGGAGCAAAGAGCACCCCGTTGGCCCACCCACTTCAGAACCCACTGGCGCCCCAGGTAAAAACTGATAATGGGAAACAAATGGATTGTCTTTTAAGTGGACTAGGAGAAACAATTTGGTGCTTTATGCACCACTTAAGCTAATTTGAGTTTGTTTTAATTAAGATAGACCTGTCTTTAGAGTTATCAGCATTAAATTTGAAACTTTTATTCTACCAAGGTTTACTAAAGGTCAAGTGAGCTCATTTTATCTCGGTTGCAATCTGTTAGCAAAACGAGGACTTGATATAATGGTTAATTTTGACTGTCTCAAAGTCATCATGGGTAATTGTTAAGATAGCTTTCAAAGTCTTTGGTAACCTGAAACTTTAAAGTTTTGCTTTAAAGTTTGCGTGACCAATGAGATGACATTTATGGGACATCTAGGTCTTTTCCAAATAGAATGCAATGCAAAGCTTTGATTAGTGAACAGAGGTTTGTGCTTTTAACTTCTTACTGCAGAGAAACTAGGGCTACTGGGGTCTATTGGAAAACATGCTTTGTGCTTAACTGATTCATGAATTTTCCCTCTAAAGATTTCTGGTGTAAACAGTTACCAACTGGTTACTAAGTTTTCATTGGAGACAAAGGTTTCTAGCAGTTAGAACTCTGCTAAGTGTAGTTAAGGCTGATGGAAATAAGGAAAGCAACTCTGTATGTAGGAAAGTAGGAGGTATGTAAGGAAGATATACGGAATGGGAATACATTTTTTGTTGAGGGTAAAAGAAAGTAATTTTGTGCTAAATCAGATAGGTTGTTTGGAGAGAAATGGCTTTGGACAAAATCTGAAGGCAAAGGAAAGTTGTAGAAGGTTTGTGAAAGGAAATCTTCAAAAAGGAATTCTATGCGAGGTAAGGATGGACTGAGGTTGCCATGGATGGATTTTAACACTACATGGGTGTAAGGTTAAAAGTCTGCTTTTCTCCCTTTTGGAAAGACAAAGTTTTCTTGGATTGTTGATCTGCTCTTGATAAGAAAATGTAAACAAAGTTTTGTTTTGTTTTGTTTTGTTTTGTTTTGTTTCTCTTTTGTCTGCCAGGAAAACCAAAGCTTTAGGTTTCATCTTTATCAAGTCTTTGATTACTTAAAGTTAAAACTTCTCAATGGTAAAGGAGCTAGGTTTTGCTAACAACTATATAATGCTACATACTTTATTTGCCTTTGGAATCTCTTATTGCCATCTTGGTTACATAAATAATTTAAAGTTTAAGATTTGTAATGATCTGTAATCCTATTTAGAATGTTCTCCATCACTTCCTAAGGTTTGAACAAACTTTCCCAAGATTTCAATTGTAAATGAAGTCTTTTTGACCAATTAGGCCTTTTTATGTGGTATGCTAAGTTACTTGGAGAAGCATTGTCAAACAATGGTAAACCTTAGGTTCTATTGCTTGGGTAAATTCTGTAACCTCTCAGAGATACATGCAATTCCTAAAGTTTTAATTTTTTTCTGCTAAGGTCCTCCCTTGATATTCTGATCATCAAAGTGTTATGCGCCACAGAAATAACTGAATTCCCTTGTCAATTGCGTCATAATGAACTCTCATCAGATATTTAACAATGTCCATTTCTGAGATTTCATCATTTATAATTGCTTTTATTCTCTCACAAAACATACTTAATCTTCTAGGAGATTCACAAAAAAAAAAAAAAAGGACTTTTAGGGCAAATAGAGGTTTTGAAGTCTTTCAGATTCAATTCTTACCCAGATGAGTAAGGATTTCGAGAACTAAAAAGCTGCATTCAAACTGAACAAGAATTAGGAACATGGGACTAAATGAATTGAGGAAGATTATAGTTTTGTGACTCTTGTTGGAAATATTGCTGGTTCTCTCATGTTTGCTCTTCCAGATTAAGGAAACGTTCTCTTCAGATATCTATAATATACAGAGATGTCATCAAATATTCACCTGTAAACTGAAGCATTGAACTTTTCTCTCTACCTAAACCCTCTGAAATTCAAACACTCTCAGTGAGTATTCTTTCTTTCATGGCCATTGCAGTTATTTTCATAAGTGCAGTAAGAATCTTCTCCTTTTAACAGGACACCATTGGAAATACTCGTTATTTTACGAAGGCTTTGACTGGAATGTCCTGAGAGAGAGACATGCATAGACTCAGAAATGACCCCACAGCTTTAAGGAACTGAGGTTGACTTTATGAAACATGGAGCCAATCAAGCCCCTTGGAAATGTTGGCCGCATACCTTGCTTACAGAGTTCCCAGCAGCCTCACCAGGTGAGTCAAGAATGTCATTTCCTGGCAGGTGCAGGAACCTCAGGATATCTTGGGGATCTCGTGAAGAGGAATTCGCCCAATTCCACAGTATTGCAGGCCCGTCTGACGGGAAGTAGTTGGCTTAGCTTCTGGCCTGGAGAGGCTACAGAAATTCAGCCTGAAGATTCCTTATAAAGGCTTCCAGCAAAGCAAACTTTAAAAGATCCTTCCTTATGATCAATTACTATTCTTGTTGAGCTTATGTAAAATAATTAGGCCAAGTTTGGTAAGACTGGACATGTTTTACAAGTGAATTCATCTTGATTTGGCTATCTCTGGAAATAAGGGTTTTTAGAGAGAAAAATAATGCACATTTATGGATGCTAAATCCTAGTTGTCTTTAAATGTTTGCCTAAGCTAGACAACTTGAAGTAAACTTGAGGGATCCTGTCACAATAGCACAGGTTACCCTGTGGGGATAGTAATAGGACCCCATGAGTATATCATTTAAACAACTGGAAAGTGGGATGGATTCCCCCAACAACTGTAGGCAAGGACTCTTATCACTGTAGACCTATCAAGAGATAAAGACGATAGTGCTTTATTATTTGCTTGAGTCTGGGTTAATTCATAAATCTCTAAGTATGCAAACCATCTCCAACCTAAACCTGATCTGACAGTTACTAGAAACCCACCCCATATAAACCCCAAAGACCTGGCTTGTTCAAGGTATGGAAAGTCTCATGCAACAGGGGACTTAACTCCAAAATGAAAGGGCCCTCACTGGGTCATATTATGTACTCCCACTGCAGTAAGTGAGAGGGGCATTCTTCATGGACTCCTGTATCTAAATAAAACCTGTACCCCCTTTACAGGAATTCAATGAGCAAAATAATTGTGCCTTCTTATTCCCGGGAACCTGTGTAAGACCTCAAACCTCTATTATGATGGTTGTACCTTTCTTTTTCACTTTACTTTCCCAATTTATAATAACAGTTCCTTCTTATGACGGGCCATTCAGAGGATCACCACAGACATTTGAGTTACAAACTGGAAAGACCAATCTGACTCCTGCTGCTTTTCCCCACTCCCATCAGAAGATGCTTCAAGCCTGACATCTAAAAACCCCACTGGCAGCACTGGTAGACACCGGGTTGGTAATTTGCTCTAACAAAATGCTGTGTATACATCCCAGATTACCACAAAAATATTTCTGGATTTCTAACTGACATGAATACTTAAATTGGCACTTTAAACAATCCCTCTATTACCCAGCAAAAAAAAAAAAAAAAAAAAAAGAGAGAGAGAGAGAGAGAGAGAGAACTACAGGCCAATATCCCTGATGAATATGGATGCAAAAATTCTCAATAAGATACTAGCAAATGGAATTCAACAGCATATAAAAAGAATTATTCACCATGATCAAGTGGGATTCATTCCTGGGTTGCAGGGCTGGTTCAACATCCGCAAATCACTCAATGTGATACATCACATTAATGAAAGAAAACATAAGAACCATATGATCCTGTCAATTGATGTAGAAAAAGCATTTGACAAAATTCAGCATCCGTTCTTAATAAAAACCCTCGAGAAAGTCGGCATAGAAGGAACCTACTTAAACATCATAAAAGCCATTTATGAAAAGCCCACAACTAATATCATCCTCAATGGGGAAAAGCTGAGAGCTTTCCCCCTGAGATAAGGAACACGACAGGGATGTCCACTCTCACCGCTGTTGTTTAGCATAGTGTTGGAAGTGCTAGCATCAACAATCATACAACGACGTCACTCCTCATCAAGGAAATACAAATCAAAACCACACTGAGATACCACCTCACGCCAGTCAGAGTGGCCAAAATGAACAAATCAGGAGACTATAGATGCTGGTGAGGATGTGGAGAAACGGGAACCCTCTTGCACTGTTGGTGGGAATGCAAACTGGTGCAGCCGCTCAGGAAAACAGTGTGGCAGTTCCTCAAAAAGTTAAAAATAGATCCACCCTATGACCCAGCAATAGCACTGCTAGGAATTTACCCAAGGGATACAGGAGTGCTCATGCATAGGGACACATGTACCCCAATGTTTATAGCAGCACTTTCAACAATAGCCAAATTGTGGAAAGAGCCTAAATGCCCATCAACTGATGAATGGATAAAGAAACTGTGGTTTATATACACAATGGAATACTACGTGGCAATGAGAAAGAATGAAATATGGCCTTTTGTAGCAACGTGGATGGAACTGGAGAGTGTGATGCTAAGTGAAATAAGCCATATAGAGAAAGACAGATACCATATGGTTTCACTCTTATGTGGATCCTGAGAAACGTAACAGAAGACCATGAGGGAGGGGAAGGAAAAAAAAAAAAAAAAAAGGTTAGAGAGGGAGAGAGCCAAACCATAAGAGACTCTTAAAAACTGAGAATAAACTGAGGGTTGATGGGGGTGTGGGAGGGAGGGTAGGGTAGGTGATGGGCATTGAGGAGGGCACCTGTTGGGGATGAGCACTGGGTGTTGTATGGAAACCAATTTGACAATAAATTTCATATTAAAAAAAAATAAACAATCCCTCTCTTTCCTTTAGTGATTGACTAAACTCCTGGACTGGAGGATTTTTGTCAACTAACCAAAGGACTTTTCTTGGGGCTTCTCTCTTGTTATTCTAATTACGTTTTGCTGTTTTCTCCCATGCCTCTCTGCCTGGTGCCAAGACTCCATCACTACAATAACTTCAAGTCAACAGATGAGCCTTGCTACTCAAGAAGGCCCACCTTGGATTCGGTGGCCTTCACCTTTTGTAACTCTTCTATATGTTCTCCAGCAGACCAACAGTGACCTGTATAGGTAGGGAAAACTCTACGCCCCTACTCAGCAGAAAGAAGCTATGGAAGATGAGACCTTCCGTCTTCATCAACCTTAAAGATTTAAGGGTCAACATTGTTCAGGGGGCATATGATGAGGGAGCATGAGTCCGGCTGAGGGGTAAAGCACAAGCTAGCCCCACCCCCCACCCCGGGTGTGATCTGAGTATTATTCCTTGGACACTCTTGACTACCCAAGAACAAAGAAAAGGGGCTTAAGTGCTTGCCATGGTAATGTGGGAAACTAAGGCAAAGGAAAAATTAAATTCCCTTACTGCCTGTATCCCATTGACAAGTCCCTGAAACGGGCAGAGTGACCTCCCTCTAGGAGCCCAGCTGCCTCAATGATGACACTTTTCTAGGGGCAAAAGAGAACCTTAGCTTAACATTACCCCAACCTCGAGGACCCTGTAGCTCAACTTCTTTTATTTCAACTGCCCCAAGATATATGCTGGCAATCATACTCCAAGCTTATGGCCCCCCGATATACATCTAATGGGTCTCGTGACTGAGGTTTTATTAAATGGTAATAAATGGCATTTCCCTAGCAACAGCTAGCCCCTCAAGGTCCCAAAAACCTTGCTCCCAAAGTTCCTTAGAAACATACTCTATCCTGACCCCCTGCCAACCCGAGGGTATACAATAATGAGTTACCCGTCAGGACCCCAGTGCAGTTCTTCCCGCACATGGGTGCTGACCCCATGATTTAATAAAATCACCTTTTTTTGCACCAAAGATGTCTTCAAGAAATCTTTCTTGGTCGTCGGCTCTGGACCACCCCCACCATCGGCCCCAAACGTCATCAGTTCGACAGCAGAACTCCAACCACTGGCTGCTACAGATGCCTTCATTATGAAGAGCAGACAGTTCACCCATTTGCAGTCTTCTTCAGGACCTGCTATGTGCAGGAAACAGCCCATTCAAGGACTAGTGCACCACAGCCACTTTCCAAATACCTGAGTGTAAGCCACAAGCCAGAACCTGATAACTATGAGTCATTACTGGCCTCAAAGGACAGGGCAAAAAAAAGCCGGTGCCAGAAACTTTCCACCTCTTTCTGAAGGACACAGTGCAGGAGGTTTCCCTTGGTCCTAGCCCACACATTGTTCTTACTCCTGAGGCAATCATCTTGCCAGGAGATTGTGCTAGTCGCTTCATTTTTTGCTCTATCGCATTCTCTTCTGTTAAGACAGAGCTTTGGCCTTCTCCGTATCCTTCTCCAACCTGTTGCTCTTTTCCAACAAAATTCTCCCTGTTGTCCATTCAGGGACAGTGTCTCAGAGCCATTTTTTTCTACTTTTAACTTGGGTGTCAGGCCATATTCTTGTCAGTCCAGGATACGCTGGGCCACAGAGTCCCTCAAAAATTGCCTTTCAGTACTATGTTGACAAAGGTAAGCCCAGGGCATTTCAAAGTGCCCAGCAGGAATGCTCGTGTGTGGTCAGGGCCACTGATATTGGAGGGAGCTATCTTCACTCTGGGACAAGGGGACCGTGGGGCTAGACATTTCATTCTCAGCTTGATCCCATTCTCAGATGAAATGAAAACCTTTGGCCCTGTGTGTAGCCATTCCAATTCCCTGGCTGTATTGGTAACTATGTCTTGGGTCCCGGGCAAGGGCAATGAGGCTGTCACCCACATAGTGAGTGCCCAGCCATTCCTAATGAGCTCTGACTCTGGTCTGTGCTAACCAAGAGCAACCAGTTTCTGATATCCCAAAGGAAAGATTGCCTTCCTGGGAGTACTTGGTGTATGGCTGGCTGATATAAGAAATGATGGTTAGCCAACTTGTTTCCCTCCCTGGCCATTAAAGATACTTTCACTTTGAAGAGGAGTTGGTTCACCCAGGTGCAGTATTCTTGAGGACCTGCTTAGCACAGAAAGAGACCATTCAAGAACTACTGCACCACAGCCCAGTTTCAAACACTTGAGAATTAGCCCAGAGCACAAACCTGCTACCTTTGAATCACCGCTGCCTCTATCCACTGATAGGATGGGAAGGGAAAACAGTGAATTCCAGAAACTTTCCCTCTCTTTCTGAAGAACACAGGCATCTTTCCTTCAGGCTCCCACTGTAGATGATGGAGGTTTCCCTTTGCCCTAGCCCATATGTGTTTCTTATATATGTGTTTCTTACTCCTGAGACCGTCAGCTTGCCAGGGGATTGTACTAGTCATTTCCTCCTCAGATTTACCCCATTCTCATCTCTCATAAGGAACATTGTCCCTCGGTGTATCTATTTCTGTCCTTCTACTCTTCTTTTAACCTTTCTTTTATTTTTGGAGGGAGAGAGAGAGAGAAGAGGGAGGCAGCGCGCAAGCAGGGGAGGGGCAGAGAGAGAGGGACGGAGGATCCAAAGCAGGCTCTGCGCTGACAGCAGAGAACCCCATGTGGGGCTTGAGATTGCGAACCACGAGATCATGATCTGAGCCAACCTCGGATGCTTAACTGACTGAGCCACCCAGGCATCTCATCCTTTTCCTCTTTTTAAAACCAGATCCTCCCATGGGCCAATCAGGGCCCTAGGAGCAATTCCTTATGATTTTAATTGGGGACTCTGGGCGAGTTCTTGTGACAACAGAATAGGTTGGGCCACTCCCCGCGCAGTGCACCAGGCTAGTCGAAACGCCGGGAAAGCTTCGAGCCCGACTCCCGGGTCACCTGACCCTGCACCCAGCCCTGCCTTCAGGGGAGCCCCAGGGCCGCCCGTGGTCACTGGGGACCGCGCACCGGGCTCCGGGGCAGTCACGTGGTCAGCGGAGGAGGCCTGGGCTTCCTCACCTGCATCCTGGGAACTTGGACAGCCACCGGCCTGGATCCCTGAGGTTTGCTCCCTGATATCCGAGGACAATTTGGTACCAAGAGAAAACACTGGAGATCTCGTGCTTAGTGAAGGAAAAGTACAAAGGCAACACTAGGTTGATCCTGGGAAGATGGCAGCGTAGGAGGAGGCTGGGCTCACCACGCGTCCTGCTGATCACTTAGCTTCCACCTACACCTGCCTAAATAACCCAGAAAACCGCCAGAAGACTAGCAGAATGGAGTCTCCGGAGCCAAGCGCAGATGAGAGGCCCACGGAAGAGGGTAGGAAGGGCGGCAAGGCGGTGCGCACTACACGGACTGGTGGGAGGGAGCCGGGGTGGAGGGGCGGCCTGCCGGCCAAGCAGAGCCCCCGAGTCTGGCTTACAAAAGCAGAGGGACCGGACAGAGTGTGTTCCGACAGCAAGCGGGACTTGACATCTGGAAGGTCATAAGCTAACAGCTCTGCTCGGGGAACGGGAGGGCTGGAGGACAACGGGAGGGAGAGTTCTTGAGCCCCGGATGACAGAGCTCAGCTTGGCGGGGAACAGAGGCGCTCGCCAGCACCATCTCCCTCGCCCATCCCCCAGCCAAAATCCCAAAGGGAACCAGTTCCTGCCAGGGAACTTGCTTGCACCAAGCAAACACCGAACGCTGTGCTTCTGCAGATCCATCCCTCCGGCAGGTCTGACTCCCTCCCGGTGTGGGAGGGCCCCTCCTGAAGTGGATCTCCAAAGGAAAAGCGAGCTGAGCCTGCCCCTCCCACCCCTGTGCACCTTGCCGATCCACCCCAGCTAATATGCCAGATCCCCAGCACCAGAAGCCTGGCAGTGTGCAAGTAACCCAGACGGGCCACGCCACCCCACCCCACAGTGAATCCCGCCCCTAGGAGAGGGGAAGAGAAGGCACACACCAGTCTGACTGTGGCCCCAGCGGTGGGCTGGGGGCAGACATCAGGTCTGACTGCGGCCCTGCCCACCAATGCAAGTTATTCAAGACAGCACAGGGGAAGTGCCCCGCAGTCCCGCACCACTCCAGGGACTATCCAAAATGACCAAACGGAAGAATTCCCCTGAGAAAAACGTCCAGGAAATAACAACAGCTAACGAACTGATCAAAAATGATTTAAACAATATAACAGAAAGTGAATTTAGAATAGTAGTCATAAAATTAATCGCTGGGCTTGAAAACAGTATAAAGGACAGCAGAGAATCTCTTGCTACAGAGATCAAGGGACTAAAGAACAGCCAGGAGGAGCTAAAAAATGCTATCAATGAACAGCAAAATAAAATGGAGACAACTACAGCTCGGATTGAAGAGGCAGAGGAGAGAAGAGGTGAACTAGAAGATAAAATTATGGAAAAAGAAGAAGCTGAGAAAAAGAGAGATAAAAAAAATCCAGGAGTATGAGGGGAAAATTAGAGAACTAAGTGATGCACTAAAGAGAAATACTATACGCAAAATTGGTATTCCAGAGGAGGAAGAGAGAGGGAAAGGTGCTGAAGGGGTACTTGAAGAAATCATAGCTGAGAACTTCCCGGATCTGGGGAAGGAAAAAGGCATTGAAATCCAAGAGGCACAGAGAACTCCCTTCAGACGGAACTTGAATCGATCTTCTGCATGACATATCATAGTGAAACTGGCAAAATACAAGGATAAAGAGAAAATTCTGAAAGCAGCTAGAGATAAACGTGCTCTAACATATAAAGGGAGGCCTAAAAGACTCGTGACCAATCTCTCTACTGAAACTTGGCAGGCCAGAAAGGAATGGCAGGAGATCTTCAATGTGATGAACAGAAAAAATATGCAGCCAAGAATCCTTTATCCAGCAAGTCTGTCATTTAGAATAGAGGGAGAGATAAAGGTCTTCCCAAACAAACAAAAACTGAAGGAATTCATCACCACTAAACCAGCCCTACAAGAGATCCTAAGGGGGATCCTGTGAGACAAAGTACCAGAGACATCGCTACAAGCATGAAACCTACGGACATCACAATGACTCTAAACCCGTATCTTTCTATAATAACACTGAATGTAAATGGACTAAATGCGCCAACCAAAAGACATAGGGTATCAGAATGGATAAAAAAACAAGACCCATCTATTTGCTGTCTACAAGAGACTCATTTTAGACCTGAGGACACCTTCAGATTGAGAGTGAGGGGATGGAGAACTATTTATCATGCCACTGGAAGTCAAAAGAAAGCTGGAGTAGCCATACTTCTATCAGACAAACTAGACTTTAAATTCAAGGCTGTAACAAGAGACAAAGAAGGGCATTATATAATAATCACAGGGTCTATCCATCAGGAAGAGCTAACAATTATAAATGTCTATGCGCTGAATACGAGAGCCCCCAAATATATAAAACAATTACTCACAAACATAAGCAACCTTATTGATAAGAATGTGGTAATTGCAGGGGAATTTAACACTCCACTTACAGAAATGGATAGATCATCTAGACACACGGTCAATAAAGAAGCAAGGGCCCTGAATGATACCTTGGATCAGATGGACTTGACAGATATATTCAGAACTCTGCATCTGAAAGCAACAGAATATACTTTCTTATCGAGTGCACATGGAACATTCTCCAAGATAGATCACATACTGGGTCACAAAACAGCCCTTCATAAGTATACAAGTATTGAGATCATACCATGCATACTTTCGGACCACAATGCTCTGAAGCTTGAAATCGACCACAGGAAAAAGTCTCGAAAACCTCCAAAAGCATGGAGGTTAAAGAACACCCTACTATAGAATGAATGGGTCAACCAGGCAATTAGAGAAGAAATTTAAAAAATATATGGAAACAAACGAAAATGAAAATTCAACAATCCAAACGCTTTGGGATGCAGCGAAGGCAGTCCTGAGAGGAAAATACATTGCAATCCAGGCCTATCTCAAGAAACAAGAAAGATCGCAAATACAAAATCTAACAGCACACCTAAAGGAAATAGAAGTAGAACAGCAAAGACACCCGAAACCCAGCAGAAGAAGAGAAATAATAAAGTTCAGAGCACAAATAAACAATATAGAATCTAAAAAAACTGTAGAGCAGATCAACGAAACCAAGAGTTGGTTTTTTGAAAAAATAAACAAAATTGATAAACCTCTAGCCAGGCTTCTCAAAAAGAAAAGGGAGATGACCCAAATAGATAAAATCATGAATGAATATGGAATGATTACAACCAATCCCTCAGAGATACAAGCAATTATCAGGGAATGCTAGGAAAAATTATATGCCAACAGACTGGACAACCTGGAAGAAATGGACAAATTCCTAAACACCCACACACTTCCAAAACTCAATCAGGAGGAAATAGAAAGCTTGAACAGACCTATAACCAGGGAAGAAATTGAATCAGTCATCAAAAATCTCCCAACAAATAAGAGTCCAGGACCAGATGGCTTCCCAGGGGAGTTCTACCAGACGTCTAAAGCAGAGATAATACCTATCCTTCTCAAGCTATTCCAAAAAAATAGAAAGGGAAGGAAAACTTCCAGACTCATTCTATGAAGCCAGTATTACTTTGATTCCTACACCAGACAGAGACCCAGTAAAAAAAGAGAACTACAGGCCAATATCCCTGATGAATATGGATGCAAAAATTCTCAATAAGATACTGGCAAATCGAATTCAACAGCTTATAAAAAGAATTATTCACCATGACCAAGTGGGATTCATTCCTGGGATGCAGGGCTGGTTCAACATTCGCAAATCAATCAATGTGATACATCACATTAATATAAGAAAAGATAAGAACCATATGATCCTGTCAATCCATGCAGAAAAGGCCTTTGACAAAATTCAGTAACCTTTCTTAATAAAAACCCTTGAGAAAGTCGGGATAGAAGGAACATACATGTGTTGTGCATTGTGCATGTGGGTAATACAGACATGGTGTATATGTGGTGTCCAGTGGGGTGTGTGTGGTGTTTGTGTGGTTATGTCTAGTTTGTGTATGTCAATTATGTGTGGAAGTTTGTGTAGAATATGTGTATGGTGAGTGTGTTTTGTATGTCATATGTGTGTTTTATGTGTAGTGTGTGTATGTAGCATATGTGGTGGTGTGTGGTATCTGTATGGAAAGGATTGGTGAATGTGAGGCATGTGTGTGTGATATATGTGTGCCATGTATGTGATGAAATTGTGGTGCATGTGGTGTGTGGGGTAAATTTTTCATGTTCTTTTTGGTGTGGTGTGTGTCCCTAAGATATGGATCTTGTATGTTTAATGTATGTGTGTCAATGTGTTATATGTGCTCTGAGTGTGGTGTCTGCTTGACTTGTATGTGTACATTACATGTGTGTTTTTCTGTGTGCTGTATGTTGTAAATGGGCAGTGTGTGTGTCATGTGTTGTATATGGATGTGTTGTTTATTTGTGTTTTTTGGGCTTTGTGTGTGGAGTGTCTGTGGGCAGTAATTGTAGTGTACCTTGGTGCATTGGTTCATGTGGTTGTTCTGTTTTATATGTGACCTGTACATTATTATATATCTATTGCTGTGTGCTGTGCATGTGTGTGATACATGTGTTGTGTATGACTATTGTAGCTATCTTCTGTTTGGGCCAAGTATCTGTGTGAGTGTTGTTTATGTGTGGTTTCTGAGTGATTTTTGAATGCTGTAGGTATGTGTGTAGAATAAGCGTAGTGAGTATGTGGTGTCTGTGGGGTGGGCTGTGTTTGTGGCAGGCTTTGTGTTTGTGTAGTATATATATATATATATATATATATATACACACATATAAAATGTGTGGTGTATGTGTTGCTTGTGTGTGTGGTAAAAGTGTGGTGTGTATGGAGGGTGTAGTATGTCTGTTGTGTGTATATTATACGTGGGGTTTACATTTGGCATATGTGTGTTGTGTGTAATTTATATGTACATTGAGTGTGGCATTTGAATGACCATGGTGGTGGTCTCCATGGTGTGCATTGCTTTTGTGTTTTGTGATAGTGTTTCTTGCTTGTGTTGTGTGTGGGGGGAGTGGGTACAGTCTCTGTGGTGTGTATGTAGTACGTGTTGTGTCTGATGTGTAAGTGGTGTGTGTGTGGGGTATTTGTCGAATGTGAGTAGTGTTGCATGTATTGCTATTTTATGTGTGGGGGTTGTGTAGTGCATGTGTCTTGTATGTGTCTTTTTGTGTGTATTACAGGTATGATCTGTGAATGGTATATGGGCCATGTGTGTGATTATGGGTGGTGTGGCAGGGCTGTACGTGTTGTGGGTTGTTCTGCATGTGGTAGATGTGTGTGGCCTATTTTCCTTATGGTAGTGTGGCATGTGTAGTTGTGTGGGGTATATGTATTGTGTGTGTGCTTTCTGTGCAACATGGGTGTGTGTTCTCAGGATATATTTGAAAAGTGTTGTGCATGATTGGAGTGGGTGTAATATCTGTGGTCTGTGTCTGATGTCAATGTGGTATGTGTGTCTGTGTTTAGATGAGTCCTTATGTGTGGTATATGTGAGATATTTATGTGCTCTACAGGGTGTCTATGGTATGTAAGTTGTGTGTGTGTGCGTGGTGTATGTGTTGTGTGTGCATGTGTTGTATGTGTGTGAGAGTGTGGGATATCTGTGGAATGTGTGTGGACTAGTTTTGATGTGTTTGTGGTGTATGTATGGCTGGTTTGTGTGCACTATGTATGTTGGCATGTATGGCGTATGTGAGTGGATCTATGTAAATATGTGGCTGTGTGGTGAGTGTGGGTGTGTGTGTGAATATTGCTAGTATGTGGTTATTTTGTGGTGAATGTGTGGTGTGTTTGTGGTATCTCTGTGTGGTGTAAGTATGTTATATTTGACATGTGTGAGGTGTGTATTTGTATGTGTGTTTATGTGTGTGGAATATGTGGTGTACATATTTTGATGGTGGGATATGTACTGTGTGTAGGCTATGTGTTGTGGTTTGTGGTCTATAAGCAGATTGTGTGTTTGGTATATTATTGTTGTGTGTCATGCGAAGGCAGACTATGTGGTGTGTGTGTGGTATGTGCCTGGTGTAAGGGTTCTCATTCTGGTGTGTGTGTGTGTGTGTGTGTGTGTGTGTAATATGTTTGTGTGAAATGTAAGTGTGGTGTGTGTGTTATATGTGTGGTGTGTCTAGGTACATGTATGACATGTGTGTGGTAATGTTATTGTGTAAGTTGTACATGCAGAGTAAGTGTTCTGAATGTGGTTGTTGTGTGACATATGTGCGGTGTGTCTGTGTGATATATCTTGTTTGGTGTATGTGTGGTATGTGGGTGTATTTGTTTATGTGTGGTATCTGTTTGGACTGGTTGTGGGAAGAGTGTTTTTGTGTGTTTTATATGTATGATATGTGTGGTGTATGTGTGGCTTTGTGTGATTATGGTATTTGTGTGGTATGTGGGTTCTGTGTGGTGTGTCAGCAGTATCCAGGTGGTTTGTGTGGTTTCATGTGTGATGTATATCTGGTATATGAGTTGTAATTATGGCATATCTCTGGTGTGCTTGTTCTCCCTGTGTAGAGTGTGTTTATGTGGTATTTGTGTGGCATGCATGTTGTATATGTTGTGTTTGTTGTATGTGTGTAGTATACGTGTAGTATGCGTGTTTGTGTGTGTTATATGTATTGTGCATGGTTGTGTGTGGTGTTGATGTTTGTTATACCAATTTGCTGTTGTGAATTGTGCATAGTATTTGTGTGGTGTGTATTTGGTGTGTATCTGTGGTGTTTGTGTGTTTATATATCTCATGAATATTTGGTATATACGTGGTATGTGTTGTGTATGTACTATGTGTGCTATGTTTCCAGTGAGAATGTGCAATAATTGCTGAAAGTGCAGTAGAATATGGAGTAGGTGTGTGGTATACATTGGTGTGTCTCTGGTATATGTAAGGTATGCCTGTGTGTGCGCTGTGTGTGTATGAGTAAGAGTGTGTGTAAAATGCGTGTGCTGTATATGTGATGTATGATTGATATGAAAGGTGGTGTGTCATGTATGCCTGGTGTGTGTGTGGTGTCTATGTGATGTAGGTTAGGTATAAGTCTGGTGAGTGTGTGGTGTGTGTGTGTTTCTATGCAACCTAGTGTGGTATGAGCAGCACATTTGTGGTGTGTGTATGTGTGTGTGTTGTATATAAGGATTGTCTATGGTGTGTGTGGTGTGCATATGTTATATTTGCAGTGCATGTGTGGTGTGGTGTATGTAGTGTGTGTGTGTGTGTTTGTGTAATTTAGGATTTTCATGTGTTTGTTGTGTATGTACTTTGTCTGGTGTTTAGTATAAGTGTCATCACATGATGTGTATGTGTCTGTTATGTGCAGCATATGAGTGGTGTCAGTATTGGGGATAGGTGGTGTAAGTGTAGCTTGTGTGAAGTATGTGTTATATGTGTTGGGTGGTGTTTTTGTGTGTTATTTGTGATGTGTGTCATATATATTTCTGGTGGTATGCAGCATATGGGTGGTGGGGTGGAGTGGAGGTGGTGGGAGTGTGTGCTGTTTGAAGATTGTGGCATTGTGTGTGTTATATGTCTATATGTATTACATGCTTAGTGAGTGTGGTGGATGTGTACTGTGCCTGTAATAAATGTGTGGTGTGTGGGGAGCATATTCAGTAAATGTGTAGTGGGCTTGTTGGTGTGGTATAAATATATGGTATATGTGGTATGTGTGATGTTTGTGCGTCATGTGTGGTACATGTGTGGTGTGCGTGTGGTGTGTATGTTTATGATATATGTGTAATGCTGTTTGGTGATACTGTTATCTGTTCCTTGTGTGTGGTGTATATGTTATATATCTGTGGTGTGTGTGTGTGCATGGTGTGTTTTTGAATCATATGTTTGTAAGTGTTATGCATATAGGGTGTGTGTGGTATGTGTACAGGAAATTGTGATTTATATATTGTGTGTCTAAGGTGTATATTTGGTGTGAGTATGCCCTATATCTATACTGTATGTGTGGTTTCAATCTGTTTTCTACGTGTGTTGTATATTCAACATGTGTATGTGGTACGGTGTGGTATGTGTGATGTGTATTATTTGTAATGCATGTGTTGTGTTTTTACTTGATATATGTGTTGTTGGTATATTTTTTATGTGTGTATGTTTGTGTGATATGTTTGGTGTGTGGGTAGTGTTTGAGTGGTGGCTGTGAGTGTGTGTGGTAGAAGTGTTGTGTGTGAGGTTCATTGAGTTTGTGTGGTTGTTATATGTATGGTTGTTGGTTTATGTATGTTTGGTGTTTGTGGTCTGAGTGTGATGTGTGTGTGATATGTGTAGTATATGTGTTCTATGTGGTGTGTGTTTAATGTATTTCTGGTGAGTGTGTGGTGAGGTATGAGTTTGGTGGTGTGTATTGTATGTGTACAGGTACTAAATGTATGGTGTATATATGGTATATATGTGGTATGTCTGTAACATATGTGTGATATTTGTGTGTTGAAGGTCTGGTTTATTTGTTGGCATGCTATATAATTGTGTATGTGTTGTGGGTGTGACATGTGATACACATGTTTCATGTGTGTTGTATAGGTAGATTTTGTATTTGCGGTATCTATGCTGTGTGTGTGTGTAGGTGTGTAGTACAGAATTATGGTATATGTGGACTGTGTGTAGGTTGTATTTGTTACGTGTGTGGTGTATGGGTGATGTGTGTGTAGTTATGTGCTTTATAAGCAGTATGTCTCAGGGGTATGTGTGCTGTGTGTATTTCTGTGAGTGGTATATGTGAAGTTGGTGTGCGGAATGTGTGTTGTGTATATACTGTGGTATATGAATGGAGTTTGGTCTATGTGATTTATATTTTGTGTATGTGAAGTATTTGTGTTGTGTATGTTACATGTAAATTGGTTATGTACTGTATATGTGACATGTGTCCTTATGTGATTTAAGAACAATATAAGAAGGAACATATGTGAGTTCTACATATGACGTGTGAATGTGTGTGCTACTTTAGGTATGTTGTGGTTTGTTTTTATGTGTGTTATATTTTTGATGTTTATGTGTTATGTATGCACTGTGTGAGGTTTATGTATGGGGATTATATTGTATAAATGGTATGTATGTGGTGTGTGTTTGGTGTGTAGATCTTACTGGGTGTTGGCTACATGTTTGTTATTGTATGGTTTATGTGAAACAAGATGTTAGCTTGGTGTGTTAGTTGAAAGAAAGTTTCTCCACAGTGTTGTTTCACAGAGTTGAGTATATGGCACTTTCCATACAGTTCCCTACATAGGTTTTCAAACATTTCTAACATAATGCAAGAGAAGGTAATTCAAAGAGTGTCTCTACATAGTGGTGTTTCACAAAATGCAGTGTAGGGCACTTTCCTTATATTTCCCTGCATAGGTTTTCCAAACACGTCTTTATTGAAACAAGAATTTAGTTGAAAGAGGTTTTCTCCACAAGTGTTCTTTCACAGGGTTGAACATAGAACACTTTCCTTATACTTCCCTACATAGATTTTCCAAAACTTCTACTTTAGTTAAACAAGATGTGAGTTGAAATATGGTTTGTCCACAGTGTTCTTTCACACATTTGAGTATATAACACTAATTGTTTGCCACAGAGATTCTCAAACATTTCTAAATTAGTGACACATAATTTTGGTGGAAAGATTGTTTCTCCACAGTGTAGTTTTTTTTTTTACTGTGTTGTTGATTTATTTTTTATTTTTTATTTTTTGTTTGTTTTAATATGAAATTTGTTGCCAAATTGGTTTCCATACAACACCCAGTGCTCATCACAAAAGGTGAGCCCATCAACCACCCTTCCCTCCCTCCCACCCCCCATCAACCTCATTTTGTGCTTAGTTTTTAAGAGTCTCTTATGCTCTGGCTCTCTCCCTCTCTAAACTTTTTTTCTTCCCCTCCCCATGGTCTTCTGTCAAGTTTCTCAGGATCCACATAAGAGTGAAAACAGATTGTATTTGTCTTTCTCTGTATGACTTATTTCACTTAGCATAACACTCTCCAGTTCCATCCACATTGCCACAAAAGGGCATATTTCATTTTTTCTCATTGCCACATAGTACTCCATTGTGTATATAAACCACAATTTCTTTATCCATTCATCAGTTTATGGACATTTAGGCTCTTTCCATAATTTAGCTATTGTTGAAAGTGCTGCTATAAACATTGGGGTACATGTGCCCCTATGCATGAGCACTCCTATATCCCTTGGGTCAATTCCTAGCAGTGCTATTGCTGGGTCATAGGGTAGGTCTATTTTTAATTTTCTGAGGAACCTCCACACTGTTTTCCAGAGTGGCTGCACCAATTTGCATTCCCACCAACAGTGCAAGAGGGTTCCCGTTTCTCCACATCCTCTCCAGGATCTACAGTCTCCTGATTTGTTCATTTTGGCCACTCTGACTGGCATGAGGTGATATCTGAGTGTGGTTTTGATTTGTATTTCCCTGATGAGGAGCAACATTGAGCATCTTTTCATGTGCCTGTTGGCCATCCAGATGTCTTCTTTAGAGAAGTGTCTATTCATGTTTTCTGCCCATTTCTTCACTGGGTTATTTGTTTTACAGGTGTGGAGTTTGGTGAGCTCTTTATATATTTTGGATATTAGCCCTTTGTCCGGTATGTCACTTGCAAATATCTTTTCCCATTCTGTAAGTTTCCTTTTAGTTTTGTTGATTGTTTCCTTTGCAGTGCAGAAGATTTTTATCTTCATGAGGTCTCAACAGTTCATTTTTGCTTTTAATTCCCTTGCCTTTGGAACTGTGTCAAGTAAGAAATTCCTGCGGCTGAGGTCAGAGAGGTCTTTCCCTGCTTCCTCTCTAGGGTTTTGATGGTTTGCTGTCTCACATTCAGGTCCTTTATCCATTTTGAGTTTATTTTTGTGAATCGTGTAAGAGAGTGGCCTAGTTTCATTCTACTCCATGTTGCTGTCCAGTTCTCCCAGCACCATTTGTTAAGAGACTGTCTTTTTTCCATTGGATGTTCTTTCCTGCTGTGTCAAAGATTAGTTGGCCATATGTTTGTGGGTCTACTTCGGGGGGTTCTATTCTATTCCATTGATCTATGTGTCTGTCTTTGTGCCAATACCATGCTGTCTTGATGATTACAGCTTTGTAGTAGAGGCTAAAGTCTGGGATTGTGATGCCTCCTGCTTTGGTCTTCTTCTTCAAAATTCCTTTGGCTATTCGGGGCCTTTTGTGGTTCCATACGAATTTTAGGATTGCTTGTTCTAGTTTTGAGAAGAATGCTGGTGCCATTTTGATTGGGATTGCATTGAATAGCTTTTGGTAGTATTGACATTTTGACAATATTTATTCTTCCAACTCATGAGCACGGAATGTTTTTCCATTTCTTTGTATCTTCTTCAATTTCCTTCATAAGCTTTCTATAGTTTTCAGCATACAGATCTTTGACATCTTCGATTAGATTTATTCCTAGGTATTTTATGCGTCTGGGTGCAATTGTGAATGGGATCAGTTTCTTTATTTGTCTTTCTGTTGCTTCATTATTAGTGTATAAGAATGCAACTGATTTCTGTACATTGATTTTGTATCCTGCGACTTTGCTGAATTCATGTATCAGTTCTAGCAGACTTTTGGTGGAGTCTATTGGATTTTCCATGTATAATATCATGTCATCTGCAAAAAGTGAAAGCTTAACTTTATCTTTGCCAATTTTGATGCCTTTGATTTCTTATGTTGCCTGATTGCTGATGCTAGAACTTCCAACACTATGCGAAACAACAGCAGTGAGAGTGGACATCCCTGTCGTGTTCCTGATCTCAGGGGGAAGCTCTCAGTTTTTCCCCATTGAGGATGATGTTAGCTGTGGGCTTTTCATAAATGGCCTTTATGATGTTTAAGTATGTTCCCTCTATCCCGACTTTCTCGAGGGTTTTTATTAAGAAAGGATGCTGAATTTTGTCAAATGCTTCTTCTGCATCGATTGACAGGATCATATGGTTCTTATGTTTTCTTTTATTAATGTGATGTATCACGTTGATTGATTTGCGAATGTTGAACCAGCCCTGCATCCCAGGAATGAATCCCACTTGATCATGGTGAATAATTCTTTTTATAAGCTGTTGAATTCAATTTGTTAGTATTTTATTGAGAATTTTTGCATCCATATTCATCAGGGATATTGGCCTGTAGTTCTCTTTTTTTACTGGGTCTCTGTCTGGTTTAGGAATGAAAGTAATACTGGCTTCATAGAATGAGTCTGGAAGTTTTCCTTCCCTTTCTATTTTTTGGAATCGCTTCAGAAGGATAGGTATTATCTCTGCTTTAAATGTCTGGTAGAACTCCCCTGGGAAGCCATCTGGTCCTGGACTCATTTGTTGGGAGATTTTTGATAACTGATTCAATTTATTTGCTGGTTATCAGTCTGATCAAGTTTTCTATTTATTCCTGATTGAGTTTTGGAAGTGTGTGGGTGTTTAGGATTTGTCCATTTCTTCCAGGTTGTCCAGTTTGTTCGCATTAGTTTTTCATAGTATTTCCTGATAATTGCTTGTATCTCTGAGGGATTGGTTGTAATAATTCCATTTTCATTCACGATTTTATTTGGCTCCTCTCCCTTTTCTTTTTGAGAAGCATGGTTAGAGGTTTATCAATTTTGTTTACTTTTTCAAAAAAAAAAAAACCCAACTCTAGGTTTCGTTGATCTGCTCTACAGTTTTTTCAGATTCTATATTGCTTATTTCTGCTCTGATCTTTATTATTTCTTTTCTTCTGCTTGGTTTAGGGTGTCTTTGCTGTTCTGCTTCTTTTTCCTTTAGGTGTTCTGTTAGATTTTGTATTTGCGATCTTTCTTGTTTCTTGAGATAGGCCTGGATTGCAATGTATTTTCCTCTCAGGACTGCCTTCACTGCATCCCAATGCGTTTGGATTGTTGAATTTTCATTTTCGTTTTTTCCATATATTTTTTAATTTCTTCTCTAATTGCCTGGTTGACCCATTCATTCTATAGTAGGGTGTTCTTTAACCTCCATGCTTTTGGAGGTTTTCCAGACTTTTTCCTGTGGTCGATTTCAAGCTTCATAGCATTGTGGTCTGAAAGTATGCATGGTATGATGTCAATTCTTGTATACTTATGAAGGGCTGTTTTGTGACCCAGTATGTGATCTACCCTGGAGAATGTTCCATGTGCACTCGAGAAGAAAGTATATTCTGTTGCTTTCGGATGCAGAGTTCTGAATATATCTGTCAAGTCCATCTGATCCAAGGTATCATTCAGGGCCCTTGCTTCTTTATTGACCGTGTGTCTAGATGATCTATCCATTTTCTGTAAGTGGAGTGTTAAAGTCCTCTGCAATTACTACATTCTTGTCAATAAGTTTGCTTATGTTTGTGATGAATTGTTTTATATATTTGGGGGCTCTCGTATTCAGTGCATAGACATTTATAATTGTTAGTTCTTCTTGATGAATAGACCCTGTAATTATTATATAATGCCCTTCTTTATCCCTTGGTACATCCTTGAATTTAAAGTCTAGTTTGTCTGATAGAAGTATGGCTACTCCAGCTTTCTTTTGACTTCCAGTGGCATGATAAATAGTTCTCCATCCCCTCACTCTCAATCTGAAGGTGTCCTCAGGTCTAAAATGAGTCTCTTGTAGACAGCAAATAGATGGGTCTTGTTTTTTTATCCATTCTGATACCCTATGTCTTTTGGTTGGCGCATTTAGTCCGTTTACATTAAGTGCTATTATGGAAAGATATGGGTTTAGAGTTATTGTGATGTCTGTAGGTTTCATGCTTGTAGCGATGTCTCTGGTACTTTGTCTCATAGGATCCCTCTTAGGATCTCTTGTAGGGCTGGTTTAGTGGTGATGAATTCCTTCAGTTTTTGTTTGGGAAGACCTTTATCTCTCCCTCTATTCTAAATGACAGACTTGCTGGATAAAGGATTCTTGGCTGCATATTTTTTCTGTTCATCACATTGAAGATCTCCTGCCATTCCTTTCTGGCCTGCCAAGTTTCAGTAGATAGATCCATCACGAGTCTTATCGGTCTCCCTTTATATGTTAGAGCATGTTTATCCCAAGCTGCCTTCAGAATTCTCTCTTTATCCTTGTATTTTTCTAGTTTCACTATGATATGTCATGCAGAAGATTGATTCAAGTTCCGTCTGAAGGGAGTTCTCTGTGCCTCTTGGATTTCAATGCCTTTTTCCTTCCCCAGATCTGGGAAGTTCTCAGCTATAATTTCTTCAAGTACACCTTGAGCACCTTTCCTTCTCTCTTCTTCCTCTGGAATACCAATTATGCGTACATTAATTCTCTGTAGTGCATCACTTAGTTCTCTAATTTTTCCCTCATACTCCTGGATTTTTTTATCTCTGTTTTTCTAACCTTTATTTGTCCATAATTTTATCTTCTAGTTCACCTATTCTCTCCTCTGCCTCTTCAATCCGAGCTGTGGTCGTCACCATTTTATTTTGCAGCTCGTTGATAGCATTTTTTAGCTCCTCCTGGCTGTTCCTTAGTCCCTTGATCTCTGTAGCAAGAGATTCTCTGTTGTCCTTTATACTGTTTTCAAGCCCAGCAATTAATTTTATGTCTATTATTCTAAATTCACTTTCTGTTATATTGTTTAAATCATTTTTGATCAGTTCGTTCGTTAGCTGTCGTTATTTCCTGGAGGGTTTTTTGAGGGGAATTCTTCCGTTTCGTCATTTTGGATAGTTTCTGGAGTGGTGTGGAACTGCAGGGCACTTCCCCTGTGCTGTCTTGAATAACTTGCGTTGGTGGGCGGGGCCGCAGTCAGACCTGATGTCTGCCCCCAGCCCACCACTGGGGCCACAGTCAGACTGGTGTGTTCCTTCTCTTCCCTTCTCCTAGGGGAGGGATTCACTGTGGGGTGGCGTGGCCCATCTGGGCTACTTGCACACTGCCAGGCTTGTGGTTCTGGGGATCTGGCGTATTAGCTGGGGTGGATAGGTAAGGTGCAAAGGGGCAGGAGGGGCAGACTCAGCCGCTTTTCCTTCAGAGATCCACTTCGGTAGGGGCCTTGTGGCACTGGGATGGAATCAGACCCGCCACCAGAGGGATGGATCCACAGAAGCACAGCCTTGGGTGTTTGTACAGTGCAAGGAAGTTCCCTGAAAGGAACTGGTCCCCTCTGGGATTTTGGCTGGGGGATGGGTGAGGGAGATGTCACTGGTGAGTGCCTTAGTTCCCTGCCAAGCTGCGCTCTGTTGTCCGGGGCTCAACAACTCTCCCTCCCGTTGTCCTCCAGCCCTCCTGTTCTCTGAGCAAATCTGTCAACTTATATCCTTCCAGATGTTATGTTCCACTTGCTGTCAGAACACTCCGTCCAGCCTCTCCGTTTTTGCAAGCCAGATCGGGGGCTCTGGTTTGCCAGTGGGCTGCCCCTCCACCCCAGCTCCCTCCCACCAGTCCGTGTAGTGCACACTGCCTCTCTTCCCTTCCTACCCTCTTCTTTGGACTTCTTGTCTCTGCTTGGTTCTGGAGAATCCATTCTGCTAGTCTTCTGGTGATGTTCTGGGTTATTTAGGCAGGTGTGGGTAGAATCGCAGTGATTTGCAGGACGCAGTGAGCCCAGCATCCTCCTGCACCTCCATCTTCCCCTCTACACCTCAAGCATAGGTTTTCAAACACGTCTAACTTTATTCAACAAGAAGTTATTTGAAAGAGGGTTTCTGCACAGTTTTGTTTCACAGAGTGCAGTATAGGGCACTTCCCTTATACTTCCCAGCATAAGTTTTCAAAGTCCTACTTTAGCCAAACAAGAATTTAGTTGAAGGATTGTCTCTACACAGTGTTGTTTCACAGAGTTGAGTATATGACACTTTAGTTATAGTTCCTCCACAGGTTTTCAAGCACTTATGACATTGTGACACAAGAAGATATTTGAAGATGGTTTCTCCACTGTGATCTTTCACAGAGTTGAGTATACATCACTTTACTTATAGTTTTCCGCATTGTTTTTCAAACACTTCTAATGTAGCCATATAAGAAGTAAGTTGAAAGAGGGTTTCTCCACCTTTTTCAACGACAGAGGTGCGTACTTTCCTTATAGTTCTGCACATAACTTTCAAACACTTCTAGCTTAGTGAAACAAGGTGTTAGTTGAAAGATGGTTTCTCCATAGACTTGTTTTACAGACTGTGTATGTGGCACTTTCCTTATATTTCCACACATAGGTTTTCAAACACTTGTAACTTAATGAGACCAGAATTTAGTTGAAGGGGCATTCTGCATAGTGTTTCACAGAGTGCAGTATAGGTGACTTTCCTCATACGTCCCCACAGTGGTTTTCAAATACTTCTAACTTAGTGGAACAAGATGTTTGTTAAAAGACGGTTTCTGGGGCGCCTGGGTGGCGCAGTCGGTTAAGCGTCCGACTTCAGCCAGGTCACGATCTCGCGGTCCGTGAGTTCGAGCCCCGCGTCGGGCTCTGGGGCTGATGGCTCAGAGCCTGGAGCCTGTTTCCGATTCTGTGTCTCCCTCTCTCTCTGCCCCTCCCCCGTTCATGCTCTGTCTCTCTCTGTCCCAAAAATAAATAAACGTTGAAAAAAAAATTAAAAAAAAAAAAGACGGTTTCTCCACAGAGTTGTTTAACATAGTTGAGTATACAGCACTTCCCATATAGTTCCCTGCATAGGTTTTCAGACACTTTTAACTTAGTGAAACAGGATATTAGTTGAAAGATGGTTTCTCCACAGACTTGTTTAACATAGTTGAGTATATGGCACTTTCCTTGTGGTTCCACGTATAGGTATTCAAACAGGTTTAACTTACTGAAACAAGAATTTAATTGAAAGACTTTTTTTTTGCACAGTGTTGTTTCATAGAGTGCAGTAAAGGGCACTTTCCCAAACAAGAATTATTTGAAAGATTGTTTCTACACAGTGTTGTTTCACAGATTTGAGTGTATGGCTCTTTCCTTATAGTTCCATACATAGGTTTTCACACACGTCTATCTTAATGAAACAAGAAGTTAGTTGAAAGAGGGTTTCTGCACAGTGTTGTTTCACAGAATGCAGTATAGGGTAATTCCCTTATATTCCCCATATTGGTTTACAAATTTCTACTTTAGTTAAACAAGAATTTAGTATAAAGATTGTTTCTAGGCAGTACTGTTTCACAAAATTGAGAGTATCGATCTTTTTTTTAAAATAAAATCCTACATAGGTATTCAAACAACTCAAACTTAGTGAAACAAGAAGTTACCTGAAAGATGTATTTTCCACTTCTAAGTGGGCCCATGGCCTAGGTCTGGAAAAATAATAGTCTTGGGGCCACAATGGGTGATGAAATATTTAGCAAGGAGCCTTGGAGTTGACAATCAAATTTCCAGGGCCTTATTAGAGCTTCAGAAGGGGATCTGGAGCCCAAACCTAAGCCTGGAAAACAAAATCGGTGGTCTACTGCACCCAAACCCTATGCCTGTCCTACACTCTTACAGGTACCCTCACCACAGCCTTGCAGGGAGATCAATGCACAAGTATACGTTCTGCCCTTGAAACCTCCTAGAACCTAAAACTAACCTTAGCCAGAGCTCTAGCTCTAAGGAGCACCACCATTGAGGTCTTTGAAAAGAACTAATTTGGGACCAATGACCAATGGGAAATGTTTCAGCGTGGAAGCCAGAATTTTGCCGTGACATTTCCAAGGCCAGGATAGAGCTGCAAGAGCAGATCCTGACACCTTGCCTAAAACTGGCCCACAGAATCATCTGGCTCCTGAATCCAAACGCTAATCTTGACTCCCATCCAACCATGTGCCCTCAACTCAGTCTTCCTTGGAGATCAAGCATTGTTGGTGGTTATGCCATTGGCATTTCCTGGGATCCAAACTTAACCCTGCCCATGGCTCTGTTTTTAGGTGCTCCCACCTCATAGGTCTGATAAAAGAAGAGCTATGGGGCCAATAATGGGCGCTGAAATATTCAACGAGAAATCCTATAGTTGACTATGAGATTTCCACGGCCTGACCAGAGCTTCGGAAGGGGATCTGGTGCCAAAACCTAAGCCTGTAACACAAAATCAGCTGTCCACTGCATCCAAACCCTATGACTGTCCCACCCCCTAACAGGCATCCTCAATTCAACCCTCCATGGAGATTACTGCACTGGTGTCAGTCCTGCCCCTGAAACCTTCTGGGACCTAATCCTAACCATAGCCAAGTCTCTTTACCTATGGGAGCCCAATTCCTATGTCTGAGAAGAGAACGGATTTGGAGCCCATAAGAGCTGCATGATTATTCAGCATTGAATTTGTAAAATTGACATGCCATATCCAAAGAAGGCATGGAGCTGCACAAGGGGGATCCTGAGGCCAAAGCTAAGCTTGGCCCACATCATAGGCTGGCCCTTGAATTCAAAGACTAAGCCTGACCCTCACCCTAACATGCGCCCTCCACTCAGCCTTCCGGGGAAACCCCTGTGCTGCAGGGGGTTCAGCCCCTGGTGCCTCCTGGGACCTAACACTAACCCTACCTGGAATTTGGCCCTAAGGGGGCCCACAACTGAGGTATAAGAGTAGTATGGATTTGAGGCCAATGACCAACAGGGAATATTTCATCATGGAAGCCAGAATGTTGCCATAACATTTCCATGGCCTGGATGGAGCTACAGGAGGGGATTCTGCACCTAAGCCTCTCACCAAAAACAATATTCTGACTCCTGAACCCAAACCCTAAGCCTGAATAGCAGCCTACCATGCGCCCTCCACTCATACCCCCAGGGAGGACACTGCCTGGTGTTGGTTAAGGCCCTAACAGCTCCAGGTATGTAACCCAAACTCTAGACCAGGCTCTTTTCTTCAGGTGGCTCACCTCCCAGTTCTGATGAAAGAATGCATTGTGGTCCATGACCACCACAGGGCTAATCTGTAATTGCCATGACATTTCCAACACTGGGATGCAACTGCACAAGGGAGATCCTGAGGCCCAACCTAAGGCTGGCACTCACCATAGGCCGGCCCTTGAACCCAAAGACTAAGCCTGACCCACATCCTATCATGCTCTCTCCACCTAGCCCTCTGGGGAGGCCACTGAGAAGATCTGGTTTCAGTAGCTGGCTCTTCTTGTGACCTAACCCAAACCCTAGCCAGAACTCGGGCCCTAAGTGGCCCCAACATTGAGTTCTTTGAAAAGAACGAATTTCAGGCCAATGACCAATGGGAAATATTTCATTGTGGATGCCAGAATTTCAGTACACAATCTTCTGGCTCCTGAATCCAAACCCTAATCCTGACAGGCACCTGACCATATACCCTAAACTCAGACCTGCAGGGAGATCATGTCACTGTTGGTGGTTGTGCTGTTGGGACTTCCTGGGAGCCAACCCTAACCCTAGCCATGACTCTGCTTCTAAGAGGGCTCACTTGGGGCACATTATGGGTGCCAGAATATTCAGTGAGCAACTCTGCATTTGACCATGAGAATTCCAGGGCCTGGCTGGAGCTTCAGAAGGGGATCTAGGGACAAACCTAATCCTGGGACACAAAATTGGCCATCCACTTCATCCAGACCCTATGCCTTTTCCGTCTCTTACAGGAACCCTCAACTCAGCCCTCCAGGGAGATCACCATACTGGTGTCAATCCTGTCCTTGAAACCTCTCAGGACTTAACCCTAACATTATCAAAGGCTCTATTCCTATGGGGACCCAACTCCTAGGACTGAAAACAGAACGAATTTGGTGCCCATAAGAGCTGCAGGATTATTCATCATGGAACTTGGAAAATTGCCATATTATTTCTAAAGCAAGGATGAAGTTGCACAAGGAGGATCATGAGGCCAAACCTAAGCTTGGCCCACACTGTAGGCTGACCCTTGAACCCAAAGTCTAAGTGTGACCAGCACCCTAACATGAATCCTCTACTCAGACCTTCAGAGAGACCACTGAGCTGCTGGGGGTTCATTCCGTCACCTCCTAAGACATAACCCTAACCCTAGCCAGAGCTCTGGCTCAAAGGAGTCCCACCATTGAGGTCTTTGAAACGAATGACTTTGTGACCAAAGACCAACAGGGAATATTTCAGCATATAAACTAGAGTTTCTCCATGACATTTCCATGGCCAGGATGGACCTTCAGGAGGATATCCTGAGACCTTGCTTAACCCTGGCCCACCCAATATTTTGGTTACTGAATCTCAACCTGAAGCCTGATTCACACCTAAACATATGCCTTCAACTTATTCCTCCTGGGAAATCAGGGCACTGTTGGTGGTCGTGCTGCTGGCACTTCCTGGGACCCAATCCTGACCTTAGACATTGCATGCTTCTGAGGAGGCCAACCTCCTAGGTCTGAGAAAAGAACAGACTTGAGGCCAATGATGGGTCACCAAATATTCAGCAAGGAACCCTGGAGTTGACCATGAGATTTCTAGGGCCTGACCGGAGTTTCAGAAGGGGATGGGGGGCAAAAACCCCAGCCTGAAACACACATTCATCTGTCCCCTGCCCAAAAACCCTAAGGGTGCCCCACACCCTAACAGGCACCCTCAATTCAGCCCTGCAGGTAGATCACAGAACTGGTGTCAGTTCAGGCCTTTGCACCTACAGGGTCCTAACACTAACTCTAGCCTGGAATTTGTCTTCAGGGTGCCCACCTCATAGGTCTGAGGAAAGAACACATGTGGGGTTCATGACTGGTGCAGGATTAATCTGCAAGGAAACCAATAATCACCATGACAGTTCTAAGGCAGGGATGGAGCTGCACATGGGGACTTCAGAGGCCAAACTGATGCATGGCCCACACCAGTGGCTGGCTCTATAACTCCAAACCTAACCCTGACCTGCACCCTCACAAGTATCCCCTACTCAGCCCTCCAGGGAGGTGACTGGACTGCTGGCAGATCAGTCCTTAGCACATTCCAGGAACTAACCTTAATTCTAGCCAGGGCATTGTCCATAAATGGGCTCACCATTGTGGTTTGAGGAAATAACGGATTTGGGGCCAAAGACCAATGGAAAATATTTCAGAGTGGAAGCCAGAATTTTGCCTTGATATTTCCATGACCAGGATGGAGCTGAAGGAGGGGATTCTTAGCCTAAACCAAAACCTTGCCCATATAATCTTCTAACTCCGAAAAACATAAGCTTGGAACACACCATTGGGTGTCCACCGCACCCAAACAATATGCCTGTCCTGCCACCCTAACAGGCAACCTCAACTCAGATCTCCAGGGGAATCCACTGGACTGGTGTCGGTTTAGCTCCTAAAGCCTCCAGGGGCCTAACCTTAACCGTAGCCAAGGTTCTTCCCCTATGGGGGCCAAACTGCTAGATCTGAGAACAGAATGGATTTGGAGACAAAAACAGGTACAGGATTATTCAGCATGGAACTTTGAAAATCACCATGCCATTTCCAAAGCAGGGATGGAGGTGCACAAAGGGGATCCAAGCTTAACCTTAGCTGACATACTAGGCTGGCTGTTGAACCCCAAGACGAAGCCTGACCCACACTCAAATACATGACCTCGACTCAGCCTTCTGAGGAGACTACTGCTCCGGTGGGGGTTCTGCTCCTGGCGCTTCCTGGAATATAACCCTAACCCTAGACAGGGCCCTGAGCCTTAGGTGGCCCACAAATGAGGTATGAGAAAAGAATGGATGTGGGGACAAAGACCAATGGGGAATATTTCAGCATGGAAACCATAATTTCATCATGACATTTGCACAGTGGGGATGGAGCTGCAGGAGGGGATTCTAAGCCAAAACCTAACCCTCGACCAAACAATCTTATGACTGCTGAACCCAATCCTTAACCCTGAATGGCAACCTACCATGCACCCTCTACTAAGTCCACCAGGGAGATCACTGCATTGCTGGTGACTCTGCCCCTGACACTCCAGGAACCTAACCCTAACCCTAGCTCAGTCTTTTTCCAGAAGGGGGCCCACCTCCTATGACAGAGAAAAAAACAACTTTGGGACCCATGAGTGGTGCAGAGTTATTCAGGGAGGAACCGAGTTGGTCATGACATTTCCAGTTTCAGAATGGAGCTGCAGAAAGGGACCCAGTGCCAAAACCTAAACCTGGAACACACAATCAGCAGTCCCTTGCCCACAAACTCTAAAGGTGTCCTGCACCTGAACAGCCATCCTCAACTCAGCCCTGCAGGGGGATCACTTAAAAGGTGCCAGTTCAGGCCCTGGAACCTACAGAGACCTAACCCAACCCTAGCCCGGGTTCTGTCTTCAGGGTGCTCACCTCATAGGTCTGAGGAAAGAATGCATGTGGGACCCATGACTAGTTCAGGATTAATCCACAAGGAGCCTAGATAATCACCATGACATTTCCAAGGCAGGGATGGAGCTGCACAAGGGCGATCCTGAGGCCAAACCAAAGCCTGGACCACACCATTGTTTGGCCCTATAACCTCAAATCTAAACCTGACTCTCACCCTCAAAGGATCCCCACACTCAGCCCTCCATGGAGATGACTGAACTGCTGGCAGATCAGCCCTTGGCACCTCCCAGAACCTAACCCTAAACTTAGCCAGGGATCTAGCCCTAATGGTGCCCACCATTGAGGTCTGAGAAAAGAACAGATTGGGGCCAATGACTAGCATGGAATATTTCAGCATGGGGATCAGCATTTCACTACAATATTTCCAGGTCTGGGATTGAGCTACAGGAGGGAATTGCGAGATCTTACCTATCCCTGACCCACATAATCTTCTGGCTCCTGAAACCAAACCTTAACCCTGAAGCACACCTGACCTTATGCCCTCAATTCAGCCTACCAGGGAGATCACTGCAACATTGGTGATTCTGCCAATGGAACTTCCTGGGAGCTAACCCTAACCTTAGCCATGGCTCTGGTTTTAAGGGGGCCCAACTTCTAAGACTGAGATACAAACAGACTTGGGAAACCTGATCAATGCCAAATATTCAGCAAGGAGTTGAAGAGTTGACGATGATATTTCCAGGGGCTGAGTGGAGCTTCAGAAGTGGATTTGGGGCCAACACCTAATCATGGAACACACCATCGGGTGTCCACTGCACCCAAACCTTATTCCTGTCCCACACCCTGACAAGTGCATCAAACTCATATCTCCAGGGAGATAACTGGACTGGTGTCAGCTCAGTCTCCAAAACCTCTTGGGACCTAACCCTAACCCAAGCTAAGGTTTTTTTTCCCTATAGGGACCCAACTCCTAGGTCTGAGAACAGAACGGATTTGGAGCCCAGAACTGGTACAGGATTATTCAGCATGGAACTTGGAAAATTGTCATGCCATTTCCAAAGCAGGGATGGAGCTGCACAAGGGGGATTGTGAGGCCAGACCTAAGCTTGGCCCACTTCTTAGGCCAGCCCTTCAACCCAAGATGAGGCCTAATCTGTACCCAAACATGCGACCTCAACTCAGCCCTCCAGGGCCTACTGCTTGGCAGGGGATTCTGCCCCAGCACCTCCTGGGATCTAACCCTAACCCTAGATAGGGTCCCGGCCTTAAGGTGGCCCACAATTGAGGTATGGAAAAAGAATGGATATGGGGCCAAAGACCAATGGGGAATATTTCAACATGGAAGCCAGGATTTCACCATGACATTTCCATGGCTGGGATGAAGCAAGAAGAGCAGATTCTGAGCCTAAATATAACCCTTCCCCAAACAATTTTCCGACTCCTGACCCAGGAGTTGGTCATGACATTTCCGGGGTCAGAATGGAGCTCCAGAAGGGGACCTGGGGTAAAAACCTAAGTCTGCAACACACAATCGGCTGTCCCATGCCCACTAACCCTAAGGGTGTACCACACCTGAACAGCCACCCTCAACTTAACCTTGCAAGGTGATCACTGAACAAGTGTCAGTTCAGGCCCTGACACCTCCTGGGACCTAACCTTTGCCTAGACAGGGCTCTGGCCCTAAGGGGCCCACCATTGAGGCCTGAGTAAAGAACACATTTTGGGCAAATGAAGAACCTAGAATATTTTGGCGTGGAGGCAAGAATTTCACCAAGACATTTCCAGGGCTGGGATGGAAGTGCAGGAGGGGTTTGTGAGAACATACCCAACCCTCACCCAACCAATCTTCCAACTCCTGAACCCATACCCTAAGACTGAATCACAGCCTACTGTGCACCTCAACTCAGCCCACCAGGGAGATCTCTGCACTTCACTGCTGGTGACTCTGCCTTTGTTACCTCCAGGGACCTAACCCTAGCCCTAGCTCAGGCTCTTTATCAAAGGGAACCCAATTCCTAAGACAGTGAAAAGGACAACTTTAGGGTTCATGAGCAGCACAGAATTATTCAACAAGGAACCCAGGAGTTGTTCATGACATTTCTAGGGTCAGAATGGAGCTGCAAAGGAGACTCAGGGCCAAAACCTAAGCCTGGAACACATAATTGGCCATCCCCTGTCCACAAACCCTAAGAGTGTCCCGCACCCAAACAGGTGCCCTCAACTCAACCCTGCAAGGAGATCACTGAACTGGTGTCAATTCAGGCCCTGTTACCTACAGGCACCTAACCCTAACCCTAGCCCAGGCTTTGTCCTCAAGGGGTCCAGGCCCGCCTCGTAGGTGCGAGGAAAGAATGCATGTGGTGCCCATGTCTGATACAGGATTGATCTGCAAGGAAACCAGATAATCATGGTCACATTTCCAAGACATGGATGGAGCTGCACAATGGGGATCTTGAGGTCAAACACAAGCCTGGCCCACACCACTGGCTGTCCCTATAATCTCAAGCCCAAACCTGACCTTCACCCTCACAGGTATCCCACACTCAGCCCTCCAGGGAGACAAATGTGCTCCTGGGAGTTCAGCCCCTGGAACCTCCCTGGACCTGACCATAAACCTAGCCAGAGCTCTGGCCCTAGGAGGGCCCACCATTCAGGTTGGAGAAAAGAATGGATATGGGGCCAATGACCAATGTGGAATATTTCAGTTTGGAGATCAGCATTTCACCACATTTCCAGGGCTGGGGTGGATCTGCAGGACGACATCGTGAGAACTTACCTATCACTGGCACACACAATCTTCTGGTTCCTGAAATCAAACCTTAAGGCTAAAGTGCACCCGACCTTGCAACCTCAACGGAACCCTCCAGGGAGATCACTGCACCTTTGGTGATTATGTCCCTGGAACTTCCTGGGAGCTCACCTTAACCTTAGCCATGGCTCTGGTTTTAAGGGGGCCCACCTCCTAGGTTGGGAGACGAACAGACTTGGAACCCATTATGGGTGCTAAAATATTCAGCGAGGATTCGAGGGGTTGACTACAATATTTCCAGGACCTGAGTGGAGCTTTGAAGTATATTTGGGGCCAAAATCTAAGCCTGGAACACACCATCAAGTGTCCAGTGCATCCAAAAACTTATGACTTTCCCACACCCTAATTGGTGCCCTCACCTCAATTCTTCAGGGAGATCACTGGACTTGTACTGGTTCAGCCCCAGAAACCTCCCAGGACCTAATCCTAACCCTAGCCAAGCCTCTTTCCCTATGTGGGTGCTATTCCTAGGTCTGAGAACAGAATGGATTGGGAGCCCAAAACCAGTACAGGATTATTCAACACTGAGGTTGGAAAGTAGTCATGCTGATTCCAAAGCAAGGATGGAGTTGCACAAACGGGATACAGAGGCCAAACCTAAGCTTGGCCCATACCATAGATCAGCCCTTGAACTCAAACACTAAGCCTGACCCACACCCAAACCTGCACCCTCAATTCAGCCCTCTGGGGAGACCACTGCTCTGCTGGGTGCTCAGCACCTGTCGCTTCCTAGCACGAAATCTTAGTCCTAGGCAGAGCCTTGACCTTGAGGGGCATGCCATTGAGGTCTGAGAAAAGAAAGTATTTGGGGCCAAAGTCCAATAGGGTATATTTCAGTGTGGAAGCCAGAATTTCTCCATGACATTTCCACCACACCAGGATGGAGCTAAAGGAGGGAATTTTGAGCTTAAACTTAATACTTGCCCAAACAATCTTCTGACTCCTGAACACAATCCTTAAGCCTGAAATGCAGCCTTACATGTGCCCTCCATTCAGCCCACCAGGGAGATCACTGAACTTCCAGTGACTCTGCCCCTGACACCTTCAGGAATCTAACCCTAACCCTAGCTCAGGCTCTTTATCAATGAGAACCCACATCTAGGACAGACAAAAGAACAACTTCTACTTTAGTGAAACAAGATATTAGTTTCAACTAACATTGTGGACAGTTTCTCCACAATGATATTTCACACAGTTGATATATGGCACTTTCATTATACTTCCCTGCAGAGGTTTTCAAACACTTTGAAGTTAGTGGAGCAATATGTTGGTTAAAACATGTTTTCTCTCCTGTGGTCTTTCATAGAGTTGAATATAAAGCACTTTACTTATAATCACACACATAGGTTTTAAAATATCTCTAACTTAGTGAAATAAGAAGTTGAAAGAGCGTTTCTCCCCAGGATTTTTTCACAGAGTTGAGTACATGACAACTTTCTTATAGTTTCCCGCATAGATTTCCAGACCCTTCTCAGTGAAATAATATGTTAGTTGAAAGATGGTTTCTCCACAGAATTGTTTAATATAGTTGAGTATATGTCACTTTCCTTATACTACCAAGCATAAGTTTTCAAACATGTCTAATATAATGAAACAAGTTACCTGAAAGATATTTTCTTTACAGTGTTCATTCACAGAGTGGAGAACATGGCACTTTCCTTATAGTTCTGCACAAGGGTTTTCAAATACTTTGAGCTTAGTGAAACAAGATATTAGTTTAATGATAGTTTCTCCAATGTGTTCTTTAAAAGAGTTGGGTATAATGAACTTTCCTTATAGGGCTTTGTATAGTTTTTCAGACATTTCTAACTTAGTGAAACTAGATGTTCGTTAAAAGATGGGTTCTTTACACATTTGAGTATATGGCAGTTTCGTTATATTTCTAGGACTATCTATTTAAACACTTCTAACATACTGAGACAAGACATTAGTTGAAAGATGGTTTCTCCACTGTGGTCTTCCACAGAGTTGAGTATATGACACTTTCCTTATAATTGCACATGTAGGCTTTAAAACACATATAATTTAGTGAAACAAAAAGTTAGTTGGAACAGTCTTTCTCCCCAGTGTTGTTTCACAGAGATGAGTACATGGCACTTTTCTTATAGTTCCCCACATTAGTTTTCAGACCCTTCTCAGTGAAACAAGATGTTATTTGTAAGATGGTTTCTCCATAGAGTTGTTTAACATAGTTGAGTATATGGCACTTTCCTTAGCACCAAGCATAGGTTTTCGAACACGTCTAACATAATGAAACAAGAAGTTAGTTGAAAGAGGGTTTCTGCACAGTGTTCATTCACAGAGTTAAGCACATGGCACTTTCCCAATAGTTCCGCGCATAGGTTGTCAAATACTTTGAGCTTAGTGAAACAAGATGTTACTGGAATGATGGTTTCTCCAATGTTTTCTTTAAAATAGTTGAGTATAGGGGCGCCTGGGTGGCTCAGTTGGTTAAGCGTCCAACTTTGGCTCAGATCATGATCTCACAGCTTGTGGGTTCGAGTCCTGCATCAGGCTCTGTGCTGACGACTCAGAGCCTGGAGCCTGCTTCAGATTCTGTATCTCCCTCTCTCTCTGCCCTTCTGACACTCACACTCTGTCTCTCTCTGTCTCCAAAATAAATAAACATTAAAATTTAAAAATAAAATAAAATAGTTGAGTATAATGTGCTATCATTATAATGCCACATAGTTTTTCTGGTACTCCTAACTTCATGAAACTAGATGTTAGTTGAAATATGGTTTCTCCACTGGTTTCATTTGCGGAGTTGAGTTTATGGAACTTTCTTTATAGTTCCACACAGATATTTTCAAACACTTCTAAAAGAGTAATAAGTTAGTTGAAGAACGCTTTACCCCAGTGTGTTCGTTCAGAGTTGATTACATGGTACTTTCCTTATAGGTCCCTGCAAAGGTTTTCAAACATGTCTGGCTTCATGAAACAAGATGTTAAATGAAACATGGATTCTTACCTGATTTGCTTAAGCTAGTTGAGTATATGGCTCTTTCCTTATAATTCCACACATAGGTTTTCAAACACTTCTAATTTAAAGCAAGAAGTTTGTTCAAAGAGGATTTCTGCATAGTGTGTTTCAGAGTGCCGTATAGGGCACTTTCCTTGAATTTCACTGCACAAGTTTTCACATACTTCTTAATGAAACAAGATGTTAGTTGAAAGATGGTTTCTCTACAGAGTTTTTTTTAACAGAGCTGAATATATGGCACTTTCCCTATACTACCAAGCATAGGTTTTCAAACATGTCTAACATAATGAAACAAGAGTTAGTTGAAAGAGGGTTCCTGCACAGTGTCCATTCTCAGAGTTTAGTACATGGCACTTTCCTTATAGTTCTATGCATAGGTTTTCAAACACTTCTAGCTTAGTTAAGCAGGATGTTATTTGAAGATGGTTTCTCCACTGGGTTCATCACAGAGTTGAGTTTATGGTATTTTCCTTACAGTTCCAAGCAGAGGTTTTCAAACATTCCTAACAGGGTAATAAGAAGTTAGTTGAAGAACCCATTCCCCCGTGTGTTATTTCACAGAATTGATTACGTGGCACTTTCCTTATAGGTCCTCACAAAGGTTTTCAAACATGTCCAGCTTTGTGAAAGAAGATGTTAAAAGAAAGATTCTGCACAGATTTGCTTAACCTATTTGAGTATACAGCCCTTTTATTAGACTTCTACACGTAGATTTTCAAACACTTCTAACATAAAACCATAAGACATTCATTCAAAGAGTGTTTCTGCATAGTGTTTCACAGAGTGCAGTATAGGGCACTTTCCTTGTAATTCCCCTCAGAGGTTTGCAAACAATTCTCAGTGAAACAAGGTGTTAGTTGAAAGATGGTTTCTCCACTGTGGTCTTTCACAGAGTTGAGTATATGACACTTTCCTTTACTGCCCCACATACGTTTTCAAACACTTCTAACTGAATGAAATAAGAAGATAGTTCAAAGAGGGTTTCTGCACCATGTTATTTCATATGTATTGTTTCACGGAGTTGAGTACATGGCACTTTCCTTATAGGACACTGCGAAGTTTTTCAAACACTTCTAGCTTAGTGAAACAAGATATTAGATGAATGATGGATTTTCTACAGATTTGTTTAAACTAGTTGAGTATACAACACTTTCCTTATAGTTCCACACAGGTTTTCAAACACTTCTAACTTAATGAAAAAAGAATTTAGTTCAGAGAGGGTTTCTGCATAGTGTTGTTTCACAGAACTGGGATATGGCACTTTCCTTATAGTTTCCCACATAGGTTTTCAAACACTTCTGAGTGAAACAATAAATCAGTGTTGTTTCACATGGTTGAGTACATCGCACTTTCCTTATATTTCCCTGCATAGTTTTTCTAACACTTTGAACTTTGGTTAATAAGATGTTAGTTGAGGGGCGCCTGGGTGGCTCAGTCGGTTGAGCGTCCGATGTCGGCTCAGGTCATGAACACGCGGTTCGTGAGTTCGAGCCCCATATTGGGCTCTGTGCTGACAGCTCAGAGCCTGGACCTGCTTCAGATTCTGTGTCCCCCTCTCTCTCCGCCCCACGCCTGCTTGTTCTCTGTCTTTCAAACATGAATAAACATAAAAATTTTGAAAAAAAATAAGATTTTAGTTGAAATACAGTTTCTCCAGTGTTGTTACACAGAGTTGAGAATATGACATTTTCCTATACTCTATGCATAAGTTATCAAATATCTAACTTAGTGAAACAAGAAGTTAGTTGAAAGATAGTTTCTCCTCAGTATTGTTTCACAGACTTCAGTACATGGCACTTTTGTTTTACTTTTAGCCCTAGATTTTCAAACACTTTTAGTGAAACAAGATATTGATTGAAGGACGATTTGTCCACAGTGTTGTTTCACAGAGCTGAGTATATAGTTGTCTTCTTATAGTTCCCCCAAATAAATTTTCAAACACTCTCTCTTAGTGAAAAAAAATATGTTAGTTGAAGATGGTTTCTCCTCAGTGTTGTTTCACACACATATCCAACACTTTCCTTATACTTCTTTACATACATTTTCCAACATTTCAATCTTAAGGAAATTAAAAAGTTAGTTATAAGATGGTATCTCCACCGTGTTATTTCACAGAGTTTAGTACAAGGCCCTTTCATTATATTTCTAGACCTAAGTTATGAAACAACTCTAACTTAGTGAATCAAATGTTACTTGAAATATTGTTTCTCCACCATGTTTTTTCGCAGAGTTGAGTATAGGTCACTTTCATTGTACTTCCCTGCATAAGTTTTCAAACACTTCTAACTTAGTGAATCAAGATACTAGTTAAAATATGATTTATCCAAAGTTTTCTTTCACAGAGTAGAGTATACAGTACTTATATTTCCCCACATAAGTTTGCAAACACTTTTAAATTAGTGAATCAAATTTTAGTTCAAAGATGGTTTCTCCACAGTGTTGCTTCATAGACTTGAGTAATTGTCACCTTCCTTATACTTCCCTCATATGTTTTCAAACACTTCTAACTCAGTGAGAGAAGTTAGTTGAAAGACTTTTTCTCCACAGTGTTGTTCCAATAGTTGAGTATATGATACTTATCTTTGAGATAACTCAGTAAAAATCATTTTTCAACTATCATCTTGTTTCACTATGTCAGAATTTTTTGAAAACCTAGGCCTAGAATTATAACAAAAGTGTCATATACTCAACTCTGTGAAAAAACACTTTGAGAGACCATCTTTCAACTAACATCTTGTTTGACTATGTTTGAACTGTTTGAAATCATAGGACTAGAATAACAAAAGTGCCATATACTGAGCTATGTGAAACCACCCTGTGGAAAACTGTTTTCCAGGAACAACTTTTTTCATTAAGTTAGAAGTGTTTGAGATCATTTGAGAGAACTATATGTACAGTGCATTATACCTAACTCTGGAACAAAACTGCAGAGAAACCATCGTCAACTAACATCTTGTTTCCCTAATTTAGAAGTGTTTGAAAACTTATGAGGTGAAATATAAGGAAAGTGCCATATACTCAACATTGTCAAACAATACTTTGAAGAAACCATTGTTCAACTAACATCTTGTTACAGTAAGTTTGCAGTATTTTATTTATTTTTTTTTTAATTTAATATTTATTTATTTTTGAGAGAGAGAAACCAAGACAGAATGTGAGCAGGGAAGGAGCAGAGAGCCTTTGAAAATAAATGCATGGAACTATAATGAAAGTGCCATAGACTCAACTCTGTGAAACAACACTGTGGAGAAACCATTTTTCAACAAACATATTGTTTCACTAAGTTAGAAATGTTTAAAAATCTGTGGAGGAAACTATAAGGAAAGTACATTATACTAAACTCTGTGAAACAACACTGTAGAGAAACAATCTTTCAAGTAGTATTTTGTTTCACTATGTTAGAAAACCTTTGCAGGAAAGTATAAGGAAAGTGCCATATACTCAACTCTTAAAAACAACACCATTTAGAAACCCTCTTTCAACTAACATCTTGGTTCACCACATTAGAAGTGATTTTAAGCCTGCGTGGAGAACTATAAAGTTCCTTAAAATCAGCTCTGTGAAGTAACACTGTTGTGAGACTATTTCAACTAACATCTTGTTTTACTATGTTAGAAGTGTTTGGAAACCTAGGCCTAGAAGTAAAACAAAAGTGCCATATACTCAATTCTGTGAAACAACACTGTCGACAGATCATTTTTCTTTTTTTTTTAATTTTTATTTATTTTTGAGACAGAGACAGAGCATGAACGGGGGAGGGTCAGAGAGAGAGGGAGACACAGAATCTGAAGCAGGCTCCAGGCTCTGAGCTGTCAGCACAGAGCCCGACGTGGGGCTTGAACCCACGGACTGTGAGATCATGACCTGAGCTGAAGTCAGACGCTTAACTGACTGAGCCACCCAGGTGCCCCGACAGACCATTTTTCAACTAACAGCTTATTTCAGTAAGAAGTCTTTGAAAACCTAAGTTGGAAACTATAAGGAAAGTGCCATATATTCAACTCTGTGAAACAACACTGTTGAGAGACAATATTTCAACTAACCTCTTGTTTCACTAAGTAATGTTTAGAACTTAGGCCTAGTAATATAAGTGCCATAGAGTCAACTCTGTGAAACAACACTGTGGAGAGATAATCTTTCAACTAACATCTTGTTTCACTAATTTAGAAGTGTTTGAAATCCTGTGAGGGGAACTATAAGGAAAGTACCATATACTCAACTCTGTGATAAAACACTGTGAAGAAACATTGTTTCAACTAACACACCAAACTAACATCTTGTTTCACATATACCACACAATAACAAACATAGCCAACCACCCACTCAAATCTATACATGCAACACACACCACACACATACCACTTACATGCCACAAGCACCACAAATAAATCTCAACAGTGCCTTTGTAACACATAAACCCCGAAGATATAACACACGTGCAAAACATACCACAACATACATGCCACACACACTTCACATATCAAACATACATCACATATACACCACACATATATTACACTCTCCTTCATACACACCATGCATACAGCACACACACAGGCATACCATACATATACCAGAAATATACCAATGTGTACTACACACATACTCCACAAATACCACACACATACTCCACAAATACCACACACTAACTAATCATAACACATACACACCAGAAATATAGCACACATGGCACATATACAACACACATATCACATCTATGCCAAACATTCATGAGATATATAACACACAAACACCACATATACAAACCAAATGCACACCACGCAGATATTATACACACTTCACACCAGCAAATATTTATAACAAACATCAATACCATACATAACCACATATAATTCATAGGACACATGCAAACACACACACCACACACACATGACATATACCACACACAACCACACATACATCTCTCACACTCACACCACACATACGACACACACACCAAAGACATATATCACACATCACACACACACACATCCCACATTCCACAAATATACCATCAACACACACAAAACAGATTCTCCCAGCCTCCTCACATATAACACTTGCACAAACACCACAAATAAAACCAAAGGAAAATGACACACACACCACACATATGCCACACACAAAAAAACACACACAATGCAAACAACTGATAGAGCACACACATTATTCACATACACCACACATAGTCCACACATCAAAAATACACCATACATACCACACATTACATATACACAACACATACACCACACTTGATGCATATGCCATACTCACATGCATCAAATGCACATCACACACACACAAATACACACGCACACCACATATACCACATATACACATCAAACATGAGAAAAACAATATGGCCACATATACTACAAGCACATTCAGATACATGACACATATACCACACGTATAAAAAACAGATGCCATACACAGAAACTCCACACATACTTCATACACACTGCACATATACCACAACTCATACCACACATACACCCACATATCACAGACATAACACACATATACAACACACACAGAAAACCCAAATTAACTGAACACATGCTACACTTATACCACACAAATACACACAAAGTACACACCGTGCACACCACAAGACACTTTACAACCCATACATACACCACTTACACTCCATCCCACCACCCTTATGCTACATACCACCACAAAAACATATTGCCCACATCACAATAAAACACACAAATATCACACATATGCCACACACTGTACATAAACTACACAAAAACCACATATACACAACACCCACATCACTCATACTTCACATAAAACACACATACACAGCATGTCATGTCGCTTATACTAAGCACACAAAGTACATGCACAATAAACACCAAAAACACAAAAATTACACACACAATACATACACCACACCACACGCACCCCACAAATATACCATATGCACACCACACACACCACAAACACTCCATCTATATCACACACACACACACACACACATCACACATGCACTGCCCAAACCATACATAGGGCACACAGATACACACATACACCACACCCACACCCAACATATAACTCATGAACATCAACTTTTTATCATAATCACACACACAACACATAGATAGCACACACACCTCACATATGAAACATATATCACATACACCATGAATATATTACAGTCATTTTCACTCATAACCACCACACATACAGCACACATACAGGCATACCATACATATACCAAAAACACACCAATTTTTACCACACACATAATCCACAATATACCACACACTCACCAATCATAACACATACACACCAGAAATATAGCACACATAGCACATATACAACATACATATCACATCTCTGCCATCCATGAGATATATAACACACAAACACCAAATATACAAACCAAATCACACTGCACATATATTATACACACTTCACACCAGCAAATATTTATAACAAACATCAACACCACACATAAGCACACACAATACATAGGACACATGCAAACACACACACCACACATATACCCCACATATAAATAACACATACATCATACAAACACTACACACAACGTGTGCCAACACATACCACATAAATACACACTACACATGGAGAACAAACACACCAAACATACTATAATCACAACCCATATACCATACAGCACACATGAACACACACAAACCTCCTATATACTACTGACACACCACACACACTCCACACACACCACACAAAAAAAGCATATCCACACACACCACATATATACCACACATATCATACATACAAAACACACAAAAAACACTTATATCACAACCACTTCAAACAGATACCATACATACCACACACATACCAAATACACACACACACACACACAAACACACACACACCACACATACACCATACAAGAGATATCACACAGACACACCACACATATGTCACACGATAACCACACATACTGAACACTCACTCCACATGTACAATGCACACAATACACTTACCACATTCACAGCACACCCTGCACATGCTGTACATATAGCTTGACACACCACACACATCACATATATACCACACCTCTATTTCACACATACACATTCCACACACACAACACAAAATGAACCCATACACCTTGCATATACCACACACACCACAGTCTGCCTTTACACAATACACACCACAAATATATCAAACACATATGCTGCTTGTATACCACACCGCACCACACAAATATCACACACACAGCACATATTTTACCCTCACCACATGTACAGCACATGTATGCTACACTCACACACACTTCACACACCTCAAATGCAACATGCTTACACTACTCATGGGTACCACAAACACACCACACAGTCACCATACAGTAACTGCGTACTTACCACTTTCACACACACACACCACAATAACCACATATTTACATAGGTCCACACAGAAACTTCACAGTTCACACATACACAAATAACACAGACACACCACACACATACAACAAACACACCAACACTATTCCACACACACACTCCACAGATACCACACACTCAAAACACATACAACACATACACACACCACACATATACCACACACACACCCCATACAGCACATATACATCCCACATATACCACACACAAACACTCATTCCAAACACAGATACACACACCACATTCACATCAGACACACACCACACATACTCACACCCACACACCAAACATACACCATACTCTAAAACATATACTGTGGACACATACCCACACCACACAGAAAGCACACACATGATACATAAACCACACACAACTGCATGTACCACACCTCCATGTGAAAAATATACCACACACACACATCTATCACTTGCAATTCAACAGAGAACACATACAGCACTGCCACACCACCCATATACCACACAAACCATCCATATGCCATTCAGAGACCACACCTGTAATATGCACACACAAAACTCATACATGACACAGGCACTGCACAACCTTCACACATAAAGTAACAATACACACAACACAACCCACTCTTGACAAATACACCATGCAAAACACTTACACACACATCAGAAGCACAACATATACCACATACACACCACAAAGACTGTATGTACTCACCACACACACACACACACACACAACACAAACAAGGCATTCCAGAAACAATACCATAAAATATAAATCACATACATACCAAGGAGACAACCACCATTATCATGTGTATGCCACACTCAATGTACACACACACTACACACTAAATGCACACCACATATATAACATACACACAATGATATATACTACACATTCCACACACAGACCACATGTTTACCACACAAACTACAAATACACCACAGACAATATATATAAATATATATATATACACACACACTAACACAAAGACTGCCACAAAACACAGCCCCCACACAGGCACCACAGACACATGACATGTATTCCACACACATACATACACAACACAAACATCACTCACACAACACATATACACAACACTCACACAGATGATACATGCACCAAACACAACATAGCTACACTATTCATACATAACACATGTATCACACACATGCCTTGCACACATACAGAACTATAATAATGCACACAACACATATATGCCACACAACCTGAACCCACATACTAAGTAACAGTGCACTTATAGCACACACATAGTCCACACACACTGCACACACACCACATAAAGACAACACACCCATGTGAACCACATGCAACACACACTTCACATATATCACACACACAACACACAAACAACACATGTTGTGGCTTGTGTGTACCATGCACACACAAGTCAAGCAAAGCATACACTGCACACATAACATATACAACACACTTCCACCACACACACCACACGTACATTAAACATATTAGACACATACTTCAGTAACACACACCACATACACAAAATACATACAACACTTACACCACATGAACCACAATTTCAACACATACACATTACACATATACCACATACACATACCTCACATGCACCAATCCTTACCATAAATATACCACACACACCACAATTGCATATACACACACCACACATAAACCACACACAACATACCAACCACACTCACAACACACCGAACACACATACCACACAAACTTCCCCACGTATGTGCCACACACAAACCACACAAAAACACAAAAATACCACACATACACCACATGGACACCACACATACACCATGCATACAATATATATTCAACACCCAGTGCTCATCCCAACAAGTGCCCTCCTCAATGCCCATCACCTACTTTCCCCTCTCCCCCACCCCCTATCAACCCTCAGTTTGTTCTCTGTATTTAAGAGTCTCTTATGGTTTGCCTCCCTCCATCTCTGTAACAAGTTTTCCCCATCCCTTCCCCCATGGTCTTTTGTTAAGTTTCTCAAGATCCACATATGAGTGAAAACACATATCTGTCCTTCTCTGACTGACTTATTTCACTCAGCATAATACCTTCCAGTTCTATCCATGTTGCTGAAAATGGCGTGATTTAATTCTTTCTCATTATCAAGTAGCATTCCATTGTATATATAAACCACATCATCTTTATCCATTCATCCATTGATGGACATTTAGGCTCTTTCCATGATTTGGCTATTGTTGGTGTACTTAAACTTGTTTGTATAAATGTTATGGAAGGGATTTCTATTTAACTGCTTAACTACACTGTGCTTAATATGTCTTTCATTTGGCTTTCAACATGCATCCAGATGAATATTTTGTTTAAAATATATTTATTTTCGGGGAACCTGGGTGACTCATTTAGGTAAGCAACTGACTTCGGCTCAGGCCATGATCTCAAGGTCCATGAGTTTGAGCACCGTGTCAGGCTCTGTGCTGACAGCTTAGAGGCTGGAGCCTGCTTCAGATTCTGTCTCCCATGCTCTCTGCCCCTCCCCAGCTCATACTCCATCTCTCTCTCTCTCTCTCACTCTCAAAAATAAGTAAACATTAAAGAAATTTAAAAAAATCTCTTTATTATCAAAAGGGTATGGCCATGCACTTAATTGCCACAAACACCATTGTGGCTAAGGCATCTTTGGGTTAGCTTCTTAGACTCATCCAAATAAGAAGTGTGCTTAAATACCTGTAAATAATCACTAGGGAATGTGCAGGGGCTTAACTACTCGAAATACCCATGTGCTCAGAAAATCTCCAAATATTTTAAAAATACATGGAGTAACAAGTGTTCTTAAATTTCTCTATATAAACATTTATACTTGATGGCTTAAAATAACCTGTTTGAGGGGTGCCTGGGTGGCTCAGTTGGTTGAGCGTCCCACTTTGACTCAGGTCATGATCTCATGGCTTGTGAGTTCAAGCCCCCACATCAGGCTCTGTGCTGAGAGCTCAGAGCCTGGAGCCTGCTTAAGAATCTGTGTCCCTCTTTCACTCTGTTCCTTCCTCGCTCATGCTCTGTCTCCCTTCCTCTCTCAAGAATAAATAAAAAAAAAACATTTAAAAATTAAAAGAAACTGGGGCGCCTGGGTGGCTCAGTAGGTTAAGCGTCCGACTTCAGCTCAGGTCATGATCTCATGGTTCGTGGGTTCGAGCCCCGCATCGGGCTCTGTGCTGACAGCTCAGAACCTGGAGCCTGCTTCGGATTTTGTGTCTCCCTCTCTCTCTGACCCTCCCCCATTCATGCTCTGTCTCTCTCTGTCTCAAAAAAAAAAACGTTAAGGGGCGCCTGGGTGGCGCAGTCGGTTAGGCGTCCGACTTCAGCCAGGTCACGATCTCGCCGTCCGTGAGTTCGAGCCCCGCGTCGGGCTCTGGGCTGATGGCTCAGAGCCTGGAGCCTGTTTCCGATTCTGTGTCTCCCTCTCTCTCTGCCCCTCCCCCATTCATGCTCTGTCTCTCTCTGTTCCAAAAATAAATAAATGTTGAAAAAAAAAAATTAAAAAAAAAAAAAACGTTAAAAATTAAAAAAAAATTAAAATAAACTACCCTATTTGAAGACTGATTAATGACTTTCAATATATGCAAATAAGCTCGTTGAAACACTCTATATGAGGAATAGAAAATGGCCAAATGCGTAACTACTTAAAAGTACAGTGTTCTTCAAAGGGCTTTCATGTAGAATATCATGTACATGTAATAGGACCATTTGTTTTAATACTCCATATTTTTGAAAGCATGGCCATGGCCATGGGTAAGGGTAAGGCTGTATTTCAAGTGGCTTATGCTAATACACCTCTTACACAGAAAAGTGCTTATAGTAAAGCACTAAAGAATGGACATAGCCTTAACTCCCTGAATTAAGAAGTGTGCTAAAATTCAGTTAGCATTTTAGGTAAATGTAGGAAGAAGTGCTCCTAACCCATGTGTACAGGTGAAGGAAGGGCGTACTGCTTGATTGTCTAAAACTACTCATTGATGAAAGTGTCTTAAATGTAGCTTTTCACATACATCTCATTGGAAAATTTGTTGAAACAGTATATATTAGCAATAGGAATGGTCATGTGCTTCACTGCCTAAAACTAACTGTGCTTCAAATGGCTTTCATTTCCCTTTTTAAAGTTTTCTTCATTAGTTTATTATTACTTTAAGTCCATTTTGTTAAAATACAGTTTTATATTAGTTTCAAGTGTCTTATAGAGTCAACATTTCCATATACACCAACCTGTGCTAATCATGACAATTGCACTACTTAATCCCTAACAACAATTTAACCCATCCCCTATCCCTTCCCCCTCTGGTAACTATTAGTTTGTTCTCTATAATTTAGAGCCTATTTCTGGATTTGTCTCTCTATTTCTTTCTCCTTTGCATGATATTTACATTTGTTTCACTTAGGTCTCAGGCTTTGATCTGGTCCTGTTCTTTCATTTGGGATAAATTTCTCTGTCTTCTCACTTTCTCTAAGTCCCCGTGCCTGTTTCTCTGTAAAAATATGTTAGCAATATAGTAAGACCATATGTTTAACAGCCTTGAAACAACACTCTGCCTGAACAATCTTTCAGTTAGCTTGTTAGATTTTTCAAGTAAGTTTTGTGATTAAATAATTCTCTATAAGAAGTGGGAAATGCCTATGTGCTTAACTGCCTGAAAAAGCTGTGTGTTCGAGTATTTCATTACATTTTAAGTTCATGTGGTAGCAAACCTTCCCAAAATCTTCAAATAAATAGAATGGAAGGCCTTTATGCTTAACTCCCTTAAAATAAACTGTTTAAAGTGTCTTGAATGACCACTTAGACATTGGAACAAGAAGTATTTCCTGGTCCTTCTGTGTAAGCTCTAGAGAATGGCCATGATTATAAGAGCCTAACAGTGCACTGTGGTTAAAACATATGTTAGTGTTTCAGATAAATGTGGTAAAAAGTGTTCTTAAACTCTCTCTGTAAACTCTAGGGAGGGGCCTTGGGCTTAAGTGTCTGAAACTACATTGTGCTTATAGCATCACTCATGTAGCCATCACATATCAATCATAGGAACTTTTGTTGAAACACTCTCTATTTGCAGTAAAAAATGACCATGCTCTTAACTGCCTAAAACTATCTGGTGCTTTAGGTGTTCTTCATGTAGTCTTTTACATAAGTCTCATAGGAGCTTTCATTGAAACACTATATTATTGAAGGGAATGGCCATGTGCTTCTCTGCCTAACTATGCTGTGCTAAGACTTTTTTAAAAGGATTTTTGGATATGCACAGTCATAACTATTCTGACTGTAGTATAGAAGCACTGGAAATTCCATTGCTCTTAAGTATCTAAAGCTACATGGGTTAATGCATCTTTCATGTAACTACTAATGGCCATCTAAGATAAACTTTTGTTTATACCCTATTTAGCCTTAAATGCTCTTGTGTTTAAATGAAGACAAAAGACTGTACCTAAAGAATTTTTGAGTTAGTTTCTTGGATTTATACAGTAAGAAGTGTGGTTAACTCCTGGTAAGCACTAGGGAATGCCCATGTGTTTGTTTAACTACCTGAAATACCTGTGTTCTCGATGATGTTTCCAAATGACTCCTAAATACAAATGTTCTTGAACTACTTTAGTGCAGCAATAAAGAAGTGGCTTCCATTTAACTGGCTACAATACAGTGTACCTCAAACATTCTTTATTAGCCTTCACATTTATCTCATAGGAAACTTTGTTGATACACTATATATTAGAAATAGAAAATGGCCATGTACTTAAGTGCCTAAAACTATACTGTTTGTCATGCCACTTGCATGGACCTCTTGCTATTTAATAAAAAGTGCTTCTTAAATGTAATCCATAAACATTATAGAAATGTCTTGTCTTTTTTTAAAGTTTTACTTGTTTAGTTTGAGAGAGAGAGAGAGAGAGAGAACAATGGGGTAGGGGCAGAAAGAAAGACAGAATCCCAAGCAAGCTCCACACTATCAGCACAGAGCCTGATACCATCAGCATAGAGCCCAAAGTGGGGGTCAAACGCACAAAGTGTGAGATCATGATCTGAACTGAGATCAAGAGTCAGATGCTCAACTGATTGCACCACCTAGGTGCCCGAGAAATGCCTTGTCTTAAATGCTTTGAACTATACTGTGCTTAAAGCAGGTGTCAATGAGCATTTTAGATGAATGTAGTAAAAAGTATTCTTAACCCCTATGTATAAACCCAAGAAAGAGCTTTGTACTTAACTGCCTGAAGCTACACTGCTCGTTAAGCATCTTTCATGCAATTCCTGAGACAGCCAGCTTATTAGAGAGTCCCTTCATTCTCAACAGTCTCCAATTCTCATCTCTCATAAAGAACGCTGTTCTTCCATGTATCCATTTTAATCACATTGCTCAATTTTCAAACAAGTTTATCCCTAGGGTCCATTCAGAATTGGGCTCTCCCAGGAAAATATTCTGCTTGGAAGTGGGGAGTCTGGTGAAGTCCTTGTCACTGTGGGGTAGGTGTACAGGACTAAAATAATTCTGTTTCAGAACAATATGGACATCCAGAGGGCTAGGGAATGTGAAGGTTCCATGTGGAAAATGTTTATGTGTATGATGAGCCAGAGGTTTTGGAAGGGAGCTGGCCTCTTTTCTGGGATGAGTGGAAATGAAGTTAGACATATTTCCAGATTGATTCAATTCCCTTTCGAAATGTAGAACATTGGCCCTCTTTGGGGCCAATCCCTTCCCATCACGTTTTTTTTTTCTTTTTTTTAAATGTTTTTAATGTTTGTTTGTTTATTTATTTTTTATTTTTTTTAAAAATTACATCCAAATTAGTTAGCATATAGTGCAACAATGATTTCAGGAGTAGATTCCTTAATGCCACTTACCCATTCAGCCCATCCCCCTTCCCATAACCTCTCCAGGAACCCTCTGTTTGTTCTCCGTTTTTAAGAGTCTTTTATGTTTTGTCCCCTTCCCTGTTTTTATATTATTTTTGCTTCCCTTCCCTTATGTTCATCTGTTTTGTTTCTTAAAGTCCTCATATGAGTGAAGTCATATGATTTTTGTCTTTCTTTGACTAATTTCACTTAGCCTAATACCCTCCAGTTCCATCCACGTAGTTGCAAATGGCGAGATTTCATTCTTTTTGATTGCTGAGTAATACTCCATTATATATATATACCACATTTTCAAATCAAAACCACCATGAGATACCACCTTACACCTGTCAGAATGGCTAACATTAACAACTCAGGCAACAACAGATGTTGACGAGGATGCAGAGAAAGAGGATCTCTTTTGCATTGTTGGTGGCAATGCAAGCTGGTGCAGCCACTCTGGAAAACAGTATGGAGGTTTCTCAAAAAACTAAAAATAGAACTACCCTATGACCCAGCAATGTTTATTTATTTTTGATAGACACACAGAATGTGAACAGGGGAGGAGCAGAGAGAGAGGGAGACACAGAATCTGAAGCAGGCTCCAGACTCTGAGGTGTCAGCACAGAGCCTAATGAATAGCTCAAAATAATAAACTCTGAGATCATAAACTGAGCCAAAGTCAGACGATTAACAGAATGAGAAACCCACGTACCTCAGCATCACTGTTCTTTTCTAACTAGGCCTTTGTTCACCTTTAGGAACTATGGAAAACTCAGGTACTCATCCAGCACCCAGGAAGAGGCAGAGAGTTCCCACTTTGGTCCTGTGTTCAGTTCCCACTTTGGTCCTGTGTTCCCACTTTGGTCCTGTGTTTGGTCCTGTGTTCAGTGAGAGCTACCAGTGTCATATATCCAAAGAGAAGATGGCCTGTTAGTCCCTGAGAACTTGGTGCTTTGACCAGTTGTGCTATAGAAGGTGAAGGAGAGTCAGTTTGCCTCATTCTCCTGACTGATTTGGATACCCTCATTTTGATTAGCAGACAGTTCACACATAAGCAGTATGGTCCAGGAGCTGGTGAGTGCAAGAAGAACCCTTTCCAAGGAGACAATACCAGGTTTTGGTTCCAGACACCTGAGCAACATCCAAGCATGCCCTATAACTACAGCTCAACCACTGCTGTTTCTATCTATGGGAAAATTGGGAAGGCAGACAAATCCAGGGATTTCAGGCTCTTGCTGTGGGAGGAATGCAAGCCTCTTGCTGAAAGGGCTCCCAGGTGTAGCCCGTAAAGGGCTCCCTTTGACTAAACTCACAGGCTTTTCTTATTCCTGAGACAACCATACTGCAAGGAGATTGTCCTGGGTACTTCATTCTCAACATTCTCCCATAAACATCTCTAGTGAAGAACTCTGTCCATCCATGGCTTCCATTTAGACACTTGATTTTTTTGGGAAATGTTCTGCATGGAATCCATTCAAAGTCAGTGTCTCCGAGTGATTTTTTCTGCTTTCAGTTGGGAGTCTGGTGGTATCCTTGAGACTGTGGTATAGGTTTTGTTTGCATTGGGACATTCTCAATTTGGTTTCAGAGCTATGTGGACATACAGAGGCCTAGGGCAGTTGAAGTTGCCCAAAGAAGAATGTATGTAGGCTAGGTCAGAGATTTGGGGAGGGAGCCAGCATCCTTCATGGGGTAAGAAGAAGTGAAGATATATATCTCCTTCCTGAATTTAGCCCATGCCAATAGAAATGCAAAACCTTGGCCTTTCATGTACTCCTTCTACTACTGTGGTTGTTTTCCTATGTCACCATTCACATTCCAAGATCATCGGGCTGTCATTTACACAGCCAGGCTCTGAGAATCAGGTTCGACTTACCAGTTATTGAGCCACTTGGGAGCTCTCAGTTTTTGGTATCCCAAAGGAAAGCCTACCATCCAGGTCCTTAGCTACCATAATCTTAGTGAAGGGAAGCCAGTTTGACTCTTCCTGGAGATGATTTTGAAGGTTCCACCCTGAAGATCTGAAGGTTTTTGTATGCAAAGTAGGCTCTAGGAACTTTTATGAACACTGCTAGTCTGTTGAGTGAAGACCACACTACAGCTGCATACCAAACATGTGACCATCAGCCAGGAACACATAACTGCTACTGCTACATCTCTTCTGCACCTATCTACTGATGGGATGGCAGAAAAGACATCCAATGCCAGGCTTTCTCTATCTATTTGAGGGAATAATGAAGACTTCATAATGTTAGTGTTTCAGGTAAAGCCTAGAGAGAGGTCCCTTTACGAAAACCCATAGGTGTTTCTAATTCCTGAGACAGTCAACTTGCTAAGATATTGTGTTAGTCACTTAATTCACAACAATCTCCCATTCCCATCCCTAATAATGAACTCTAGCCCACTATCATTTTGAACCCCTTTTCTCTATATTCAAAGGAGTTTCTCCCTGGGGTTCATTCCAAGTGAGTCTCTCAAAGTAATATCCTTTATTTCTAAGTGGAGAGTCTGGTGAAGTCCTTGTGACTGTGGAAAAGGTTTTGTAAAAGGACCACCCCAAAATTTGGTTTCAGAAGTATATGGATCTCCAGAGGCCTGGATACATTGTAAGATGCCCAGTGAGGAATGTTTGTATGTATGCTGGTCCAGAGGTTTCTGGAGAGAGCTTGGCCTCCTTTATGGGCTGAGAGAAAATGAAGTGAGACAGCTCCTATCCAGATTGATCCTATTCCCGTTTGAATGTCGAGCTTTCATTCTCCTCCCAAACCTTCATTCCCATGGCTGTGTTTGTAAATAAATATTTGTCACAAATAGGAGCCGTAGAACTTTCATGCATATAGCTGACACCTTGGGGTAGGCCACATAGTCCCACTCTGGTCCTGTGCTCAGTGAAGGCTATCAGTGTCTGCTATACCAAAGGAATGATAGTCTTTAGTCTCTATGTGGTGCTTGGCCTGCTCTAGTATAGAAGGAGAAGGGGAGCCAGCTTGCTTCACTCACCTGGTTGATTGAGTTGCCTTCATTCAGAATAGCAGAACGTTTGCACATGAGCAGTGCCCTGTTTGGCACCGAAAGAGCCCTTCCCAAGAATAAGGAATGAAGTCCTTGTTTCAGACCCCTCATCAAGATCTAGAAGAACCCAATAGCTACAGCTGAAACACTGTTGCCTCCGACAACTGATGGAAATAGTGGGAGGGACAGACAAAGCCAGAAATTTCTGGTTCCTGATGAAATAATGCAGGCTTCTTGCCAACAAGTCTCCCAGGTGTGGCCCTGTGGAGGGCTCCCTTTGCCTAAGCTCTCAGGCATTTATCATCCCAGATACAACCAGGTTGATAGGAGACTGTGCTGGGTATTTTATTATTCTCAAAATTCTCCAAATCTCATGTGTGATGAACTCTGGCTGTCTGTGTCTCCATTTCCACCACTTAGCCCATGTATTTTTGAAGAATGGTTACTCATGGAATCTATTCATTAGCCAATGTCTTAGAATAATATCCTTTTGTTTCAGCTGGGGTGTCTAGTGGTGTCCTTATGATGGTGATATAGGTATTGTATTTGGCCCTGCTCAATATGGTTTCAGAATTATGTGGATACCCAAAACTAGGGTATATTAAGGTGCCCAGGTGGCATGCTTGTTGGTTGGCTAAGCCAGAGGTTAGGGGAGAATTCTGGCTCATGCTTGGGATAAGAGAAAGGGAAGATAGATATTTCCTTCCTTCATTTGACCCATGCCCATTTGAATGCAGAAATCATTCATATCCCATTGCTGTTTTCTGTGTCTCAGTTCATATTCCAAGACCATGGAGTTATCCTTTCCACAACCAAGGTCCAAGGATTGGAGAGTTTCCAGGCTGTTCCTGAGTCAATACAGGGCTCTCAGAGTCTGATATCCCAGAGGATAGCTAGTCCTCCTTTCCCTGAGCCCTCGGTGCTTAACAGACTACAGTAATCGTGGGAATGGATACTCACATGGACTCCCACTACTAATTGATGGAGATACCCACTTTGCAAAGACCAGTCTGTGCATGTGAAGTATGCTCCATGAAATGAACAGCATACATAAAGCTTTTTTTTTTTTTATTAAATTGTGCACCAAAGACTCATCTCCGCCTGCTGATAATCACATGGAAGCATGTTTTTCATTTCTCAGAGTCACTGCTGCTCCACTTTACCGATATGATGGGCGGAATCACGCAAAAGTCAATGTTTCCCTCTATTTATTAAGGAAGAATGTTGGTCTCTTGCTTACAGGTCTTCAAGGGGCATTCTCTGGAGTACTTCTGTAGCCAAAGCCCTCAAAAGGCTTTTCTGCTTTTTTTTTTCAATATATGAAATTTATTGTCAAATTGGTTTCCATACAACACCCAGTGCTCATCCCAAAAGGTGCCCTCCTCAATACCCATCACCCACCCTCCCCTCCCTCCCACCCCCCATCAACCCTCAGTTTGTTCTCAGTTTTTAAGAGTCTCTTATGCTTTGGCTCTCTCCCACTCTAACCTCTTTTTTTGTTTTTTTGTTTTTTTTCCTTCCCCTCCTCCGTGGGTTTCTGTTAAGTTTCTCAGGATCCACATAAGAGTGAAAACATATGGTATCTTTCTTTCTCTGTATGGCTTATTTCACTTAGCATCACACTCTCCAGTTCCATCCACGTTGCTACAAAGGGCCATATTTCGTTCCTTCTCATTGCCATGTAGTACTCCATTGTGTATATAAACCACAATTTCTTTATCCATTCATCAGTTGATGGACATTTAGGCTCTTTCCATAATCTGGCTATTGTTGAGAGTGCTGCTATAAACATTGGGGTACAAGTGCCCCTATGCTTCAGTACTCCTGTATCCCTTGGGTAAATTCCTAGCAGTGCTATTGCTGGGTCATTGGGTAGGTCTATTTTTAATTTTCGGAGGAACCTCCACACTGCTTTCCAGAGTGGCTGCACCAATTTACATTCCCACCAACAGTGCAAGAGGGTTCCCGTTTCTCCACATCCTCTCCAGCATCAATAGTCTCCTGATTTGTTCATTTTAGCCACTCTGACTGGCGTGAGGTGATATCTCAGTGTGGTTTTGATTTGTATTTCCCTGATAAGGAGCGACGTTGATCATCTTTTCATGTGCCTGTTGGCCATCCGGATGTCTTCTTTAGAGAAGTTTCTATTCATGTTTTCTGCCCATTTCTTCACTGGGTTGTTTTTCGGGTGTGGAGTTTGGTGAGCTCTTTATAGATTTTGGATACTAGCCCTTTGTCTGATATGTCATTTGCAAATATCTTTTCCCATTCCTTTGGTTGCCTTTTAGTTTTGTTGGTTGTTTCCTTTGCTGTGCAGAAGCTTTTGATCTTCATAAGGTCCCAGTAGTTCATTTTTGCTTTTAATTCCCTTGCGTTTGGGGATGTGTCGAGTAAGAGATTGCTACGGCTGAGGTCAGAGAGGTCTTTTCCTGCTTTCTCCTCTAGGGTTTTGATGGTTTCCTGTCTCACATTCAGGTCCTTTCTCCATTTGGAGTTTATTTTTGTGAATGGTGTGAGAAAGTGGTCTAGTTTCAACCTTCTGCATGTTGCTGTCCAGTTCTCCCAGCACCATTTGTTAAAGAGACTGTCTTTTTTCCATTGGATGTTCTTTCCTGCTTTGTCAAAGATGAGTTGGCCATACGTTTGTGGATCTAGTTCTGGGGTTTCTATTCTATTCCATTGGTCTATGTGTCAGTTTTTGTGCCAATACCATGCTGTCTTGATGATTACAGCTTTGTAGTAGAGGCTAAAGTCTGGGATTGTGATGCCTCCTGCTTTGGTCTTCTTCTTCAAAATTCCTTTGGCTATTCGGGGCCTTTTGTGGTTCCATATGAATTTTAGGATTGCTTGTTCTAGTTTCGAGAAGAATGCTGGTGCAATTTTGATTGGGATTGCATTGAATGTGTAGATAGCTTTGGGTAGTATTGACATTTTGACAATATTTATTCTTCCAATCCATGAGCAGGGAATGTCTTTCCATTTCTTTATATCTTCTTCAATTTCCTTCATAAGCTTTCTATAGTTTTCAGCATACAGATCTTTGACATCTTTGGTTAGATTTATTCCTAGGTATTTTATGCTTCTTGGTGCAATTGTGAATGGGATCAGTTTCTTGATTTGTCTTTCTGTTGCTTCATTGTTTGTGTATAAGAATGCAACTGATTTCTGTACATTGATTTTGTATCCTGCAACTTTGCTGAATTCATGTATCAGTTCTAGCAGACATTTGGTGGAGTCTATCGGATTTTCCATGTATAATATCATGTCATCTGCAAAAAGTGAAAGCTTGACTTCATCTTTGCCAACTTGGATGCCTTTGATTTCCTTTTGTTGTCTGATTGGTGATGCTAGAACTTCCAACATTATGTTCAACAACAGCAGTGAGAGTGGGCATCCCTGTCGTGTTCCTGATCTCAGGGAAAAAGCTCTCAGTTTTTCCTCATTGAGGATGATGTTAGCTGTGGGCTTTTCATAAATGGCTTTTATGATGTGTCAGTAGGTTCCTTCTATCCCGACTTTCTCAAGGGTTTTTATTAAGAAAGGGTGCTGGATTTTGTCAAAGGCCTTTTCTGCATGGATTGACAGGATCATATGGTTATCTTTTCTTTTATAAATGTGATGTATCACGTTGATTGATTTGCGAATGTTGAACCAGCCCTGCATCCCAGGAATGAATCCCACTTGATCATGGTGAATAATTCTTTTTATAAGCTGTTGAATTCGATTTGCTAGTATCTTATTGAGAATTTTTGCATCCATATTCATCAGGGACATTGGCCTGTAGTTCTCTTTTTTTACTGGGTCTCTGTCTGGTGTAGGAATCAAAGTAATACTGGCTTCATAGAATGAGTCTGGAAGTTTTCCTTCCCTTTCTATTTTTTGGAATAGCTTGAGAAGGATAGGTATTATCTCTGCTTTAAACGTCTGGTAGAACTCCCCTGGGAAGCCATCTGGTCCTGGACTCTTATTTGTTGGGAGATTTTTGATAACCGATTCAATGTCTTCGCTGGTTATGGGTCTGTTCAAGCTTTCTATTTCCTCCTGATTGAGTTTTGGAAGCGTGTGGGTGTTCAGGAATTTGTCCATTTCTTCCAGGTTGTCCAATTTGTTGGCATATAATTTTTCAGAGTATTCTCTGATAATTGTTTGTAACTCTGAGGGATTGGTTGTAATAATTCCATTTTCATTCATGATTTTATCTATTTGGGTCCTCTCCCTTTTCTTTTTGAGAAGCCTGGCTAGAGGTTTGTCAATTTTGTCAATTTTTTCAAAAAACCAACTCTTGGTTTCGTTGATCTGCTCTACAGTTTTTTTAGACTCTATATTGTTTATTTCTGCTCTGATCTTTATTATTTCTCTTCTTCTTCTGGGTTTAGGCTGCCTTTGCTGTTCTGCTTCTATTTCCTTTAGGTGTGCTGTTCACTTTTGTATTTGGGATTTTTCTTGTTTCTTGAGATAGGCCTGGATTGCGATGTATTGTCCTCTCAGGACTGCCTTCGCTGCATCCCAAAGCGTTTGGATTGTTGTATTTTCATTTTCGTTTGTTTCCATATATTTTTTAACTTCTTCTCTAATTGCCTGGTTGACCCACTCATTTGTTAGTAGGGTGTTCTTTTACCTCCATGCTTTTGGAGGTTTTCGAGACTTTTTCCTGTGGTCGATTTCAAGCTTCATAGCATTGTGGTCTGAAAGTATGCATGGCATAATTTCAATTCTTGTATACTTATGAAGGGCTGTTTTGTGACCCAGTATGTGATCTATCTTGGAGAATGTTCCATGTGCACTCGAGAAGAAAGTATATTCTGTTGCTTTGGGATGCAGAGTTCTAAATATATGTGTCAAGTCCATCTGATCCAATGTGTCACTCAGGGCCCTTGTTTCTTTACTGACCATGTGTCTAGATGATCTATCCATTTCTGTAAGTGGAGTATTAAAGTCCCCTGCAATTACCACATTCTTATCAATAAGGTTGCTTATGTTTATGAGTAATTGTTTTATATATTTAGGGGCTCCGGTATTCGGCACATAGACATTTATAATTGTCAGTTCTTCCTGGTGGATAGACCCTGTAATCATTATATAATGCCCTTCTTCATCTCTTGTTACAGCCTTGAATTTAAAGTCTAGTTTGTCTGATATAAGTATGACTACTCCAGCTTTCTTTTGGCTTCCAGTAGAATGATAAATAGTTCTCCATCCCCTCACTCTCAATCGAAAGGTGTCCTCAGGTCTAAAATGAGTCTCTTGTAGACAGCAAATAGACGGGTCTTGTTTTTTTATCCATTCTGATACCCTATGTCCTTTGGTTGGCGCATTTAATCCATTTACATTCAGTGTTATTATAGAAAGATATGGATTTAGAGTCATTTTGATGTCTGTATGATTTATGCTTGTAGTGATGTCTCTGGTACTTTGTCTCACAGGATTCCCCTTAGGATCTCTTGTAGGGCTGGTTTAGTGGTGACAAATTCCTTCAGTTTTTGTTTGTTTGGGAAGACCTTTATCTCTCCTTCTATTCTAAATGACAGACTTGCTGGATAAAGGATTCTCGGCTGCATATTTTTCCTGTTCAGCACATTAAAGATCTCGTGCCAATCCTTTCTGGCCTGCCATGTTTCAAAAGAGAGATCAGTCACGAGTCTTATAGGTCTCCCTTTATATGTGAGGGCACGTTTACCCCTTGCTGCTTTCAGAATTTTCTCTTTATCCTTGTATTTTGCCAGTTTCACTATGATATGTCATGCAGAAGATCGATTCAAGTTCCGTCTGAAGGGAGTTCTCTGTGCCTTTTGGATTTCAATGCCTTTTTCCTTCCCCAGTTCAGGGAAGTTCTCAGCTATGATTTCTTCAAGTACACCTTCAGCACCTTTCCCTCTCTCTTCCTCCTTTGGGATACCAATTGTGCGTATATTGTTTATTTTTAGTGTACCACTTAGTTCTCTAATTTTCCCCTCATACTCCTGGATTTTTTTCTCTCTCTTTTTCTCAGCTTCCTCTTTTTCCATAACTTTATCTTCTAGTTCACCTATTCTCTCCTCAGCCTCTTCAATCCGAGCCGTCGTCGTTTCCATTTTGTTTTGCATTTCGTTTAAAGCGTTTTTCAGCTCCTCCTGACTGTTCCTTCGTCCCTTGATCTCTGTAGCAAGAGATTCTCTGCTGTCCTCTATACTGTTTTCAAGCCCAGTGATTAATTTTATGACTATTATTCTAAATTCACTTTCTGTTATATTATTTAAATCCTTTTTGATCAGCTCATTAGCTGTTGTTATTTCCTGGAGATTCTTCTGAGGGGAATTCTTCCGCTTGGTCATTTTGGATAGTCCCTGGCGTGGTGAGGACCTGCAGGGCACTTCCCCTGTGCTGTGGTGTATAACTGGAGTTGGTGGGCAGAGCCGCAGTCCGACCTGATGTCTGCCCCCAGCCCACCACTGCGGCCACAGTCAGACTGGTGTGTGCCTTCTCTTCCCCTCTCCTAGGGGTGGGATTCACTGTGGGGTGGCGTGGCCCGTCTGGGCTACTTGCACACTGCCAGCCTTGTGATGCTGGGGATCTGGCGTATTAGCTGGGGTGGGTAGGCAAGGTGCACAGGGGCAGGAGGGGAAGGCTTAGCTCGCTTCTCCTTAGGTGATCCACTTCAGGAGGGGCCCTGTGGCAGCGGGAGGGAGTCAGATCCGCTGCCGGAGGTTTGGCTCCGCAGAAGCACAGAGTTGGGTGTTTGGGCGGAGCAAGCAAGTTCCCTGGCAGGAACTGGTTCTCTTTGGGATTTTGGCTGGGGGATGGGCGGGGGAGATGGCGCTGGCGAGCGCCTTTGTTCCCCACCAAACTGAGCTCTGTCGTCCTGGGGCTCAGCAGCTCTCCCTCCCTTTGTCCTCCAGCCTTCCCGCTTTCCGAGCAGAGCTGTTAACTTATGACCTCCCAGACGCTAAGTCGCGCTTGCTGTCGGAACACACTCCGTCCGGCCCCTCTGCTTTTGCAAGCCAGACTCGGGGGCTCTGCTTGGCCGGCAGGCTGCCCCTCCACCCCGGCTCCCTCCCTGCCAGTCCGTGCAGCGCGCACTGCCTCTCCGCCCTTCCTACCCTCTTCCGTGGGCCTCTCATCTGTGCTTGGCTCTGGAGACTCTGTTCTGCTAGTCTTCTGGTGGTTTTCTGGGTTAGTTAGGCAGGTGTAGGTGGAATCTAAGTGATCAGCAGGACGCAGTGAGCCCAGCGTCCTCCTCCGCCGCCATCTTCGTCTCTCTCCAGCTCTTCTGCTTTTTGAGCAAGCAAGCTTGCTAATATATTGTACCAATCAATTATTCTATACATGATCCAATTCTCATCCTTAATGAATAACTCTGGCCCTCCGTGTATCAATTTTCACCATATTGTTTTATTATCCATCAAGGTTCCTTTGGGTGCATATGAATTCAGTCAGAGTCATATCTCTGGCTAACAAATATCCAATCTGGACAGGCCTGTGACTGTGAGACAGGTTCGGCCAAAGGGGCCCTGACATTTTGGTTTCATGACTACATGAAAATCCAGACACCTAGGGCATTGGAATGGGTCCAGCCGAGAATTGTTTTTGTAGATGCTGGGCCAGAGGTATGAGGGGGGACCTTGATTCCTTGCTGGTCCTGGGGGAAATGAAGTTAAATATCTCCTTTCCACATTGATCACATTCCCATTGGATGGAAATATTGAATGAACTTTGGTCCTCCCTACAGCCATTCTCTTTTCATTATTGTATTTCTAAATATGTCTTTTTTCACCTTTAGGAGCCATGGACCTTGCACTACTCAGTTGGCACCAAGGGATGGGTATCGGTTTTCCAACCAATGCCATCAGCATTGGATTTACAGGCAGTTCATGAGCCAATGGAGGGATCTCAGAGTCTGATTTCCCTGAGGACAGCTGGCCCTCCTGTTCCTGAGCTCTTGTTGCTTAGAAGGCTATTATAGCAATTTTAAATAATTGCCTTTGGAAACAAGTTTCTCACTGGAACATTTTCAGAGCCAGTGTCTCAGAGTCATATCCTCTCATATTAAATGAGGAGTCTCGGGGATCCTGGGCAGCTCAGTCATTTAAGCGTCCGACTTTGGTTCAGGTCATGATCTCATGGCTCATGAGTTTGAGCCCTTCATTGCGCTCTGTGCTGACAGCTCAGAGCCTGGAGCCTGCTTCAGATTTTGTATCTCCCTCTCTCTCTCTCTACCCCTCCTCCGCTCATGCTCTATCTCTCTCTGTCTCAAAAAATAAATGAACATTAAATGAAATTTAAACGAGGAGTCTGATACAATCCTGGCGAGTGTGTGAAAGGTTTAGTGACAGGGCCTCTGGCAATGGGTTTCAGAATTTGTGGACATCACTAGGCTAGGACATCTGCAGGCACCCAGTGGAGAATGCTTGTGTGTAGCCTAAGCCAGAGGTTTAAGGAAGCCAGCCAGCCTCCTTTCTGGGGCAAGAGGAAGTTAAGCAAGATATCTCATTTCCAGAGGGATGCCATTCACATTGGAGATGCAGAACTTTGGCACTGCTTGTATACATACCCATCCCTTGCTGCTTTTCTAGTTAGGTCTCACTACACATTCAATTTGTTAATGAGCAAATTGAAGGCTCTCTGGGTCTGATATCCCAGAGGAAAACTGGCTCTTCTGTTCCTGTACACATGGTATTGCTTCGAAGGCTAGCGTATGCACAAGCATAGGTAGAAAGTTGGCCTACCCCCCTTACTAATGAGGATTACTTCATTCTGAAGAACAGCAGGTTTTTCATATAGACAGGATGCTCCAAGATATGGTCATCACATAAAGTATCTTTGGATTCAACATGACACCAAGTTCTGCTTCCAAACACTTCCCCATCAGCCGGGAGTACTTCCCTGCTACCACTGTATCTCTGCTGCCCCTGTGTACTGCTGGCAAAGGCAGGACACTTACCCAAAGCCAGGGCTTTCCCTCTGATTCTGAAGGAAAAATATGGGTGGACTTCTTGCTGACAGAACTTCCACGTGGAACTTATAGAGGTCACTCTTTGTCAATGCAAACATGTGTTTCTCATTCTTGAGTCAGTGAACTGGGGAAGACTGCTAGTCATCACTATCCACATTATCTCTTTCTTATCTCTAATGCAGAACTTTGGCCCTTCCTGTGTCCATTTTCACCCCTTTGCTCTATTTTAACTGTTGAGCCCTCCTTGGGATCCATTTCATGTGATTGTCTCAGAGTCATATACTCAGCTTTCAACTGGGGATTCTGATCCATTCCTTGTGACTATGGCATATGTTTAGCCAAAGGGCCCTTGGCTCTTCAGCAGGATAGTGCTTCATGTACGATTGTTCATCTCTGCATGAGTCTCTCAGAACTCAGATTTCTGGCCAAATAGGCCTGTGTGTTTCTTTTTGTTTTTCCAGGGACAGATCCTCAGATCTTCTTAGGTTTTCAAGCATCTTGAAAAGATAAGAAAAATTGTAAAATGGGAAGTTGTTACAATATCTGGAAGATGCTCAGGGCAAGATCTATTTATTTTAAACCAGTGAAACCTTAATGATATATGAATAGACAAGGCAACCCTGCTATAGTACCTCCCTCTGCATTTTTTCAGGCATACTGCACACTGGCCAGCATCTTTACTCAGTACATCCTCATTATGGCTTAGTCTTGGCTTTCTTCAACACATCACATCATGCATACCCATTTCATGTGAGGGTACACATGTGAGGGTACTTTAATGTTCCAAACTTGGGCTGGGATAAATGAACTGGTAAGGAGGCAAACACCAGGTGCTGCCCTAATGGGTTCCATCATATCTGCCAATCCCTAGTTTCTGCCACTGTCCTTGGGTTGTTTTGGATCTAGTCCTGTCAGCCAGAACTGTTGCTGTGGCTCCTGTTGAGTGTGCTGAAGGAGAACAACGCTGCAGATGCCAATGCCATGGTTGTCACACCATGTACAGATAGTGGCTTTGCTGGATCACTGAAGCTGCTATGGCACTGCCTGATGCACAGGGATATCCATGCCTTGGCACCCCACCCAGAAACCTCCTTGTGGCCATGACCACCGATACCTGTGGTCCCACTTGCCCCTCTGTGCCCCAGCTGGAATGTAAATCCAAGACTGAGCAAATGCAAGTGCTATTTCCATTAGTAGTGGATGGGCTGCCTTGCTTGGGGCCCACCTCCAACATGTGTGGGCTTGTGTGAAAATATATCCATGGGCACAAGCTGAGTTATTGACAGCTCCATACCTCCTAAGTCTGAAGAGGGACATCGTTAGACATAGAGCCATGGGAAGGGAATGGACATAAGGACACCCAAAATTCAATATTCCCAATGGGAATGGGATCATCTGGAAAGAGGCCATGTAATTTCATGTGCCCTCAGCCAAGAAAGGAGGCCAGCTCCCTTCCCAGACCTCTGGTCCAGCCTAAGTGTAAACATTCTCCTTTGGGCCCTTACAATGCCCTAGGTCTCTGAATATCTGCATGGTTTTGACGTCAACTTGCCAGCGGCCTTGTGGCCAAACCTACCCCAGTCACAAGGACTGGAATGGGATTCCTAGCTTAATGCCAAGGATATTCCTCTGAGAGACTACATGCAATGGATGCTAGAGAGGACCTAGTTTAGAAATAGAGTGAAGGGGGTGAAAATGGATCCACAGAGGGCCAGGGGTCTTCATTAGGGATGAGAATGGGATTATGTGGAGAATGAAGTGACTGACATGTCCTAGCAAGCTGGCTGTCTCAGTAAAAAGCAAAACCTGTGGGCTTTGGTGAAGGGAGCCCTCAACAGGCTACCTCTGGAAGCCCTGTCATCAAGGGGCCTACATTCTCCCTTCAGAAAGAGAGGGAAAGCCCTGGCTTTGGGTGCATTTCTTGCCCTTCCCATTAGTAGGGGTGAAAATGATTCAGCTGTGGCTGTTTGGAGCTCCTGGCTGATGGTCAAGTGGTTAGAACCTGACCTGGGTTCAGTATTCTCTTCAGTGTCCCTTTGTTCACTGGCCATTGCCTGGAACATAGTGCACATGGTTCAACCATCTACTCTGCAGGATGAAGGCACCTCCGTCAGCCAGGGGAGGGAGGCCAGCTGGCTCCCCATCCCCACAATTACCCTAGTTGGCTAAGCACCAATCCTCCAGGGACAGAGGGGCCTGTTTTCCTCTGTCATACCAGACACTGAGAGCTTTCAATTAGCTCAGGGACTGGGAACTGCACACTAATGTTTGTACCTGGGCTGTGTACCTAACACAGCCCCATGGGTCTTGGAATGTTCTAGTTTATTTTATTTTATTTTTTTATAATATATGAAATTTATTGTCCAAATTGGTTTCCATAAAACACCCAGTGCTCATCCCAAAAGGTGCCCTCCTCAATACCCATCACCCACCCTCACCTCCCTCCCACCCCCCATCAACCCTCAGTTTGTTCTCAGTTTTTAACAGTCTCTTATGCATTGGCTCTCTCCCACTCTAACCTCTTTTTTTTTTTCTTTTTTCCTCCCCCTCCCCCATGGGTTCCTGTTACGTTTCTCAGGATCCACATAAGAGTGAAAACATATGGTATCTGTCTTTCTCTGTATGGCTTATTTCACTTAGAGTAACACTCTCCAGTTCCATCCACGTTGCTACAAAAGGCCATATTTCATTTTCTCTCATTGCCACGTAGTATTCCATTGTGTATATAAACCACAATTTCTTTATCCATTCATCAGTTGATGGACATTTAGGCTCTTTCCATAATTTGGCTATTGTTGAGAGTGCTGCTATGAACATTGGGGTACAAGTGCCCCTATGCATCAGTACTACTGTATCCCTTGGATAAATTCCTAGCAGTGCTATTGCTGGGTCATAGGGTAGGTCTATTTTTAATTTTCTGAGGAACCTCCACACTGCTTTCCAGAGCGGCTGCACCAATTTGCATTCCCACCAACAGTGCAAGAGGGTTCCCATTTCTCCACATCCTCGCCAGCATCTAGAGTCTCCTGATTTGTTCATTTTGGCCACTCTGACTGGCGTGAGGTGATTCCTGAGTGTGGTTTTGATTTGTATTTCCCTGATAAGGAGCGACGCTGAACATCTTTTCATGTGCCTGTTAGCCATCCGGATGTCTTCTTTAGAGAAGTGTCTATTCATGTTTTCTGCCCATTTCTTCACTGGGTTATTTGTTTTTCGGGTGTGGAGTTTGGTGAGCTCTTTATAGATTCTGGATACTAGCCCTTTGTCCGATATGTCATTTGCAAATATCTTTTCCCATTCCGTTGGTTGCCTTTTAGTTTTGTTGGTTGTTTCCTTTGCTGTGCAGAAGCTTTTTATCTTCATAAGGTCCCAGTAATTCACTTTTGCTTTGAATTCTATTGCCTTTGGGGATGTGTCGAGTAAGAGATTGCTACGGCTGAGGTCAGAGAGGTGTTTTCCTGCTTTCTCCTCTAGGGTTTTGATGGTTTCCTGTCTCACATTCAGGTCCTTAATCCATTTTGAGTTTATTTTTGTGAATGGTGTGAGAAAGTGGTCTAGTTTCAACCTTCTGCATGTTGCTGTCCAGTTCTCCCAGCACCAGTTGTTAAAGAGGCTGTCTTTTTTCCATTGGATGTTCTTTCCTGCTTTGTCAAAGATGAGTTGGCCATACGTTTGTGGGTCTAGTTATGGGGTTTCTATTCTATTCCATTGGTCTATGTGTCAGTTTTTGTGCCAATACCATGCTGTCTTGATGATTACAGCTTTGTAGTAGAGGCTAAAGTCTGGGATTGTGATGCCTCCTGCTTTGGTCTTCTTCTTCAAAATTCCTTTGGCTATTCGGGGCCTTTTGTGGTTCCATATGAATTTTAGGATTGCTTGTTCTAGTTTCGAGAAGAATGCTGGTGCAATTTTGATTGGGATTGCATTGAATGTGTAGATAGCTTTGGGTAGTATTGACATTTTGACAATATTTATTTTTCCAATCCATGAGCAGGGAATGTCTTTCCATTTCTTTAAATCTTCTTCAATTTCCTTCGTAAGCTTTCTATAGTTTTCAGCATACAGATCCTTTACATCTTTGGTTAGATTTATTCCTAGGTATTTTATGCTTCTTGGTGCAATTGTGAATGGGATCAGTTTCTTTATTTGTCTTTCTGTTGCTTCATTGTTAGTATATAAGAATGCAACTGATTTCTGTACATTGATTTTGTATCCTGCAACTTTGCTAAATTCATGGATCAGTTCTAGCAGACTTTTGGTGGAGTCTATCGGATTTTCCATGTATAATATCATGTCATCTGCAAAAAGCGAAAGCTTGACTTCATCTTTGCTAATTTTGATGCCTTTGATTTCCTTTTGTTGTCTGATTGCTGATGCTAGCACTTCCAGCACTATGTTAAACAACAGCAGTGAGAGTGGGCATCCCTGTCGTGTTCCTGATCTCAGGGAAAAAGCTCTCAGTTTTTCCCCATTGAGGATGATGTTAGCTGTGGGCTTTTCATAAATGGCTTTTATGATCTTTAAGTATGTTCCTTCTATCCCGACTTTCTCAAGGGTTTTTATTAAGAAAGGGTGCTGGTTTTTGTCAAAGGCCTTTTCTGCATCGATTGACAGGATCATATGGTTCTTCTCTTTTTTTTTGTTAATGTGATGTATCACGTTGATTGATTTGCGAATGTTGAACCAGCCCTGCATCCCAGGAATGAATCCCACTTGATCATGGTGAATAATTCTTTTTATATGCCGTTGAATTCGATTTGCTAGTATCTTATTGAGAATTTTTGCATCCATATTCATCAGGGATATTGGCCGGTAGTTCTCTTTTTTTACTGGGTGTCTGTCTGGTTTAGGAATCAAAGTAATACTGGCTTCATAGAATGAGTCTGGAAGTTTTTCTTCCCTTTCTATTTCTTGGAATAGCTTGAGAAGGATAGGTATTATCTCTGCTTTAAACGTCTGGTAGAACTCCCCTGGGAAGCCATCTGGTCCTGGACTCTTATTTGTTGGGAGATTTTTGATAACCGATTCAATTTCTTCGCTGGTTATGGGTCTGTTCAAGCTTTCTATTTCCTCCTGATTGAGTTTTGGAAGAGTGTGGGTGTTCAGGAATTTGTCCATTTCTTCCAGGTTGTCCAATTTGTTGGCATATAATTTTTCATAGTATTCCCTGATAATTGTTTGTATCTCTGAGGGATTGGTTGTAATAATTCAATTTTCATTCATGATTTTATCTATGTGGGTCATCTCCCTTTTCTTTTTGAGAAGCCTGGCTAGAGGTTTGTCAATTTTGTTTATTTTTTCAAAAAACCAACTCTTGGTTTCGTTGATCTGCTCTACAGTTTTTTTAGACTCTATATTGTTTATTTCTGCTCTGATCTTTAGTATTTCTCTTCTTCTGCTGGGTTTAGGCTGCCTTTGCTGTTCTGCTTCTATTTCCTTTAGGTGTGCTGTTAGATTTTGTATTTGGGATTTTTCTTGTTTCTTGAGATAGGCCTGGATTGCAATGTATTTTCCTCTCAGGACTGCCTTCGCTGCGTCCCAAAGCGTTTGGATTGTTGTATTTTCATTTTCGTTTTTTTCCATATATTTTTTAATTTCTTCTCTAATTGCCTGGTTGACCCACTCATTCGTTAGTAGGGTGTTCTTTAACCTCCATGCTTTTGGAGGTTTTCCAGACTTTTTTCTGTGGTTGATTTCAAGCTTCATAGCATTGTGGACTGAAAGTATGCATGGTATAATTTCAATTCTGGTAAACTTATGGAGGACTGTTTTGTGACCCAGTATATGATCTATCTTGGAGAATGTTCCATGTGCACTAGAGAAGAAAGTATATTCTGTTGCTTTGGGATGCAGAGTTCTCAATATATCTGTCAAGTCCATCTGATCAAATGTCTCATTCAGGGCCCTTGTTTCTTTATTGACCGTGTGTCTAGATGATCTATCCATTTCTGTAAGTGGAGTGTTAAAGTCCCCTGCAATTACCACATTCTTATCAATAAGGTTGCTTATGTTTGTGAGTAATTGTTTTATATATTTGGGGGTCCGGTATTCGGCGCATAGACATTCATAATTGTTAACTCTTCCTGATGGATAGACCCTGTAACTATTATATAATGTCCTTCTTCATCTCTTGTTACAGCCTTTAATTTAAAGTCTAGTTTGTCTGATATAAGTATGGCTACTCCAGCTTTCATTTGGCTTCCAGTAGCATGATAAATAGTTCTCCATCCCCTCACTCTCAATCTAAAGGTGTCCTCAGGTCTAAAATGAGTATCTTGTAGACAGCAAATAGATGGGTCTTGTTTTTTTTATCCATTCTGATACCCTATGTCTTTTGGTTGGCGCATTTAATCCATTTACACTCAGTGTTATTATAGAAAGATACGGGTTTAGAGTCATTGTGATGTCTGTATGTTTTATGCTTGTAGTGATGTCTCTGGTATTTTGTCTCACAGGGTCCCCCTTAGGATCTCTTGTAGGGCTGGTTTAGTGGTGACAAATTCCTTCAGTTTTTGTTTGTTTGGGAAGACCTTTATCTCTCCTTCTATTCTAAATGACAGACTTGCTGGATAAAGGATTCTCGGCTGCATATTTTTTCTGTCTAGCACACTGAAAATCTCGTGCCAATTCTTTCTGGCCTGCCAAGTTTCAAAAGAGAGATCAGTCACGAGTCTTATAGGTCTCCCTTTATATGTGAGGGCACGTTTACCCCTTGCTGATTTCAGAATTTTCTCTTTATGCTTGTATTTTGCCAGTTTCACTATGATATGTCGTGCAGAAGATCGATTCAAGTTCCATCTGAAGGGAGTTCTCTGTGCCTCTTGGATTTCAATGCCTTTTTCCTTCCCCAGTTCAGGGAAGTTCTCAGCTATTATTTCTGCAAGTACCCCTTCAGCACCTTTCCCTCTCTCTTCCTCCTCTGGGATACCAATTATGCGTATATTATTTCTTTTTAGTGTATCAGTTCTCTAATTTTCCCCTCATACTCCTGGATTTTTTTATCTCTCTTTCTCTCAGCTTCCTCTTTTTCCATAACTTTATCTTCTAGTTCACCTATATTCTCCTCTGCCTCTTCAATCCGAGCTGTGGTGGTTTCCATTTTGTTTTGCATTTCATTTAAAGCGTTTTTCAGCTCCTCCTGACTGTTCCTTCGTCCCTTGATCTCTGTAGCAAGGGATTCTCTGCTGTCCTCTATACTGTTTTCAAGCCCGGCGATTAATTTTATGACTATTATTCTAAATTCACTTTCTGTTATATTATTTAAATCCTTTTTGATCAGCTCATTAGCTGTTGTTATTTCCTGGAGATTCTTCTGAGGGGAATTCTTCCGCTTGGTCCTTTTGGATAGTCCCTGGCGTGGTGAGGACCTGCAGGGCGCTTCCCCTGTGCTGTGGTGTATAACTGGAGTTGGTGGGCGGGGCCGCAGTCCGACCTGATGTCTGCCCCCAGCCCACCGTTGGGGCCACAGTCAAACTGGTGTGTGCCTTCACTTCCCCTCTCCTAGGGGCGGGATTCACTGTGGGGTGCCGTGGCCCATTTGGGCTACTTGCACACTGCCAGGCTTGTGATGCTGGGGATCTGGCGTATTAGCTGGGGTGGGTAGGCAAGTTGCACAGGGGCAGGAGGGGCAGGCTTAGCTTGCTTCTCCTTAGGTGATCCACTTCAGGAGGGGCCCTGTGGCAGCGGGAGGGAGTCAGATCCGCTGCCGGAGGTTTGGCTCCGCAGAGGCACAGAGTTGGGTGTTTGCACGGAGGGAGCAAGTTCCCTGGCAGGAACTGGTTCTCTTTGGGATTTTGGCTTAGAGATGGGTGGGGGAGATGGCGCTGGCGAGCGCCTTTGTTCCCCACCAAACTGAGCTCTGTCGTCCTGGGGCTCAGCAGCTCTCCCTCCCTTTGTCCTCCAGCCTTCCCGCTTTCGGAGCAGAGCTGTTAACTTATGACCTCCCAGACGCTAAGTCGCGCTTGCTGTCGGAACACAGTCCGTCAGGCCCCTCTGCTTTTGCAAGCCAGACTCTGTGGCTCTGCTTGGCCGGCGAGCCGCCCCTCCGCCCCGGCTCCCTCCCGCCAGTCCGTGGAGCATGCACCGCCTCGCCGCCCTTCCTACCCTCTTCCGTGGGCCTCTCATCTGCGCTTGGCTCTGGCGACTCCGTTCTGCTAATCCTCTGGCGGTTTTCTGGGTTATTTAGGCAGGTGTAGGTGGAATCTAATTGATCAGCAGGACGTGCGGTGAGCCCAGCGTCCTCCTACGCCGCCATCTTCCCTCCCCTTTGGAATGTTCTAGTTTAAACAGAGTATACTTTTCTGTGATTCATGCTCTGAATGTCTCCCAGGTAGGACCTAGTTTGAAAAAAAAAAGAGCAACAAAATACAAATAGGCACCCGGATGACCAAAGTTCTTCATTACAGATGAGAATTGGCCAATGTTAGAATTAAGTGCCTTCTATTTCCTGGCAGTCTTGCTGTCTGTGAGGTAACACCTGAGGACTGGTGTAAAAGGAGAATTCCGTTGGCTACACTTGAGAGTACAATCTTCAAAAGGTCTGTATTCTTTATAAAGAAATGGAAAACTGGTTTTGGCTGTTTTTCCTATACTTCCCATGAGGAAATGGAGCATTGATTCAGAGCTAAGGGGTTCCTGCTGCCAGCACATGATCAATTGTTTGGAACCTGAACCTGATGAAGCAGTTCTTTAAAGGGCCCTTGCTGTGCTGACCAGGTCCTGAAGCATAGTGTGCATATGGGAACCATCTGTGATACAGAATGGAGGCATTTCAATCAACCAAGGGAGCAAAGCCGGCTGGCTACCCTTAACTTCACTTACCAGAGCTAGCAAAGCGTCAACCACTCAGAGACAAGAAGGCCATATTTCCTTTGAGATGAAGTTACTTTCGCTCTCACATAGCACAGGACCGGAGTTGGAGTTTAGCATCAATCCTTGGGCTCTTCTTGTGTGAGTGAAAGCCCAATTGTCTCTGAATGTGACCCAAGATGTAGAAAATAGCAAATTGGTGGGGATGGCTACAAGGGAGGCTAAGACTCTACATTACATATGGGAATGGGGTAATGCTGGGAATGTATATCTATATTCATTTCTCCTTGCTGTGTAAGGCGAGTCCCTCCCCACACATCTGGGACAGCCTACACACACACACACACATACATACACAGCTTGGCACTTTCACAGGCATTAGGCCTCTCATTGTGAACATAGTTCTAATCAGAAGCTACAAGAAGTCCTATTGCCAATCTATTCCAGAGTTACCAGGACTCAGCCAGAGCCCCAGTAAAAAATGGAGGATATTGCCCTAAGACACTGACTCTGAATGGATTCCAGCGAGATCCTAGTTTGAAAAAAAGAACAAAGGGATGGAAAGAAATACACAGACGGTCAAAGTACTTCATTACAAACAAGAGAGGGATGAAAATGAGAAAGAAGTGCCTAGCACAATCTCCTGAGAAGCTGTTGTCTCTTATAAGAAACAACTGTTGGCTGGGGTAAAGCAAAACATCCATTGTCAATACCTGGGTTCTCAGTTGGTCCAAGTCCTGCACTTTTCTTTCAGAAATGGAAGGCTTTTGACCTTGGCTTCTTTTTATTCCTTACCTCTCATGGCATAGAAAGGGCAGTAATTCAGTGGCCATAGGTCAATGCTTCCACTGGTGCTCTAGGTTTTGTAACCAGGTTATGGTGAAGTATTCCTTGTAAGAGCTTTTCTGTGCTGAATAGTCCTGCAGGATACTGTGCATGCCTGATCCATCTGCCTTAGAGAATGAAGACATTTCAATCATCCAGGGGACAGAGGCAAGCTGGGTACCCATCACAAAGATTACCAGTGCCAGTCAAGCAAAATGTGCTCATGGATAGGAGGGTCATTGTTCTTTGGGATGAAATAACTGATTGCTCTCACATAGCACAGGACCAGAGTGGTAGTTCATCATAAATCCTGGATGTTGGCTGTGTGGCTGACAAATCAATACCACCTGGTTGTGACCCATTACTTGGTTTTGAAAACAGAAAATTGATGGGAACAGCTATAAGGAATGTAATGGTTCTACATTACATGGGAGATTAGGATAAAGCTGGGAGTTGAATGTATAACATAGTTTTGCTTTCAACCAGAAGGCCAGCGCCCCCCAAACTCTGGCATTGCATACACATGGAAATTCTACTGGACTCCTTAAATTGCCCTATGCCTCACATTGTCAACATAGTTCTGAAAGGTAAATAATGAGGGGTCCTGTGTCCCCACCTATGCCAGAGACATATGGACTGGGCCAGATTCCCCAACCTAAAGAAAAGGGTATTTCTGTCAGACTGTGGCTCTGAATGACACCCAGGGAGACTACTTAGAAAAAAGTAAACAGATACTCATTGAACTGGAAACGGGGAAGGCCAAAGTACTTCATTATAGATGAGAATGGGACAAAGATTAGAATGAAGTGACTAGCACAATTTCCTGGCAAGGTCCTGGCTAAGGAGTAAGAAACACCTTTGGCCAGAGACAAACTAAACCTCTAAAGGGAAACCTCCTGAACGCACAGTCTGCAAGAGGTCTGCATATTTCCTTCTGAAAGAGAGGGAAAGCTGGCTTTGGCTGTTTTTCCTGCCCTTCCCATCAGGGGATAGAGACAGCAGGGATTCACAGGTCCATGCTCCAGGATGTTGCTCAAGTGTTTGGAACCATTCCTGTGGCACATTAGTTTTTGAATGGCCACTTTCTGCATTGACTAGGTTCTGGAACATACTTCATATGTGTGGATTGTGTGCTCTTCAGAATTATGTCATCTAAAACAGCCAGATGAAGAAGTAAACCTATGTAAACCATCACTGCTCTTACACCAGCCAGCCAAGCACTAAGTGCTCTCTGACATCAAGAAAATCTTTCCTTTGGGTTGTCAGAAACTACTTATTCTTGGTTAGCACAGAGCCAGAGTGAGAAATCACCACCAATCCCTGGGAGCTCACTGTGTGACAACCTCACTGCCCCAGTCTGCAACCCAAGTCCTAGTTAGCAAATAACAATGAAATGGGTATGACTCTATGAAGAACCAAAGTTCTAATTTTAGATGAGAATGGAATAAAGCTGAGAGTGAAATGTCTTGCTTAATTTGCCCTTGTCTCAGAAGTAAGGACAGATCCCTCCCAACACTTTGACCTCACCAACACACAAATATTCTGTGCTGAGTACTTTCCACTGACCTACATCTAATGTTGTCAATATGGATATGGAAGGCAAGTTCCCAGGTCTCCTATGGCCTAACCTATTCTAATGTCACGAGAACATATCCAGAATTCCAAATTAAAATCAGAAGGAATTTCTCTGAATCATTGGCCCTGATTGGCCCATGGGAGATTCTAATTTTAAAAAGACTAAAAGGAAGGGTCATGTGGGTGGCTCAGTCAGTTAAGCATCTGATTTTGACTCAGGTCACGATCTCATGGTTGGCAAGTTCAAGCCCCGCATCGAGTTATCTGCTGTCAGTGCAGAGCCTACTTTGGATCCTCTGTCCCTCTCTTTCTGCCCCACCCACACTTATGTGCTCCCTGTATCTACCTCACTCTATCAAAAAATAAATAAACGGAGTGGAGGAAGATGGCGAAGGAGGATGCTGGGCTCACCACGTCCTGCTGATCGCTTAGATTCCACCCATATCTACCTAAGTAACCCAGAAAACCTCCAGAAGACTAGCAGAATGGGGTCTCTGGAGCCAAGCATAGATGAGAGGTCCACGGAAGAGGGTAGAAAAGAGGAGAGGCGGTGCACGCTACAGGGACTGGTGGGAGGGAGCCAGGGTGGTGGAGGGGCAGCCAGCCCACCCAGCAAGGCAGAACCCCCAAGTCTGGCTTGCAAAAGCAAAGGGGCCGGACAGAGTGTGTTCTGACAGCCAGTGGGACCTAACATCTGGAAGTCAACAGCTCTGTTCAGAGAGCGGGAGGGAGAGTTGTTGAGCCCCGGAAGACAGAGCTCAGCTTGGCGGGGAACAAAGGCGCTGGGAAGCACCATCTCCCTCGCCCATCCCCCAGCCAAAATCCCAAAGGGAGCCAGTTCCCGTCATGAAACTTGCTTGCACCATGCAAACACCCAAGGCTGTGCTTCTGCGGATCCATCCCTCTGACGGGTCGCCTCCCTCCCGGTGCCAAAGGGCCCCTCCCGAAGAAGACCACCGAAGGCAAAGTGAGCAGAGCCTGCCCCTCCCACTCCTGTGCACCTTGCGGATCCACCCTGGCTAATACTCCAGATCCTATGGAAGCAGCACCACAAGCCTGGCACTGTGCAAGTAGCCCAGACAGGGGCCACACCACTCCACAGTGAGTCCTGCTCCTTAGAGAGGGGAAGATAAGGTACACACCAGTCTGACTGTGGCCCCAGTGGCGGGCTGGGGGCAGACATCAGGTCTGACTTCGGCCCCGCCCACTAACGCAAGTAACTGCAGACAGCACAGAGGAAGAACCCTGCAGTTCCCTGCCACTCCAGGGACTATCCAAAATGACAAAATGGAGGAATTCTCCTCAAAAGAAACTCCAAGAAGTAGCGACAGTTAACAAACTGATGAAAAATGATTTAAGCAGAAAATGAATTTAAAATAATAGTCATAACATTAATCGGTGAACTTGAAAAAAGTATAGAGGACAGCAGAGAATCTATTACTACAGAGATCAAGGGGCTAAGAAACAGGTGGACCTAAAAAATTCTAGAAATGAGGGGCAGAATAAAATGGAGGCGACCACAACTCGGATTGAAGAGGCCGAGGAGAGAATAGGTGAATTAGAAGATAAAATTATGGAAAAAGAAGAAGCTGAGAAAAAGATAAAAAAAAATCCAGGGAGACTTAGAGAACTAAGTGACATAATTAAGCCAAATAATGTACGCATAATTGGTATTCCAGAGGAGGAAGAGAGAGGGAAAGGTGGGAAGGTGTACTTGAAGAAATCATAGCTGAGAACTCCCCGGATCTGGAGAAGGAAAAAGGCATTGAAATCCAAGAGGCACAGAGAACTCCCTTCAGACAGAACTTGAATCGATCTTCTGCATGATATATCATAGCGAAACTGGCAAAATACAAGGATAAAGAGAAAATTCTGAAGGCAGCTTGGGATAAACATGCTCTAACATATAAAGGGAGACCGATAAGACTAGTGTTGGATCTCTGGATCTCTCTTCTGAAACTTGGCAGGCCAGAAAGGAATGGCAGGAAATCTTCAATGTGATGAACAGAAAAAAAAAATGCAGCTCAGAATCCTTTATCCAGCAAGTCTGTCATTTAGAATAGAAGGAGAGATAAAGGTCTTCCCAAACAAACAAAACCTGAAGGAATTCGTCACCACTAAATCAGCCCTACAAGAGATCCTAAGGGGGATCCTGTGAGACAAAGTACCGGAGACATAACTGCAAGCATGAAACCTACAGACATCACAATTACTCTAAATCCATATCTTTCAATAATAGCACTGAATGTAAATGGACTAAATGCTCCAACCAAAAGACATAGGGTATCAGAATGGATAAAAACACAAGACCCATCTATTTGCTGTCTACAAGAGACTCACTTTAGACCTGAGGACACCTTCAGATTGAAAGTGAGGGATGGAGAACTATCTATCATGCCACTGGAAGTCAAAAGAAAGCTGGAGTAGCCATACTTATATCAGACAAACTAGACTTTAAATTAAAGACTGTAACAAGAGATGAATAAGGGCATTATATAATCATTACAGGGACTATCCATCAGGAAGAGGTAACAGTCATAAATATCTATGTGCCAAATATGGGAGCCCCCGAATATATAAAACACTTCATCACAAACATAAGCAACCTTATTGATAAGAATGTGGTAATTGCAGGGGACTTTAATACTCCACTTACAACATGGGGTAGATCATCTAGACACAGGATAAATAAAGAAACAAGGGCCCTGAATGATACACTGGATCAGATGGTCTTGATAGATATATTTAGAACTCTGTATCCCAAAGCAACAGGATATACATTCTTCTCGAGTGCACATGGAACATTCTCCAAGATTGATCACATACTGGGTCACAAAACAGCCCTTCATAAGTATACAAGAATTGAGATCATACCATGCATACTTTCAGACCACAATGCAATGAAGCTTGAAATCAACCACAAGAAAAAGTCTGGAAAACATCCAAAACCATGGAGGTTAAAGAACACCCTACTAAAGAATGAGTGGGTCAACCAGGCAATTAGAGAAGAAATTAAAAAATATATGGAAAAAAACGAAAATGAAAATACAACAATCCAAACGCTTTGGGATGCAGCGAAGGCAGTCCTGAGAGGAAAATAAATTGCAATCCAGGCCTATCTCAAGAAACAAGAAAGATCCCAAATACAAAATTGAACAGCACACCTAAAGGAAATAGAAGCAGAACAGCAAAGACACCCCAAACCCAGCAGAAGAGGAGAAATGATAAAGATTAGAGCAGAAATAAACATTATAGAATCTAAAAAAACTGTAGAGCAGATCAAAGAAACCAAGAGTTGGTTTTTTTCAAAAAGTACACAAAACTGATAAACCTCTAGCCAGGCTTCTCAAAAAGAAAAGGGAGAGGAGCCAAATAGACAAAATCATGAATGAAAATGGAATTATTACAACCAATCCCTCAGAAATACAACCAATTATCAGGGAATACTACGAAAAATTGTATGCCAACAATCTGGACAATATGGAAGAAATGTACAAGTTCCTAAGCACCCACACACTTCCAAAACTCAAACCGGAAGAAATAGAAAGCTTCAACAGACCCATAACCAGCGAAGAAATTGAATCAGTTATCAAAAATCTCCCGACAAATAAGAGTCCAGGACCAGATGGCTTCCCAGGGGATTTCTACCAGACATTTAAAGCAGAGATAATACTGCTTTATTATTATTATACCTTATCAAGCTATTCCAAAAAATAGAAAGGGAAGGAAAGCTTCCAGACTCATTCTATGAAGCCAGAATTACTTTGATTCCTAAAGCAGACAGACACCCAGTAAAAAAAGAGAACTACAGGCCAATATTCCTGATGAATATGGATGCAAAAATTCTCAATAAGATCCTAGCAAATCGAATTCAACAGGATAAAAAAGAATTATTCACCATGATCATGGTGGATTCATTCCTGGGCTGCAGGGCTGGTCCACCATTCGCAAATCAATCAATGTGATACATCACATTAATAAAAGAAAACATAAGAACCATATGATCCTGTCAATCGATGCAGAAAAAGCATTTGACAAAATTCAGCATCCTTTCTTAAGAAAAACCCTCTAGAAAGTCGGGATAGAGGAACATCCTTGAACATCATAAAAGCCATTTATGAAAATCCCACAGCTAATATCATCCTCAATGGGGAAAAACTGAGAGCTTTCTCTCTGAGATCAGGAACACGACAGGGATGTCCACTCTCACCGCTGTTGTGTAACATAGTGTTGAAGGTTCTAGCAACAGCAATAAAACAACAAAAGGAAATCAAAGCCATCAAAATTGGCAAAGGTGAAATTAAGCTTTCACTTTTTTCAGATGACATAGAAAACCTGATAGACTCCACCAAAAGTCTGCTAGAACTATTACATGAATTCAGCAAAGTCGCAGGATACAAAATCAATGTACAGAAATCAGTTGCATTCTTATACACTAATAATGAAGCAACAGAAAGACAAATAAAGAAACTGATCCCATTCACAATTGCACCAAGAAGCATAAAATACCTAGGAATAAACTGGACCAAAGATATAAAAGATCTGTATGCTGAAAACTATCGAAAGCGTATGAAGGAAATTGAAGAAGATATAAAGAAATGGAAAAATATTCCATGCTCATGGATTGGAAGAATAAATATTGTCAAAATGTCAATACTACCCAAAGCTATCTACACATTCAATGTAATCCCAATCAAAATTGCACCAGCATTCTTCTCGAAGCTACAACAAGCAATCCTAAAATTTGTATGGAACCACAAAAGGCCCAGAATAGCCAAAGTAATTTTGAAGAAGACCAAAGCAGGAGGCATCACAATCCCAGACTTTAGCCTCTACTACAAAGCTTTAATCATCAAGACAGCTTGGTATTGGCACAAAAACAGACACATAGATCAATGGAATTCAATAGAAACCCCAGAACTAGACCCACAGAAGTATGGCCAACTAATCTTTGACAAAGCAGGAAAGAATAGCCAATGGAAAAAAGACAGTCTCTTTAACAAATGGTGCTGGGAGAACTGGACAACAACATGCAGAAAGATGAAACTAGACCACTTTCTCACACCATTCACAATAATAAACTCAAAATGGATAAAGGACCTAAATGTGAGACAGAAAACCATCAAAACCCTAGAGTAGAAAGCAGGGAAAAACCTCTCTGACCTCAGCCAAAGCAATTTCCTACTTGACTCATCTCCAAAGGCAAGGGAATTAAAAGCAAAAATGAACTATTGGGACCTCATCAAGATAAAAGGCGTCTGCACTAGAAAGGAAACAATCAACAAAACTAAAAGGCAACCAATGGAATGAGAAAAGATATTTGCAAATGACATATTGTTCAAAGGGCTAGTATCCAAAATGTATAAACGTCTCACCAAACTCCACACCCCAAAAACAAATAATCCAGTGAAGAAATGGGCAGAAAACATGAATAGTCAGTTCTCTAAATATGACATCCAGATGGCCAACAGGCACATGAAAAGATGCTCAATGTCGCTCCTCATCAGGGAAATGCAAATCAAAACCACACTGAGAAACCACCTCACGCCAGTCAGAGTGGCTAAAGTGAACAAAACAGGAGACTATAGATGCTGGAGAGGATGTGGAGAAACGGGAACCCTCTTTCACTGTTGGTGGGAATGCACACTGGTGTAACCACTCTGGAAAACAGTGTGGAGGTTCCTCAGAAAATTAAAAATAGACCTACCCTATGACCCAGCAGTAGCATGGCTGGGAATTTACCCAAGGGATACAGGGGTACTGAAGCATAGGGGCACTTGTACCCCAATGTTTATAGCAGCACTCTCAACAATAGCCAAATTATGGAAAGAGCCTAAATGTCCATCAACTGATGAATGGATAAAGACATTGTGGTTTATATACACTATGGAATACTACATGGCAATGAGAAAGAATGAAATATGGCCTTTTGTAGCAACGTTGATGGAACTGGAGAGTGTTACACTAAGTGAAATAAGTCATACAGAGAAGGACAGATTCCATATGTTTTCACTCCTATGTGGATCCTGAGAAACTTAACAGAAGACCATGGGCGAGGGGTAGAAAAAAAATGGTTAGAGAGGGAGGGAGCCAAAACATACGAGACTCCTAAAAACTGAGAACAAACTGAGGGTTGATGGGGGGTGGGAGGGAGGGGTGGGTGGGTGGTGGGTATTGAGGGCACCTGTGGGGATGAGCAATGGGTGTTGTATGGAAACCAATTTGACAATAAATTTCATTATATAAAAAAAGAAAAGAAATAAATCTTTAAAAAATAAATTAAAAGTAAAAATAAAAATAAACCTTAAAAAATAGTGTAAGGATGGAGATAGATACCCACAGGGGCAATGTACCTTATGACATATGAGCACGGGAGAAATCTGAGGATTAAATGACTAGCACAATCTTCTGGCAAGCTGACTGTCTTGTGAATAAGAATCACATAAGGGCTGGGGCAAAGGGAAACCTGCATCTTCTACCTGGGACACCTCATGGCAAGATGCCTCTATTCTTAATTCTGAAAGAGACAGCAAGCTTCTGGAGTTCCCTGTTTTCCCTTCCCATCCTATCAGTGAATAGAAGCAGCAGTGATTCAAGGGTTGTGGGTTTGTGCTCCAGGCTAGTACTCAAATGTTTGGGACCAGGCTGTGGTGCAGTAGTTTCTGATTTATCTGTTTCTGTGCTCAGTATGTACACAAGAATACTGCCTATGGGTGAACTAATTGCTCTTCAGATTGAAAGAATCTTTAATGGCAAGGGAGGGAGACAAATTGGCTAGCCATAATTTCTTACATTAGCCAGGCAAACACCAAGTACTCACAGGAAAGCAATCTTTCCTTTGGGATATCAGAAACTGATGGCTCTTGGTTAACATAGACCAGAGTCGGAGCTCATTAGTAATGGCTGGGCACTCATTATGTGAGTGATGCCTTTATCTCCCTTGCCTGAGATCCAAGACATAGTTATCAATACTGCCAGGTAATTGGAATTGCTACACACAGGGCCAAAGGTTTTCATTTCAAGTGAGAATGTGATAAAGCTGACAATGAAATGTCTAGCTCCGCATTCCTCTTGTCCCAAAAGTGAGGATAGCTCCCTCCCAATATCTCTGACCCTGACTACACACAAGCATTCTTGCTGGGTCCCTTGAAATGCCCTGGGCTTACACTTGTTAACATAGTACTGAAAGGCAATTTTTGAGGGACCCTGTGGCCCAACCTATCCTAGAGTGCTAAGAACTTGGCCAGATCCCCCAGTTAAAAGTAGAGAAAATGGCTCTGAGACACTGTCCCTTAATGGAAAATATGGACAACTTAGCTTTAAAAACAGTAACAGGATGGAGAAGGAAATACAGAAGGCCATAATTCTTTATTACAGAAGGGAATGGGATATGGCAGTAAATGAAGCAACTAGCAAAATCTCCTGGCAAGATGGTTGTCTCAGGAGTAAGAACAATCTGTGGGCTAGGACAGAAGGAAACCTCCTGTATAGTTCCTTCAGAAAGAGATTGAAAGTTTCTGGCATTAGCTCCCCCCCCCGTCCTTTGAGGTAGATTCTGTCTTGTTGCTGACCACAAGTATTTGGAAAGTGGCTGTGGTGCATGAGTCATTGAATGGGCTGTTTCTGCACATAGATGGCCCTGAAGAATACTGAAAATGGGTAAACTGCTTTTTAGAATGAAGATATCTGTAGTATCCAGTGGTTGGAGTTCTGCTAACTATTACCATGCCAACTCCAGCCTTTCAAGCATCAAGTTGTCCACCTACTGTCGGCAGTAGGTCAATGGTGTATCAGAAACTGATTGCTTTCAGTTAGCATGGGAGCAGAGTGGGAGCTCTCCACAAATCCCTGGTTTTTCAATGAGTTACTGACAAGCCCACTGTGCCTGGTGGGAAACAAGATATAATTAGAAAAACAGCAAGGATGAGGAACCTGCGTGGCTCAGTCAGTGAAGTGGCCGACTATTGATTTGAGCTCAGATCATGATCTCATGGTCATGAGTACAAGTCCCACATTGGGCTTTGTGCTCACAGTGCAGAGCCTGCTTTGGATCTTCTGTCTCCCTCTTTCTACCCCTACCCTGCTCATGCTTTCTCTCCCTCTCCCTGTTTCTCAAAAATAAATAAATGTTAAAAAACTAAAAAAAAGGAAAAACAGCAAGGCAATGAGGATAGTCACATGGTTAGCCAATGTCCTTCATTCCCTATGAGAATGGAAACAAACTGAGAATCAAGTGACTAGTATAAACTACTTGAAGCTGGCTATCTTCAGACTAAGAAGTGCCTCTGCACTGGGGAAAGGGAAAAACACCACTGTTTCAGCCTGCGAGTTCAGTCCAAGAATTCATCTGAAATTCAAATGAGAACAGGATAAAACCGAAAATGTAATGTATAGCTCAGTGTTTCCTTGTTCCAGAAGCAGGACTGGATTTCTCCCAACTCCTATGGGACTGTCTACATGCAAACAGTCTGTGCTGGGCACTTTCAAATGCCCTAGGTTTCCTGATGTACACATAGTTCTAAAACGCAAGTGGCGAGAGGGCCCAAGCCCAAAGTATTCCAGACTCGAGAGAACTTGACCAAAATCCTCACTTAAAATGAGAGTGAATTCATCTTAAAATCTGGCTCTGAATGTCTACTAGATTAAATTTAGCTTGAAGAAAAAAGATAAACAATATGCACATGGGTGTACAGAGGCCCAAATTTCATTCCTACAGATGAAAACAGAATAAAACAAAGAAGGAAGTGGCTAGCATAATCTCAAGATTAAGAAATTCCAATGGTTTGGGGGAAGGGAAACGTCCATTGAATACACCTGCTGTCCCTACTGCAAAAAATGTTCATCCAGAACTTTGGCAATATAGGAATTATTCTGTCCTTTGCCTTTTTTCCTGCCCCTTTTCTCAATTATAGATACAACATTTATTCAGTGGTTCAGGGAAACTTGATCTTCTGACTTTCAAGTGTTTGGAACCAGGCCTTGGTGCAGAAGTCCTTGACTGGGCTCTTTCTGCACTGACCCATGTCTAGGAGCAAACTGCCCATCTGGGAGCTTTCAGCTTTTCAGAATGAAGGCAGCTCAATTAGCCAGTTGGGGACACTGTCAGGGTAAACACCACCATGCCACTTGCAGCCTGCCAACCACCACATTTTCAGTAAAAAGTGAGCAATTTTCCCTTGGGGATATTAGAAACTGATTGGTCTTGGTTAGCACAGGAAGTGAGGGGGAGCTTTCCATTAATCCCTGAGTGCTTTTTATGTGAGTGACAACCCCGTTTCTCCTAAGTGTGACTCAAGACCTGGTTAGTAAATTTGCAAGTTGATGGGAATATATTTTAGGAGAGAATGTGATATAACTTAAATGTGGTGCCTAGCTTCTTTTTCCTCTTGCTGCAGGACTGAGACTGTCTCCATCACACTCCCTTGTCCCTGCCTACATGCAAACATTCTGTGCTGTGCTCCTTCAAATGCCCTATGTCTTTTGTGGCCAACATAAGGCTGAAAGGCAAGCCCTGTGTGCCCATTTTGCCCAACTTTTCTCAAAGTTGGGAGAACTTGGCCTGACTCCCCAGTTGACATGAAGGGAAATTGCTCTTACAGTCTGGCCTTGAATCCCCACAGTAAATGCCTAGGTGGGAATAGTGCAAAGGGATGGAAATGGATATATCAATGGACCAAGTTCTTAACTGTAGATGAGGACAACATAAATCCTAGGATGAAATGAGTACCTAAGGTGTTTCTTGCCCCAGAAGTGAGGCCAGCTCCCTCTCGGCTCCTATGGACTTCACCTATATGGAGAAATTCTGTTCTGGGCACCTTCCAATGCCTTAGGCCTCCCTTTGTCAATATAGTTATGAAAGACCAGTCTCAAAGGACCACATTGCTGAAACTATCTCTGAGTTAGATGAACTCAGCGAGACTGTCCCATTAAAAGCTGAGGAAATCTCTCTTGGATGCTGGCCATGAATGTTTCTCAGGGAAGACCTAGTTTCATAAAAGAGCAAAATGATGGAAATGGATACATAGAGTGCCAAAGTTCTTCATATCCAATGAGAATGGGGTAAATCTGAGAATGAAGTGACTAGCACACTCTTTTGGCAAGCTGGCTATCTCAGAAATAAAAAACACCTCTTGGCCAGGGCAACGTAAACCTCCATTGTCTACCCTGAGGACCAGTTTTGCAAGAATTCTTCACTGGGACTTCAGAAATGGATGAGAACCATATGGCACTGAGTGGACAGACTACTTACCCTGACCTACAGTGGATACAGTCACCAGTGCTTTTAGTGTAATGGGTTTTGATGTTTATATGTTTGGAATCAGGCTCTGTGGAAGTATTCCTTGAATTGGCAATGCACTTACAGCTTCTGGGAGCTAAATGTCCATATGAGAACCATTTGCTTTTCAGTATGAAGTCATCTGAAGCATCCAGGGGAGGGAGGCCAACTGGGTAACCCTAACTGTGCTTACCCAAAACTGCCAAGCCCCACAAGCTCAGTAACAAGTAGTTAATCTTTATTTGTGGATATCAGGAACTTATTGCTCTAGGTTAGCATAGTAACAGAGTAGGAGCTGGCCACCAAAACCGAGACACTTGCTGCATGAGTGAAAGGCCTATCACATTTCAATGTGACTCAAGAAAAACAGCTAGGGGATCAGAATGGACACACGGTGGGTCAAAATTCTTCATTTTAGCAGAGAATGGGATAAAACTGAGAATACAGTGACTTGCTCTGTTTCTCCTCTCCCCAGAAGTGAGGATGCTTCCTCCCAATTCCTCTGGCTCTGCCTATACACCAACGTTTTGTGTGGCAACCTTAAAATACCCTATGTCTTTTATTGTCAAATTTTCTAAAAGTCAAGTACCAAGGGGCTTTTTGCCCAACTAATGCCAGAGTCAGGATAACTTGCTAAGGTTCCACAATTGAAATTAGGGGACATTGCTCTCAGGTCTGTCATTGAATTTCTCACAGTAGGGATTTATTTAAAACAAGAGTAAGAAGGGGCGCCTGGGTGGCGCAGTCGGTTAAGCGTCCGACTTCAGCCAGGTCACGATCTCGCGGTCCGTGAGTTCGAGCCCCGCGTCGGGCTCTGGGCTGATGGCTCAGAGCCTGGAGCCTGTTTCCGATTCTGTGTCTCCCTCTCTCTCTGCCCCTCCCCCGTTCATGCTCTGCCTCTCTCTGTCCCAAAAATAAATAAACGTTGAAAAAAAAAAAGTTAAAACAAGAGTAAGGCATGGAATGGATACTCAGAAAGCCAAAGTTCTTCATTTCATGTGAGAATGGGATAATTCTTGGAATGAAGTGAATAATACAATCTCCTGGCAATTTCACTGTTTTCTGAATGAACAAACACACGTAGGCTGGGTAAATGGGAATCATCCATGCACATAACCTGAGAGTCCTGTCTGCAAGGTCTATGCATTCTTACCTCAGGTAGGGCATGGAGTCTTTTAACCCTCACCATTTTTCTAGCTCTTTCCTTCAATTGATAGGGGCAGTGGTAATTGTCGCGACCGGCATGACAAACACCGAGGTCAGGGTCCTGAGGGTAGGGGAATGCAAGAAAAAAGAGAGAAAAGAAAGTTTGGGAACAGGAGGGTCCCCTGGGCTGATGGCCCAAGTGACGGCTTTATTGTTGCTGTACACAATCTTTTATATCCAGACTCTTATGGGTCAGGTCATTCTAAGAATAAACAGGTTTCACATAATCGCTGCCAACCAAAACATTTAGTTCTGTGTTTCTTGTGCATTTTCTAGACGGGTCACAACAAGACCTTGTTGATAAGATTGCTAGCAAAACACAATTCCCATGTTTGTTTCTATCTGACTCGGGGTAGAAAAAGGGAGGTAGCATTACTGCCAACACCTGCAGACCACAGGCTTCAGGAATTAACTTTCTCAGCCTTGACAAGGCTTTCGTATGCCCTTGAAAGTGGGGGAATGGGAGGGGGAACCACCAGGTTGGCTAAGTCAACAGGGAACGTTGCTCCACCCGGTCTCAGCCTGGCGCCGGGGCCCAGCCTCCCACATGAATGGGAGGGGGAACCACCGGGTTGGCTTGAGTCAACAGGGAACATTGCTCGACCCGGTCTCAGCCTGGTACCGGGGCCCGGCCCCCCACATGTAATGAGGTGATGGTGGTGTTGGCTCTCAGCTAACACTTAAGTGTGTAGAACTGGACTTTGGCCTTGTAAACTTTGATTGATCTTTTCCTTTAATGACAAGCTCAGGGATTGCAATGTGCATAGACAAAATTTCAGCTGTCAGGAATGCAGGAATTTCAGTCAGCAGGGGTAGGGTCTTAGCATGGTGACAATTGTCATGCCAACCACAACCTTCCAAGCACCTTATACTCATTAAGAAGAGGAAAATATGCCCTCAGTGATATAAGAAACTGATTTGCCCAGGTTGGCACAGGAAGGTAGTGGGAAATTGCTGTCAATTTCTGGGAGATTGCTGTTTATGTGACAACTGCATTTCCCCTGACTCCTGACCACTGATATATTTACTTTGCCCTAGAAGTAAGACAGGCTGCTTTCAACACCACTCTTGTCCACAGGCAAAACTTTTGTGCTGAACACTTTCCAATGCCCTGTGGCTGCTGTTCCTGTTGCCAATGTAACTTTGTCAGGGAAGCCAATGAGACACCCATTGTCCAAGCGATCCCACATTCAGGGAACTTGGTATAAAAGACTTGGCAATTATAATCAGAGGAGAAGCTTCCTGGTTCTTGCCCACAAGTCCCCACATGGAAGAACTGGTTAATAATAATTAATAATAATAATAGTAACAACAACAACAACAACAATAAATTGGAAGAAACACACTGAGGACCAAAGTTCTCCACCTTGGATCACAATGGAATAAAGCTGGGACTGCTGACATGAGCACCATTTTCTAGGCAGCTTGTTGTCCAGAGAGTAATAAGGGAACACCTGTGGGGTTGGGATGAAGGGAAGCACCAGCCACAAGAACACTACGTCTTGACCTTGATAGGGCAAGAAGGCTTCTGGCTCTTGCCTTACTCTCTATTCAGTGGGTAGAGGCACTTGTGATATATCTGAATTTTGGCTTCTTTGTGTTGGCCTTCAGCCATGTCTGTGGAATTGAGTTCTGGTCCCAGAGTCCTTGAATGGACTCTCTGCCCTGATCATCTGGGTAAGAACAATGCTCATGCTAAAATTTTGCTCTTCTGAGAATGCAGGAAAGTCACAGGGGCAAGAGGGATCAGTGTAACCAACCCCCCTCAGGCCAACAGAAGCCTGCCAAGAACACAGGTCTCAGTGAAGGAGGGCAATGTGTCCTTAAGAATCACCATGTGTTAGCTGGTTGTGAATCTTGGGTACTAAGTAACAGCCACATGGTTCCTGACTCTGACCTCTGATCTCCATATTCCCTTGCAAGAAGTAAGAATGGCTCCCTCCCAATAACAATTGCCCCTACCCACAGAAAAATCACTTGTGCAGAAAAATTTCCAATGCTTTTTTCCTTGTGATGACAAGATATGTTTCATAGATGAGCCCATGGAGAACCCATTGCCCAAGTTATCATGGATTTAGGGTAACTTAGCAGGACTCAACAATTAAAACTGTAGAGAAATACTTCCAAGCTCAGACTCTCAATATATCACATGAAAACCTGGTTAGAAAAAGATCAAGGGAATTGGAAGGGCTGCACTTTGGTTCAATTTATTTTTCTCAGATGCTAATGGAACAAAGCTGCGAATGAAATTACTGGCACAATTCCCTGGGGAAGCATGGTGTCCTATGAGTATGGAAAAACTGTGGGCTTAGAGAAATGCAACGTGTTTTAGCCACACCTGAAAAGATGCACAACATCACTCATGAGGGAATGCAAAACAAAACCATGATGGGATACAACCTCACACCCGTTAGAATGGCTAAAATTAACAAAACAAAAAACAAAAGTTGTTAGTGAAGAGATGGAGAAAAGGGAACACTCTTACACTACTGGTCAGAGTGAAAGCTGGTGCAGTCACTAAACACTGAGTGGTCAGGGCCAGGAATTTCAGTTGTCCTCTGGGGTATCAGACTCCAAGAGCTCTCCACTAGCTCAGGATCTGACGGGAAAGTCACCACCAAATCGCGGGACCATGGTTGTGTGTGTGACAGTCCCATGGTCCATGAATGTGAACTGAAACCAAGTTTGAAATGCAGCAACGAGATAGGAATGACTACAAGGAGAATCAAAACCCTGCATATCAAATGGGCATGGGTAAAATCGAGGAAGAAGATATCAACCTCCCCTTTCTCTTGTCTCACACAGGAGGTGGGATCCTCCGCTAACCTCCTGCTTAGCCACACAAACATTCTCCCTGGGAACCTTCAAATACCCTAGATTTTGTATGACCACACATTTGTAAAATTAAACTGAGAAGGGCCCAACGCAAAACCTATTTCATAATTGCAAGGACACCATCAGACTCCCAACTTGAAGGAAGACAATATTGGTCTCAGACACTGACTTTGAACATATTCCATGCAGAACATTTTTTTCTACAAAAAAAAAAAAAGTTGTGTAAATGACAACACAGAGTGCCAGTGTTCTTCGTTGGAGTTGACATATAGAGATGGTTGAGAATGAAGTACACAGCCCAATCTCCTATAAACCTGGTTGTATCAGGAATAAGAAATGCCTGTGGGCTTAGGCAAAGGGATACACCCAGGAGCCTTGTCAGCCAGAAGGCTGCATTGTTTCTTCAGAAGCCAGAAATTTCTCGTTTTGTCTATCCCTCGCACTATTTCCATCAGTTGTCAAAGACAGCAGTGTTTGAGCTATAGCTACTGGGTTCTGCTGGCTCTTGCTCAGGAGTCTGGAAAAAAGACTTCATTTCTTATCCTGGAAATGGCTCTTTCTGTCTGAACCCCTCCTGGTTCATCCTGACCATGTGCAAACTGTCTGCTTCTCAGAATGAAGGCAACTCAATCAACCAGGTGAATGAAACAAGCTGGATCCCCTTATTCTATACCAGAGCAGTCAAAGCACCACACACTCAGGGAATAAAGGCCAACTTTACTTTTGTATAGCAGACACTGATATCTCTCACTGAGCACAGGACCAGAGTGGTAGTTCATGGCCTACCCAAAGTGCCAGCTGTGTGAGTGACAGTTTTATGGCTCCTATGTGTGACAAAAATTTATTTAGTAACACAGTCTTGGGAATGAAATGGCTATGAGGAGGAACAAAGCTCAAAATTTGAAAAGAGAAGAGGATTAATCTGGAAAGGACATGCCTCAATTCATTTCCTCTCGGCTCATAAAAGAGGCCAGCTCTCTCCAGAAACCTCTGGCCCAGCATATCAAACATCCTCCACTGGGTATCTTCCAACGTACCCAGGCCTCTGGATGTCCATATGCTTCTGAAACCAAATTAAGGGGTGGTCCTATTACAAAACCTTTTACACAGTCACAAGGACTTCACCAGACTCTCCACTTGGAAGCAGAAAATATTACTCTGAGAGACTCATTCAAAATGAACTCCAGGGAGAATTTCCTTTGAAAATAGAGAAAATGGGTTCAAAATGATAATTGGTAGGCTAGACATCTTCATTAGAGATGGGAATGGGAGACTGTTGTGAATGAAGTGACTAGCACAATATTTTAGCAAGTTTACTGTCTCAGGAATTAGAAACACCTACGGGCTTTGGTAAAGGGACCTATCTCCAGGCTACATCCGAAACACTGTCATCATGAGGCCTCCATTATTCCTTCAAATAGATAAGAAAAGCTCTGTCTTTGTATGTCTTTCCTGTCATCTTATCAGCAGATCAGGGCAGCAGAGATGCAGCAGTAGCATGGTATGTGCTCCTGCCTGATGGTCAAGTGTTTGTTATGCAGTCTTGGTGTGGTCTTCACTCAAGGGCTGGTAGTGTGCATAACAGTTCCTATAGCATACTGTATATACACAAACCTTCTTATCTTCAGGGTGAAGGATTTACAATCATCTATGGGAGAAAGCAAACTGGCTTAGCTTTTAAGATTGCACTAGCTGGTGAAGTACCAAGAGGGTGGGCTTTATATTGGAATATCAGACACTGAGACCTCCCAATTGGCTCAGGAATTGACTGGTAAGTTACATCTGATTCTAGGACCCCTGGCTGTGTAAATGACAGCCCCATGATCTTGGAATGTGAATGGTGACATAGGAAAACAACTACAGTAGTGGAAATAAACCATGGAGGGCCAAGATTTTGCATTTATATTTGGCATGGGCTAAATCTAGGAAGGAGATATATATCCTCACTTTTTACACCATGCAGGATGCTGGCTCCCTCTCCAAACCTCTGACCAAGCCTACATACAAACATTCTCCTATGGTCACCTTCAAGCACACTAGGCCTCTGTATGTCCACATAGCTCTGAAATCAAATTGAGAATGGCCCAATGCAAAACCTTTATCACAGTCACAAGGATACCACCAAACTTCCAATTGGAAGCAGACCATATAACTTTGGGACACTGACTCTGAGTGGATTCCATGCAGAACATTGTCCATCCCCCCCCCCCAAAAAAAAACATGTGTAAAGGGAAACCACAGGTGGCCAGAATTCGTTACTATATGAATGGGAGAATTCTTTACTATATGAATGGGAGAATGTTGAGGATTAATTACCCAGCACAATCTCTTAGCAGTATGGCTGCCTCAGGAGTACAAAAAGCCTTTGAGCTTAAACAAAGCGAGCCCTCTACAAGCTACACCTGGTAGTTCTGTCATAAAGAGGCCTACATTCATCCTGAAGTAGGAGCCTAAAATCCCTGGCTTTGTCTGTCTTCCCACTTGTTCCATCAGTGGATAGAAACAGCAGTGTTTGAGCTGTAGTTGTTGAATGCTCATGGATGTTCTTTAGGCATCTGAAACCAGAACCTGGTATTGTCTTCCTGGAAAGGAAAGACAAAATATTGTCTTGCACTCAACAGATCCTAGAGCATACTGCCCATGTGTGAACTGCCCACTAGTCAAAATGAGGGCATCTCAATCAGCCAGAAGAATAAAGCAAACCGGCTCTCATTCACCTTCCATACCACAGCCAGTCAAGCATCAAGTGCTCAAAGACTAATGGACCATCTTTCCTTTGGATATTTGATACTGTAGCTCCCAGTGAACACAGGACCAAAGTGGGAACTCCCTGCCTCTTCCTGGGTGCTGGCTGAGAGTATAAGAGCTCCATGGCTCCTAATAGTGAACAAAGATCTAGTTAGAAAAAAAAAACAGTGATGTGAAGGGAATGGCCCCAAGTAGGGCCAATGTTCTACATTTCCAATGTGAGTGGAATTAATCTGGAAAGAAGATGTCTAAATTCATTTCCACTTACCCCAGAAAAGAGGCCAGCTCCCTTCCAAAACCTCTGGCTCATCATACACATAAACATTCTCCACTGGGCACCTTCACATGCCTAGGCCTCTGGATGTCCATATTGTTCTGAAACAGAATTAAAAGTGAGTCATGTGCAATACCTACCACACAGTGGCAAGGAATTCACCGGACTCCTCACTTTCAAGCAGAGGGATTTCCTCAGAGAGCCTTACTCTGAATTGTCCCTAAGGATAACCTCACTTGAAAATTGAGCAAAGTGGTGAAAATGAGTAAATGGAAGTCAATTGTTCCTAATGAGAGATGAGAATTAGAGAATGTTGAGAATGAAGGGACTGTCCTAGCAAGCTGACTCTATCAGGCATTGCATGAAAGATGCTTAATAAGCAGTGTAGTTTCAGTTAGGGACAAATCTCTTAGGGTTTATATAGAGGGGTTGAAGTATACTTTTTACTACACTCATATAAAATGCTCATTGACAGTGGCTTTAAGCACAGTATAGTTCAAGGAAGTTAAGACAAGGCATTTCTTGGGTACCTGGGTGGTACAGTTGGTTAAGTGTCTGACTTCTGATAGTGGTTCAGGTTATGATCTCACAATTTGTGTTTTGATCCCCACTCCGAGCTCTATGCTGATGCCATCAGGCTCTGTGCTGATGGTGTGTAGCCTGCTTTGGTTCTGTCTCTCTGCCCCTACCCTGCTTGTTCTCTCTCTCTCTCTCTCTCTCAAAATAAATAAGTAGACCTAAAAGAAGACAAGGCATTTCTGTAAAGTTTATGGAGTACACTTATCGATCACTTTTTATTAAATGGTAAGAGGTCCATGCACACGGCATGAAAGCAGTATAGTTTTAGGCACTTAAGTACATGGCCATTGTCTTTTGCTAATATATACTTTTTCAACAAAGTTTCCTATGAGATAAATGTGAATGCTAACAAATAATTTTTGAAGTATACGGTAGTTGTAGCCACTTAAACGTAAGGCCCTTCCCTATTGCTAATCTAAGGAAGTTTAATAACATGTATTTAGGAGGCATTTGGAAACCTCATGGAGAACACAGGTATTTCAGGTACTTAATCAAACACATGGGAATTCCCTAATGCTTACCAGGATTTAACCACACTTTTCACTGGAGAAATGTAAGAAGCTAACTCAAAAATGCTTTAGGTAAAGAGTTTTATCTTCAATTAAGCACAAGAGAATTTCCCAAGGCTAAATAGACAGGGTTTAAACAAAAGCTTATACTAGATGTCCATTAGAAGTGATAGGAAAGATGCATTAACCAGAGTGTAGTTTTAGATACTTAAGAGCAAGGACATCTACACTGCTTCTACTCCAGAGTCAGAATAGTTATGACTTTGTGTATCCAAAAATCTTTTTGAACTAGGCTTGAAGCAAAACATACTTAATTCAGACAAGCACATGACCATTCCCTTTGCTAATACAGTGCTTCAATGAAAGCTCCAATGAGACTTATGTAAAAGAGTGCATGAAGAACACCTGAAGTGTTGGTTAGTTTTAGGCAGTTAAGAACATGGCCATTTTCTATTGCAAATAGAGAGTGTTTCAACAAAAGATCCTATGTGATGGCTACATGAGTGATGCTATAAGCAGAATGTAGTTTCAGACACTTAAGGCCAAGGCCCCTCCCTAGAGTTTGAATACAGAGGTTAAGAACACTGCTTACTACATTTATCTGAAACACTAATTGACATCTGCTTTAAGCACAGAACAGTTTCAGGCTCTTTGATCATGGCCATTCTCTAGAGCTTACGCAGAAGGAATAAAGAATACTTCTTGTTCCAATCTCTAAATAGTCCCTCAAGACTCTTTAAACACAGTGTAGTTTTAGGCAGTTAAGCATAAAGCCCTTTCATTTTTTTTTACAAAGAAATTTATGAGGACTTGCAACTACATGAACTTAAAAGTTAATGAAATCCTCATTGAGCACAAGCTTTTTAGGCACTTAAGCACATAGGCATTTCCTACTTCTTATACAGAATTATTTAAGCCCACAACTTACTGGAAAAATCTAATAAGCTAACTCAAAGATGCTTCAGGTACAGTGTTGTTTCTTGCAGTTATGCACATAGCCTTTCTGTATTGCTAATATATGTATAATATATATATATATATCATATATATATCTCATATACTTATATTTCTATTTTTCAGGAAACAGGCACGGAGACTTAGAGAAAGTGAGAAGACAGAGAAATTTATCCCAAATGAAAGAACAGGACAAGCCTGCAGCCAGAAACCTAAGGAACACAGATATAAATAACATGCAAAAGGGAAAGAAAGAGAGATAAATCCAGAAATGGACTCTAAATTATAGAGAACAAACTAATAGTTACCAGAGGGGAATGGATGGAGTGATGGGTTAAATAGTTGTTGGGGCTGAAGTGGTGCACTTGTTATGATTAGCACTGGTTGGTGTATGGATGTTGAATCACTCTATTGTAGACTTGAAATGAATATAACACTGTATTTTAATAAAACGGACTTAAAGGAATAATAAAAAAATGAAGAAAGCTTTAAAGGGGGAAATGAAACCCATTTGAAGCACAGTTTGTTTTAGGAATTGAAGCACATGACCATTGCTATTGCTAATATACACTGTTTCAACACATGTTCCAATAATATGTATGTGAAAAGCTACATGTAAGGCAGTTTCAGCAATGAGTAGTTTTAGATAATTAAGCAGTAGGCCCTTCCCTCCTTTGTTTTTTAAATATAATTTATTGTCAAATTGGTTTCCATACAACACCCTGTGCTCATCCCAGCAAGTGCCCTCCTTCCTGCCCATCACCCACTTTCCCCTCCCTCCCACCCCCAATCTACCCTTAAGTTTGTTCTGTCCTTATGAGTGTCTTATTGTTTGCCTCCCTCCCTTTATGTAACTTTTTTCCCTTCCCCTCCCCCATGGTCTTCTGTTAAGTTTCTCAGGATCCACATGAGTGAAAACATATGGTATCTATGGTATTTGTCTTTCTCTGTCTGGCTTATTTCACTTACATAATGCCCTCCAGTTCCATCCACATTGCTACAAATGGCCATATTTCATTCTTTCTCATTGCCAAGTAGTATTCCATTGTATATATAAACCACATCTTCTTTATACATTTGTCAGTTGATGGGCATTTAGGCTCTTTCCATAATTGGCTATTGTTGAAAGTGCTGCTATAAACACTGGTGTACATGTGCCCCTATGCATCAGCACTCCTGTATCCTTTGGGTATATTACTAGCAGTGCTATTGCTGGGTCATAGCGTAGTTCTCTTTTTAATTTTTGAAAAACCTCCACACTGTTTTCCAGAGTGGCTGCACCAGTTTGCATTCCCACCAACAGTGCAAGAGGGTTCCCGTTTCTCCACATCCTTGCCAGCATCTATAGTCTCCTGATTTGTTCATTTTAGCCACTCTGACCGGTGTGAGATGATAACTCATTGTAGTTTTGATTTGTATTTCCCTGATGAGGGGTGACGTTGAGCATCTTTTCATTTGTCTGTTGGCCATCTGGATGTCTTTCTTGGAAAAGTGTCCATTCGTGTCTTCTGGCCATTTCTTCACTGGATTATTTGTTTTTTGGGTGTGGAGTTTGATGAGTTCTCTGTATATTTTATATACTAGCCCTTTATCCGATATGTCATTTGCAAATATCTTTTCCCATTCTCTTGGTTGCCTTTTAGTTTTGTTGATTGTTTCCTTTGCAGTGCGGAAAATTTTTATATTAACGAGGTCCCAGTAGTTCATTTTTGCTTTTAATTCCCTTGCCTTTGGAGATGTGTCGAGTAAGACATTGCTGTGGCTGAGGTCACAGAGGTTTTTTCCTGCTTTCTTCTCTAGGGTTTTGATGGTTTCCTGTTTCACATTCAGGTCCTTCATCCATTTTGAGTTTGTTTTTGTGTATGTTGTAAGAAAGTGATATAGTTTCATTCTTCTGCATGTTGCTGTCCAGTTCTCCTAGCACCATTTGTTAAAGAGACTTTTTTTTTTTTCCATTGTATACTCTTTTTTGCCTTGTCAAAGATTAGTTGGCCATACATTTGTGGGTCAAATTCTGGGGTCTCTATTCTATTCCATTGGTCTGTGTGTCCGTTTTTGTGGCAGTACCATACTGTCTTGATGATTACAGCTTTGTAGCAGAGGCTAAAGTCTGGGATTGTTATGCCTCCCGCTTTGGTTTTCTTGACTATTAATTTGCCTATACAGGGTCTTTTGTGGTTCCATATAAATTTTAGGATTATTTGTCCTAGTTTGAAAAGAATGCTGGTGCAATTTTGTTTGGGATTGCATTGAATGTGTAGATTGCTTTGGGTGGTATTGACATTTTAACAATATTTATTCTTCCAATCCATGAGCATGGAATGGTTTTCCATTTCTTTGTATCTTCTTCAATTTCCTTCATAAGCTTACTATACTTTTCAGCATACAGTTATTTTACATCTTTGGTTAGGTTTATTCCTAGGTATTTTATGGTTCTTGGTGAAATTTTGAATGGGATAAATTTCTTTAATTCTCTTCCTGTTGCTTCATTATTGGTGTATAAAAATGCAACCCATTTCTTTACATTAATTTTGTACCCTGTGACTTTGCTGAATTCATGTATCAGTACTAGCAGACTTTTGGGCAATTCTGTTGGAGTTTCCATGTAGAGTACCATGTCTTCTGTAAAAAGTGAGATTGACTTCATCTTTGCCAATTTTGATGCTTTGTACTTCATTTTGTTGTCCGATTGCTGATGCTAAGAATTCCAATACTATTTTAAACAACAGTGGTGAGAGTGGACATCCCTGTCGTGTTCCTGAGCTCAGGGAGAAAGCTCTCAGTTTTCCCCCATTACGTTGATATTAGCTGTGGGCTTTTCATAAATGGCTTCTATGATGTTTAAGTATGTTCCTTCTATCACAACATTCTTGCGGGTTTTCATCAAGAAAGGACGCTGTATTTTTTTTCAAATGCTTTTTCTGTATCTATTAACGGGATCATATGGTTCTTGTCTTTTATTAATGTGGTGTATCGCATTGATCGATTTGCGAATATGGTACCAACCATGCAGCCCACAACTTGATCATGGTGAATAATTCTTCTTGCTGTTGAATAATGCTGTATAATAATAATTATGCTGTAGCAATAATAATGCTGTTGAATTCGTTTTGCTAGTATCTTGTTGAGAATTTTTGCATCCATATTCATTAGGGATATTGGCCTGTAGTTCTTTTTTTTTGCTGGGTCTCTGTCTGGTTTTGGAACCAAAGTAATGCTGGCTTCATAGAATGAGTCCAGAAGTTTCCCTTCCTGCCATTTTATTATTATTATTATTATTATTATTATTATTATTTATTTTTTTGAATAGCTTGAGAAGGATAGGTATTAACTCTGCTCTAAATGTCTGGTAGAATTCTCCAGGGAATCCATCTAGTCCAGGACTCTCATTTGTTGGGAGATTTTTGATAACTTATTCAATTTCTTCACAGGTATGGGCCTGTACAAATTTTTAATTTCTTCCCATTTGAGTTTTGGTAGTTTTGGGTGTTTAGGAATTTTTCCATTTCTTCTAGGTTGTCCAGTTTGTTGGCACATAATTTTTCATAGTATTCCCTTATAATTGCCTGTATTTTTGAGGTATTGGTTGTAATAATTCCATTTTCATTCATGATTTTATCTATTTGGGTCATCTCCCTTTTCTTTTTGAGAAGCCTGGCTAGAGGTTTATCAATTTTGTTTATTTTTTCAAAAAAACAACTCTTGGTTTTGTTGATCTGCTCTACAGTTTTTTTTAGATTCTATATTGTTTCTTTCTGCTCTGATCTTTATTATTTCTCTTCTTCTGCTGGATTTAGGCTGTCTTTGCTGTTCTGCTTCTATTTCCTTTAGGTGTGCTGTTAGATTTTGTATTTGGGATTTTTCTTGTTTCTTGAATAGGCCTGGATTGTGATGTATTTTCCTCTCAGGACTGCCTTCGCTGCATCCCAAAGCGTTTGGATTGTTGTATTTTCATTTTCGTTTGTTTCCATATATTTTTTAATTTCTTCTCTAATTGCCTGGTTGACCCATTCATTCTTTAGTAGGGTGTTCTTTAACCTCCATGCTTTTGGAGGTTTTCCAGACTTTTTCCTGTGGTTGATTTCAAGCTTCATAGCATTGTGGTCTGAAAGTATGCATGGTATGATCTCAATTCTTGTATACTTATGAAGGGCTGTTTTGTGACCCAGTATATGATCTATCTTGGAGAATGTTCCATATGCACTCGAGAAGAAAGTATATTCTGTTGCTTTGGGATGCAGAGTTCTAAATATATCTGTCAAGTCCATCTGATCCAACGTATCATTCAGAGCCCTTGTTTCTTTATTGACCGTGTGTCTAGATGATCTATCCATTTCTGTAAGTGGAGTATTAAAGTCCCCTGTAATTACCACATTCTTGTCAATAAGGTTGCTTATGTTTGATAGTAATTGTTTTATATATTTGGGTGCTCCTGTATTTGGCACATAGACATTTATAATTGTGAGCTCTTCCTGATGGATAGACCCTGTAATTATTATATAATACCCGTCTTCATCTCTTTTTACAGCCTTTAATTTGAAGTCTATTTTGTCTGATATAAGTATGGCTACTCCAGCTTTCTTTTGACTTCCAGTAGCATGATAAATAAATCTCCATCCCCTCACTTTCAATCTGAAACTGCCCTTAGGTCTGAATCGAGTCTCCTATAGACAGCAAATAGATAGGTCTTGTTTTTTATCCATTCTTATACCCTATGTTTTTTGATAGGAGCATTTAATCCATTTACATTCAGTGTTATTATTGAAAAATATAGGTTTAGAGTCATTGTGTTATCTACAGGTTTCATGCATGTAGTGATTTCTCTAGTACTTTGTGGTCCTTGCAACATTTCACTCAGAGAATCCCCCTTAGGATCTCTTGTAGAGCTGGTTTAGTGGTGATGAATTCCCTCAGTTTTTGTTTGTTTGGGAAAATCTTTATCTCTCCTTCTATTCTGAATGACAGGCTTCCTGGATAAAGGATTCTTGGATGCATAATTTTCCTGTTCATCACATTGAGGATTTCCTGCCATTCCTTTCTGGCCTGCCAGGTTTCAGTAGGTAAATCTGCTACTACCCTTATATGTCTATCTTTGTATGTTAAGGCTGGTTTACCTGCAGCTGCTTTCAAAATTCTCTCTTTATCCTTGTATTTTGCTAGTTTCACTACAATATGTCATGTAGAAGATCAATTCAAGTTATGTCTGAAGGGAGTTCTCTGTGCCTCTTGGATTTCAATGTCTGTTTCCTTTCCCAGACCAGGGAGTTTCTCAGCTATGACTTGTTCAAGTACACCTTTAGCCCCTTTCTCTCTCTTCTTCTGGAATTACTATGATACAGATAATGTTATGTTTGATTGCATCATTTAGTTCTCCAATTCTTCCTTTGTGATCCTGGATTTTTTCATCTATTTCTCAGCTTCCTCTTTTTCCATAATTTTATCTTCCAATTCACCTATTCTCCCCTCTGCATTTTCAATCTGTGCTGTGGATGCCTCCATTTTATTTTGCACCACATTTATTGCATTTTTTTAATTCATTATGACTATTTTTTAGTTCCTTGATCTCTGCAGTAATAGAGTCTTTGCTGTATTCTCTGCCTTTTTCAAGCCCAGTGATCAACCTTAGGACTATTATTCTAAATTTTTGTTCAGTTATATTGCTTATATCTGTTTTGTTCATTTATTTAGCTGTCACTTCTTCATGGAATTTCTTTTGAGGGGAATTCTTCCTTTTCAGCATTTTGGCTAGTTTTCTGTCCCTTATGAGTTTTAAAAGCTTCTTATGTGCTCTGCACCTGTGAGCACCACTATATTAAAGGGTGTTCTTACACTGTCCAGGGCCTGGCCTTTCTGGAGGTGTTTTTTTGGAGAGTATTACTTGTTTGTTTTGTTGTGACTTTGGTTATTTTATTTATCTACTTTCAGTGACATTTTGGCCCCTCCATGAGTTGTGCTTTGATTTGTTCCTTGATGTAGCCCTGGAAAGGAAAACAAACAGATGAACAAACAGGAAAGAAAGACACACAAATAAAACAAATTCACACACACACACACACACACACACACAAACATGACATTCCAAAAGCAAAAAACAAAAACAAAAACAAACACCACCTACAAGTAAAGAACAGGGTGGAGGCGTTACTGATGGAGGATCACATACAAAGAGAGGAATGACAGGGGTGGGGACAAGAGAAAATAAAAATTAACCAGGCAGCGAGACTAAGTAGCTTAATCCAGAGAGAGAGAAAGGAAAATAAAGAAGGAGGCAGGGGGGAAAATGAAGATAAAGTTACCCAAACACAGAAACTATATGGCTTGATTATTCCATAGAGAGAGAAAAGAAAGTACAGGAGATGTAGAACATGTATCAAGGGAATGGATTAAATATTTCTGCTTAAACAAACCAACAACCAGAGTAAGCAGCTTAGAGGAGGGAAGAGATAGGAAGGGAGAATATATCTAAATAACAATAACTGTCCTGGAGTTAATCCAGGCTATGCATTATCACTGGTCTGGATGATGGAGCCATCTGGTTGCACAGCATCTATCTGGCTCCAGCATATATGCAGCTACCTGGCACGGAGGGGCATGGTTTGGTGTAGGCTGGTCCCACCTCCACTATGGGCCCTGGGACTGATCCTCAGAAGCCCCGCCGTGGTGGTGGTGGGGCAGAAAAATGACAATTCCCCAGCCTATTCTCCACGATCTGGTGGACTCCATTTGAGTCATCCTCACTGTGTCGCAGGCGCCGACAGGGTGGTCCTTCTCACTCCACCGATTCCCCTGGCCCAACACTTGGCTAGGATTCAAAGACCTGCTCCATGCACTCTAGCACTGGGGACCCTTCCCTCCGTTGTATACACAGGGATTAGGAGCACTTCTTCCTACATTTACCTAAAATGCTAACTAAATTTAAGTACACTGCAGATACAGGGAGTTAAGTCCATGTCCATTCTCTAGTGCTTTACTATAAGGACTTCTTTTTATGTGTAAGAGACTTATACAAGCTACGTGAAACACAACATTTACTTTTTAAAAGATAAATCCATGACCATTACCCTCTTGCAAATATGGAGTATTTAAACAAATGATCCTATTACATGTACATGAAATCCTACATGAAAGCCCTTTGAAGAACAATGTACTTTTAAGCAGTTAAGCACTTGGCCATTTCCTATTCCTCATATAGAGTGTTTCAATGAGTTTATGTGCATGTATTGAAAGTCATTAACCAGTGTTGAAACAGGGTAGTTTTTAACCTTTAAGTAGAAGTGTTTATACAAAGAAATTTAAGAATGCTTGTTACTTCATGTATTCTAAAAATGTTTAGAGATTTTACTGAGTGTATGGTGTTTCAGGCAGTTAAGCACCTATATGTTCTCTAGTGATTATTTAGGAGGATTTAATCACACTTTTATTAGATGAATCTAAGAAGCTAGATCAAAAATGCCTTAACCACAATACTTTTTGTGGCAATTAAGTGCATCACCATTCCCTTTTTTATAATAAGATTCGAAACAAAATATCCGACTACATGAATGTTAAAAGCCAAATGAATGAAAGTCATATTAAGCAGTATAGACAGTTAAATATAAGTCCCTTCCATAGTATTTATATAAGCAAGTTTAATAATACTTGTAATTATATGTATTGAAAAGAAATTTGAAATCCTCATATAGGACACAGTGATTTCAGGCAGTTCATCACATGGGCATTCCCTAGTGCTTATACAGATGTATGTCAGCACATTCTTAATGGATGTTTATGAGAAACTAATTCACAAGTGCTTTAAGAAAAATGTTTATTTTGGAGTTAAGAATATGGACATCCCATCATGCAAATACAGAATGCATAAACAAAATTTCCTACTAGATACACACTTAAAGCTACATAGACAATGCATTATCACACTGTACTTTTAGGCACCTAACACTCTGCCATTTCCTAGTGCTTCTACACAAGGGTTTAAGAATACTTCTGACTACATTCTAAGAAGCTTTCTAAAATCCTCTTTGCACAAAAGATACTTTCCACCAGTAAAACACAAGTGTTTACACAGGGAGGTTGTGGGGAATTGCTACTATATACTACTATCTACTACTATGAGGGACAAGAATGTCACTTGAAATACAATGAATCTTTAAGCAATTAAGCACAGGACCTTTCCCTATGGCTAACACAGAATATTTTTTAAAGTTTTTTTTAGGAGTGTCTGGGTGGCTCAGTTGGTTAAGTGTCTGACTGCAGCCAGGTCATGATCTCATGGTTCATGAGTTGGAGCCCTACATCAGTCTCTGTGTTGACAGCTCAGAACCTGGAGCCTGCTTCAGATTCTGTGTCTCCCTCTCTCTCTGCCCCTCCCCCACTCATGCTCTGTCTCTCTCTCAAAAAAATGAATAAACATTAAAAAAATTAAAAAGTTTTTATTTAAATTCCAGTTAGTTAACATACAGTGTAGTATTAGTTTCAAGTACAGAATACAGTAATTCCACCATTCCATACAACACCTTGTGCATATCGCAAGGTTCATTCTTTAATATATAATCCAATCCCATCCTCTATATAACCCAATCCCCACTCATCTCCCCTCTGGTAACCAACAGTTTATTCTCTACAGTTAATGGTATTTTTCTTGGCTAACTTCTCTCTCCCCCCCCCCCCATGATCATTTATTTGTTTTGTTTCTTACATGCCACATAAGTGAAATCATATGGTATAAGTCTTTCTCTGACCAACTTATTTTGCTTAGCATAACACTCTCTAGCTCCATCCACATTGTTGCAAAGGACAAAATTTCATTGTCTCTCATGGCTGAGTGATATTGCATTGTGTGTGTGTGTGTGTGTGTGTGTGTATACATATATATAATGGATAAAGTTGTAATATGTATATATTCATCGGTCAATGGAAATTTGAGCCCTTTCCATAATTGGCTATTTTTCATAATGCTGCTAAAAACATTAGGGTGCATGTATCCCTTCTAATTGTTATTTTTGTTTTCTTTGGATAATTAGCTGGTAGTGTAATTGATGCATTTCTACTTTTGAAAGGGGAATTTTTAAAATTTACTTATTTATTTGCAAGAGGGGGTGGAGTGGGAGAGAGAGAAGGAGGGAGAGAGAATCCCAAGCAAGTTCCGCATTGCCAGTGCAGAGCCCAGCTAGGGCTCAATCCCATCACTGTGAGATCCTGACTTGAGAGTATATCAAGAGTCAGACATGTAACTGAGTGAGCCACCCAGATGCCCCAGGGTAGTCTTAATTTTACCATTTGAGGAAACATCATACTGTTTTCCAGAGTGGCTGCACCAGTTTGCATTCCCACCAACAGTGTAAGAGGGTTTTCCTTTATACACATCCTTGCCAACACCTGTTGTTTTTGTGTTGTTAAGTTTAACCCTTTTGACAGGTGTGAGGTGATATCTCATTGTAGTTTGGATATGTATTTCCCTGATCAGTATATTGAGCATCTTTTCATGCATCTTTAGGGAAATGTTCACCTTCTATGTTTCCCTGTGTGCTCTTCTTCTCACCCTTTTACCCAATTAGGGCTCCCTCTCCTCTGCAGCATTCTTGATCTCTTTCTTCCCCAAACCATCTCCCTGCACTTCCTACCTTCTGTGATGTGGTTTCTTCTCTCCCTGTAGTTGTGGACTTTGTTCTGTCAGTCTTCAGGTTGATTTCTGGGGGGATAGAATGATATGCTAGTTATCTAGCTATGTTCAAACCATGAGACTCCACTGCTGCCATACTAGTTCTCCCAACATATGCTAATAAAGAATGTTTCAACAAACTTCCTATGAGATGTATGTGAAAAGCTACATGAAAGACACTTGAACAGTGTACTTTCAGTCAATTAACCACAAGGTGTGTGTAGTGTCTGTGGTGTGTTTTGGGGGCGTGTGTGGCGTGTGTGGTAGACGTTCGGAGTGGTTGTGGGTGAGTGCATTTGTCTGTTCCATAAGTATGGCATGTGTGGGGGATATGTGGTTTGTGTCTGTGTATGGCATTTGTTTGGTGTGAATGGTGTGTGTATGGTGTGTCAGTGGTTTATAGGTGGTGTATGTGTCTTATATGTGTGCTTTATGTGTTTCTTGTGTATGCCTGTTTTTTGTGTGCCATATGTGTCATATGTACATGGTGTATGTGTCATATGAATGTTTTTTGTGTGGTGTGTCTGTAAAGTATGTGTGTTTTATTTCTGTGGTGTATGCATAGTGCATGACCTGTGAATGTGTGTAGTATGTGTGTGAGTGTGATATAAGTTAGGGTGTGTGTGATGTCAAGTTTATGTGCATGTTGTGTGAATAGTGTGTATTTGTGAATTTTGTTTGTTGCAAGGGTGGTGAATGTGATGTGTGTGTGTGTGTGTGTGTGTGTGTGTGTGTGTTGTGTGTGCAGTAAAATGTGATGTATATGTTGTGTGGTTGGGGTATTAATTTGGTATGTAATGGAGGGTATATGTGTGGGGTGTGTGAGGTGTATCTATGCTGTATGGTGGTGTAAGTCAGTTTGATTCATATGTGTATTCTTTGTGGAGGATGTGCGTGGTAAATATGGGGTGTGGTGGTATAGGTATGGTGTGGGCCATGTATTAGTGTGTGGTGTGAAGGTGCAATATGTGTGTCAGGAATAAGTGTGGTTTGTGGTTGTTATATGTGTGATGTGTGTGATATTTGTGTAGTGTGTGAGTGGTGTTTGTGGGATGTCTGTAAATATTTATAGTATATGTGATCTGTGTTTGGTTAATATCATGTATGTGTTTTGCATATATGTGGCTAGTGTTTGGTGTGTATATATTACATATTCAGTGTGTGTGATGTGCAGGACATATACAGTATATTTGTTCTTCATATTGTGTGTGTGAATGTTTCTGGTGAGTGTGTGCAGTATGAGGATTGTGGAATTGTGTGTGTTATATATGTACATGTATTGTATACTTAGTGAATGTGTGGTGAATGTGGGTTGTGTCTGTAATAAATGTGCGATGTGTGGGGAGCATATGCAGTGAATGTGTGCTGGGTTTGTCAGTGTGGTATATATGAATGGTGTATGTGATGTGTGTGTTATATGTGTGGCACATGTGGTGTGTGTGTGTTTGCAGCATATGTGTAATGTTTTTGGGTGACACTGTTATCTGAGTGGTATGTGTGGTGTATATGTTATGTGTGTGCTGCATGCACATGGTGTGTTTATAAATTATGATTTCTAGTTGTGATGCATATACAGTGTATGTGCTGTATGGGTAAAGAAATTGTGATTTGTACATTGTGTGTCCAAGGTGTATATTTATCTGCATTGCATGTGTGGTGTTGGTCTGTTTTCTATGAGTGTTGTATGTTTGACATGTGTGTTCGGTACATGTGGTTTGTGTGATGTGTGTGTGTGTGTGTGTGTGTGTATGTGTGTGTCTGTCTGTATGTAATGTTTGTGTTGGGTTTTGGTTGATATATGTGTGGTTGGTGTATTTTTGATGTGTAATATGTGCGGTGTGTGAGTAGTGTTTAAGTGATGACTGTGAGTGTGTGTAGTAACAGTGTTGTGTGTGATGTTCATTGAGTGTGTGTTGTTATATGCATCATTGTTGGTTTATTATGTTTGGTGTGTGGTCTGAGTGTGATGTGTGTGTTATACATGTAGGATATGTGTTCTATGTGGTCGTGTAAAATGTGTATCCCGTGAGTGTGTGAAGTATCAGTTTGATGACATTTGTGTTGTATGTGTATAGGCATTATGTGTGTGGTGTTTATGTGATATGCCTATAATACATGTGTGATATTTGTGTGGTTTCTGTGTATTTATTGTGTGGTGAAGGTGTGGTGTGTTTGAAGGTATGCTATATATTTGTGTTTGTGTTGTGACTGTGACATGTGACACACATGTGATTGTGTGGTGGATAGATGGATTTTGTATTTGTGGTATCAGTGCTGCATGTCTGTGTCTGTGTGTAGTTCAGAATTTTGATATATTTGAATTGTGTGGTGTTGTATTTGTTAAATGTGGGGTGTATGGGTGGGTTGTGTGTGTGTTTTATAAGCTGTATGTACCAGTGGTATGTGTGGTGGTGAATTTATGTGAGTGGTATATGCAAAGCGTGTGTGCAAAATGTGTGCTGTGCACGTAGTGTGGTGCATGAGTGGTATTGGTCTGTGTGATTTATATTTTGCTTATGTGAAATGTGTGTGATGTGCCTTTTATATGTAAATTGTTGATGTAGTGTACGTGTGTGTGTCTTCATGTGATTTAAGAGCAGTATAAGAGCATATGGGGGTTCTAAGTATGAGGTATGAATATGTGTGGTGCTTTAGGTATGTTGTCATTTTGTATATGTTATATGTTTGGTGTTCATGTGTTACATAGGCATTGTATGAGGTATATGTGTTGGGATTGTGGTGTATAAGTAATATGTATGTGGTATGTTTGGTGTGTAGATCGTAGAGAGTGTTTGCTATATTTTGGCTACTGTATGGTGTATGTGACACAAGATGTTAGTTTGGTGTGTTAGTTGAAAGGTTTCTCCACAGTGTTGTTTTGCAGAGTTGATTATATGGCACTTTCTTTATAATATCCCACATATATTTTCAAACACTTCTAACTTAGTTAAACAAGATGCTAGATGAAAGATTGTTTCTCTACAGTGTAGTTTCGCAAAGTTTTGTGTATGGCACTTTTGTTATATTTCTAGGCCTGTATTTTCAAACACTTCTAACTTAGTGAAGCAAGAAATTAGTTGAAAGATATTTTATTCACAGTGTTGTTTCACAAAGTTTTGTATATGGCACTTATACTTCCCCACATACGTTTTCAAACACTTCTAACTTAGTGAAACAAGATGATAGTTAAAAGATGGTTTCTCCACAATGATGTTTCACAGAATTGAATATATGGCACTTTTCTTATACTTCTAGGCCTAGGTATTTAAAAACTTCAAATTCAGTGAAACAAGATGCTGGTTGAAACATGGTTTCTACACACTGTTTCACAGAGTTCATTGTATGGCACTTCCATTATAGTCCCCCGCATAGGTTTTCAAACACTTCTGACTTAGTGAAACAAGATGTTAGTTGAAAGACAGATTCTCCACAGTGTTGTTTAACAGAGTTGAGTATATGGCACTTTCCATATAGTTTTCGGCATAAGCTTTCAAACATTTCTAACTTAATGAATCAAGATGTTAGTTGAAAGATGGTTTCACCAAAAAAAAAAAAAAATAATAATAATAATAAAAAAGAAAGATGGTTTCACCATAGTGTTGTTTCAGAGTTGAATATAGGATATTTTCTTTATAAAGACTAGGTTTTCAGACACTTCTAACTTAGTGAAATAAAATGTAAGTTGAAAGATGGTTTCACTACAGTGTTCTTTCACAGAGTTCAATATATGGCACTTTTGTTATACTTTTAGGCGTAGGTTTTCAAACATTTCTAAATTACTGAAACAAGATGTTAGTTGAAAAATGTTTTTTCTACAGTGGTTTTTCACAGAATTCAGTTTGTGGCACTTTTCTTATAGTTCCCCACATAGGTTTTCAAACACTTCTAATGTAATAAAGGAATATATTAGTTGAAATATGGTTTATCCACAGTGTTGTTTCACAGAGTTGAGTATATGGCATTTACTTTGTATCTTTAGGCCTAGGTTTTCAAACTCATTTAATTGAGTGGAACAAGATGTTGTCTAAAAGATAGTTTCTCCACAGTGTTGTTTACAACATTTATTATATGACTTTAACATTATATGTTGAGGCCTATGTTTTCAAACATGTCTCTAATAGTGAAATAGGATGTTAGTTAAACCATGGTATCCATACATTGGTATTTCACAGAGTTGAGTATATGACACTTCACTTATTTGTTCCCCACATAGGTATTTAAACACTTCTAACATAGTAAAAGAAGATATTAGTTGAAAGATGGTTTTTGCACAGTGTTGTTTCAAGAGTTGAGTATACTCTAGTTTAGTTATACTTCTAGGCCTAGATTTCCACAAATAATTCTAATTTAGTGAAACAAGATGTTAGTTGAAAGATGCATCTCTCAACAATGTTGTTGCAGAGAGTTGAGTATAAGGCATTTTCTTCATGCATTTAGGCCTAGGTTTTCAAACACTTAGAACTTAGTGAAACAAGATGTTAATGGAAAGATGGTTTCTCCAAATTGTTGTTTCACAGAGTTGAGTATATGGCAATTATTTTATATTTCTATGCCTCAGTTTTGAAACAATTATCCCTTGGTGAATCAAGATGTTAGTTGAAATTTGGTGTCTCAACACTGTTGTTCCACAGAGTTGAGTATATGGCCTTATCGTCATATTTCTGGGTCAGTGTTTTCAAACACTTCTAACTTACTGAATCAAGATATTATTTGAAAGATGGTTACAGCATTATTTTTTTAAGAGTTGAGTACATGGCACTATCTTTGTACTTTCCTGCATAGTTTTAAAGCACTTCAATCTCAGTGATAGAAGATGGAAGTTGAAATATGCTTTCTTCACTGTGTTCTTTCAAAATGTTGAGCATATGGCTCCTTCCTGATAGTTCCCTCGTAGGTTTTCAAACACTTCTAACTAGAATGAAACATGTTAGTTGAAAGATTATTTCTCTACAGTGTTTTTGCCCAGCATTGAGTATATGGCACTTTCTTTACACTTCCCTGCATAATTTTTTTTCAATATATGAAATTTATTGTCAAATTGGTTTCCATACAACACCCAGTGCTCATCCCAAAAGGTGCCCTCCTCAATACCCATCACCCACCCTCCCCTCCCTCCCACCCCCCATCAACCCTCAGTTTGTTCTCAGTTTTTAAGAGTCTCTTATGCTTTGGCTCTCTTCCACTCTAACCTCTTTTTTTTCCTTCCCCTCCCCCATGGGTTTCTGTTAAGTTTCTCAGCATCCACATAAGAGTGAAAACATATGGTATCTGTCTTTCTCTGTATGGCTTATTTCACTTAGCATCACACTCTCCAGTTCCATCCACGTTGCTACAAAGGGCCATATTTCGTTCTTTCTCATTGCCATGTAGTACTCCATTGTGTATATAAACCACAATTTCTTTATCCATTCATCAGTTGATGGACATTTAGGCTCTTTCCATAATCTGGCTATTGTTGAGAGTGCTGCTATAAACATTGGGGTACAAGTGCCCCTATGCTTCAGTACTCCTGTATCCCTTGGGTAAATTCCTAGCAGTGCTATTGCTGGGTCATTGGGTAGGTCTGTTTTTAATTTTCGGAGGAACCTCCACACTGCTTTCCAGAGTGGCTGCACCAATTTGCATTCCCACCAACAGTGCAAGAGGGTTCCCGTTTCTCCACATCCTCTCCAGCATCAATAGTCTCCTGATTTGTTCATTTTAGCCACTCTGACTGGCGTGAGGTGATATCTCAGTGTGGTTTTGATTTGTATTTCCCTGATGAGGAGCAACATTGAGCATCTTTTCATGTGCCTGTTGGCCATCCGGATGTCTTCTTTAGAGAAGTGTCTATTCATGTTTTCTGCCCATTTCTTCACTGGGTTATTTGTTTTTTGGGTGTGGAGTTTGGTGAGCTCTTTATAGATTTTGGATATTAGCCCTTTGTCCGATATGTCATTTGCAAATATCTTTTCCCATTCCGTTGGTTGCCTTTTAGTTTTGTTGGTTGTTTCCTTTGCTGTGCAGAAGCTTTTGATCTTCATAAGGTCCCAGTAATTCATTTTTGCTTCTAATTCCTTTGCCTTTGGGGATGTGTCGAGTAAGAGATTGCTACGGCTGAGGTCAGAGAGGTCTTTTCCTGCTTTCTCCTCTAGGGTTTTGATGGTTTCCTGTCTCACATTCAGGTCCTTTATCCATTTTCAGTTTATTTTTGTGAATGGTGTCAGAAAGTGGTCTAGTTTCAACCTTCTGCATGTTGCTGTCCAGTTCTCCCAGCACCATTTGTTAAAGAGACTGTCTTTTTTCCATTGGATGTTCTTTCCTGCTTTGTCAAAGATAAGTTGGCCATACGTTTGTGGGTCTACTTCTGGGGTTTCTATTCTATTCCATTGGTCTATGTGTCTGTTTTTGTGCCAATACCATGCTGTCTTGATGGTTGCAGCTTTGTAGTAGAGGCTAAAGTCTGGGATTGTGATGCCTTTGGTCTTCTTCTTCAAAATTACTTTGGCTATTTGGGGCCTTTTGTGTTTCCATATGAATTTTAGGATTGCTTTTTCTAGTTCAAGCCCATCTGATCCAATGTATCATTCAGGGCCCTTGTTTCTTTTTTGACCGTGTGTCTAGATGATCTATCCACTTCTGTAAGTGGAGTGTTAAAGTCCCCTGCAATTACCACACTCTTATCAATAAGGTTGCTTATGTTTATGAGTAATTGTTTTATATATTTGGGGGCTCCCATATTCAGTGCATAGACATTTATAATTGTTAGCTCTTCCTGATGGATAGACCCTGTGATTATTATATAATGCCCTTCTTTATCTCTTGTTACAGCCTTGAATTTAAAGTCTAGTTTGTCTGATAGAAGTATGGCTACTCCAGCTTTCTTTTGACTTCCAGTGGCTGATAAATAGTTCTCCATCCCCTCACTCTCAATCTGAAGGTGTCCTCAGGTCTAAAGTGAGTCTCTTGTAGACACCAAATAGATGGGTCTTGTGTTTTTATCCATTCTGATACCCTATGTCTTTTGGTTGGCGCATTTAGTCCATTTACATTCAGTGTTATTATAGAAAGATATGGGTTTAGAATCATTGTGATGTCCGTAGGTTTCATGCTTGTAGCGATGTCTCTGGTACTTTGTCTCACAGGATCCCCCTTAGGATCTCTTGTGGGGCTGGTTTAGTGGTGATGAATTCCTTCAGTTTTTGTTTGTTTGGGAAGACCTTTATCTCTCCTTCTATTCTAAATGACAGACTTGCTGGATAAAGGATTCTCGGCTGCATATATTTTCTGTTCATCACATTGAAGATTTCCTGCCATTCCTTTCTGGCCTGCCAAGTTTTAGTAGAGAGATCCGTCACGAGTCTTATAGGCCTCCCTTTATATGTTAGAGCACGTTTATCTCTTATCTCTAGCTGCTTTCAGAATTTTCTCTTTATCCTTGTATTTTGCCAGTTTCACTATGATATGTCATGCAGAAGATCGATTCAAGTTCCGCCTGAAGGGAGTTCTCTGTGCCTCTTGGATTTCAATGCCTTTTTCCTTCCCCAGATCCGGGAAGTTCTCAGCTATGATTTCTTCAAGTACACCTTCAGTACCTTTCCCTCTCTCTTCCTCCTCTGGAATACCAATTTTGCGTATATTATCTCTCTTTAGTGCATCACTTAGTTCTCTAATTTTCCCCTCATACTCCTGGATTTTTTTTATCTCTCTTTTTCTCAGCTTCTTCTTTTTCCATAATTTTATCTTCTAGTTCACCTCTTCTCTCCTCTGCCTCTTCATTCCGAGCTGTAGTTGTCTCCATTTTATTTTGCTGTTCATTGATAGCATTTTTTAGCTCCTCCTGGCTGTTCTTTAGTCCCTTGATCTCTGTAGCAAGAGATTCTCTGCTGTCCTCTATACTGTTTTCAAGTCCAGCGATTAATTTTATGACTACTTTTCTAAATTCACTTTCTGTTATATTGTTTAAATCATTTTTGATCAGTTCGTTAGCTGTTGTTATTTCCTGGACGTTTTTCTGAGGGGAATTCTTCTGTGTCGTCATTTTGGATAGTCCCTGGAGTGGTGCAGACCTGCAGGGCACTTCCCCTGTGCTGTCTTGAATAACTTGCGTTGGTGGGCAGGGCCGCAGTAAGACCTGATGTCTGCCCCCAGCCCACTGCTGGGGCCCCAGTCAGACTGGTGTGTACCTTCTCTTCCCCTCTCCTAGGGGCAGGATTCACTGTGGGGTGGCGTGGCCCATCTGGGCTACTTGCACACTGCCAAGCTTGTGGTACTGGGGGTCTGGCTTATTAGCTGGGGTGGATTGGCAAGGTGCACGGGGGCGGGAGGGGCAGGCTTAGCTTGCTTCTCCTTCCGTGATCTGCTTTGGGAGGGGCCCTATGGCAGCAGGAGGGAGTCAGACCCGCCAGAGGGATGGATTCACAGAAGCACAGTGTTCAGTGTTTGCATGGTGCAAGCAAGTTCTCTGGCAGGAACTGGTTCCCTTTGGGATTTTGGCTGGGGGATGGGCGAGGGAGATGGCGCTGGCGAGCACTTTTGTTCCCCGCCAAACTGAGCTCTGTCGTCCTGGGGCTCAGCAATTCTCCCTCCCGTTGTCCTCCAGCCTTCCAGCTCTCCAAGCAGAGCTGTTAAGTTATAACCTTCCAGATGTTAAGTCCCGCTTGCTGTCTGAACACACTCTGTCCGGCTCCTCCGCTTTTGCCAGCCAGACTTGGGGTCTCTGCTTGGTCTGCGGGCCGCCCCTCCACCCTGGCTCCCTCCCATCAGTCTGTGTAGAGCACACTGCCTCTCCACCCTTCCTACCCTCTTCCGTGGGCCTCTCATCTGCGCTTGGCTCCAGAGACTCCATTCTGCTAGTCTTCTGGCGGTTTTCTGGGTTATTTAGGCAGGTGTTGGTGGAATCTATGTGACCAGCAGGACGCGGTGAGCCCAGTGTCCTCCTACGCCGCCATCTTCCCAGAATCAGCCCTGCATAATTTTAAACACGTCTTTAATTAGTGAAATAAGACGTGAGTTGAAAGATTGTTTCTCCATTGTTGAGTTGAGTATATGGCACTTTTCTTCTACTTCCCCAGCTAGGTTTTCAAACACCTCTAACTTAATGAAATAAGTTGTTTTTTGAAAGATGGCTTCTCCACAGTGTTGTTTTCCAAATTTCAATATATTATACCTTTCCTTATAGTGGTGCACATATTTTTCAATTCTTCTTAGTGAAACAAGATGTTATTTGAAAGATGTTTTGTCCACTGTGTTCCTTCACAAAGGAAAGCAACTTTTATCAGAGTTCCCCATACAGGTTTTCAATGCTTCTAACATAGTGCAACAAGATGTTAGTGAAATATGACTTCTCCACTGTGTTGTTTCAAAGAGTTGGGTATGTGGCGCTTTGTCAAAAATTTCCCACATAGGTTTTCACACACTTCTAACTTGTTGAACAAGATGTTAGTTGAAATATGTCTTGGCATGGTGTTGTTTCACACTGCTGAGTTTATCTCACTTTCCTTCTACCTCCTTACCTAGGTTTTCCAACAGTTCTAACATAGTGAAATAAAAAAGTTAGTTGAAAGATGGTTTCTCCACTGTGTTCTTCCACAAAGTTTAGTGCTTGAAACTTTCCTTATAGTTCCCAAATAGGTTTCAAACACTTCTATCTTAGTGAAACAAAATATTATTTGAAATTTGGTAATTCCACTGTGTTGTTTCACAGAGTTGAGTATATTTCCCTTTTCTTACATTCCTAAACCTAGGTTCAAACACTTCTAAGTTAGTGAAACGACATGTTATTTGAAACTTGGTTTTTCTTCTCTTGTTTCCCTGAGTTGATGATATGGCAGTTTTGTTATAATTCTGGGCCTACTTTTTCAAAGACTTCTACTAGAGTGAAAGAAGATGTTAGTTTAAAGTTGTTTTCTCCACTGTGTCCTTTCACATGGTTGAATATAGGGATCTTTCTATATACTTCCTTACATAGGTTTTCAAACACTTCTGCTAGTGATACAAGATGTTTGTTGAAAGATGGTTTTGCATCTGTGTTGTTTCTTAGTGTTCAGATTATGGCATTTTCCTTATACTTCCCTGAATCAATTTTCAGACAATTCTAACGTAGTGAAGGAAGATGTGAGTTGAAATATGGTTTCTTCACAGTGTTCTTTCACAGAGCTGAGTATATGGCAGTTTCCACATAGTTCACATAGGGTTTCAAACACTTGTATTTAGTGAATCAAGATAGTAGTTTAAAGAGTTTCTCTGCAGGGTTGATTCACAGAGTTATGTATATGGCTCTTTCCTTATAACTTCCCACAAAAATTTTCCAAAACTTCTAAATTAGTGAATCAAAATGTTACTTCAAAGATGATTTCTCCACACTTTTGTTCACAGAGTTAAGTATATGGCACTTTTGTTGTTTTTTTCTAGACCTAGGTTTTCAAACACTTCTAACTTAATTAAGATGTGATTTGAAAGTTTCTTTCTCTGCTATGTTCTTTCACAGATTTAAGTATGTGGCACTTTCTTTATACTTCCCTGCAATGTTTTCAAACATTTCTAACATATTGAAGTAAGATGTTTATTGAAAGAATGTTTCTCCATAGTGTTTCACAGAGTTGAGTATATAGCGTTTTCTTATATTTTGGCACGTAGTTTTCAAACACTTCTTAATTATTGGAACAAAATGTTATTTGAAAGTTGGTTTATCCACAGTGTGTTTAATAAAGATATGGCACTTCCATTATGTTTCCAGGTGTAGGTTTTAAAATCCTTCTAAGTGAGTGACTCAAGATATTTGTTGAAATATGGTTTCTCCACTGTGGTCTTTTAGAGAGTTGAGGATATGGCTCTTTATACTTCCCCGAATATGTTTTAAACACATCCAACTTAGTGAAAGAATATGTTATTTGAAAAATATTTCTACACAGTGTTGTTTCACATTTGTTACAAATTTCTAAGCCTATATTCTCAAATACTTGTAAATATGTGAATCAAGCTGTTAGTTGAAAGATAGATTCTCTACAGTGTTCTTTCATAGAGTTGAATACATGGCACTTTAATTATATTTATAGTACTATGTTTTCAAACACTTACAAGTTAGTGAAAAAAGATGATCGTTGAAAAATGGTTTCTCCACTGTGTTCTTTCATAAAGTTGAGTATATGGCACTTTCGTTATTGTTCCTTGAATAGGTTTTAAACACTTCTAATTTAGTGAAACAAGATGTTAGTTGAAGGATGGTTTCTCCACAGTGTTGCTTCACAGAGTTGAGTATATGGCAGCTTTGTTTTATTTTAGGCCTAGCTTTTCTTTTTTTTTTTTTTTTTTTTTAAATTTTTTTTTTCAACGTTTATTTATTTTTGGGACAGAGAGAGACAGAGCATGAACGGGGGAGGGGCAGAGAGAGAGGGAGACACAGAATCGGAAACAGGCTCCAGGCTCTGAGCCATCAGCCCAGAGCCCGACGCGGGGCTCGAACTCACGGACCGCGAGATCGTGACCTGGCTGAAGTCGGACGCTTAACCGACTGCGCCACCCAGGCGCCCCATAGGCCTAGCTTTTCAACAATTCTGTCTTAGTGAAGCCAGATGTTAGTTGAAAAATAGTTTCTCAGATGTGTTGTTTCACAGAGTTGAGGATATTGCACTCTCCTACTTCCCCGCATAGGTTTTCAAATGCTTCCAATTTAGTGAAACAAAATATTCTTTGAAAGATGGTTTTTTAACTGTGTAATTTCACAGAATTGAATACATGGCACTTTCCATTTACTTACCAGCCTAAATTATAACACTTCTATGTGACACAAGATGTTAGTTGAAAGATGGTTTTCTACAGTGTTGCTTCACAGCTTTGAGTATACTGCACTTTCCTTATAGTTCCCCACATAGATTTTCACACACTTCTAACTTAGTGAGTCAAGATGTTAGTTGAAAGATGGTGTCTCCACGGTTTTCTTTCACAGAACTGAGTATACAGCAATTTGATTATTCTTCTCTGCATAGGTTTGCAAACACTTCTAAATAAGTGAAACAAGTTGTTAGTTGAAAGATGTTTTTTTGGAGTTGTTGTTTCACATAGTTGGGTATATGGCACTTCCATTTTAATTAACCGCATATGTTTACAAACACTTATAATGTAGTGAATCAAGATGTTAGTTGAAAGACTGTGTCTCCAATTTTTCTTTCACAGCATTGGGTAAATGGTACTTTCATTATATTTCTAGGCGTGGGTTTTCAGACTTCCAACTTAGTAAAACAGGTATTAGCTTTAAGATGCTTTCTCCACAGTGTTCTTTCAAAACTTGAGTATATGGCAGTTTCTTTGTATTTCTATGTGAAGTTTTCAAACACTTCTAAAGTAGTGAATCAAGATGCAGTTAAAGGTGAATTTTCCATGCTGTTCTTTCACAGAATTGAGTATATGGAACTTTCATTATATTTTTAACATTAGGTTTTCAAACAATTGTAACTAAATGAATCAACATGTTAGTTGAAGTATGATTTATCCACAGTGTTTTTTTTCACAGAGTTGAGTAAATGACACTTTCCTTGTACTTCCCTGCAAACGTTTTCAAATACTTATGATTTAATGAAACAAAACGCTCATTGAAAGGTGGCCTCTCCACTGTGTAGTTTCAGAGTTTGTTTCATGCCTATTTCCTTCTACTTCCTTGCCTAGGTTTTCAAACACTTCTAACTTAGTGAAACAAGTTATTAGTGGAAACATGGTTCTCCACTTTGTTTTTTCATAGACTCAGTATATGGAACTGTCCTTATAATATTAGGCCCAGGTTTTCAAACACTTCTAACTTAATGAAACAAGATATTAGTTGAAACAGCATACCTGTATCCCTTGGATAAATACCTAGTAGTGCAATTACAGACATTCTGTTTCAAAGGGACACATGCACCCCAATATTATAGCAGTACTATCAACAATGGCTAAAGTATGGAAAAAGCCCAAATGTCCATTGATGGATGAATGGATAAAGAAGATGTGATATATATATATATATACATATATATATATATATATATATATATATATATACACACACACACACATACAATGGACTGTTACTCAGCAATCAAAAAGAATAAAATCTTGCCATTTACAACTACATGGATGGAACTAGAAGGTATTATGCTAAGCGAAATTTGTCATTCAAAGAAAGACAAATATCATATGACTTCACTCATAGGAGGACTTTAAGAGACAAAACAGATGAACATAAGGGAAGGGAAACAAAAATAATATAAAAACGGAGGGGGCAAAACATGAGACTTCTAAATATGGAGAACAAACAGAGGTTTACTGGAGGGGTTGTGGGAGGGGGGATGGGCTAAATGGGTAAGGGGAATTAAGGAATCTACCCATGAAATCATTGTTGCACTATATACTAACTCACTTGGATGTAAATTTTTTAAAAAAATAAAAATACAAACAAACAAACAAACGAACAAATAAAAGATATTAGTTGAAAGACAATTTCTCCATAGTGTTGTTTGGCATAGTTGAATTTAAAGCACTTTCCTTATAGTTCCCTGCATTGGTTTTCGAACACTTCCAACTTAGTGAAAAAAAGATGTCAGTTGACAGATGCTTTATCCAAGTGTTGTTTCAATAGGTTGAGTATATGGCACATTCCTCATAGTTCCCCGCATACAGTTTCAAAAACTTCTAACTTAATGAAACAAGATGTGAGGTGAAAGATGTTGTCTCCACAGTTTTCCTTCACAGAGTTCAATATATGGCACTTTGGATATACTTCAATACCTAGGTTTTATTTTTTTTTTTTTAATTTTCTCTTATTTTTTCCATTGTTTCTCATTTTTGTTTTTAATTTATATCCAAAGTATTAGCATATAGTGTAATAATGATTTCAGGCATAGAATGCAGTGATTCATCCCCTATGTATAACACCAAGTTCTGATCTCTCCTAATGTCTTCCTCATTTAGTAATTAACCCACTGACAAGCCCTCCAGCAACCCTCATTTTTTCTCTATATTTAAGAGGTTCTTATGTTTTGTCCAACTCCCTGTTTTTAATATTATTTTTGCTTCCATTCCCCTAGGCTCATCTGTTTTGTATCTTAAGTTCCTCATATGAGTGAAGTCATATGATATTTGTCTTTCTCTGACTCATTTCACTTAACGTAATACCCTCTAATTGTAATACTCCATATATATATATATATATATATATATATATATATGTAATACTCCATATAACACATATATATGTGTTATAATATAATATATATAATATATATGTATATATATAATACTCCATATAATACATATATATATGTAATACTCCATATATATATATATATATATATATATATATATACATGGTATATATACCACATCTTCTTCATCCATTCATCTGTCAATGGACACTTAGGCTCTTTTCATACTTTGAATATTGTCAATAGCACTGCTATAAACATTGGGCTGCATCTGTCCCTTCAAAATAGCACACCTGTATCCCTTGGATAAATACCTAGTAGTGCAATTTCTGGGTTGTAGGTTAGTTTTGTTTTTAATTTTTAATTTTTTGAGGAACCTCCATACTGTTTTCCAATATTGATGCACGAGTTTCCATTCCCAACAGCAGAACAAAGGAGCTCCCCTTTCTCTGCATCCACACCAACATCTGTTTTTTCCTGAGTTAATTTTACCCATTCTGACAGGCATGAGGTGGTATCTCATTGTGGTGTTGATTTGTATTTCCCTGATAATGAGTTATGTTGAACACTTTTTCATGTGTTTGTTAGCCATCTGGATGTCTTCTTTTTAAAATTGTCTATTTTTATATTTTGCCAATTTCTTCACTGGATTATTTGTGTTTTGGTTGTTGAGTTTGATAAATTCTTCATAGACTTTGGATACTAACCCTTTATCTGATATGTCATTTGCATATATATTCTCCCATTTATTTGGTTGCCTTTTACTTTTGCTGATTGTTCCATTCACTGTTAATAATGTATTTATCTTGATGAAGTCACAATAGTTCATTTTTGCTTTTGTTTCTCTTGCCTTGGAGACGTGTTGTGTAAGAAGCTGATGCAGCCAAGGCCAAAGAAATTTTTGCCTGATTTTTCCACTAGGATTTTGATGAGTTCCTGTCTTATGTTTACGTCATTTATCCATTTTATGTATGGTGTAAGAAAGTGGTCCAGGTTGGGGCGCCTGGGTGGCGCAGTCGGTTGAGCGTCCGACTTCAGCCAGGTCACGATCTCGCGGTCCGTGAGTTCGAGCCCCGCGTCGGGCTCTGGGCTGATGGCTCAGAGCCTGGAGCCTGTTTCCGATTCTGTGTCTCCCTCTCTCTCTGCCCCTCCCCTGTTCATGCTCTGTCTCACTCTGTCCCAAAAATAAATAAACGTTGAAAAAAAAAAAAATTAAAAAAAAAAAAAAAAAAAAAAGTGGTCCAGGTTAATTTTTCTGCATGTCGCTGTTCAGATTTCCCTACACCATTTACTGAAGAGATTGTCTTTATTACATTGGATATTCTTTCCTGCTTTGTCAAATAATAGTTGGACATGTGTTTGTGGGTCCATTTCTGGTTTCTCTATTCTGTTCCATTGATCTAAGTTTCTGTTTTTGTGTCAGTACCATACTGTCTTTATGATTACAGCTTTGTAACACATCTTGAATCCTCAAAATGTGATGCCTCCGGATTTGGTTCTTTTTCAGGATTGATTTGGCTATTCAGGGTCTTTTTTAGTACCACATAAATTTTAGGATTGTTTGTTCTAGCTCTGTGAAGAATGCTGGTGTTGTTTTGATAGAGATTGCATTGAATATGTAGAGTGCTTCAGGTAGTATCAACATTTTAACAATATTTGTTCTTAAAATCCATGAGCCTGGAATATTTTTCCATTTTTTTGTGTCTTCTTCAATCTCTTTCATAAACTTTCTATAGATTTCAGTGTATAGACTTTTCACCTCTTTGGATGGGTTTATTCCTAGGTATTTCATGTTTTTTGGTGCAATTGTAAACTTGGCAGATACCTTTATTTCTCTTTATGTTGCTTCATTATTGGTGTACAGAAATGTAACCAATTTCTGTGCATTGATTTTATATTCTGCAACTTTGATGAATTCATGGATCAGTTCTAGCAGGTTTTTGTGGAACTTTTGGGTTTTCCATTTAGAATATCATGTCTCCTGTCAAGAGTGAAAATTTGACTTCCTCCTTACTGATTTGGATGCCTTTTATTTCTTTGTGTTGTCTGATTGCTGATGTTAGGACTTCTAATACTACGTTGAATAATGGTGACAAGAGGGGGAATCCATGTCGTATTCCTGAGAGCTCTCAGATTTTCCCCATTGCAGATGATATTGGCAGTGGATCTCTTGTATATGACTTTAAGATCTTGAGTTATGTTCCTTCTATCCCTACATTCTTGAGGGTTTTTATCAAGAAATGTTGTATTTTGTCGGATGCTTTCTCTGCATCTATTGAGAGGATCATGCAGTTCTTGTCCTTTCTTTTATTAATGTGATGTATCAAAATAACTGATTGTAGATATTGAACCAGCCTTGCTTCCCAGGTATAAATCCCACTAGATTGTGGTGAATAATTCTTTTAATGTATCGTTGGATCCAGTTGGCTAATATCTTATTGGGAATTTATGCATCCATGCTCATCATGGAAATTGGGCTGTATTTCTCCTTTTTAGTAGGTTCTTTGTATGGTGTTGGAATCAAGGTAATGTTGGCCTCAGAGAATGACTTTGGAGGTTTGCCCTCAGTTTCTATTTTTTGGAAAACCTTCAGAAGAATAGGTGTTAACTCTTCTTTAAATGCTGAGTAGGATTCCCCTGGAAAGCCATCGGGCTTCATACTCTTGTTTCTTTCTTTCTTTCTTTCTTTCTTTCTTTCTTTCTTTCTTTCTTTGGAGGGGGCAGGGAAGAGTTTTGATTACTAATTCAATTTCTTTACTTATTATGGGTCTGTTCAAATTTTCTACCTTTTGATACTTTATATGTTCCTAAGAATTTTTCCTTTTATTCCAGATTGCCCAATTTATTGGCATATAATTGCTCATAATATTCTGTTATTATTGTTTGTATTTCTTCAGTGTTGGTTGTGATCTCTTTCATTCTTGATTTTATTTATTTGGGTCCTTACCTTTTTCTTTCTGGTCAAACTGGCTAGGGGTTTCTCAATTTTGTTAATTTTTGCAAAGAATCAATTTCTGGTTTCATTGATCTGTCTACTGTTGTTTTTTTTTTAATCTCAATAGCATTGATTTCTTCTCTAATCTTCATTATTGCCTGTCTTCTGGTGGTTTTGGGTTTTATTTGTTGTTCATTTTCCAGATCTTTAAGGTGTAAGTTTAGTTTCTTTATCCAAGCGCTTCCTTCTTTGGTAAGGCCTAGATTGCTATATACTTCCCTCTTATAACCACCTTTGATGAATTCTAGAAATTTTGGTCTGTGATGTTATCATTTTCATTGTCTTCCATGTACTTTTTAATTTCCTCTTTAACTTCATGGTTAACCCATTCATTCTTTTTTTTTTTTTTCAACGTTTATTTATTTTGGGGACAGAGAGAGACAGAGCATGAACGGGGGAGGGGCAGAGAGAGAGGGAGACACAGAATCGGAAACAGGCTCCAGGCTCTGAGCCATCAGCCCAGAGCCCGACCCGGGGCTCGAACTCCCGGACCACGAGATCGTGACCTGGCTGAAGTCGGACGCTTAACCGACTGCGCCACCCAGGCGTCCCAACCCATTCATTCTTTAGTAGGATGTTGTTTAGTTTCCATGTATTTGTGGACTTTCCAATTTTTTTCTTGTGGTTTATTTTGAGTTTCATAGCATTGTGGTATGAAATTATGCATGGTATGATCTCAATCTTTTGTACTTGTTGAGTGATGATTTGTGTCACATTATGTGGTCTATTCTGGAGAATATTCCATGTGCACTTGAAAAGAATGTGTATTTCACTGCTTTAGGATGAAATGTTCTGAATATATTTGTTAAGTCTTTCTGGTACAGTTTGTCATTCAAATCCATTGTTTCTTTGTTGATTTTCTGCTTAGATGATATGTCCATTGTTGTAAGTGGAGTGTTAAAATCCTCTACTATTATGGTATTATTTTCAATGAATTTCTTTATGTTTGTGATTAATTTATTTACATATTTGGTTGTTTCCCGTTGGGGGCATAAATGCTTACAAGTGTTAGGTTTTCTTGGTGGATAGACCCCTTAATTATGATATAATGGCCTTCTTCATCTCTTATTATAGTCATTTTAGTATATGTGCTGCTGAAGCGAGCACAATATAGTCATTTTAAAATATAGATTATCTCATATAAGTATAGCTACTCTGTCTTTCTTTTGGCGATGATAGCCAAATTAGCATGACAGATGGTTCTCCATCCCCTTGCTTTCAATCTGAAGGTGACTTTAGATCTATAAGGAGCATATAGATGGATCTTGTTTTATTATCCATTATGTTATCATATGTCTTTTGATTGGAACATTTACTTCATTGACATTTAGAGTGAGTACTGAAATATATGAACTTATTATACTTGTGTTGCCTATTGTGTTGGAGTTTCTGGTGGTGTTTTCTGGTCCTTTCTAGGCTTTGTTGCTTTTGGTGTTTTTGTTTTGTTTCATCTTTTCTCTCCTGAGAGAGTCCCCCTTAAGATTTCTTGCAGGGCTTGTTTAGTGGTCACAAGCTCCTTTAGTTTTTGTCGGGAGAACTCTTTATCTCTCCTTCTATTTTGAATAACAGCCTCGCTGGATAAATAATTCTTGGCTGTATATTTTTCCAATCCAGCACTTAGAATATATCCTGCCACTCCTTTCTGGTCAGCCAAGTTTCTGTAGATAGATCTGCTGTGAACCTGATCTGTTTTCTCTAATAGGTTAAAGATTTTTTTTTCCCTTGCTGCGTTCATAATTCTTTCCTTGCCTGTGTGTTTTGTGAATTTGACTATGATATCCCTGGTTGATGGTTTGTTTTTGTTGAATCTAAAGGGAGTTCTCTTTTCTTCCTGGATCATGATGTCTGTGACTTTCTCCAGGTTAGGAAAGTTTTCTGCTATGATTTGCTCACATTAACCTTCTATATCTTTTTCTCTCTTCATCTCCTTAAACCCAATGATTCAGAAGTTCTTCCTTTTAATGAGTCACTGAGTTCTCTAATTTTTGAATTGTGCTCTTTTGCCTTAGTTTCCCTCTTGTTTTCTGTTTCATTATTTTCCATAAGTTTATCTTCTATATCATGTTTTCACTGCTCTACTTCATCCATCCTTGCCGCTGTGGCATTCATTCGAGATTACATCTGTTATTGCATTTTTAATTTCACCCTGGCTATCTTTTACTTCTTTTATCTCCACAGAAACAGATTCCATGTTTTTTTTTTAACCCCAACTAGTATTCTTATTTTCTTGACTCTAACTTCTGGTTCAGACATCTTCCATATATCTGTGTTGATTAAGTCTCTGGCTCTCATTTCTTCCTGTTCTCTCTTTTGGGTGAATTCCTTTGTTTTGTCATTGTGGAGGAAGAAAAAGAATTATTAAAAAATAAATTAAAAAAATTAAATACAACAGAAAAAAGTCAAATAAAGGAAGTAGATCCAAGGTGTGTTTACTATAGTTGTTGAAAGAAGATTGACAGAATTGAGAAGGAAGGGACATAAACGAATAGAAAAAAAAAACAGGAAAAAAGAAAAACTAATTATGAAAATGTTTCAAAATGTAAAAATGTATACAATGAAATAGAATAAAATGAAATGAAGAAAGTAATGTGGACTAAAAATTTTACAAAATAATAATAATAACAAAATTATAGTAGAAAAATAAAAAAGTCTTTTCATAGAAACTGAAAATAAAAATATTTTTTCTGCTGTACGCAAGAATAAGAAAAGGAAAACATAAATTGATGGACCATTGAATGTAATGAAATCATAACAAAATTACACCCAGTTTCACCTCTAAGTCAAACTATGAAGCACTTTAGAGTCTGTACACTAAGCAGGGGAGGGACTTCTGGTTGTCCTGTAGGTATTAATTGGCACAGTTGGCTGGGGTTTGATGTAATCGCTCCATTCTCCACTAGGTGATGCTGCTTAGCTTAGTGGGCTGAATTGGTGTGGCACATGTAGGCCGTATGCACTGGGGTAGTAGAAATGGCTTCACCCGGCTTCCCAGTCTCTAACATCAGAACTCTTGGCAACCAGCAATAAAGCATCCCTCCTTTGTCTCCAGTTTTGATCCACTCCCCACTTCTACACAGTCCACGCCCAAGCCGTCACCCTCCCAAGAAGCATCATCCTCCTGAATTTTATCCAGATGGGACTGTTTTTCCAAACCCTTCACTTCTGAGGGTCCTTCAGGGTGAACCTGCTCTGACCCTCTGGGGGATGATCTTCCTGATCAATGGCTGGGTGCCAGTCTGTCCCCAGGAATGCTCACACTACTACACTGCTGCAGAGGCACAGAGTGTGACTGGTTGCCAGCTCCTCACTCAGAAAAATTGCATGCTACTGTATGGCAGCAGCAATTAAAGGACTATAGTAAATCACAACACACCTCTGGCACCAGGCTTCACCTTAGTGTCTTTGTTCCAACACCAGAAAATATGGCTGTAATCTGGAGTCTGCTAGGACCTTTTCCTGTGGTTAGGCTGCACAGCCTCTATCAAATATCCTCCCAACAGAGGAACTGCCTCTCCTTGTGTGGCTCAAGGACCCCTCAGACTTTACTGTCTTCTAGGAATTTGCCCTTTCCACCAGAGCACCACCAGGTATCAAGATGAAGATATTCTGACTCTGCTCTCACCTGGTTATAGACTCTTAATGGTAATGAAACCTTCTCCTTTGTCCCCTTTTTTGTTTTAATTTTATATTTTATTTTTTAAAATTTACATACAAATTAGTTAGCATATAGTGCAACAATGATTTCAGGTGTATATTCCTTAGTACCCCTTACCCATTTAGCCTATCGCCCCTCCCACAACCCCTCCCATAATCCTCTGTTCTCCATACTTATGAGTCTCTTCTGTTTTGTCCAACTCCCTGTTTTTATATTATTTTTGTTTTCCTTCCCTTATGTTCATCGGTTTTGTCTCTTAAAGTCCTCATATGAGTGAAGTCACATGATTTTTGTCTTTCTGTAACTAATTTCACTTAGCATAATACACTCCAGTTCCATCTACATAGTTACAAATGGCAAGATTTCATTTTTTTGATTACCAAGTAATACTCCATTGTATATATATACCACATTTTCTTTATCTATTCTTCCATTGATGGACATTTGGGCTCTTTCCATACTTTGGCTACTGTTGATAGTGCTGCTATAAACATGGGGGTGCATGTGTCCCTTTGAAACAACACACCTGTATCCTTTGGATAAATACATAGTAGTGCAATTGCTGGGTCGTAGGGTAGTTCTATTGTGAGATTTTTTTTTTTTTTTAATTTTTTTTCCACGTTTTTATTTATTTTTGGGACAGAGAGAGACAGAGCATGAACGGGGGAGGGGCAGAGAGAGAGGGAGACACAGAATCGGAAACAGGCTCCAGGCTCTGAGCCCTCAGCCCAGAGCCTGACGCGGGGCTCGAACTCACGGACCGCGAGATCGTGACCTGGCTGAAGTCGGACGCTTAACCGACTGCGCCACCCAGGCGCCCCAGTGTTAGCCATTCTGACAGGCGTAAAGTAGTATCTCATTGTGGTTTTGATTTGTATTTCCCTGATGATGAGTGATGTTGAGCATTTTTTCATGTGTCGGTGGGCCATCAGGATGTCTTCCTTGGAGAAGTGTCTATTCATGTTTTTTGCCCATTTCTTCACTGGATTATTTGTTTTTTGGGTGTTGAGTTTGATAAGGTCTTTATAGATTTTGGATACTAACCCTTTATCTGATATGTCATTTGCAAATATCTTCTCCCATTCTTTCAGTTGCCTTTTAGTTTTGCTGATTATTTCCTTTGCTGTGCAGAAGCTTTTTATTTTGATGAGGTCTCAGTAGTTCATTTTTGCTTTTTTTCCCCTTGCCTCCAGAGACGTGTAGAGTAAGAAGTTGCTGCGGGCAAGATCAAAGAGGTTTTTCCCTGCTTTTTCCTCAAGGATTTTGATGGCTTCCTGTCTTACTTTGAGGTCTTTAATCCACTTGAGTTTATTTTTGTGTATGGTGTAAGAAAGTGGTTCAGGTTCATTCTTCTGCATGTCGCTGTTGACTTTTCCCAGCAACACTTGCTGAAGAGACTGTCTTTATTCCATTGGATATTCTTTCCTGCTTTGTCAAAGACTAGTTGGCCATATGTTTGTGGGTCCATTTCTAGGTTCTCTATTCTGTTCCATTGAACTGTCTGTTCTTGTGCCAGTACCATACTGTCTTGATGATTACAGCTTTGTAGTATTGCTTGAAGTCTGAGATTGTGATGCCTCCTGCTTTGTTTTTCTTTTTCAAGATTGCTTTGGCTATTTGGGGTCTTTTCTGGTTCCATACAAATTTTAGGATTATTTGTTCTAGCTCTGTGAAGAATGCTGGTGTTACTTTGATAGGGATTGCATTGAATACATAGATTGCTTTGGGTAGTATTGACATTTTAACAATATTTGTTCTTCCTATCCAGGAGCATGGAATCTTTTTCCATTTTTTTGTGTCTTCTTCAATTTCTTTCATAAGCTTTCTATAGTTTTCAGTGTAAAGATTTTTCACCTCTTTGGTTAGATTTATTCCTAGGTATTTTATGCTTTTTGTGCAACTGTAAATGGGATTGATTCCTTGATTTCTCTTTCTGTTGCTTCATTGTTGGTGCATAGGAATGCAACAGATTTCTGTGCATTGATTTTATATCCTGCAACTTTCCTGAATTCATGAATCAGTTCTAGCCATTTTTTTTTGTGGAATCTTTTGGGTTTTCCATATAGAGCATCATGTTATCTGCGAAGAGTGAAAGTTTGACCTCCTCCTGGGCAATTTGGATGCCTTTTATTTCTTTGTGTTGTCTGATTGCAGAGGCTAAGACTTCCAATACTATGTTGAATAACAGTGATGAGAGTGGACATCCCTGTCTTGTTCCTGACTTTAGGGGGGAAGCTCTCAGTTTTTCCCCATTGAGTATGATATTAGCTTTGGGTCATTCATATATGGCTTTTATGATCTCGAGGTATGCTCTTTCTATCCCTACTTTCTTTTTATCAAGAAAGGATGCTGGGGCGCCTGGGTGGCGCAGTCGGTTAAGCGTCCGACTTCAGCCAGGTCACGATCTCGCGGTCCGTGAGTTCGAGCCCCGCGTCAGGCTCTGGGCTGATGGCTCAGAGCCTGGAGCCTGTTTCCGATTCTGTGTCTCCCTCTCTCTCTGCACCTCCCCCGTTCATGCTCTGTCTCTCTCTGTCCCAAAAATAAATAAACGTTGAAAAAAAAAATTTAAAAAAAAAGAAAGGATGCTGTATTTTGTCAAATGCTTTCTCTGCATCTATTGAGAGGATCATATGGTTCTTGTCCTTTCTTTTATTGATGTGATGAATCATGGTAATTTTTTTGCGGATATTGTACCAGCCCTGCATCACAGGTATAAATCCCACTTGCTTGTGGTGAATAATTTTTTTAATGTATTGTTGGATCTGGTTGGCTAATATCTTGTTGAGGACTTTTGCATCCATGTTTATCAGGGAAATTGGTCTATAGTTCTCCTTTTTAGTGGGGTCTCTGTCTGGTTTTGGAATCAAGGTAATGCTGGCTTCATAGAAAGAGGTTGGAAGCTTTCCTTCCATTTCTATGTTTTGGAACAATTTCAAGATAATAGGTGTTAACTCTTCCTTAAATGTTTGGTAGATTTCTCCTGGAGAGCCGTCTGGCCCTGGACTCTTGTTTTTTGGCAGATTTTTGATTACTAATTCAATTTCCTTACTGGTTATGGGTCTGTTCAAATTTTCTATTTCTTCCTGTTTCAGTTTTGGTAGTGTATATGTTTCCAGAAATTTGTCAATTTCTTCCAGATTACCCATTTTATTGGCATATAATTGCTCATAATATTCTCTTATTATTTTTGTTTATTTCTTTTGTGTTGATTGTGATCACTCCTCTTTCATTCTTGATTTTATTTATTTGGGTCTTTTCCTTTTTCTTCTTGATCAAACTTGCTAGTGGTTTATCAATTTTATTAATTCTTTCAAGGAACCAGCTTCTGGTTATTGATCTGTTCTACTGTTTTTTGTTTGTTTGTTTTTTGTTTTTTGTTTTTGATAGCATTAATTTCTGCTCTAATCTTTATTATTTCCTGTCTTCTGCTTGTTCTGGGTTTATTTGCTGTTCTTTTTCCAGCTCCTTAAGGTATAAGGTTAGGTTGTGTATCTGAGGTCTTTCTTCCTTCTTTAGGAAGACCTGGATTGCTGTATACTTTCCTCTTATGAGTGCCTTTGCTGCATCCCAGTGCACATGGAACGTTCTCCAGAATAGACCATATACTGGGACACAAATCAGTTCTAAATAAATACAAAAAGATCTAGATCATACCGTGCACATTTTCAGACCACAATGCTATGAAACTTGAAATCAACCACAAGAAAAAATTTGGAAAGGTAACAAATACTTGGAGACTGAAGAACATCCTACTAAAGAATGAATGGTCTAACCATGCAGTTAAAAAGGAAATTAAAAATTATATGGAAGTCAATGAAAATGATAACTCCTTTGTCCCTTTCAGGTATATGGCCCTTTTTCATTCTTCCCCACATGGATTTTCAAACACTTGTAAATTATTTAAACAAGGTTATGGTTGAAAGGTGATTTATCATGTTTATTCTTGCACAGAATTGAGAATATAGCATTTGCCTTATTTGCCTTTGACGTCTATTTCAAACACTTCTAATTTAGTGAAACAAGATATTAGTTGAAAGTTGTGTTTTTCACAGTGTTCCTTCACAGAGTTGAGTAATGGCACTTTCCTTATACTTCCCCACATAGGTTTTCAATCACTTTTAACTTAGTGAAAGAAGAAGTTATTTTAAAGTTCATACCTCCATAGTGTTGTTTCACATATTTGGGTATATGACCCCATTTTAAAAATTTCCCCACATAGTTTTTCAGAAAGTTGTAAATTATTAAAACAAAATTATAGTTGAAAGGTGATTTATTCTCTTTATTCTTTCATAGAGTTGATATTATGGTTTTTATCATACATTTCTAGGACTGTTATTTCAAACACATCTAAGTGAAACGATATTAGTTGAAAGTTGGTTTTTCCATTCTGTTCTTTCACAGAGTTGAGTAAATGGCATTTTCTTTATAACTTACCCACATAGGTTTTCAAACACTTTTAAGTAAGTGAAAAAATAATTTAGTTTAAAGATTTTTTTCTCCATAGTGTTTCCTCCAAGAGTTGTTTACATAACACTGTCCTTTTACTTCAATGCATAGGATTTCAAACATGTCTAATTTAATGAACCAAGATGGTCGGTGAATGATGGTTTCTCCAATTTTTTTTCCACAAAGTTGAGTTTATAACATTTTCATTATTCTTCCCCACAAAGGTTTTCAAACACTTCAAACATGGTAAAAGAAGAAGTTAGTAGAAGGGTGGTGTCTCCACAGTGTTATTTCACAGAGTTGAGTATATGGCACTATTTTTCTTCTTCCCTGACTAAATTTTCAAACAATTCTAACAGTGAAAGAAGATGTTCCTTGAGACATTGTTTCTCAACAGTGTTGTTTCACAGAGTTGAGTATATGGCACCTTCTTTATCCTTCCCAGCCAAGTGATTCACTTTTAACTTAGTGAATCAAGATGTTAGTGAAAAGATGTTATCTCCACCCTTTCTCAGTGTTGTGTTTGTGGCAATTTAGTCATATTTCTTTCCCTAGTATTTCAAACAATTCTAACTTAGTACAACAAAATTTTAGTTGAAAGATATTTTCTCCACTGTGTTCTTTCATCGAATTGAGTATATGGTACTTATACTTCCCCCTATAAGTTTTCAAACTCTTCTAAATTAGTGAAACAAAATGTTAGTTGAAAGATGGTTTCTACACTAGGTTGTTTCACATACTTGAGTATATTCCAGTTTCCTTCAACTTCCCCGCCATTGTTTTCAAAAACTTCTAACTTAGTGAAATAAGAAGTCAGTTGAAAATTGTTTCTCCAGCTGTTGTTTCACAGAGTTGAGTAATGGCACTTTTCTTATAATTCCCCAAATTATTTTTAAACACTTCTAAATTGGTAAAGCAAGATGTTGGTTTATTGATGGTCTCTCCACAATATTTTTTCCACAGAGTTGAGAAGATGACTCTTTTCTTATATTTTTCCACAAAGATTTTCAAACACTTATAAAAGAGTTAATAAAGAGACCGTCTTTTTTCCATTGGATATTCTTTCCTGCTTTGTCAAAGATTAGTTGGCCATACGTTTGTGGGTCTAGTTCTGGGGTTTCTATTCTATTCCATTGGTCTATGTGTCTGTTTTTGTGCCAATACCATGCTGTCTTGATGATTACAGCTTTGTAGTAGAGGATAAAGTCTGGGATTGTGATGCCTCCAGCTTTGGTCTTCTTCTTCAAAATTACTTTGGCTATTCGGGGCCTTTTGTGGTTCCATATGAATTTTAGGATTGCTTGTTCTAGTTTCAAGAAGAATGCTGCTGTAATTTTGATTGGGATTGCATTGAATGTGTAGATAGCTTTGGGTAGTATTGACATTTTGACAATATTTATTCTTCCAATCCATGAGCACGGAATGTTTTAATTCTTTATATCTTCTTCAATTTCCTTCATAAGCTTTCCATAGTTTTCAGCATACAGATCTTTGACATCTTTGGTTAGATTTACTCCTAGGTATTTTATGCTTCTTGGTGCAATTGTGAATGGGATCAGTTTCTTTATTTGTCTTTCTGTTGCTTCATTATTAGTGTATAAGAATGCAACTGATTTCTGTACATTGATTTTGTATCCTGCAACTTTGCTAAATTCATGTATCAGTTCTAGCAGACCTCTGGTGAAGTCTATCGGATTTTCCATGTAAAATATCATGTCATCTGCAAAAAGTGAAAGCTTAACTTCATCTTTGCCAATTTTGATGCCTTTGATTTCCTTTTGTTGTCTGATTGCTGATGCTAGAACTTCCGACGCTATGTGAAACAACAGCGGTGAGAGTGGACATCCCTGTCGTGTTCCTGATCTCAGGGAAAAAGCTCTCAGTTTTCCCCATTGAGGATGATGTTAGCTGTGGGCTTTTCATAAATGGCTTTTATGATCTTTAAGTATGTTCCTTCTATCCCGACTTTCTCAAGGGTTTTTATTAAGAAAGGGTGCTGGATTGTGTCAAAGGCCTTTTCTGCATCGATTGACAGGATCATATGGTTCTTATGTTTTCTTTTATTAATGTGATGTATCACATTGATTGATTTGTGAATGTTGAACCAGCCCTGCATCCCAGGAATGAATCCCACTTGATCATGGTGAATAATTCTTTTTATATGCTGATGAATTCGATTTGCTAGTATCTCGTTGAGAATTTTTGCATCCATATTCATCAGGGACATTGGCCTGTAGTTCTCTTTTTTTATTGGGTCTCTGTCTGGTTTAGGAATCAAAGTAATACAGGCTTCATAGACTGAGTCTGGAAGTTTTCCTTCCCTTTCTATTTTGTGGAATAGCTTGAGAAAGAAAGGTATTATCTCTGCTTTAAACGTCTGGTGGAACTCCCCTGGGAAGCCATCTGGTCCTGGACTCTTGTTGGGAGATTTTTGATGACTGATTCAATTTCTTCCCTGGTTATGGGTCTGTTCAAGCTTTCTATTTCCTCCTGATTGAGTTTGGAAGCGTGTGGGTATTTGGGAATTTGTCCATTTCTTCCAGGTTGTCCAGTTTGTTGGTATATAATTTTTCATAGTTCCCTGATAATTGGCTGTATTTCTGAGGGATTGGTTGTAATCATTCCATTTTCATTCATGATTTTATCTATTTGGGTCATCTCCCTTTTCTTTTTGAGAGGCCTGACTAGAGGTTTATCAATTTTGTTTATTTTTTCAAAAAACCAACTCTTGGTTTCGTTGATATGCTCTACAGTGTTTTAGATTCTATATTGTTTCTTTCTGCTCTTGATCTTTATTATTTCTCTTCTTCTACTGGGTTTAGGCTGTTTTTGCTGTTCTGCTTCTATTTCCTTTAGATATGATGTTAGATTTTGTATTTGGGATTTTTCTTGTTTCTTGAGATAGGCCTGGATTGCAATGTATTTTCCTCTCAGGACTGCCTTTGTTGCATCCCAAAGCGTTTGGATTGTTGTATTTTCATTTTCGTTTGTTTCCATATACTTTTTAATTTCTTCTCTAATTGCCTGGTTGACCCATTCATTCTATAGTAGGGTGTTCTTTAACCTCCATGCTTTTGGAGGTTTTCCAGACTTTTTCCTGTGGTTGATTTCAAGCTTCGTAGCATTGTGGTCTGAAAGTATGCCTGGTATGATCTCAATTCTTGTATACTTATGAAGGGCTATTTTGTGACCCAGTATGTGATCTATCTTGGAGAATGTTCCATGTGCACTCGAGAGGAAAGTATATTCTGTTGCTTTGGGATGCAGAGTTCTAAATATATCTGTCAAGTCCATCTGATCCAATGTATCATTCAGGGCCCTTATTTCTTTATTGACCGTGTGTCTAGATGATCTATCCATTTCTGTGAGTGGAGTATTAAAGTCCCCTGCAATTACCACATTCTTATCAATAAGGTTGCTTATGTTTGTGAGTAATTGTTTTATATATTTGGGTGTCTCCTGTATTCGGCGCATAGACATTTATAATTGTTAGCTCTTCCTGATGGATAGACCATGTGATTATTATATAATGCCCTTCTTCATCTCTTGTTACAGCCTTGAATTTAAAGTCTAGTTTGTCTGATAGAAGTATGGCTACTCCAGCTTTCTTTTGACTTCCAGTGGCATGATAAATAGTTCTCCATCCCCTCACTCTCAATCTGAAGGTGTCCTCAGGTCTAAAATGAGTCTCTTGTAGACACCAAATAGATGGGTCTTGTGTTTTTATCCATTCTGATACCCTATGTCTTTTGGTTGGCGCATTTAGTCCATTTACATTCAGTGTTATTATAGAAAGATATGGGTTTAGAATCATTGTGATGTCCGTAGGTTTCATGCTTGTAGCGATGTCTCTGGTAGTTTGTCTCACAGGATCCCCCTTAGGATCTCTTGTGGGGCTGGTTTAGTGGTGATGAATTCCTTCAGTTTTTGTTTGTTTTGGAAGACCTTTATCTCTCCTTCTATTCTAAATGACAGACTTGCTGGATAAAGGATTCTCGGCTACATATTTTTTTTCTGTTCATCACATTGAAGATCTCCTGCCATTCCTTTCTGGCGTGCCAAGTTTCAGTAGAGAGATCCGTCACAAGTCTTATAGGTCTCCCTTTATATGTTAGAGCACGTTTATCTCTAGCTGCTTTCAGAATTTTCTCTTTATCCTTGTATTTTGCCAGTTTCACTATGTTATGTCATGCAGAAGATCGATTCAAGTTCCGTCTGAAGGGAGTTCTCTGTGCCTCTTGGATTTCAATGCCTTTTTCCTTCCCCAGACCCGGGAAGTTCTCAGCTATGATTTCTTCAAGTACACCTTCAGTACCTTTCCCTCTCTCTTCCTCCTCTGGAATACGAATTTTGCGTATATTATCTCTCTTTAGTGCATCACGTAGTTCTCTAATTTTCCCCTCATACTCCTGGATTTTTTTCTCTCTCTTTTTCTCAGCTTCTTCTTTTTCCATAATTTTATCTTCTAGTTCACCTATTCTCTCCTCTGCCTCTTCAATCCAAGCCGTAGTTGTCTCCATTTTATTTTGCAGTTCATTGATAGCATTTTTAGCTCCTCCTGGCTGTTCCTTAGTCTCTTGATCTCTGTAGCAAGGGATTCTCTGCTGTCCTTTACACTGTTTTCAATCCCAGCGATTAATTTTATGACTATTATTCTAAATTCAATTTCTGTTATATTGTTTAAATCCTTTTTGATCAGTTCATTAGCTGTTGTTATTTCCTGGACGTTTTTCTCAGGGGAATTCTTCCGTTTGGTCATTTTGGATAGTCCCTGGAGTTGTCTGGGACTGAGGGGCACTTCCCCTGTGCTGTCTTGAATAACTTGCATTGGTGGGCGGGCCACAGTCAGACTGGTGTCTGCCCCCAGATGTCTGCCCCTAGCCCACCGCTGGGGACACAGACTGGTGTGTGCCTTCTCTTCCCCTCTCCTAGGGGCAGGATTCACTGTGGGGTGGCATGGCCCATCTGGGCTACTTGCACACTGCCAGGCTTGTGGTAGGCTTGTGGTAGCTGGGGTGGATCGGCAAGGTGCACAGGGGTCGGAGGGACAGGCTCAGCTCGCTTTTCCTTCGGAGATCTGCTTTGGGAGGGGCCCTGCGGCACGGGGAGGGAGTTAGACCTGCCAGAGGGATGGATCCACAGAAGCACAGCGTTGGGTGTTTTCGTGGTGCAAGCAAGTTCCCTGGCAGGAACTGGTTCCCTTTGGGATTTTGGCTGGGGGATGGGCGAGGGAGATGGCGCTGGTGAGGGCCTTTGTTCCCCGCCAAACTGAGCTCTGTCGTCCTGGGGCTCAACAACTCTCCCTCCCGTTGTCCTCCAGCCCTCCCGTTCTCCGAGAAGAGCTGTTAGTCTATAACCTTCCAGATGTCAAGTCCCACTTGCTGTCGGAACACACTCTGTCCAGCCCCTCCGCTTTTGCATGCCAGACTTGGGGGCTCTGCTTGGCTGGCAGGCCGCCCCTCTGCCCCAGCTCCCTCCTGCCAGTCCGTGTAGTGTGCACCACCTCACCACCCTTCCTACCCTCTTCCGTGGGCCTTTCATCTGTGCTTGGCTCCGGAGACTCCATTCTGCTAGTCTTCTGGCAGTTTTCTGGGTTATTTAGGCAGGTGTAGGTGGAATCTAAGTGATCAGCAGGACACATGGTGAGCCCAGCTTCCTCCTACGCTGACATCTTCCCAGGATTCCTCCAAAAGGTTTGTTTCTTAAAGAACTTTAATCCACAGAAAAGTTGGCAGAACATCACTGTAGATTATGGGAACAGAAAGGACATAATTGACTTATCCACCTTATTAAATATGGTAAATTACCTCAGACTACCCATAAAGATCAGACATTCACCAAACTGCACCAAAGAAAGGATCAGAGATTTACACAGTATCTCTACATACAGGAGGCTTGTTCAAGCAGGCCCAACAGATATGGAATTTCCCATTGAAAATGCAATTCAGTCTCTCTCCCTTTCACCAAATCCACTCACCAATCTATTTTAACCATGAGTTATGTGTACTGTGTGTGTGTGTGTGTATCTATGAGCACAATTTTCAAATAAAATTATCTTTGGGTATATATGAAATTATGTTTCCATGGGAAATTCAGCCTTTGCTTTCTTTGTTGCCATTTGGCAAAATAAAAGATAATGTTTAATTTGGGGAGGGGGGCATAAGTGAGTGATGTAAGTGACAGCCAGGAGTAGCAGAAGCTGTTTTCAAACATGGAAGGCTGCTATATAGAAGAGATTGTTGATGGATTCTATATAGAAGCAGAGGGAAGAACAAGAAGGACTCATAACAAATTCAGAAAAAGCTACCGGCAGATTTCAGTTCATCTTAAGAATATAGTTTTTTACACCCCTGAACTGTTCTTGTTGCGATGTAGTGTGAAAGGAAGTGAGAGAATTTCTCCAGGGCTGTATAGGCATTGGGAGCAAGATAGGAGAATTCTATTTGAATTTAAGTTTCTGTGTTCCTATGTGCACTGAGCACTTAATAATACTGAAGAATGAAATAACATGCTATCCAAAAACATGCTTCTTTGGCATAAGGATTGTTGTAAGCTGATACTTTTGAGAAACAGCAGACAAAGGAGATGCTCTGAAACACACCAGAGAAGTTACCCTTTAGTAAGGGAAATTTAAATTTATAAAGGAAATCCCCATTTATAAGTGTTTCTTCCTCTCTGTACCATTAAGGAAGAATGACTTTAAATCACAAAAGAATCTTATCAACAAAAAAAGTATCTACTTATTTCTATAACAAACCTCTCCTTTCTTTATAGTTCTTTTCCTGGTCATATCCCTATAACTGGCTTCCCCCACATCCTTTCCTTGTCTCAGCTAGGATGGTATTTAAGCCTGAATTCTTACTTTCCCCAGCTTCATTGAGATATAATTGACATATAACACTGTGTAAGTTTGAGGTGTAAAATGTGATGATTTTATTATTGTATATATTGTGAAATATTTACCACAACAAGATGAGTTAACACATCTTTCTTTTCATATAATTATCATTTAATTTATTTTTGTGATAAGAACTTAAGTCTGAATTATAAGCCACCTCTTTTAGAGTTACTTATTTTTCCCTGAGTATCTCCCATGTATACATGAGAAATACATTTTAATAAAACTTCTGTTTTTTTTTCTCTTGTTAGTCTGTTTTTTTTTTTTTTTTGTTGCAGGGGCTCAAGCCAAGAACATAGAAAGGTAGAGGGAAATTATTTCCCCCACCCCAATAGCTGGAACATATTTTATCTTTTATTTAAGTTTTTAATTCATTTTCTGAAGAGTGTTTTGGAACAAAATGGCAGCAAAAATTAAGTAGACACATAAATGGAAGTTATTCATTGCTCAGGGACGTTTTCCATTTCTGTTCTGATTTCTTTGGGATTCTTTTGGCTTGAGCACCCAGTAATTGACGTCTGTCCCTATGACCCTCATAAGAACAAAAACTAAAGCAACAAGGCCCTTTTCTATTTTCCTCAACCTCTTCACATTTCTGGGAGTTTGTTTTCATCACACCTCACCTGATTCTAGATATCCTATGATTTCCCTAGTCTTTCTCAAAGCAAATTCATCCTCTTGAGCTTGATATCCCAAGACATGTGTAATCAAGCCCACCCTACCTATCCAATTTTACTTCTTATTCTTTCCTAATATAGATCTTCTATTAGCCTTAGGCCATTCTCCTCATTCTCTGAAACTCATCAACATTTATATCATGAAAAAATAAAACAGACTCAATGTGGGTGTATAGTAAATGGGAAAAAGAAAGAGCACAGACCCTGGAATCAGGCTTTATGGACTCAAATCTCAGCACTGTCATTTATTTGTATTGTGGCTTTAAGCAAATTACTGTTAACCTCTGAGCATTAGTTTCTTTACCAGTACAGTGGATCTACTAATGTCTATCCAGAACAATTGTTATGAAACTTATAGAGATTCTAGGTACATTCAATTCAGAAATCAAATAGAACTGAAATACCAATAATGTGGCCCCTTCAACTCCATGGGAGCTTCTTTGCATGTGAGACCAAGGAGTCCTCTAGGGGAACAGTTAAAGGATGGGAGAATCAAGAATAATGGTTCAGTGTTTAGTATAAAGATTCTGAGTACAGTATGCCACTCACATACACTTAGTCTCTGAGAATTCATTCCTAAGTATTATGAAAAGAGGGCTTAGATATTGCTCTAGAATCTTTGCCTATTTTACATGGAACTAGTGATATTAGAGTCAGTTTTTCCTCATAAAACAGACCAAATAGTAAAAAAAAAAAAAAGTAGAAAAAGGGAGCATCATACACCAGGGAGACAGAGAAAAATGAGGTTAAGGTGACGTATAGCATGTAGTAACCAGAAAATATCTGTTACAAGATATATGAGACCTTCCTGAAAATTCCTAAATCCTTTTAGGGTGCATTCAGTGTACTAGATTTCCCACTGAGGAAACCTGGATAAAACTAGGAAAAAACATTTGTTGCTAGTTATTATAACTTAAATTTTCCCCAGATGATTTTACAATTAAAAATTCCAAGAATATTCACAATTAGAGAGAATAATAAGATCAATTCCTATGTATGCATCCTCAAGTTCTTTTTGTTTTTAATTTAAATTTTAGGTATTTAACATAGAGTGCAATATTGGTTTTGGAGTATAATTCACTGATTCTTCACTTACATACAACATGCAGTGCTCATCACAAGTTCCCTACTTAAAACAAGATGAAAACAAACAGGGAGGCAAACCATAAGAAACTCTTAAATACAGAGTACAAACTGTGTATTGCTGGAGGGGGGTTGGGTAGGGGGATGGGCTAAATGGATAATGAGCATTAAGGAGGGCACTTGTTGGGATGAGCACTAGGTGTTATATGTAAGTTAAGAATCACTAAATTCTATTCCTGAAACCATTATTACACTATATGCTAACTTGTATTTAAATTTAATTAATTAATTAATTAACTATTTGAAACACTAAAAATATTCCCTTTTTAATACCCATCAACCATCTAGCCCATCTCCTACCCACATCCCTCTGTCAACCCTCAGTTTATTCTCTAGAAGTTTCTTGTGGTTGATTTCCCTCTCTTCTATTTTTCCTACCCTTCCCATATCTCCATTTGTATTGTTTCTTGAATTCCACATATGAGTTAAATCATACAGTATTTGTCTTTCTCTCATTGACTTATTTTATTTAACATGATAAATTCTAGCTTCATTCATATTGTTGCAAATGGCAAGATTTCATTTTTTTGATGGCTGATTAATATTCCATGAGATATATATATATATATATATATATATGTATATGTATATATACATATATATATATATATATATATATACCACATCTTCTTTATCCATTCATCACTCAATGAGAATTTGGAATCTCTCCATAGTTTGACTATTGTTGATAGTGTTGGTACAAACATTGGGGTGCAAGTACCCCATCCAATCTGTATTTTTTGTATCCCTTGGGTAAATACCTAATAGGGATATTGATGGATAATTGGGTAGTTCTATTTTTAGTTTTCTGAGGAACCTCCATACTATTAGAGTGGCTGCACCAGTTTTCATTCCCACCAATAGGCAAGAAGGTTCCCCTTTTTCCACATACTTGCCAACACTTATTGTTTCTTGTGTTTTTAATTTTAGCCATTCTGACAGGTATCTTATCATGGTTTGGATTTGTATTTCCCTGTTGATGAGTAATGCTGACCATCTTTTCATGTGTCTATTAACCATCTGGATGTCTCCTTTGGAAGTGTATATTCATGTCTTCTACCCATTTATGAACTGGGTTGTTTGTTTTTTGGCTGTTGAATTTGATAAGTTCTTTATAGATTTTGAATTCTAACCTTTTACCAGATATGTCATTTACAAATATCTTCACCCATTCCATAGGCTGCCTTTTAAGATTGTTATCCTTACTGTGCAAAAGCTATTTTATCTTGATGAAGTCCCAATAGTTCATGTTTGTTTTTGTTTCCCTTGCTTTCAGCGACATATCTAGTAAGAACTTGCTTTGGCTGAGGACAAAGAGGTTGCTACCTGTGATCTTTTCTAGGATTTTGATTGTTTCCTGTCTGTCATTTAGGTCTTTCATCCATTCTGAATTTGTGTTTGTGTATGGTATAAGAACGTGGTGTAGTTTCATTCTTCTGCATGTCGCTGTCCAGTTTTCCCAACACCATTTATTAAAGAGACTATCTTCTTTTCCATTGGATATTATTTCTTGTTTGTCAAAGATTAATTGACCATATAGTCATGGATCCATTTCTGGGTTTTATGCTCTGTTCCCTTGATCTGTGTGTCTGTTTAGTGCCAGTACCATACTGTCTTGATGACTACAGCTTTGTAATATAGCTTGAAATCCAGAATTGTGATGGCTCCAGTTTTATTTATTTTTCAGGATTGCTTTGGCTATTCGGGGTCTTTTCTGGTTCCATACAAATTTTAGGATTGTCTCTTTTAGCTCTGCAAACAAGTGGTGGTATTTTGATAAGGATTTTCAGTAAATGTGTAGATTGCTTTGGGAAATATAGTCATTTTAACAATGTTTGTTCTTCCAATCAATGAGCATGAAATGATTTCCACCTCTTTGTGTTTTGCTCAATTACTTTCATAAATGTTCTATAGTTTTCAGAGTACAGATCGTTTACCTCTTTACTTAGGTTTATTCCTGGGTATCTTATGGTTTTTGGTGCAATTGCAAATGGGCTCAATTGCTTAATTTCTTTTTCTGCTTCTTCATTATTGGTGTATAGAAATGTAACAAATTTCTGTATGTTGATTTTATATCCTGCAACTAAACTTAATTCACACATTTTTTTTGTGTAATCTTTTGGGTTTTCTACATAGAGTATCATGTCATCTGAGAATAGAGAATGTTTGACTTCTTCGTTGCTGATTTGTATGCCCTTTATTTCTTTATGTTGTCTGATTGCTGAGGCTAAGACTTCCATAGTATGTTAAATAGTAATGATGAGACTGGACGTCCATGTCTCATTCCTGATCTAAGGGGAAAAGGTCTCAGTTTTTCCCTATTGAGAATGATGTTAGCTTTAGGTCTTTCATATATGGCCTTTATGATGTTAACGTATGTTTCCTCTACCCCTACTTCCTTGAGGGTTTTTATCAAGAATGGATGTTGTATTTTGTGAAATTCTTTTTATGCATTTATTTACAGGATCATATTTTTCTTATGGTTCTTTCTTTTATTAATGTGGTGTATCACTTTGATTGATTTGCAGATATTAAAATAGACTTGCAGCCCAGGAATAAATCTCACTTGATCATGGGGAATATTTTTTAAGGTACTGTTGAATTTGATATGCTAATATCATGTTGAGAATTTTTTCATCCAAGTTCATTAGGAATATTTGCCTGTAATTCTCCTTTATAGTGAGGTCTTTGGTTTTGCAATAAAAGTAATGATGGCTTAAGAGAATGAGTTTGGAAGCTTTCATTCTATTTCTTTCTTTCTTCTTCTTTTTTTTTGTAACAGTTTGAGGAGAATAGGTATTAAGTCTTCTTTAAATGTCAGGTAGAACTCCCCTGGGAAGCCATCTGTCCCAGGACTCTTGTTTGTTGGGAGATTTTTTAAAATTAAATTTACTTATTTATTTTGAGAGAGAGAGAGAAAGAGAGAGAGAGAGAAAGAGAGAAGCATGAGTCAGGGAGGAGTACATGGAGAGGGAGAGAGAGAATCCCAAGCAGGCTTGGCACTGTCAGAACAGAGTTTGATGGCTCAAACCCATGAAGTTTGTGAGTTCAAGCCCCACGTTGGGCTCTGTGCTGACAGCTCAGAGCCTGGAGCCTGCTTCAGATTCTGTGTCTCCCTCTCTCTGCCCCTCCCCCACTCACATCTCTCTCTCTCTCTCTCTCTCTCTCTCTCTCAAAAATAAATAAGCATTAATTGTTTTTAAAGAGACAGATGCTTAACTGACCCAGGTACCACTATTTGTTGGGAGATTTTTTATTATTGTTTCAATTCCTTTGCATGGTATGGGTCTGTTCAAGTTTTCTATTTCTTCCTACTTGAATTTTGGTAGTTTGTGCGTTTCTAGGAATTTGTTCATTTCTTCCAGATTGCCCAGTTTTTCACAGTATTCTTTTATAATTCTTTGTATTTCTGTGCTGTTATTTGTGATCTCTCCTCTTTCATTTGTGATTTTATCTATTTGTGTCATTGCTCTTTCTTTTTGACAAGTCTGGCTAGGGGGTTATCAATTTTGGTAAATCTTTCAAATAACCTGTTCTTAGTTTCATTGATCTGTTCTACTGTTTTCTTTGTTGTTGTTATTTCTATATCATTTATTTATGCTCTAATCTTTATTATTTCCCTCTTGCTGACATCAGACATTATTTGTGGTTCCTTTTCTAGCTCTGTTAAGTATACGGTTAGTTTGTGTATTTGGGTCCTTTCTTGCTTCTTGAAATAAGCCTGAATGGCAATATACTTTCCTCTTAGGACTTCCTTTGATGCATTCCAAAGGTTTTGGATTATTGTGTTTTCATTTTCATTGGTTTCCATGTTTTGTTTCAATTTCTTCTGTAATATCCTGGTTAACACATTAAATAACCTCCATGTATTTGAGGGCTTTCCAAATTTTTTTATTTTGGTTGAATGTAAGTTTCATAGCATTGTTATCTGAAAAAAGGCATTGTATGATCTTGATTTTTTTGTATTTTTCTTTTTTTTTTTTTCAACGTTTATCCATTTTTGGGACAGAGAGAGACAGAGCATGAACGGGGGAGGGGCAGAGAGAGGGAGACACAGAATCGGAAACAGGCTCCAGGCTCTGAGCCATCAGCCCAGAGCCCGACGTGGGGCTCGAACTCACGGACCGCGAGATCGTGACCTGGCTGAAGTCGGACGCTTAACTGACTGCGCCACCCAGGCGCCCCGATTTTTTTGTATTTCTTAAGGGCTGATTTGTGACCCAGTAGGTGACCTATACTGGAGAATGTTCCATGTGCACTCGAGAAGAATGTGTATTCTGTTTTAGGATGAAATATATCTGTTGAGTCTATCCAGTCCAGTGTGTCACTCAAAGCCATTGTTTCCTTGTTGATTTTCTGCTTAGATAATCTGTCCATTAATGTACGTGGGGTTTTAACATCCCATACTATTATTGTGTTATTATCAGTGAGGTACTTTATATTTGTTATTAATTGATTGAAATATTTGGGTTGTTCAAGTTGGGGGCATAAATATTTACAATTGTTAGATCTTCTTGATGGTTAGACCCCTTGATTATGATATAATGCCCTTCTTCATCTATTGTTACAGTCTTTGTTTTAAAGTCTAGTTTGTCTGATATAAGTATGACTACACCAGCTTTCTTTTGATCTCCATTAGCATGACAGATGGTTCTCCATCCCCTCACTTTCAATCTGAAGGTGTCCTCAGGTCTAAAATGAGTCTCCTGTAGGCAGTATATAGATGGATTTTTTTAATCCATTTTGTTACCCTATGTCTTTTGATTGGAACACTTAGTCCATTTACATTCAGAGTGAGTATTGAAAGAAATTAATTTAGTGCCATTGTGTTGCCTATAGTGTTGGTGTTTCCCGTGATGTTCTCTGGTCCTTTCTGGTCTTTGTTGCATTTGGTCTGTTGTTTGCTTGATTTTTTGTTTGTTTGTTTTTTCTCCACTCAAAGAGTCCCCTTTAAAATTTCTTGCAGGGCTGCTTTAGTGGTCATGAACCCTTTTAGTTTTTGTTTGTCTGGGAAAGCTTGTATCTCTCCTTCTATTCTGAATGACAGTCTTGCTGGATAAAGACTTCTTGGATGCATATTTTTCCCATATGGCACATTGAATATTCCCTGCCACTGTTTTCTGGCCTTCCATGTTTCTGTGGACAGATCTGCTGCAAACCTGATCTGACTTCCCTTGTAGATTTTTTTTCCCTTGCCACTTTCAAGATCTTTTCTTTGTGTGTTTATTTTGTGAATTTGTCTATTATATGCCTTGACAATGATTGGCTTTTGTTGAATTTAATGGGAGCTCCCTGTGCTTGGATTTTAATGCCTGTGTCCTCCTCCAGATTAGGGAATTTTTTGGCTAATTTATTCAAATAAACCTTCTGCCCTTCTTTTTCTCTCTTCATCTTCTGAGACTCTTATAATACAAATGTTACATTTTAATAAGTTGCTGAGTTCCCCAAGTCTGCCTTCCTGTTCCATGACCTTTCTTTTCCTCTTCTTTTCAGCTTCATTATTTTCCATTTTGTCTTCTGTAGCACAGATTCGTTCCTCTGCTGCATCCATCCTCATTTTTATGGCCTCCATTTGGGATTGCATATCAGTTATAGCATTTTTAATTTTGATCTGACTATATTTTAGTTCTTTTATCTCTGCAGTAAGAGATTCTCTAGTGTCTTCTATTGCTTTTTTCAAGCCTTGCTAATATCTTTACAATTGTTGTTTTAAGTCTAGTTCAGACATCTTACTTATATCTCCCTTGAGTAAATCTGTGGCCATAATTTCTTCCTGTTCCCTTTGGGGGTGAAATCCTCCATCTTGTCATTTTGGACACAAAAAAACACAAAAGATAAATAAAAAATTGATAACAAAATAAAAATAAAGTAAAATTACAAAGGATTCGTCTGTCACAAGAAGCTTGCTAGGAAAAAAATAAAAAGCAAAGAAGAAAAAATTAAAAATTTGAAGTTAAATATTTTGAATAATTTTTAAAAATTAAATTAATTAATTAATTGCTCTTTTTGTATCTAAAAAAGAAAGAAACAAAGACACAAAAATAAAAAAAAGAAACAAGCAAAAACCCAAATTACATTAGATCTTTTTTTTCCCCAGAGCCAAAGCTTTGCAGTAGCACCCTATGATCAGTAGAGTTGGTGTGGGAGAGGGGTTTCTGCTAGTCTTTGGGGATGGGGTCTGCTGCTCTGATTCTCAGGTGCATTTGCCCTAGTGGAGATGTGCCTACAGGGCCTAGGCGGGAAGGGCTTGGTGCTGCAGGTCTATTCTCCATCAGTGGTGCTATTTAGCTCATTGAAGTTGATCAAGCTGCTGAGTACAGGGAGAAAATGGCCTCCCCCATTCATTCATCTAAGCAGCAGGAAATGCACACCACCCCTCTTCAGTAAGCCCTCACATATGCATAAACATTGACCTCACCTGGGTCCCTGGTTTCCATCCTGCCTTCACCTTGTCTGTGTCCAAGATATTTGCCTGCCAAACAGTGTAGCACTCCTATGTTTTATCTCAGGCATGGCTATGTTTCAAAACCCCACATTTCAGAGACCCCACCAGCTGGGACCTGCACTGGTCTTCTGGGAAAGTGTTTTCCTGCATTGTGGAATTTGCGGGCTGGTTACAGAAGACAGCAATGTGACAGTGTCCTTGCTAAGAGTTCATGGTAAATTGCAACAAAAAACCAGAGCCAGGGATTCCTAACCTCAGCTGGAGTCTTTGTTCCTATACTGGTAAGCAGGACAGCTTGATGGTACCTGCAGAGTCCTTTGCCTACAGAGAGGCTGTATCACCTTTACCAAATGCACTCAAAGCAGGGGAACCACTTCTCCGTATATAACCCTGGGAATCTTCAGGCTGCTGCTGCTGGTGTTCAGCTCTGCTTTCCCACCAGAGCACTGCTAAGTGCCCCAGGCACAAACCTGGCAATGTCCAGACCTCAGAAACCGGAATCTGCACTCCACTCTTTATAGAAAACTGCAATCTTCTCCTTTTTCCCCATCAAATGTTTTGGGGAGTCATTTTCTTGTGTAATTACTTGCATGTATTTTCACTCTTTTTTCCCCCCGAGCTTTTTCTTTCTCCTCCTTCTCTCTTCTACTCCCACCACAGTTACTACTTCCTCCCCTGGGGAGCACCCATGGCTCTTTTCTTCCACAAACTCTTAAATACAGTTTCTACCTTCCATGCATTGTTTTTCTGGTTTATAGACATGCAGCTTGGTTCTCTAAGACTACCAGTTGATCTCTTGGTGTTCAGAATGATTTGATATTTATCTACCTGTGTTCAAGGGAGGAGGCACCCTGCTTAGAGCCACCATACTCCTCTGCCATCTTATCTTCAACCCCCCATCTTCCAATTTTTTACAATTTTTTAACATTTATTTATTATTGAGAGACAGAGTGTGAGGAGAGAGAGAGAGAGAGATGTGAGTGGGGGAGGGTCAGAGAGAAGGAGACACAGAATCTGAATCAGGTTCCAGGCTCTGAGCTGTCAGCACAGAGCTCGACCCAGGGCTCCAACTCACAAACTGCTAGATCCTGACCTGAGCTGAAGTTGGACGCTTAACTGACTGAGCCACACAAGTGTCCCCCCACCACATCTTCCAATTTTAACATGGCCACTTTATAGACCCCTTTATTCTCTCAACTTTTCACTGGGTTTTTTTTTTTAAAAATTGCAAACATCGTCTTATTTCATGCTAAAATACTGCAGCATGTATATTTAAAATATAAGAATTCTGCTTTACAACATTACCACAGTATAATTATCACAACTTAAGAAGTTAACAGTTCTTTAATGTTATTAAATACTCAATTAGTGCTCAAATTTCCCTGTTTTTTCCTCATATTTTACAGTTAGTTTCTGAATTGAGATCCAATCCAAGATCTAGAGATTGTATTTCCTTGATATATCTTACTTTTCTTTTAACATTTTGGGGAAGATCAAATGGCACAATGGATGATAAAGTGCTTTTGTAAATTTTCCACACCTTATAGAAGAAGAAAATAAGGTTTAAGGGAGATTATGGACCTGCCCAAGGTCACAAAACCAATAACTTGAAGACACAAGGTTTAAACTCAGATGACCCTAACTATAGACTGCCCTTCTCCTCTACCTATGCTGACTTAACATATGCAATTTTGAGCACCCATATGACCTCTAGGTGACAGCTCTCACTCTTCTTCACTGAAGGAATAAGGAAAGGAAGGTGACCTGGGACCAATGGTATGGTGACCAGGAACTAACTGCATAGTGCTAAAGACCCAGATAAAGTTAGGGTCTATGAATGCTAAGCAGGTCCAGACTATACAGGATTAGAGGGTGTTCCCTGCAACACTTAGCTGCCCAGAACAATAGCAGCAACTGTCCTTGATTTGAGTTCTCCAAGTAGCATTTAGAAAGGATGGGAATGAAGACAGCCTGAAGGCATTGGCAAGTGAAATACTAAAACAATTGACCAGAAGGTCCAGGCTGGAGTAGGAAGGCAGGATGGAGTTGGTGGACCAGGAAAGTGTCCCAGGCCTGAAGCCTCTGAGGTCCAGGAGTAGGTGGACTGGAGGAACTTAGGGAAAGAGGAAGGAGACTTGGAAATATGAGAGGGGGCTGAGGGGCAGAAAGGGGGATCTGAAGCCATAATTTTTAAGAGTCTGAGCCCTTTTGGATGTGGAAAAATCTGGGAATCAGGAGCTGAGGTGGAGCATACATGAAGGTCCAATAGGCTTTGATCTAGAACTGGAAGAAATTAATGCCTTCTCTTAAGAGATGAGCTTTAGGCAGTAAAGACCATCTTGTTAATGGAAAGAGTTCAGCTCAGTCTTTCTAGATGGTATACAGGACTGGATTTTCCCCCAAAACATTGTTTGTCCCATGGGACTGAGCTCTTTTATGTCAAATTCCCCCATCACAGCTCACTGGCTACTGCAACAATGGCCAGAGACCTCCTTTGGTCATGTTAGGAACAGGACCAAAGATACCCTAGCAAAGAGGAGATCCAGTGTAAAGACATCTAGGTGTTTAGATGAATTAGGACAAAGTTGGCATCAGGAACCTGGAATAGGCTGGGATTCAGGAGAAGACCTTGGTTCTAGCTCTACCTCTGTGATTTGTGACCTGTGCCAGTCCCTTCCCCTCTCTGGATTTAATGTTTCCATTAGTACAAGGATGAGTTAGACTAAATGACTCTCAGCACCTTTCCAGCTCTAAATTACTAGATTCAAATCTAAATAGAGATAAGCTATGCCAGGAATGGGATCTAATGTCTGAGAAGTTATTAAAAGAATTTGAATGGGATCACACAGGGAACATATGGAAGGAGGAAAAAGAGGGAAACAAACCATAAGATACTCTTAATGATAGAGTATAAACTGAGGGTTGATGGACAGATGTATAAATGAGTGATGAGTATTAAGGAGGGCATTTCTTATGAGATGTATGATGAATCACTACATTTTACTCATGGAATTATTACACTACATGTTAACTAACTAGAATTTAATTCTAGTTTGAAAAAGAAAGATAAATCATATAAAATGCTCACTCAGTAAAGAGAAATTATTATACTTTGGCTCTTTCAGATCTTTCCTCACCCCAATGCATGTGTCACAGACTGTTGTATATTAGAAGGCATCAAGCAAGCCATATAAAATCCTGGTAATCCATAGTTTTGTAAGGCATGTGGTGACTTGCCAGAGTAATATTAGACAGAAGAAGTGTACTTCTCTGTAGGCTTTTCTCTTGGGAACACTTAAAAACAGACATTGTATCTTTGGGGATTGCTAGGTTAGTTCTTCACTTTTTCCAGGTGCTGCCATATATATGAGCATCTGTTCCTTACTCCTTTTGGACAAATACAGGCACCTCCCTGCTGTGGAGGCATCCCTTCTGCTTTCTGGATGGAACCTGGACACCTCCTTGTAAGCAGTGTGGTTACTTGGTCAGAATGGGGAAGAATGTCTGGATTCAGGGTTGGCAGTGGGACCCAAATATCAAGGGCCATGTCTCTGTGCCCTTGGAGATGTCAGGGTTATGGGATTTCAAACTTGAATGGCTAGGACTGTGGTGATGTATACAGGAGAAAGGAGCAGGCATAATTGCTTCTGCACTGGGTGTGCACAACAATGTGGGGGAAGTTCTGTAATACATGCACCCCATCACCAGCAGGGTGCAGCATCTGCCCAGTTGGCAGAGTGAATGAGTCAGAGCCAGATCTCAAAGTATTTGCCCAGAGCCCCTAAGCATTCTATGACATAAAAACAGTAAATGACAGCTGCCCTTAACACCACCAAAGAAAAAGAAGGCTCACAGTACAGCTGGGACCAAAGGTGCAGTAAAGTGACCAACCATTCCAGTTTGCCTAGGACTGAGGGATTTCCCAAGATGTATGACTTTCTGTTTTAAAATCAGAACAGTCCTGGGAGGACTGGGACAAGAATGTCACCCTATGTGGGAACACAAATCTATCACCCTGTCTCCATTATCATCTGTCCTGCCTGGTGCTCTGCCAACTCCATTGGGCTTAACAAAAGCTATGCTGATCATACAAGAGGTCAAATTATAAAGTGATAATACTAGTTAACAATCTGAGGCTTGTAGGAAAAGGAGTAATATTACCAGATAGATGTTTTACCTCCTCAATATTTTCTTATGAAAAATTTATACATACAGCAAATTTTATAGGTAACACCCACATGCCCTCACCTAGATCCTACAATTAGCATTTTACTGAACTTCTTTGATCACCTATCTATTCTTCTATCAATCCATCAATCCACCTAAGAGTTGATGTATTTCATAATAAATTGCAGGCATCAGTACACTCTAAACATTTTTGTGGTTTAGTGGAGTCAGACCTAAATTTAAAGATACTTGACTTCTATCAGCCTCAATTTTCTCATCTCTAAGTTGGTGACACCAAGTGTTGCTAGGAAGATTTGATTTATTTGCTTTCTCACTCAAATAATGCTTTCTTTGTGTATTTTATAAATGTTAGCTCATTTTATCCTCCTAACAATTCAATCAGGTAAATTCTATTATTACCCCCATTGTAAACATAAGCTTTCAAGAAGTTAATGAGCTTACTGAAGGTCACACAGCAAATGTCATTGCTGAGAGTTGCTAAGAATCTCTTTACTATTGATGCTCTTAGCCACTACACTATGCTATCTTCTGTATGTGATAAAGTATATGAAAACACTCAACACAGTACCCACTAAATTACGGGCATTCAGTAATGGTGATCCTTCCCTTCTTCATTTTGAAAGTTTTCACTGCAACCCCACACAGCAATTATTTCCAGTGTACAAATGAGGAAACTGGAGGTCAGCAAGTTTGGTGACTTGCTCAAAGATGCACTGCTAATAAATAAAAACAATGGATTTGAAACCAGAAACAACTGGTTCCTGAGTCAATGTCATGTCTATATGATGTACAGTTCAAAAAACATTGAAGTGCACATGAGCCTATACCACATATTAGGGATTCTTGTTTAAGGATACTCTTACATCCCTATCCACAAGCAGAAAAGAATGTGTTAGAAATAGGGGATTCTGCCTACTTCCCAAGAGGGCGCTGTGTCTTTTACAACTGTTAAACAGACTCAGTGACAGGTGGCAGAAGAGCCTGAGTCTCATCAAACTCCAGGAAAGGAAGCATGGCTTTCGGCTATCACCTTTTCCCTATTTGGGATGCCCTACATGATGTAATCTCTTCCCTATTGTACCCTTCCCTTTCCCCATCCTCTCCCACTTCTTCCCTAATCCCTTCATCACTCTTCTACTCTTCTTCCTCATTACCTTCCTCCTTCCTCTTTCTTCCTCATTACCTTCCTCCTTCCTATTTTTCCTCCCCATCTTTGTCCTCTCAGGAAGTCCCTCATAATCATTATTTTCTTCCTCATAGCTACCATTTACTGAATGCTTCTCAGATGCTATTCTAGGCACTTTACATGTATTAGCACATTTAGTCTTAACAATGCTATGAAGAGAGGGCTACCACTGCTCCTGCCCCACATTTGAGAAAATGGAGGCCAATAGAGGGTTAGTAACTAAGCTAGGGGAACCTGGACCTGAGTTAACAGACTTCCCAGAATTTATCTTGAGACATGTTGATCATTCCAAATATGCTCATAGCTGATGGCACAGTAGTAATAGGGAACTGGACTTTGAGAGATTTGCTAAAATTGCCTGGTCTTCTGTAGAGTGAGCTCCTATTCTTGGCATAAAAGCAACCTCTGGCACAAAGCATGCAAAAAATTCATTCCCACTGTGTCAAACATGTAAAGAGGTCCCCAGATTGGGTTATTCCAAGATTGGAAGGCCTGAGTTCTAGTTGTGCCTTTAGTTCCTCTTAACTTGCTATATGACTTTGCGTAAGCAAGTTTCCCTCTCTGGGCCTCATTTATAAAATGTGAATGATAATATATTCTCTACTAACAGTACAGGGTTATTAGCATTAGCATAAGATGAGAATGTTGAAACAGGTGCTTTCATTGTAAAGGATTTTACCAATATAACAATTAACTTCCTTTATTCTCCTCCATCTTTTCTCTCTCTTTAATCTCCATTATCTTCTTTCACGGTATTTTTATTCCTTCTCTTCCCTTATTCATTCTCCTTTAAGCAGGTCTTGGACTTGCAGCACTGCACTTAGGCAGAAGGAACACAGGCTTCAGAGGCAGATGGACCTAGGTCTGACCTCTGGTTCTGCCTTTTTCCTAGTTGTTGGGCAATTACTTTACCATTTTGAGCCACAGTTTTATCATCTATAAAGTGGACAGACATCACACCTTCCTTGAAAGGTTGTTGCTGGAAGATGTGGTAGATTGTGTGTAAATATGGCCAATAATTCCTCCTATCTCTGACATGCATGCAGTCCTTCCCATCAGGGTATGGAGTCCCTTTTCCTCACTCTTTAAACCTGGGCTTCCTGTGTTAGCCCAGCTGGGCTTGCTTAGACCAGTAGAGTACAGCAGCAGTGTTGCTGTATCATTTCTGGTCTTATGTCACAAAAGGCCTTGAAACTCTGTTTTTTACCTTTTTGGAAGCTGCTGCCAGGTTAAAAATGTCTGACTACTCAACTTTGAAGAGAGGCCATAGAGGATAAAATACTAACAAAGGAGTTGGGAGGCCCAGACAGCCCATAGCTCTTCCAGCCACCCCAGCTGAGGTGCCAGATCAAGAGTGCCGACATCTTGGATCCTCCACCCCTAGCCAAGCCCTCCAGCCTGACTCAAGCTGTTTGAGTCAACACCACATGGAATAGAAATAAGCTATTCCCTGAAAGTCTTGTTCAAATTGAAGATCATGAGTAATGGTTGTTTTAAGCCACTAAGTTTTGAGGCAATTCGTTTCACAATAGATAAATAAACCAGAAAAACTAAATGAGGTAGTAGCACCCCAACCAGTGGCTAGCAGATGTAGGTGCTCAACACGTGACTGTTCCCTTCCCATTCAGAAGTGTCCCTGGGAAATGACTGACCTAGTGGCGCTACAACTGAATTTTATAATTTACAAATATGAACTCCAGTGTGTCAAGGATGCAGAGCAATAACCACTCCTCATATACTTCCAGGGACCTACTGAGGCCTATACAGGTTATACTCAAAGTCACATAGCTCAGTGTGCTCTTTTTGCCCACAATGAGCCTGGGACACCTCAAAAGCAGTCCTGTAGATGAAAAAAATCTTGGGTAAGGAAGTAATGTTAGTTTTGACAAACAGTATTTCTTTTGACTAGTCATTCAATTACCTGAAGGAAATTAACACGTATTGAGTGCTTACTATAGCATTGTTTACAATAGTCCTGGAAGTGGGTACTATTATTTTCCCCATTTTCCAGGTGAGGACACTGAGGCACAGAGAAATTTTTGTCAGCTACTGGGTTACTGGGAAACACTAGGACAGTTTAATGTACAAGATGTTAATTATGGAACACTTGGGATCAACACTTGTAGAAGAGAAGCATTAGAGGAAGCAGTGTTGAACAGAGGGAGCTGTTGAGCTGAAAGTCTTTTCTTTATTTTTTAAGTTTATTTGTTTATTTTGAGAGAGAAAGAGAGCACAAGCAGGGGAGGGTCAGAGGGAAGGAGAGACATAATCCTAAGCAGGTTCTGCACCCATCAGCACAGAGCCCGATGTGGGGTTTGAACTCACAAACAGTGAGATCATGATCTGAGCCAAGGCAAGATCAAGAGTCAGACACTTAACTGCACCACCCAGGCACCCCTAACTGCAACACAGTGTTAATGGAAACCTTAGTCCACCCTATGGGGAGCTCTTAAACTAGATGGTTTTTCACTGTTGTTCCCTATTGTATCCCTGTATGGAAGGAGGCCTTTGTATTCCTGTATCAGTCACTGGATTCCTAGACCCTATTTTCTAGTTTAGAGTTATTTCAACTACTCCTATCATCAAACCATCCCCAAAGGGAGAAAGGCTTAAAAAAAATAATAATTATAGAGAAAAAGTAGGGAAAAACAGGCTCTAGAACCAAATCTGGGTTCACATCTTAAAATTTCTCTTACCAGCTGTTTAACTCGGGACAAGTTATTTAACTTGTCTGAACTTTGGTTTATTTTTTGGAAAATGGTAATAAAAGTACTTAGCTTGAAACATTTTTGGGCACCTGGATGGCTCAGTGAGTTAAGCATCTGACTCTTGATTTCAGCTCAGCTCATTATCTCAGGGTTGTGAGATAGAGCACTGCATTAGGCTCTGTGCACTGGGTGTGGAGCCTGCTTAAGATTCTCTCTCTCCCTTTCCTTCTACCCCTCCCCCACTTCCTCCTTCTCTCTCTCTCTCTCTCAAAAAAAACATTAAAATTAGAAAGATTGTTTTGAAAATCAAATACAATCATGTACATACAGCATCTTGCATAGAGACCTGGTACAGAGTGGGTAGAGAATAAATGGAAATTATAATAATAGGGTAAATTATTGTGCAGTGGTTTATTCAGTTTCTTCATTTATAGGGTGGAGGGAATGAAAGGGAAGAAGAGCTACCCAGAAGGGGAAAAGGCACTATGTCTTTTATATTACTTGGTACTTAGAAGCATTCAGTCAGCATTCACTCCAATGAACAAATGTTTATTTAAAAGAATTCGTACAGACATAACACTCTACTTTCAAAGAGCAGAGGAACTTTTTATATTATGAACACATGAACACCAGCAACTTGAAACTACAGTTAAAGAAGGAAGAAAATATCCCCCTTTCCCCAGCCAGGGACTGAGATTGGAGTTAAAACTTTCTCACTCAGCCAACTCCCATCTCTGTCTTTAAGTATAAGAGTAACTTGACTAGACATCTGATTTTGGTAGAGAGGAGAGATACAGGGCCTGGGGAGCCTAGTGCCTTTTCTTCTATAAGGGAAGGCCACCTGGAGAATCTATAGGAAAGGGGGTGGCCAGCAGCTGACCTGAGCTGAGGCCTCCTTACAGAAGAGGGCAGACCCAAGAGAGGGATGGATGGATAGAAGGGAAGTCCCACCCTCTTGCCTGTGTAAAATGGTTATCACTCACTTGATTATCATATATATCACTATGTAAGTGCCAGAATAATAGTTCTGAACAAAAATGGTTTTGTTCAAAATGTTTTTGAGCATTTGGCAACACAGATGTCAGCATAGGGTCCCTCTCAACATAAGGCAGCTCCTACATTAGAGCCCAATGATTTAGGCAGCAAGTTATAAAGGACTTGTGGAGTGGGTGTGGCTCCCTAATTTCACCGTGGGGAACTTCTGCCATTGATTTGAAAAGCTAAGGTTATAGGAGAAAAACCCGTAAGTCTCAGAATCTCTAGACACACAGCCTGGTACCTGAGAACTTTAGTATATCTGGGAGACTAGGGTGAGAGTGAACTCCAAAAGGAGGCCTTGTCCAAGTTACTTCTGGACTTTGATTAGATGAGATGAAATGAGGGTGGCAGTGGGGGAGAAATATACACCAAGGCTACTGGAAAGTCCTGCAAGAAGACTATTGTCCCTTCAGAGCCTAAGGCAAAAGTACAAGGAGAGGGCACACTGGAGCCTTTACCTGAAGTAAGGGCCTCCTCCAACCCTCAGCCCTTAGGCCCCAGGCCTCAGACATAAGAGGCAGAGAATCACATCTGGGCTTTCTGTCCTTCCCTCAACTTCAAACAAGGGCAAGGGTTGAAATGTGGATGGGAGAGAAGGGATCATCAGACACACTGTCATTAGCACCTTCTTAAATCAGAAACTCCAAGAGAAAAAAGAAATAAGAGCAAAGTGAGAGGGGTTGTGCTTCCATCACATTAAATAGGAAACTTGCCAGAGGTAGGGGAGGGTGGTCTCAAATCAGGACATTAATCACTCTGGCCAAGGGGAAGGTTGTGAGCAGCAGAGCTCTATGTATTCTCCATCTCTTCATTCATCCTGCTTCCGTTTTGGCTTTTTGGGGTTCCGGGACCGACTCTTGGCTTTGCACAGAGGACATATAGGTGCATTCCGATGAATTTGCTGATGACATGACAAGCAGGCCTAGTGAAAGGACACAGGACAAAGAAAGTTAGTAATCAGATTCTTTTAGCCTATAGTTCAGGCTTCTGATCCCCAGAAAGCAGTTGTGATTTTCCAACAGAAAGGAGTAGTAATCAATGACTGAGACTCAAGTAGAGAGATCAGTGCCAGATGTAACAGATGTAAGGTCTATAAAGGAATGAGGGTCAAAGAAGGGTACTGAGGAAAAATATCCAAAGTTGGGAAATAACACAAAATGAGAGTTATATATCCATTTAATATTATGTTAAAGCATGGACCAACAGGCTGTGTCAAGGATTATTCAATTCTCTAGGATACATATTAGTAAACTTTCTCTACAAACGCCAAGAGAATAAATATTTTAGACTTTTTAGGTCACATGGTGGTAGTTAAAACTACTCAACTATAACTGTTATACGTGAAAGAAGCTACAGAGAATACATAAACAAACAAGCATACATGTGCACCAGTAAAACTTTATTTACAAAAACTGGGAGCAAATCAGACTTGGCCTGTGGGTTCTAGTTTGCTGACCCCTGCTCTAGGAGAATGTTCCTTTATTTGATTATTTACTATTGATCAGGGCCCAACTCTGTGATTTATGCTAATAAGCAACAAATGGTTTTTGCCCAGTAGAGATGCAGATTATTTCTGTTCCAAAGGAAAGATAATTAAAGGTTATAGTTCATCAACCAGTTCTGTATTTAATTTTCCAAACTTATTTCAGCATTCCTTTCATTCCCTTACTATATATGTGTGTTTCTTAAATGCTTTTTGAACCAGCTTTGTAATCCTGTTGAATTCCTCATTAACAACACATGCTCACTATATATTTGCACAAGTTTTGTTTCTAACTTTTTAAAAATTATGCTTTGGCAGATCCTGTCAATCTCCCTGCATTGTAGCCCCCCTGGGAATGTGAGGCTATAAAATCAGCTGGTATGCCACATGAACAAATGCTCAACACTAATCATATTCAGAGAAATACAAATCAAAACCACAATAAGATATTGCATCACACCTGTCAGAATGGCTAAAATTAACAACTCGGGAAACCACAGATGTCGACAAGGATGCAGAGAAAGGGCAATCATTTTTGCACTGTTGATGTGAATGGAAACTGGTGCAGCCACTCTGGAAAACAGTATGGGCTTCCTCAAAAAAAATGAAAAACAGAACTACCCTATGACTCAGCAATTACACTACTCGGAATTTATCCAAAGGATACAAAAATGCAGATTCAAAGGGGTGCACGGACCCCAATGTTTATAGCAGCGCTATCAACAATAGGCAAATTATGGAAAGAGCCCAAATGTCCATTGACTGATGAATGGATAAAGATAGGGTGTGTGTGTGTTTATATATATGGGAATACTACTCGACAATGAAAAAGAATGAAATCTTGTCACTTGCAATAATGTGGATGGAAGTAAAGGGTAGTATGCTAAGTGAAATGAGTCAGTCAAAGAAAGACAAATATCATATGATTTAACTCATAGGTGGAATTTGAGAAACTCAACAGATGAACATAGGAGAAAGGAAGGAAAAATAAGATAAAAACAGAGAGGGAGGCAAACAATAAGAGATTGTTAAATACAGAGCACAAACTGAGGGTTGCTGCAGGTGAGGTTGGTGGTGGGATGGGTTAAATGGATGATAGGCATTAAGGAGGTCACTTGTTGGGATAAGCACTGGGTGTCATATGTAAGAGATGAATCACTGGGTTCTACTCCTGAAGCCAAGACTACACTGTATGTTAACTAATTTGAATTAAAAAAAGTTAAAAATAGTTGGCCATACTTTTGTGGGTCCAGTTCTGGAGTCTCTATTCTATTCCATTGGTCTATGTGTCTGTTTTTGTGCCAATACCATGCTGTCTTAATGATTACAGCTTTGTAGTAGAGGCTAAAGTCTGGGATTGTGATGCCTCCCACTTTGGTCTTCTTCATCAATATTACTTAGGCTATTCAGGGTCTTTAGTGGTTCCATACAAATTTTAGGATTGCTTGTTCTAGCTTTGAGAAGAATGCTGGTGCAATTTTGATTGGGATTGCATCGAATGTGTAGATCGCTTTGGGTAGTATTGACATTTTAACAATATTTATTCTTCCAATCCACAAGCATGGCATGTTTTTCCATTTCTTTGTATCTTCTTCAATTTCCTTCATAAACTTTCCATAGTTTTCAGCATACAGATCTTTTACATCTTTGGTTAGGTTTATTCCTAGGTATTTTATGATTCTTGGTGCAATTGTAAATGGGATCAGTTTCTTTATTTTTCTGTTGCTTCATTATTAGTGTATAAGAATGCAACTGATTTCTGTACATTAATTTTGTATTCTGCGACTTTGCTGAATTCATGTATCAGTTCTAGCAGATTTCTGGTGGAGCCTATTGGGTTTTCCATGTATAATATCATGTCATCTGCAAAAAGTGAAAGCTTGACTTCATCTTTGCCAATTTTGATGCCTTTGATTTCCTTTTGTTGTCTGACTGCTGATGTTACAACTTGCAACACCATGTGAAACAACAGCGGTGAGAGTGGACATCCCTGTCGTGTTCCTGATCTCAGGGGAAAACTCTCAGTTTTTTCCCATTGAGGATGATATTAGCTGTGGGCTTTTCATAAATGGCTTTTATGATATTTAAGTATGTTCCTTCTATCCCGAGTTTCTCGAGGGTTTTTATTAAGAAAGAATGCTGAATTTTGTCAAAGGCTTTTTCTGCATCGATTGACAGGATCATTTGGTTTTTATCTTTTCTTTTATTAATGTGATGTATCACATTGATTGATTTGTGAATGTTGAACCAGCCCCGCAGCCCAGGAATGAATCCCACTTGATCATGGTGAATAATTCTTTTTATATGCTGTTGAATTTGATTTGCTAGTATCTTACTGAGAATTTTTGCATCCATATTCATCAGGGATAAACTACCTGATGATCCAGCAATTGCACTACTAGGTATTTACCCCAAGGTTACAAAAATACTGATTCGAAGGGGTGCATGCACCGCAATGTTTGTAGCAGCATTATCAACAATAGGCAAATTGTGGAAAGAGCCAAAATGTCCATCGACTGATGAATGGATAAAGAAGATGTAGTATATAAATACAATGGAATATTACTCCGTCATCACTAAGTATGAAATCTTGCCATTTGCAACAACATGGATGGAACAAGTGTGTTATGCTAAGCGATATAGGTCAGTGAGAGAAAGACAAATACCGTATGAGTTCACTCATATGTGGAATTTAAGAAACAAAACAGATAAACATAGGGGAAAGGAATGAAATAAAATAAGATAAAACCAGAGAGGGAAGGATACAAACCATAAGAGATTCTTAAATACAGAGAACAAACTGAAGGTTGCTGGAAGGGAGGTGGGTGGGCAATGGGCTAAATGAGTGAGGGGAATTAAGGAGGGCTCTTGTTATGATGAGGACTGGGAGTTACATGCACGTGATGAATCACTAAATTCTACTCCTAAAACAAATACTACATTATATGTTAACTAACTTACATTTAAATAAAATCTTGAAAGAAAAAAAAAAAACAGCTGGTCTGCTATAGCACATATAAAACACCCCTTCTTCTGTGTCCTAAGCAAAGGCTGTTTTAGGAAGGCACCAAATAGGTAATTCCAAAGCCCCCATCCCAGCCTTCCATGAGGTTGCTTGAAGACACCTTTCTTCCTCCACAACCCCTACCCAGCTCACTTACTTTCATAGGTGGAGGCTGTTGCCTGAAGGTGGCTGTCTGCCGAGTGTCCTGCTTTCTAGCCACCTGGAGTTGTTGGGCAGCAGCGGCTGCAGCGGCCAGGGACTCAGGGATGGGGGGCTCCTGAGGCTCCGTCTGCCACTCTGCTTTCTGCTTCTCAAAGTAACTTTGGAGATGAAAGACATTAGCTGGATCATTCTGAAAGCAAGGAGAACCTTGCCCCTCTTAGAGACTCCATGCCACAGAACCAAAGGGGTTGGGCTGTGGCTCAGTATAGAAAGTTCCTACACCCTCCCCAGCACAAGGTTCCCCTTGGGTACCTGGCTCATTGTCTGCTGGTAAGGGTAATCCTTCTGCTCTCTGGCTCTGATAGACCCAGAAAATCAAGAATCCCAGGGCTAGCAAAGTCCTTAAAGGGCATTTTCCTATTGTTTATCCCATGCACCTTTGCAATATTCCCATTAAGTATCCTCAGGCCTATGCTAACATGCTTTTCAGAGTAAGAAGCTCACAACATCCACAGGCAGCCTGCTCTACCTTATGGAAGTCTGCTTCCTTCTACTGAATTGAACTGTCTCTGTAAGGTGAGTGTAGTTCTTAATTCTGGGTCTTAAACAGAAGTTCCAAGGCTAGCCACTAGAGACCATGAAAGCCCAGCCTTCTATATTTTCAAAGGTTTCTAGACATCCCTTCTGGACCTTGACTTGGGAAGTAACCTTGTAAGAGTCACAGACACACACACACACACACACACACACACACACACACATACACATAAAGAGTCACAGACACAGTCACGTGTTACCAAAATTGCACAAAGAATTTTAAAAGCCACCTAGAAATACTAGTCTAACTGTCCTTGTTTTGGTGCACAGAGACTTGCCCAAGGTCATACAATGAGTCAACCACTGACAGTCCTGGGGCTAGGACTGGGTACCATGACTTTTAAACCAGATTTTATGTTTGTATATGTGCCGCTACATGTGTGTGTAAGTATGTATGTGTTGTGTGTGTGTATGTTGCAAGGACAGGGAGCAAGCAGCTTACTCCAAGGATAGCTTCTCCTCCTCTTCACATAGGTCAGGGAGCCTCTGCAGGCCTAGAGTCATGCGCAGGGCATCCACATGTTCCTTCAGTGGCTTATACTCATCATGCAGCCGCCGTGTAGACTCTAGCAGCTTGTTTAGGTCATTCTCAGACTGTTTGATGGTGTTTTCCATCTGAAACATAGAGTGAGGTAGGTACCAAGAAAAGACACCAACATTCTCCACAAGGGTCTATAGCTGAGTGGATAAAATAGCACAGGCTCCAGAGCCAGGCCAATCTATAGTCATGTCCTTAATTCACCCTGTAGTCTATGTGACTCTCTTCAAGCCTCAGTTTTTTTCATCTGTATAATGGTGATAATAATAGTTCCTACCTCATATAATCTTAGGAAAATTCAGTGATTGAGTGCATATAAGCTTTAAGTACAGGGACTACCACAGAGTAAAGGGTCAATTAATGGTAGTTATTATTCAAATATAGCACCTTAAAGCTAGAATGGACCTTAGAGCTCATTTAGTCTGCCCCACCAACATTTTAGATAACAGATAATTGAGACTCAGGAATAAAAAAAAAAACTTCCTCAGAGAAATACTTCTCAGGGGCAAAACCTAGACAAAAATTCAGGACTTCTGCTTCCCAGGCTAGTGGCTTTTCTCTTAGATCAGTGGTTTTCAAAATGTGGTCACTAGATCAGTAGCATTAGCACCACCTGAGAACTCATTAGGAATTCAAATTCTCAGACACCACCCCAGACATATAAAATCAGAAATTCTGGTGTGGAGTCCAATAATCTATGTTTTAAGAGCCTCTTCCATGTGACTTTGATGTATGTTTAAGTTTGAGATCCACTGGGTTAGATTCTCAGCCCCAGCTAATATTTTCTTAACTGAATTGACTTTGTATCCTTGGTTAGCTGGCAGCAGAAATGCCAATTCCTCATGAGACCCTGGAATCCTGTGATCTTGTGACACAGAAAATACCATTACTACTGTCTAAGTCACATCTATATTTCCTTTAAGGTCCTTGGCTTGGCAATATCAGGAAATAAGTATTGTCATAAAAATGAGTTTCCCAACAATAAAAACTCCTTCAAATGTAATTAAAAAAATACTTTTTATTGTCATAAGCTCTAAGGATTAGAAAGGACATTATAAGTAAGCACCTCCAATTTTCCTCCTGGTGCAGGAATAGCAATACCGCAGCTCAGACAGGTGATCATTCAGACCATATTTGAATAACTCCAAAAAGTGGGAAACTTATCACCTTAGCTGGCAGTTTATTCTCCATGTTCCAAGTATCTCCAAAAGAGAGACTCTAATGAGGGAGCCTCACTTTAGTAGGCTGGCAGATATTATTTGTTTAGCCTACTTGGAAGCTTTGGAGCCCTTTGAGCTAGACCCAAGAGGCAGTTGTCTGCTCTGCTTTACCCTAAGGCTAACTCTCAACTCCCAGAATGAGAGCACATTAGTGCTGAAAAAGACTTTAGAGGTGACTGACTCCCTGTCATAGTAAAGAGAAGGAAAATAGGGCCTAGCAGAAAAAGGGATTTGTCCAGTGATATATAGTCAATCAGTGACAGAGCCAAGACTAGATCTCAGAACTCCTGGATTCTTCCATTCCACTACAGCCTGATGCCTACTCTCCCAAGTTGGTTGGCCAAAGCCACATCACAAGAGGCCATGGTACTCACTACTGTCTATTTCTCAGAGGGCCTAGAGGTAGGCTTCTGGCCATCAGCTACATACCACATTGATATCAGCATGGATCAGTCGGAGTTCCTCCACATGGGCCATCTTCTCCTGTAGCAACAGGTCCATCTCTTGCTTGTATTCTTTCAGGTGCCTCTCCTCTGATTCAAGGGCTTCAAACTCAGCCTTCAAACGTGCCTTGATCTTCTCCATCTGCAGTGTCTTGTTCCTGCAATTACCAAAAAGCAAGAAACAGACCAGTAGGAGAAGGGAGGAAAATGGGAATAGAGTGCAGTTAGGCCCTGAACCAGGGTTATTTTTCTAAGCCACCTTTCTAAGCTTTTCTTTCTCCAGGCATAGCCAACCTAAAGCCAGCCACAAAAAGTTAGGAGATTCTCTATTCTAAGATAGAAGCTCCGTGGGTCTCAAAGGGGATAGTTTTATTCTATTGTGGGACATTTGTAAATGTGGAAGACTTTTTGTTATTAGACTGATCCAAGAGAGAACACTACTGGCATGTAGTGAACATGGACCAAAGATGCTAAACAGCCTCTCAAAGCACAGTAAAGTCCCATACCACAAATAATTCCCACTCGAAATGCCACCCATGACCTTTTGAGACATTCTTAAAGGAGCACTGTCCATTAACTTTTGTACAATGATGGAAATGTTCTGTCTCTATGCTTTCCAATACACTAGCCACCAGGCATGGTGGGTACTTGAAATGTTGGTAGTGCAACTGAGGAACTAAATTTTGAATTTTATTTAATTTTGATTAATTTATCTTTAATTTAAACCACACATGTGACTAATTGGACAGCACAGCTCTACAGGGTCAACTACTCAGTTCCAGAAGAGGAAGAGGACTAGACGAACTATAGCTCATTTCTTTTCCTAAAAAAATAAAACCTGTTATTGGTTGTTAAATCCCAATTGTATACTCTCTGGTTAAGTAATCCCACCCTTGTGAATTTATTCTAAGGAAATAAGGAAAACAAAAGGCTAATACACAAGACTGTTCATTATGGGCTATGGGCAAAATTGTAATATTTAGAAGCCATTAAAATGAATCATTATGAAGACTTGTGACATGAAAAGTACTGAGGATATGATACTCAATAAAATGTATATGCACTCAGATTGCATTTTTCAAAATATACATGCACAAAATGGAAGGAGGCCCCACTGCAGCACACTTTTGTCCTCCCCCTGGCTCTCTACTCTCTGGTTCTGAGGTACTTCCTAGCTGTTATCCATCACTAGCTGGGCTTGAAAAAAGCACAGAAGACATGAAGGAGTCCCTTATCTCAGAGACAAAAGAGCTTAAAATCATTCAGGCCAAAGTGAAAAATACAATAGCTGAGATGCAAAATGGACTGATGCAATGAACACAAGGATGGAAGAAGTAGAGGAAAAATAAGTGAAAGAGAAGATAGAATAATGGAAAATAATGAAGCTGATCAAAAGAGGGAAAGAAAACTCTTGGATCATGAAAGTATACTTGGGAAATCAGTGACTCCATGAAATATAATAGCATTTGTGTCATAGGAGTCCCAGAAGAAGAAGAGAGGGAAAAGAGAGCAGAAGATTTATTTGAGGACATTATAGCTGAAAAATTTTCTAATCTGAGGGAGGAAACAGACTACCAAAACCAGGAAGCTCACAGAACTCCCACCAAAATCAAGAAAAGCAGGGAAACACCAGGGATATTGTACTTAAATTTGCCAAATATACAGATAAAGAAAAAAATCCTAAAAGCATCAAGAGAAAAAAAAAATCCTAACTTACAAGGGAAGACAAATACGGTTAGCATCACCAGATCTCTCCACAGAAATGGCAGGGCAGAATGAAGTGGAATGATATACTCAATATGCTGAGTAGAAAAAACCTACATCCAAGAATACCCTATCTAGCAAGCCTACCATTCAGAATAGAAAGAGAGGTAAAGAGTTTCCCAGACAAACAAAACCTGAAGGACTTTGACCATTAAAACAACCCTGCAAGGAATATTAAAGGGGACTCTTTGGGAAAAAGACTAGAAAGGAAATGAGAAAATCTCTGGAAATAAAGACAACAAGCAATAAGATGGCACTAAATTCATAACTATCAACATTTACTCAGAATATAAATGTACTAAATAGTCCATTCAAAAGAATGGGTGTTGGGGTGCCTAGGTGCATCAGTTCATTGAGTGTCCAACTTTGGCTAAGGACATAATCACATGGTTCATAAGTTCGAGCCCCACATTGGGCTCACTGCTATCAGCTCAGAGCATGCTTTGGATCCTCTGTCCCCCCCCCCCCACCCCATCCTTTCAATGCTCTCTCTCTCTCTCTCAAAAATAAACATGAATAAACAAGAATAGGTGATGGGTATTGAGGACACTTGTTGGGATGAGCACTGGGTGTTGTATGTAAATGTTGATTCATGGGAATCTACCCCCAAAATTAAGAGGACACCATATACACTGTATGTTAGTTAATTTGACAATAAATTATATCTATCTATCTATCTATCTATCTATCTATCTATATATATGAATGCGTGTCAGGATGAATAAAAAAAGAGAAAGATCTATCTACATGCTGCCTACAGGAGATTCATTTTAAACCTAAAAATGTCTGCAGATTGAAAGTGAGGGGATGGAGAAATATTTATCATGCTAATGGACATCAAAAGAAAGCTGAATACCCATACTTATATTAGACAAACTACCTTTTAAACAAAAGACTGTAAGAGACGAAGAAGGACACTATATCATAATGAAGGGGTCTAACAAGAAAATCTAAAAGATTGTAAACAGATATGTCCCCAACTTTGAGGAACCCAAATATATAAAATAATTAATAGCAAACATAATGGAACCCAATGATAATAATACAATCATAGTAGGGCATTTTGACATCCCACTTACATCAATGGACAGATCATATAAGCAGAAAATCAGCAAGGAAGCTATGAATGACACATTGAACCAGATGGACTTAGCAGCAGAATACACTTTCTTGTGAAGTGCACATGGGTGCACTTCTCAGTATAGATCACATACTAGGTCACAAATCAGGCCTCAACAAGTACAAAAAGATTGAGATCATACCATTACATATTTTCAGACCACAACACTATGAAACTTAACCCCCCCCCCCCCCACACACACACACATGTGGAAAGAAAACAAATAAATGTCAATTAAATGGGTCAACCAGAAAATTAAAGAAGAAATAAAAAAAATACATGGAAACAAATGATAATGAAAACATGACGATCCACATCTTTGGGATGCAGCAAAAGCAATCATAAGAGGAAAGTTATAGCAATACAGGCCTATCTCAATAAGTAAAGAAAAATGTCAATTACACAACCTGAACTTACACCAAAAGGAGCTAAAAGAAGAACAACAAATGAAACCTGAAGCCAGCAGAAGGGAAATAATAAAGATTAGAGAGAAATTAATAATATAGAAAAAAGAAAAAAACATAACACAACAATAAAATCAGGAGTTGGTTCTTTAAAAAAAAATAATAAAATTGATAAATACCCAGTCAGACCTATCGAAAAGAAAAGAGAAAGGACCCAAATAAATAAAATCATGAATGAGAGAGGAGAGTTGACAATACCACAGAAATACAAACAATTATAAAAGAACACTATGCAAAAAACGTGTTCCAACAAATTGGACAATGTGGAAGAAATGGATAAAATACTTGAAACATATAAAGTACCAACACTGAAACAGGAAGAAATATAAAACTTGAACAGGCCTATAACCAGCAAGAAAATTGAATGAGTAATCAAAAAACTCCCAACAAACAAAATTCCAGGGCCAGATGGCGTCACAGGGGAATTCTCCAACACATTTGAAGAAGAGTTACTACCTATTCTTCTCAAACTGTTCCAAAAATAAAAATGGAATGCAATCTTCCAAACTTATTCTATGAAAGCAGCATTGCCTTGATTCCAAAAGCAAATACTCCACTAAAATGGAGAATTATATGCTAATATTCTTCATGAAGGTGAATGTAAAAATTCTCAACAAGATAATAGGAAATCAAACAAAACACCACAATCAAGAATTATTCACCACAATAAAGCAGGATTTATTCCTGGGCTGCAATGGTGGTTCAGTATTTGCAAATCAAGGAATCTGATACACCACATTAATAAAATAAAGGATAAGAACCATATGATTCTTGGGGAACCCGGGTGGCTCAGTCCATTGAGTGTCTGAATCTCGATTTCAGCTCAGGTCGTGATCTCAGGATCATGGGATCAAGCACCATGTTGGGCTCCACACTAAGCATGGGGCCTACTTGGGATTCTTTCTCTCTCTCTCTGTCTCTCTCTGTCTCTCTCTCTGTCTTTCTCTCTCTCTCTCTCTCTCTCCCTCCCCTGCCCGTGTCTCCTGCTTGTGTGCTCTTTCTTTCCCTTTATCTCTAAAATAAAAGAAAAAATCTAAATAACCATACGATTTTCTCAATAGATGCAGAAAATACATTTGACAAAGTCCAGTATCCATTTTTTTTAATAAAAACCCTCAACAAAGTAGGGACAGAGGGAACATAAATGAACATCATAAAGGCCATATATGAAATATCCACAGGTGATATCATCCTCAATGGGTAAAAACTGTGAACCTCTCCTCTACAGTCAGGATAAGACAGGGATGCCCATTCTCACCATTGTGATTTAACTTAGCACTGGAAGTCCCAGCCTCAGCATCAGACAACAGAAAGACATGAAAGGCATCCATGTTGGCAAGGAAGAAGTCAAACTTTCAATATTTGCAGGTAACATGATAATATATGTAGAAAAGCTGAAAGACTCCACCAGAAAAGTGTTAGAACTGATACACAAATTCAGTAAAGTTGCAGAGTGCAAAATAAACAAACAAAAATCTATTGAATTTCTATACATCAATAATGAAACAGTAGAAAAAGAAATCAAGGAACTGATTCCATTTACAATTGCACCAAAATCCATGAAATACCTAGGAGTAAACATAACCAAAGAGGTAAAAGATCTCTACTTTGAATCTTTAGAACACTTATGAAAGAAATTGAAAAGGGCACAAATATTTGGAAAAATATTCATGTTTATGAACTAGAGGAAGAAACACTGTTAAAATGTCTATACTACCCGAAGCAATCTACACATTTAATGGAATCCCTACCAAAATACCACCAGCATTTTTCACAGAGCTAGAACAAACAACCCTAAATTTGTATGTAACCACGAAAGACCTCAAAGAGCAAAAGTGATCCTGAAAAGGAAGGAAAACAAAGCTTTAGACATCATAATTAAGGATCTGAAGCTATATTACAAAGTTGTAGTCATCAAGACAATACGGTACTGGCACAAAAAAAAGACACATAGATCAATGAACAGAATAGAAAACCCAGAAATGGACACACCACCAAACGGTCAACTAATCTTTGAAAAAGCAGGAAAGAACATCCAATGGGGGGAAAACAGTTTCTTCAATAAATTTTGGGAAAACTGGACAGCCACATGCAGAAGAATGAAACTGGACCACTTTCTTATACCAAACATAAAAATAAATTCAAAATGGATGAAAGACCTAAATGTGAGACAGGAAACAATCAAAATCCTAGAGGAAAACATAGACAGCAACCTCTTTGATTTTGGCTGCAGCAACTTCTTACTAGACACATCTCCAAAGGCAAGGGGAACAAAAGTAAAAATGAACTATTGGGACTTCATCAAGATAAAAAGCTTCTGCTCAGGGAAGGAAACAATCAATGAAACTAAAAGATGACTTATGGAATGGGAGAAAATATGTGCAAATGACATGTCTGATAAAGAGTTAATATCCAAAAGCATAAAAAAATCTTATCAAAGTCCATACCCAAAAAAACAAGTAATCCAGTAAAGAAATGGGCAGAACACAGGGTGCCTGGGAGTGTTAGTTGGATAAGCATGTGACTTTTGATTTCGGCTGAAGTCATGATCTCAAGGTTCATGGGATCGAGCTTCGTGCCAGGCTCTGTGCAGTCAGTACAGAGTCTGCTTGAGATACTTTCACTCTACTTCTCTCTCTGCCCCTCCCCCTTCAAAATAAGTAAACAAATAAACATTTTTTTAAAAAGAAATGGGCAGAAGACATAAATAGACATTTTTCCCAAGAAGACATACAAACAGCTTACAGATAAATGAAAAGTTTCTCGATATCACTCATCATCAGGGAAATACATATCAAAACCACGATGAGATATCACTTCACACCTTTCAGAATGATAAAATTAACAACACAGGAAACAACAGATATTGGTGAGGATAAGGAGAATGGGGAACACTCTTATACTCTTGGTCTGAATGCAAAGTGGTGAAGCCACTCTGGAAAACAATACGAAGTTTCCTTAAAAAGTTAAAAATAGAACTACCCTATGACCCAGAAATTATTATATTGACCCAAAGGATAAAAAAACACAGATTTTAAGGGACACATGCACACCCAATGTTTATAGCAGAATTACCAACAATACCCAACCTATGGAAAGAGCCCAAATGTCCATTGAGTGATGAATGGATAAAGAAGAGTGGTGTGTATGAATACACACACACACACACACACACACACACACACACTAGAATATTACTCAGCCATAAAAAAGAAATGAAATTTTGCCATTAGCAAGGACATGGATGAAGCTCTAGCTTCATTATGCTAATTATGTATTTATGTAATTATGTAATAATGAGCATATTATGCTATGCAAAATAAGCCAGCCAGAGAAAGACAAATACCATATTATTTCCCTCACATGCGGAATTTAAGAAACAAAACAGATGAACATGGGGGAAGGGGAAAAAAGAAAGGGAAGGAAATTATAAGAGACTTTTAAATATAGAGAACAAACTGCGGGTTTATGGAGAGAAGTGGGTGGAAGATAGGCTAAGTGGGTGATGGGCATTAAGGAGGGCACTTATTGTGATGAGTACTGGCTGATATGTTGGCTGTGAACCACTAAATCTACACCTGGGGGCGCCTGGGTGGCGCAGTCGGTTAAGCGTCGGACTTCAGCCAGGTCACGATCTCGCGGTCCGGGAGTTCGAGCCCCGCGTCGGGCTCTGGGCTGATGGCTCAGAGCCTGGAGCCTGTTTCCGATTCTGTGTCTCCCTCTCTCTCTGCCCCTCCCCCGTTCATGCTCTGTCTCTCTCTGTCCCAAAAATAAATAAACGTTGAAAAAAAATTAAAAAAAAAATAAATAAAAAAAAAAATAAATCTACACCTGAAACCAATTTTACCATATATTTTAACTAGGATTTTATTTATTTATTTATTTATTTTTATTTTTATTTTAAAAATTTTTTTTTCAACATTTATTTATTTTTGGGACAGAGAGAGACAGAGCATGAACGGGGGAGGGGCAGAGAGAGAGGGAGACACAGAATCGGAAACAGGCTCCAGGCTCTGAGCCATCAGCCCAGAGCCCGACGCGGGGCTCGAACTCACGGACCGCGAGATTGTGACCTGGCTGAAGTCGGACGCTTAACCGACTGCGCCACCCAGGCGCCCCTAGGATTTTTTTTTAAATTGAAATAAAAATAATAAAACATAAAAAAAATGCACAGTGAAGAAAACAATCAAAAAACTAAAAGGCAACCTTCTGAATGGGAAAAGATACTTTCAAATGGCATATCCGATAAAGGGTTACTATCCAAAATCTGTAACAAACTTATCAAACTAAACACACAAAACAAATAACCCAGTTAACAAATGGGCAGAAGACATGAAGAGACATTTTTCCCATGAAGACATTCAGATGTCCAATAGACATATGAAAAGATGCTGAACATCACTCATCATCAGGGAAACATGAATCAAAACTGCAATGAGATATCACTTCACATTGTCAGAATGGCTAAAACTAACAACACAGGAAACATGAATATAGGGGGAAAGAGAGGAAATCTGTAAAACCTACTACTCTTAACTATAAAGAACAATCTGAGGGTTGCTGGAGATGAAGTGGATGGAGGATGTGTTAAATGTGTGATGGGTATTAAGGAGGGCAGTTGTGATGAGCAATGAGTGTTGTATGTAAGTGATGAATCTCTAAATCCTACACCTGAGACTAATATTAGAGTATATGTGAAGTAATTGGAAGTTTAATAAAAACTTGAAACTACAAAATATATATATATAAATAGACTCAACCATAGAGGCCAACCTGATGGTTACCAGAGGGGAGGCAGGTGGGGGTGGGGTGGGTTCAATAAGTGATGGGGATAAAGAGTGCACTTGTGATGAGCACTGGTTATATCAAGTGCTGAATATTGTATGAAGTGCTGAATATTGTACACCTAAAATTAATGTTATATACTTTACTGACTGGAATTTGAATAAAAATTTAAAAACAAAACATATTTCCATGTAAAGACTTATATGATCCTGTTCAGAGAAACATTATTCCTAGAAACTGAAAGGTGGACACAACCAAAATATTTATTAATATGTCAGTGAATAAACAAAATGTGGTGTATCCATACAATGAAAAACCATTTGTCAATAAAAAAGGAAACAGTAGCATATGATACAGTGTGTGTGAACCTCAGAAACAATATGCTAAGATTTATGCAATGTCCTGAAAATGCAAATCTATAAAGACAGGAAGTACATTCCTGGTTGCCTGGGGCTGTGGGTGGGAATGGAAGTCAACTGAAATTGGGTTGAACCTTTATGGGTTCTTTATGGGGTGATGGAAATGTTCTAAAATTGTATTGTGATGATAGTTGTATAATTGCAAATTTACTAAAAGCTACTGAATTGTTCACTTATAATGGATGTTTTCTACAGTATATAAATTACAACTCAATAGAGCTGTTGAACATATATACTCCAATGGATTCTTACCACACCTAGAATTAAATCTAAACTTACAACACTGTCAGAACTGAAATTCTAAGGTCTTTCTATTCCTCTGTCCCTGTTTCTCTTGGAAAATAAATGAATCATCAAAAGGCTTGTGTGTAGGAAAATAGATTTTTTTCTTTTTTTTAATATGAAATTTATTGTCAAATTGGTTTCCATACAACATCCAGTGCTTATCCCAACAGGTGCTCTCCCCAATACCCATCACCCACCCTCCCCTCCCTCCCACCCCCATCAACCCTCAGTTTGTTCTGTTTTTAAGAGTCTCTTAGATTTTTAATGAAGTTGGTCAACTGAAGTACCCAGGAAGACTAGGGAGGGGGTTAATGATGAAAACCAAAATGGAGACATTACCCTTGTGGTCAACTGCCTTTACTATGCTCTTCGGGCTTAGTATCTAGTGACCAACCTTCCATGCTCTGTCTAGTAACTGGGTAGTTTGAGCTTAAGATCAAATTTAAGTACAATGTCCTCCCTTTCTCAAATCTAGAGTGAGCATCATGCTAGCTCCTTCTCTTTAAATTTTCTATCAATAAAGTGGACAAAGAAAGTTTATTAAGTAAATACCACTTACTCCAACAGTGTGCTGGATCCTGTGGGTGACTGAGGAGAAGATCCCTTCTTTCAAATAAAATAATTGTGATCCAATACAGAAAATAGAACAAAATGTAACTGTTATGGTTGAAGTGGAAGTGGGACCCCCAGAGTCCATTTTCTTCAAATCCAACTCTGCCTGACTGTATTAGAGTGACCCTTGATATACCTTTCTGGAACTCCCAGGGCTCCTCAGAACATTATTTCAAAGCTACCAATCAAATCCATCCTCTTCGTTTCAGAGATGAAGAAACAAATGTCCAGACTGGGAACAGAACTAGCCCAAGACCACACAGCTATGGTCCTCTGGGTCCTCTATGTGTACAGACTTACATATGAAGCAATTTAAAATCCAGATAATATACATACAAGAGCCTTCTAGAGACTGGCACAATTCCATAATTCTCTCTGTAAATCCCACATCATCTATAACACTGCTTTCACCATAAGCAGGGCTCAGAAATTACATTTGGAGTGACAAAATGAATGCAAATATGTAGTAAGTTTAGGGTATTGAATGTAATTTCAGTAGCCTAAGAGAAAGAAAAACATTACCACGGGTGTGGAGGATTTGATTAATTCAGTCAACATTTATTAAGAATTCATAAGTGCCAGGAACTGGGAAGAAGAAACTGGGTATTCACAAGGTTCTCTTTATTTTTTATATTTTAATTCATTTCTTTATTTTTGAGAGAAAGTGCATGCGCACAAGAGTGGGGGAAGGCCATAGGGAAAAGGAGAGAGAGAATCTTAAGCAGGATCCACACCCAGCATGGCACCTGACATGAGGCTCAATCTCATGACCGTAAGATTATGACCTGAGCCAAAATCATGAGTCAGACACTTAACTGACTGAACCACCCAAATGCCCCCAGAAAGGTTCTGTTTAATAATAGTTATTTGTGTGTGTGTGTGTGTGTGTGTGTGTGTCTAGTATGTTCCTGCAATTGTTAGCTGTTTTATATGTCATCTAATTTAATCATTATCACCAGCATATGAATAGGTGTGTTTAGCTTCATTTTTGAAAAATCTGAGGCTGAGAGAAGTAAAGTGGCTTGTCAAAGCTCACAAACCAGGAGACAGAGAATTCATTGTGCTGAGCCTAATCAACCTTTGCACCATACCAAGGAACTTTCCTCATATGATATATTTCAAGTGACAGAAAACAAGCCAATGGGGGTGAATTCTTGTCCTACTGCAGTCACCGATTTTCAGGGTGAAATAGGGCATATCCTGGAACCTCCTGGAACCATGGAAATTCTACCTGAGAAGTAGAATTCAATGTAGACTTGCACAGAGGTCTTGGATGACTCTATGAAGTAGAATCTGTGTCACGTTTGGCTCAACAAGTGAGGAAAGCATTCAAGTCATTAAATGTGTTATTTTATGTAGAAAAATTACTAATGAAATCCTCCCAAGAGGCTAAAGTGCAGCTGGTATGGCCACAGAAATGCAAGAAAACCACCAGATACTTCCTTAGGGTTTCTCACAGTCACTGGGGCCACAGTGCTACTTAACTGTTAAACAAGGACACCTGACCTCCATAGGCCATAACCTATCCAGACAGAATCCCAAGTCAAAATAAAAACATTCAGCTGGCTGACTTCTTTCCAATGGCTTTTTGCTGGCTAATGTGGAAGAAGAAGGGTAGAAAGAACGAGAGGTTCTAAGGCAATGGAACATCCATTCTTGGACCAGATGTGACAGGCTCATCCAACTTCGGAGGTTGCTTAGCCTCAACACTCACACAACAAGCAGGGTAGGACATCTGGGACCTGTAGGACTTGAGGATGGGCAGATCAAGTAAAGATATTGGCTAGTGAAGATGGATAAAAAAAAAAAACTGCACAGATTTGTTGATAAGGAAATGGTGAAAAATAGACAGATCCAGAATATATTATATACGTATAGCCCACCAGGTCTTACTAATGCAGTGATTTTTAAAGTGTGATCCCTGGACCAGCAGTAACAATATTGCCTGGGAACTTGTTAGAAATGCAAATGCTCAGACTCCACCCCAGATCTACTTAATCAGACTCTGGAGACAGGACCCAGCAATCTGTTTCAAGGGTCCAGCCGGTAGAGCCTGATGCATAACCAGTATGCTAATGTTTAATAGTCACTGAACTAATGCTTCAGATGTAGGGAGTCGGAGAGGGAGGAATAAAGAATGATTCCAGATTTTGGGTTGGGGTGACATTTACTGATAGGGCAGACTAGGAAAGGGGAATATTTGGGATGGGGGTGGAATTGAAATTCTGTTGGGGCCTGTTTGAGATGCCAGTGGCACATTCAGTGGGGTTGGTTAAGTGGGAAGTTGGATATGTGAGTCTGGAACTCAGGAGACAGATCAGAGCTATTCATCTTGATTCTAAGATCGTTCAGAGAAGGTCTAATTTATCTTAATGGTTCCCACAGAATATCCCAGCCTGGTGTATAGCACAGATCAGGCGGTTGGTAAATGTCACTTAATGAAGAAAAAGGAGCCAGTTTTTCTGGCCTACTCTAGTCTAGCTAGAACACTCCGTAAATACTGAGTGTTCTTCCATTTTATAATTATTTGCTAATCTGGGAAAACAGCTACTGTCAGAAAAGCAGGTATCTTAGAACAGTTCAGTTTGAAGACTTCATTACAGCTATCAAATGTCAACTCCTCTCCATTCTCTCTCCTGTGATGGGCATTGTTTGGCTTGACTTGCCCATTCCTAAATCACAGAGGTACCAGATCTCCTGTGATGAACTGTTGAGTGAGCACTGGGGATGTGTCAGTTCTCAAGCCAGGTGACAGAAGAACCTGCTGAAGCTGCCACAGCAATGACTGAATGAAGTAAGGAAAGGAGATGTCAATTCAAAACTTTATCAAAAGGCAGAATAACTTGAGTGGAATAATAAATTTCTGTAAGTTTCCTTGTGGGAGCCCAAAAAGTTAGTGATCCATTTGGACTGGGGAATGTGGAAGGTTTTGAATAAGAGGCAGGGTTTGTTCTGGGTCTTCCCTGAAAAAAAAAGAGTAGGACTTACAGGCTTAGAATGAGGGAAGGGAATTCAAGAATGAGGGACTGACACTGGCAAAGGCCTACAGGAATGAAAATTTGTGAGAGAGCAAGGAACATTCAGGTAGATAAAGGATAGGTTGAATGAAAAGGAGTAGTAGCAGATAAGATTGGAAAGGTGGGCCTGGGCCAGCCTTGGGGGGGGGGCATGAATATAACAATTGTAGGCAAATAGCGGTCCAGTAGACATACAGTAAGAAATGACCTACAGCAAGAAATGATTTTCATATTGTGACTCAATACACACATAGACAGATAAAAACTTGAAAACAAAAGTTTGTGAGAAGAACACCTACCATTTCTTATGCAATGTATGCTTATATTTTCTATCTTATTTTATTATTTTTTAATTTTTTAAAGTTTATTTATTTTTGAGAGAGAGAGAGAGAGACAGAGTGTGAGCTGGGGAAGGGGCAGAGAGAGGGAGACACAGAATCCAAAGCAGGCTCCAGGCTCTGAGCTGCCAGCACAGAGCCCGACGCGGGGCTCGAACTCACAAGCACGAGATGATGACCTGAGATGAAGACAGACGCTTAACCTACTGAGTCAACCAGGCCCCCCTTTATTTTATTTTTAAAAAGGTTTTATAAATTTTACTGGAAACTAATTTATTTCATGAAACATATGGCTCATGACCTGTGTTTTGAAAAAAAAAATTGCTATAGGCAATGGGAAGTCAGTAAATGTGTTTGAAGGATAACATAGTAACACCAGCATTTTAGGAAGGCAGTTCTTATAGCAATGTGGATGGCACTGAAGACAGGGAAGGAGAATGAAGACAGGAAAGTAATTCTGTAGGTACAAATGGATAAAACATTACAAAAACGCAGGACAGTCATGATGAAGGCATAATGGGGCAGTAAGTGTGGAAATGGAGAATGGGGCAGGAATTTGAGCCATATGGTAAATGTAGAAACAATAGGACTTACTAAGACATCAGATGTGAGTTATAAAAAAAATGTAAGCAACACTGACATTTAGGTTTCAATCTGAGGTAACTATTCAGAGAATAATGGCACTAAACCAGAAGTTTAGGGGAAGTACCTGGACTGGGGTAGGGGGAAACAAAGTCATAAGATTTGGCCAATGTAAGCATCATAGTGGAACAACCAGGTGGACAAGTCCAGGAGGCTGTGGGATGTATTGGGCTGAAGCTTGGAAGGATGCTAGGGGGTAGAGACTGGGGATTTGAAAGTAATATTTGAAGCCATAGGAGTATAGCTGGATGAAAGAAAGAAAAAAAGAGGACCCAGAGCAGAAACTTATACTTAAGAGAATCTCCTTCACACCACAAAACAGGCATGATTCTGACATATTATGGGTTCTGATTCAGACCACTGCAATACAATGAATATTACAATAATAAAAGCCAAATATTTTTTGTTTCCTAGTACATAAAAAGCTATGTTTACACTGTACTATAGTCTATTAAGTAGGCAATAACATTATGTCTAAAAAAGATGTACATACGTTAAAAATATTTTATTGCTAAAAACGGCTAAACATCATGTGACATTTCAATGAATGATAATCTTTTTGCTAGTGGAGGGTCTTGCCTTGATGTTGATGTCTGCTGACTGATCAGGGTGATGGTTGGTGAAGTGTGGGGTTGCTGTGGCAATTTCTTAAAACAAGACAATGAAGTCTGCTATATTAATTGACTCTTTACATGAACGATATCTCTGTAGCATGTGATGCTGTTTGGTGACATTTTATCCCAGAAGTTCTTTTAAAATTGCAGTTAATCCTCTCAAACATTGCTGCTTTATCAACTAATATTTATGTAATATCCTAAATATTTCAACAATCTTCATGGCCTCTTCAATCTTTATGGCCTCTTCATTTCAACAATCTTCATGGCCTCTTCACCAGGAGTATATTCCATCCCAAGAAACCACTTTCTTTGCTCATCCATAGGAAGCAACTCCTCATCTGTTAAAGTTTTATCATGAGATTGCAGCAATCCAGTCACATCTTCAGGTTCCACTTCTAATTCCAGTTTTCTTGCTATTTGCACCACATCTGCAGTTAGTTCCTCCAATGAAGTTTTAAATCCTTTAAAGTCATCCATAAGGGTGCAATTATTTCTTCTAAACTCCTGTCACTTTTGATATTTTGATCACTTCCCATGAACCATGAGTGTTCTTAATGACATCTAGAGTGGTTAACCCTTTTCCAGAAGGTTTTCAATTTGCTTTACCCAGATACATCAGAGGAATCACTATCTATGACAGCTATAGCCTTACAAAATGTATTTCTTTTAAAATTTTTTTTGACATTTATGTATTATTTTTGAGAGACAGAGACAGAGCACAAATGGGGGAGGGGCAGAGAGAGAGAGGGAGACAGAATCTGAAGCAGGCTCCAGGCTCTATCAGCACAGAGCCCAACGTGCGGCTTGAACTCGTAAACTGTGAGATCATGACCTGAGCTGAAATTGGATGCTTAACTGACTGAGCCACTCAGGTGCCCCACAAAATGTGTTTCTTAAGGGTGAAATTACTCCTTGATCCATGGGCTACAGATTGATGCTGTGTTAGCAAGTACAGAAACAACATTAATCTAGTTGTTCATTTCTATCAGATCTCTTGGGTGACCAGGTGCATTGTCAGTGAGCAGTAATATTTTGAAAGGACCTTTTTTTCTCAACAGTAGCCTCAATGGTAGGCTTAAAATATTCAGTAAACCATACTGTAAACAGATGTGCTTTCATCCAGGCTTTGTTGTTCTGTTTATAGAGCATAGGCAGAGTGGCTTTAGGATAATTCTTAAGGGCACTAGGATTTTCAGAATGGTAAATGAGCCCTGGCTTCAACCTACATTAGCCCCTAACAAGAGAGTCAGCCTGTCCTTTGAAGCTTTGAAACTAGGAATTGACTTCTCCTCTCTAGCTATGCAAGTTCTAGATGGCATCTATTTCCAGTATAAGGCTGTTACATCAACACTGCAAATCTACTGTTTAGTGTAGCCACCCTCATTAATGATCTTAGCGACATTTCTGGATAACTTGCTGCAGCTTTTACATCAGCACTTATTGCTTCACCTTGTACTTCTGTGTTATGGAGAATGCTTCTTTCCTTAAACCTCATGAACCAACTTCTGCTAGTTTCAAACTTTTCTTCTGGCAGCTTACTCACTTCTCTCAGTCTTCAAATAATTAAAAGTTTTTGGGTCTTGCTTTGGATTAGGCTTTGGCTTAAGGGAATGTTGTGGCTTGTCTTATCTTCTATCCAGACCACTAAAACTTTCCCAATATAAGCAACAAAGCTGTTTTCCTTTCTTATTGTTCACGTGTTTATTGGAACAACACTTTCAACTTCCATCAGGAAATTTTCCTTTGCATTCACAACTTAGCTAACTGGCACAACAAGCCTAGCTTTTGGCCTGTCTCATCTTTTGACTTACCTTCCTCAGTAAGCTTAATAATTTCTAGCTTTTGATTTAAAGTGAGAAATGTGTTTCTTTCAATTGAACACTTAGAGATCATTGTAGGTTTCTTAATTGGTCTAATGTCAATATTGATGTATCTCATTGTATAGGGAGGCTCAAGGATATGGGGAGAGATGGCAAAACATCTGGGCAGTGGAGAAGTCAGAATGGACACCATTTACTCTTTAAGTCCACCATTTTATATGGCTGCAGTTCATGGCACCCTGAAACAATTACAATAATACATCACAGATCACTGACCACAGATCACCATAAGACATATAATAATAGTGAAAATTTTGAAATTTTACAAGAATTACCAAAATATGACATGGGAACATGAAGTGAGCAAATGATGTGGGAATAATGGCACCCAAAATCTTGCTTGATGCAGGGGTGATCAAACCTTCAATTTGTAAAAAAAATGCACTATCTGCAAAGCACAATAAAATGAGGTATACATGTATATACTTCCAAAATGTGTTTTCCCTTTTTAAGTGGGGAAAGCTCAAAATGTGTTTTCCCTTTTTAAGTGGGGAAAGCTCATTGTGTATAGATATGTGTGCATGGGTGAGTATAATGTGTGTGCATGAATGGAATGGGCATGTCAAAGAGGTACTAGTATGCTCTGGTTCATCTAGTGGTGGTTGCATTCACTTTCTCTGCCTCATAACTTCTTTTATTCCCTTTTCCATCTCCCTTTTTTGTTTTATTCTCCTCTTCCCCTTTCTACATATCTGTGTGCTCTTTCACCACCACTTGAAAGCCTAATGAATGGGTGAGCAAAATAGACCAGTGTGAGATTTGGGCCCTATGATCTGGAGCACAGTGTTGCTGTGTGGTTGGGATTGTGAGGAAAGACAAGGCTGGACACATGGTCAGAGTCACGAGTGAGAAATGGTCTGTGGTGGAAGAATCTATTCCTGAGGCATTTCCTATTTCAAATTCTGCTGTTGGTATACATGAGCGCTGAGTATGAATGTACTTCTTTCTGGGCCTCCACTTGGGGAGTCTGTCTAGCTTCCAGCTTGTCTTAATCAGGTCTTTTGTTGATGTTGCTTGCCATCATCACTGCTACTTCAGCTTAGAAACAACACTATTGTTAGTTTTTAATCAAAATAGGCTGCTCTGCTCATACCTTCAAGGGATTTGAGAATAGAGTAGTTGAAGAACTGCATAATGGTTAATCAGATTATCAGCATTTTTTGAAATGCATATGCCATGTGAATAGGATATATTCTCTCCTTTTGTTAGCTGTATGACCATAGATATGTTACCTAACATCTCCGAGCCTCAATATCCTTACTGTAACATGGGGAAAATAATTCCTACCAGATTTCCACTAGGAAGATTGAATATTAAATGACCCAAGAGCTTTGAAATTAGGTGATCAACAGATATGTTACCTCCTTTCTCCAGTTCTTTCTACCCTTTCCTTTGTTCCCTCCTTCTCTTCATCTCCCATACATGTTTACCTGTCTATGTGTGAACATCAAATATTTGTAGTACTCTCCCCACTTTAAATTCTTAAACCAAGTGATGTAACCTTTGTATATTACTGTAAAGTTGTCAAAAGCAAGCTAATTTAAATGATTTGGGGGACAGACACACCTAGAATTATTATATCTTCTTGGTGGCTTGGCCCTTTCTTATTATGTAATATCCCACTCTGTTCCTGGGATTTGTCTTTGCTCTGAAATCTGCTTTATCTGACATTAACACAGCCATGCCTGGTTTCTTTTAATTCAAGTTTCCATGGTATCTTTTCCCCTCCTTTTACTGTCAGCATATGTATATTATTATATCTGAAGTGCATTTTTTTTTAATTTTTTTTTTCAACGTTTATTTATTTTTGGGACAGAGAGAGACAGAGCATGAACGGGGGAGGGGCAGAGAGAGAGGGAGACACAGAATCAGAAACAGGCTCCAGGCTCTGAGGCATCAGCCCAGAGCCTGATGCCGGGCTCGAACTCACGGACCGCGAGATCGTGACCTGGCTGAAGTCGGACGCTTAACCGACTGCGCCACCCAGGCGCCCCTGAAGTGCATTTTTTATAGATAGCATATGCTTGTATCATTTTTTAAATCCATTTTTAATTGGTGTGTTTAGACCACTTATATGCACATGATTATTGGTATGTTAAGCCGCAGCCTGCCATTTTATTTTGTGCTATCTGTTTGTTCTCTCTGGTTTTAGTTTTTGTTTTTTCTTCTTTGTCCTGCTTTCTTATGGGTGACTTGCACATTTTTTTAATGTTTATTTTTGAGAGCAAGAGAGAGAGAGAGTGCGAGCAGGGTAGGGGCAGAGAGAGGGAGATAGAGAATCTGAAGCAGGCTCCAGGCTCTGAACTGTCACCACAGAGAACAACATGGGATTTAAACCCACAAACTGCAAGACCATGACCTGAGCTGAAGTCGACAACGCAGGGCTTGAACCCATGAACCGTGAGACCATGACCTGAGCTGAAGTCAGATGCTTAACCAACTGATTCACCCAGGAGCCCCTTGAACATTTTTTTAAAATTCCACTTTGATTTATCTATAATGTTTTTGAGTGCATCTCTTTGTATAGCTTCTTTAGTGTTTCCTCTCATTATTACAGTATGTATGCATAATTTATCCCAGTCATCTGATGTCATCATTGTTATCAGCTGAAGTGAAATATACAAACATCATCCCACTTTTACATCCCTTTACACTCCCCTATTTGTGACATGAATGTCTTAAACATTTCCTCTATGTACACGGAGAACTACATGAGACAGAGAGATAAATTTTGATCCAATCATCAAACATAATTCAGACAACTCAAGAGAAAAAAAAAAACTTTTCTTGTATTTACTCATGTTTTAGCTCACTGTGTTCTTCCTTACAAGAGTCCTTTTACTGTTTATTTTGTGTTCAAAGAACCTACTTTAGTCATTAGTCATTCTTATAAGGTAGACTTCCTACTGATAAATTCCCTGCTTCAATTCATTTTAGAATGTCTTAATTAATCCTTTTATTCATGTACGATATTATCACTGGACATAAGATTTTGGGTTTCATTCAGGATTTCTTTCAGCGTTCATGATTCTCTTCCTTCAGCACTTGGAAAATGTTGTGCCAGTTCCTGCTAGGGTCTGGTCAATGTCTGATGAGAAATCTGTTGTCTTCTAATTTTTCCCCCTGAATGTATAGGTAAGGTGTTGTTTGTCTTTGGTTGCTTCCTAGATCTTTTCTTTGCCTTTTGCTTTCAGAAGGTTGATTATAATGTATCTTGGTGTGATTTTCTTCATATTTATCCTGATGGTGTTTGCTTAGCTTGATGATTCTGGAGGTTCAAGTCCTTTGCTCAATTTGGGAAGTTTTAGCCAGTATTTCTTCAAGTACTTTCATAGTCCTCATTTCTCCTCAATTCCTGAAATTCTGTTGACATAGATGTTAGATCTTTTTTATAGTCCCACAGGTCTGGAGGTTGTGCTTAAGTCTTTCTTTTATCTTATTTTTTTGGAATCTAATTTTCCTTTGTTTGGATTTTGATTCCTATAGTTTGATGTTTAAATCGTCTGATTTGTTCCTCTGTCTTCCCCATCTTGCTGTGGAGCCCATCCACTCAGTGTGTGTGTGTGTGTGTGTGTGTGTGTGTATTTGTATATATGTATACAATTTAAAGTGGATTTTAAAAAATGATCAAACTATGTGCTGTGTATTAAAAATGTACTTCAAATATAATGATATAGGTAGGACGAGAGTAAAAAGAAATGATAACATGGAAACTTGAATTAAAAGAATCCAGGAGTGACTATGTTAATATCAGGTAAAGCAGATTTCAGAGCAAAGGAACAGAGTAGGATATTACATAATAAGAGAGGTGAGGCCACCAAGAAAATACAATTCTAGACATGTATGCCCCCAATATGTATGTATGTATGTGGTATGTGTGCATGTGTGTGTGTGTGTGTGTACACATACATAATAATTTTCAGTTCATAAATTTCTGTTTAGTTCTCCTTTATGTTTTATATATCCTTGCTGAGACTTTCTATCTATATGTTGAGATATTCAATTTCATCATTTAAGTATGGTGCAATCGCTTAGTGTATCATTTTTATGATAGCTGCTTTAAAATCCTTGTTGGGATGAGGACTGGGTATTGTATGGAAGCCAATTTGACAACAAATTATATTTAAAAAAATCCTTGCAAGATAATTCTAACATCTGTGTCATCTCAATGTTGGCATGTGTTTACTTTCTCTTGTCATTTAAGTTGATAATCTTGGTATGGCAAGTGATTTATCTAAAAATTAAATTTGGACAATAGATCTCTTTTAAATCTTTTGGTTTTTGCAGACCTGACATGTGTTTTGTTTTGTTTTGTTTTGTTTTGTTTTGTTTTGTTTTGTAGGAAGTGATCAGTATAAGTCCAGGTTCTCCACTGGGCCCCTGGTTGACTGCCAGGTTTGCAAGGGGCTCCTTGCTACTGCTGGTTGCTGGTGAGACTTCAGCCCTTTCTGTAGGCCTCTGATGTACCCATCCCAGCTAGTGGTAGGAATGTCTGGTTTATACTGGTAAGGGTAGAGGTTCCCCATGTATTCTCCACTGGTAGGAGTTACTTCCCTTGCTCTCAGTTGTACCTTCTTTTGGGGTTGGGCAGAGGTTTCTTTAAAGTCCATTAAGAGTAAAAGTCTAGGTCTCCCACTTTCAGGCCTAAGCTTCTTATTACCTGTTATTAGCTTATTAGCTTATTGTTATTATGATAGCTGGCCTTCTGACACACCAAAGTATCTCACTCCCTATCTTCTTATAATTTTTCAGAAAAATATTGCAACATAACGCCCCTCTCCAGCCTTTCCCATGGACCCTCCATGGGATACAGTGGGAAAACCAGAGCCTCTGCATACAAATTGACTGGGTTCCTATCAAAATCTGGCATTTTCAAGCTGTTTGGCTCTGGGAAAACTACTTAAACGTTCCGAGCTTCCATTTTCCCAGTTGTAAAAGAGATGTAGGAAGCTCTCCGGACTCTTGCTGAAATAAGCAATAGTGGGTCAGTGAGCTTGGCACACCAGGTGCTCAATAAATAATAGTTCCCTTCCCTTTAAACCCCCGTGGAAGAGATGCAGACCATCCAAAGGAGAAAAAAAGCTCAAGTGCTTCCCTACACTGCCTATATGTGTGAGTCTCACCTAAGGCATTCACTCCAAGGATTAAATCTTTTGGTCCAAAGTCTTATTTCTTAAAGAGACATACTTGCTATCCACTCTCCCCCACTCCTGCTTTTCCCCAGGTTCTGTGAAAACACTCAAGGGAGACTGCCCAACCCAGGCCAAGCTGGAGTGGGCGAAGGGGTGTGGTTCTGGCAAAGCATAGTAGGTGCAGGAAAGCCCAAGAAGTCCACTTGCCAGATGATACTGTGTTCTGAGCAAGGGCAACATCATTGCCTTGCTAATGCTGCTCCTGGAGGGAAAGGGTCAGGACACAGGCAACTCCAACTTTGCTTGCCTACCTTACACCTCTGGAGTCTTAGAACTGCAGTTGAGCTCCCACTTTCTGGCACAGCCACCACTTCCCCAGTCTCCATTGATCCCATCCTCTTTATGGAGCACCGGGTAGGAGAGGAAGAAGATGGTGAGTGTGTGAATGCAAAAATGACACACTCTGGAGTGCTTGAGTGCTTGCCATCCTCCCAGTCCCAGCCTGCTGGATACCGCTGCACCCCCAACTCTCAGTCCCTGGCAGCCACCACCAGCCCCAATGCACTGGATTTTGTTCTCAAAAGGCTAGCCTGAGTTCCAGGTCCTGAAGTTGATCAGGAGACTGAAAACAAAACAAAACAAAACAAAACAAAACAAAACAAAACAAACAACATCTTGACTCTTAAAAAGCAAGGAGCCAAATACACCCTGGAGCCAACAAACACTAAAAAAATAATGGATTTAAGAATGCTGTCCCCCAACTCCCATCCCAAGATGAAAAACGCTGTCTTGGAACCAACAACCCCCCAACCCCCCTGTGTCTCCATCTGGTTTTTCTATGACACTGGCAAGAGTGACGTCTCCGTTGGTCATTCTCTCTGCTAGTCTCAGTTCCGACACTTTCCAGCCTCCCTTCCATCCTTGAATTCCGTGCGTGGGTTCCTTTCCAGCCCCTCTCCACAAGTAGCTTAACAATAGATACTTTCCCTAGGTAACTCAGCTCCCTCCCGCAGCGGGGGATTTTGGGGGCTTCGAGGGGGTCTGGGAGGCGCTGCAACATTCCACTTACCTGATCTCTTTAATGCTTTCCAATTTGCACATGATTTCTTGTTCATCTGCCATGCTTTTCACTCTCAATTTCTCGTCCTGAGAAATGTACAAACACACAAGTCCAGCGATACAATAGACACAACGTAACCACCTCCTCCAGGCAGGGGATCTGAGCCTGTGCGGTAGGGATTCTGAGCAGGCCTGGGAGCTGTAGTTCTTAGCTCCAAGAGAAGCCAGGCAGCGCAAGGACCAGCGAAACTACAACTCCCAGAAGGTCTAGCGAGACATGCCTATTTCGCTTCCTGCAGCCACATTTTAAATCAATTTGTCACAGATAATTATGTCAAAGGTTATGAGGTATTCTAGTGAACTGGGATGTTCCTCTAGCCCCTGCGGAAAAAATGGGAAAAAAATACACCGGAAGGCAACTGGAGAGATAAAAGACGTACTCACTCACACCCCTCCAGGGGCCCTTACGCCCACTCATCCCCAAAAGGTAACCAGGAGTCAGTCGCTAATTAGTGGGCGCTTTGGGGCTGGAGAGAAACCCTGCAGAATTCTCTTTTGGGATGTTGAGTGTTCGGGTGGCAGCTAGGGGAATTAGTGGTTTTGGCATTCAGATGGAGATGCGGGAGGGCGGGGTTGGAGAAGAGGCAGGGGAGGAGGGAGTAGCTGCTAAAGCTGGGGGAGTGACCTAGTTCCTTCCAGCCTTCAATCCATTCTGAGCTCAGATTGTGCCAGTCAATGAAGGAGGCAAAAATGAATAAAAACAGGTCCTTGGCTTTGAGGAGCAGGAGAGCCTGTAAGGTGACCCATTAATTACAGTGCAGTGTTCTATCATAATACAGGAATGGATAAGGTGTAACCTGAGCAGAAAAGATGTAAATAGGTCTCAAAAGGTGACGGAGAATTTGCCAGACCATTGGGGAAGATAGACTTTCCAGGAGAAAGCACAACACATATATAAAGGAAAGGACAAGTGGACCACGGTGTCTGAAGTATAAGGTTCATATATGGGCTGTGGAGGTGGGAAAGAGAAGTGGGAAAAGTATGTAGAAAGCTGGGTTGGAGCCAGAATATGAAAGACCTTGAATGTCACACTAAAAAGTTTAGACTTAATCATATAGGCACACATTTATTCAATTTACATTTATTAAGTGCTTACTATGTGCCAAATAATACCAAATTATTTTATGTTTCAAAGCATGGGAGTGATAAGATTGGAGGGATATCTTAGGGAGGTAACTCTAGAGGCCAAGTGGAAAATGATTTGGAGGAGATGAGAGCTTGTAAGAAATAGTTACTTCCAAAGCACAGACTGGGCCAGAGAGCTGGACTTTACAAAAAGAAGACTTTGGCTCTCTCCCAACTAAAGGTGAATCAGTGTCTCTCTGAATGAGCTTTCCCTTTCTTTTTCTGGGCCTCAGTTTCCTTATTTGAAAAATGAACTTATTTAGCCCCACTTCAAAGGCTTGTTATAAGTATTCAGTGAGATCATCCCAATGGTACTGAATACAGGGCTTGGTAATTTTTAGGTGCTAGAGAAAAGTTAGTAGAATATATATCTCAGGACATTGTGGATGTCCACATTGATTTTTTAGAGGTTCTCTAAGGAAAAACGAAGCCCCTCTCTTCTTTGGATCCCAGAAATACCTTTCACAACCAGGAAATTTTCCATGGTGTCTAGCCCAATACTTTCTTGATGGTCTTTAAGATCCCTGTCATATAGTTCCACTAGTCAGCATTTGAAGACTATTGAGTTAACTTGTCACAAAGACTATGGGTCTGAGCTACCCTACCATAGAGTCCAGAGGCAAGAATTGGGCCAAGCTGTGTCCTGTAAGAGGAGGGCAAAGGGTACAAGTCTGTGTAAGTGCCTGGCACATATCAGCTACTGTGCTGAGAGCTGCATGTACAGTCCCTCATTTCATCCTCACAACCACTATGAAGGTGGTAAGTAGGTTCATCTCCTTTTACTAGGAAAAGAATGGACTCATATAGGGAAAGTGGCTTGGCCCAGTGGCCCAAGGCCAGCAACTCTTAGCTTCTATGAGTTTATCTTGGCTTCTTGACCTCTTCAATAACAGGTATCTCGCCTGCTCTTTACTGAGTTGTAAGAAACCAGGGTAGTTAGGAGAGGAAGGAAAATGTTATAGATAAACAAAGGGAAATAGAAATTATAGCCTTCTGCCCCTTTTCCTGAAGCAGTACTTAAAACAATATTCAAGCCAAACTGGTAGTCTTCTTATAGTAAGTGTTCGATAACTCTCAATTGATTAGAAGTTTGTAATGGATGAGAGAATATTTAGGAGCTGTGCTAGCAGTGAGTTCTAATGCATTATTTTATTAGAAAAACTGATTGCTTTGAAGCGGTGGGAAAAAATCTTAGTCCTATCAGGACCAGCATTGCCCTCATTGCTATGAAACAGGTAAGGAGGGCAAGGACTGTTGGGGTGAATACCATTAAAACACAAGGAATTAGTAAAGAAGAAGCCAGCCAGTTGCTTGTGGGCATGATACTTTCATGAAATAGATCAAGATTTAAAGAGTAGAGGCCAGGGGCGCCTGGGTGGTGCAGTCGGTTAAGCCTCCGACTTCAGCCAGGTCACGATCTCGCGGTCCGTGAGTTCGAGCCCCGCGTCGGGCTCTGGGCTGATGGCTCAGAGCCTGGAGCCTGTTTCCGATTCTGTGTCTCCCTCTCTCTCTGCCCCTCCCCCGTTCATGCTCTGTCTCTCTCTGTCCCAAAAATAAATAAACGTTGAAAAAAAAAATTTTAAAGAGTAGAGGCCAAACTGTTTGAATTTGTGTATCTTTTCCTGTATTTCAATAGTGAACTGAACACTAAGAGAGGAGGCAGAGATGCAGTTGCCTTTCAAAACGTGCTGCAAAGTACTTATTAAATTTCTCAAACCATGTTTCTTAATTAGCATTCTTAAGAGAAAAATTAGCCAAAGTTCTTGGGTCACTCAGCTAAAAACTATTCATTGTGTACCTATTATGTCAGGCACTATGTTCTGCAGCAGAGATCCCATAGTAGATAAAATAAGCTCTGCCCTCAGCAAGCTTGCAGTTTATTTGACCAGTTATATTACAAAGATCTTACACAAATATATAGCTATACTCAGCAATTAAGGATTGGAAGAAGTCTGGGTTCTGTGAATACACATAACAGGAAAATAAACTTAGTCCTGGGCAGAGGGCAAGGTTATAGTCAAAGAAAACCTTCCCAAAGGAAACTAAGCAGAAAAGGAGGGAAGGAACAGGAGGCATCAAGGATTAATTCATGTAATCAGCCTTCAAATATTTCTTGGGCACCTACTATATGCCAGACACTCTTCTAGGTACTGGGGATATAGTGCTTTGAATGTATTAATTCAGATTAATTTTTGCAACAACTCAAAGAAGTATTTCTGTTATTATCCCCATTTTATAGAAAAGGAAGCTAGAAGGCATAGAGAAGTTAGATAATTTTACCAGAGTCACTCAACTAATAAGTGGCAGAACTGAGATCCAAATTTAGATTGTCTGTCTCTGGAGGCCATGCCCCTAACCACTATGTTCTGTTACTTTCCTAAGATTCCTGGCCCCATGAAATTTGCGTTATAGTAAGAGGAGCCAGACAATAATCACGGAAAAGAAAAAACAAATAAATATGATAGTTTTAGGTGAAGATAAAGCCAATAAACAAACTAAAAGAGGGTAATAGAATTACAGTAGTGGTAGAAGGGAGGATATTTTAGATAGGGTGGCCAGGGAAGTCTCTACATTGGAGCTGAGACCTGAAAAGGAATCAGTCATGCAATGATCTGGAGAAAGAGTATTCCAGGAAGAGGGAACAGCCAGTGTAATGGTCCTGAGGCAGAAACATTCTTGATCTATGAAAGAAAGTAGGTAGGATTCTGGCTGATTGAGGGGAACAGTAGTAGATTGAGGAGATGGGCAGAGACAATATCTTGTAAACCCTAGTGAGAAATTTGGATTTTATTCTAATTACAATGGCATCCATTGAGGGTTTAAAGTAACGGAGTAACATGATCTAGTTTTTTTAAATAAAAATTTTAATGTTTATTTATTTTTGAGAGAGAGAGAGAGAGAGACAAAGTGCGAGCAGGGGAGGGGCACAGAGAGAGGGAGACATAATCTGAAGCAGGTTCTGAGCTGTCAGCACAAAGCCTGATACAGGGCTTGAGCCCATGAACCATGAGATCATGACCTGAGCCAGTTGGACTCTTAACTGACCTAGCCACCCTGGCACCATGATCTAATTTTTAAAGATCACTCTGACTGCTATGAGAATAACAGATTGTACTGGGTCAAGAGTAGAAGCAGGAAGCTAGTGAAGGGCTATTGCGGTTATCCAGGAAATAGATGATGGTGGCTTGGATTGGGTTAGTAACAGTGGATATGAAGAAAAACAGACTGACTGGAAACATATTATTGGATCCAGAACTGGTATTATTTGCTCACTGGTTGGATAAAGAAGTATGGAGGAAAAGATAGGGCATCTAAAATGACTCCTGGAGTTTTAGACTGGATGATAGGGTAGTGCCAAGAACGGAAGAGAACTATAGGGTGTTAGTTAGAAGGGCTCCTACATGTGGCGTATGGAAAATCTGAAGATCAGAAATGGTAATTCACCTGCCTGTGGTCAACCAGTAACTTGGGAGCAGAGATAAGCAGTCCCAATTTCACAGTCTTCCAGAAATTTTTATATTCTTCATCTCTTCAATTAATCTGGCCTAATAATTCTTATAATGTGTGTGGGGTTAGAAATTGAAGACTTATTCAAGATTCCCTTAGGAGATGGGAACTGTGGGTGATTAGCATATAATTTGCATCTGCCTACATGGATTATGCTAGGTATTTTCAGGCCATGTTTCATCTGAGATTCTTGCTATGTTTTTGTTTTTTTTTTTTTTTTTTTAGTTTTTTAACGTTTATTCATTTTTGAGAGAGAGAAAGAGAGAGTGAGAGAGCAAGCACAAATGGGGGAACAGCAGAGAGAGAGAGAGGGAGACGCAGAATATGAAGCAGGCTCCAAGCTCCAAGCTGCCAGCACAGAGCCAGATGCAGAGCTTGAACCCATGAACCAAGAGATCATGACCTGAGATGAAGTCGGACCGTTAACTGACTGAGCCACCCAGGCGCCCTGATTCTTGCTATTTTTGATGGCTTTGTGTCATTAAACTATCTTGCTCCTCTACCCTTTCTCACCTACCAAATGTCACTGACCTAAATCCCCCAAATGAAAGTGCAGGGTATAAAGAAATGTTGTCAGAGTAGGGAAGGCCCACTCCATATCTATAAACCATATTGTGAAAAAACCCTATTATAAAAGTAGCCTAGTGTACATCTACTGAATTTTCTTAGTAAACATTCATCAGCTTCCTCCAGAACTCAAGAGAGAAGGTACATTGACTGCTGAGTCTATGACTTTGGATTCAAAGTCCTTTCCCCTACTAGGTCTCAGTCTTCGCATCTCTAAAATGATAAGATGGCACTAATATACCCAGGAACTTAAAAGAAAATATCTAACAGAGGATAGATGCTTAAAAGCCCCATTTTCTAAGCCCAACAAGATGTGAACCTAGGGCCCTCTCTTGTTTATTTCCCTGTGTTATCCATCCCCCCAACTTCCAGTAGATGTGAGTCATTTAAGCCATCTGCCCTTGCTCTTTCCTGTTTATCCTGTTCTAAAAGATGCAGTCATTCCCTCATTTCCTTGAACTTTCTTCTTATGTACTTGTTCGCACAGCACGTGCATTCTGACCAGGAGAGGCAAAAAATCATGTGAACAATTGCTTTTGTTGTATTTATTTATTTATTTATTTTTTCAATGTTTATTTATTTTTGGGACAGAGAGAGACAGAGCATGAACGGGGGAGGGGCAGAGAGAGAGGGAGACACAGAATCAGAAACAGGCTCCAGCCTCTGAGCCATCAGCCCAGAGCCTGACGCGGGGCTCGAACTCACAGAACGTGAGATCGTGACCTGGCTGAAGTCGGACGCTTAACCGACTGCGCCACCCAGGCGCCCCTGTTGTATTTATTTCTGTAATGTATGCAGGTTTTCTAAATCTGTATGGATCAGCTTCCATGAAGAGGCAGGCTAAGGAAGCAGAGGAGCTGTGTTGAGGGACTGGCTGCACCACTTACCAGCCAAGCCCTTTCTGAGTCTCAGTTTCCTCATTTGTAAAATATCATCACACTAGGTGAGGAATTCCAGGGCCTGCTCTAGTACTGATGTTCTGAGATTCTATTTTCTACCTCATATACTTTTAAAAATTCATCAATTTAACTGGGAATATTTGCCACCAATTCTTTCCTCATTAGTTTCTCATTTACTCAGAACCACACAAATGAGAGAAGGAGGCAGGAGACCTGGCTTCTCTGCCCAGCTTTGCCATTGACTGACTCTCGGTGTGACCTATGCAGGTCTGTTTCCTTCTCTGTGCTTCCATTCCAACATTTTTAACACAAAGGGGTTAGACTTTGTGTCTGGTATTCTAGGTCAGTTACTCTGGGATTCTACAATGTTATAATTGAGTATCTTTAAGGATTAATAGGTAGACAAAAAGAACTGGATAACTATATTTGTAACTTTTCTGACTCCTTAGATATCCCCCTGAACACATAAACTGATAATGGTCAGGACTTTCCAAGATGTGTGTTCACCTGTGTGTTAATATATTTGCTATTCTACTAAATGCTTTCATCTGTATGTTTCATTTTTGCTGGAACCTGTTCCAGTGTTCATTTAGCTTCTATGGTAGCAGAACAGAAGGCTTGTTGCTGGGCTCTATCTGTTGTTGCTTCCCAGAGAGATGGTCAGAGCCATGTTCTCAGAGTGATATACTGCAATGGCCTTCCTTGCCTTGGCTTTCAAGCCACAGCACTGCTTTTACTGCTTTTTTCTTTGAGTGCATTTCTCCTCCTTTGCTTCTTTTCTTCCTCCTTACTTCAAAATAGAAGCTATCCCCAAGGTATTGACATCAAATTTCTTTTTTTTTCTTCTGCTTTCTCCATCAGAGAACTGATAACACCCCTCCCACTTCCTTCAATTCTTACCTCTTTGAGGAAGACCAAACTGTATGTCTAGCTCAAATGACCTTCAGGCTCTCATTATTAAGTGTCTGCTTTATATCTCAAGGACCAAGTAAGGAGCTGGGCTTGTAGAAGGGCTGAATCACATTTTTCCCAGTTTGGGGCACCTTGCAAGCACCCATAGGCTCCTCCTCCTCCTCATACAGATGTTTAAGGATTAAATGAAAAAAGATAAGGTATGAAAAAGCACCCTGTACAATGACTGAAATATAGTAGGCATTCAGTACCTGTTAATACCTTTTACTGTCCTCTCCACTTCTCCAAATTCTCAGAGTTGCTTTGTTTCCCCAAATTTGGAGAGAATTTAGTGAACAGAAATAGGAGCAGAGCATAAAAAATGATAGTTTTTCTTAATTTATGCATAAGAAAACAATGATAGAGGTTTATTTAGAGATCTCAAAATGGACAGGGCAGTATATGATGTGAAGGTTAGAGTCATTTTCTCCCCCTTAATATAGGGCCAAAAAAACACCACCTTTAATTATAGTAGAGCCTCAGAAGGATGATAACTTGTAAAGCCACCATGACAAGAAAAACAACCCCAAAGGAAAATATGGACAGATTTAACTATATAAAGATTGAAGCTATATAATGCAAAGTGATATGCATAAAATACAAATAAAAACAGACTAGGAAAATAAAAATAACTCCTAATTCTTAGTGTTACCTCACCCAGGGGTTGGTTGCATTATGAACAGCAGACCAAATCTTAAGTGAAAGGAATGAATCTCAATAAATGAAACCTCAGGCATCTTTAAGTGAATAGTTTGGGAGATACGTGAAAAGACAAATGTCTTTTCCTGAGTTTTCAAAATCCCCCTGCATAGACCCCGTATAATTGCCCAACCTGACTGCCCCATATATCCTTTCCTTTCTTAGCCCAGTAGTAGTATGCACGGTGGTGAGTCACCCAGACTCTGCAGTTAGGCTGCATGTCTGTGCTCCAATATGTTTAGCTGTTTGACTTATGGACAAATCACTTAGTTTATCTGAATTTTGTTCTTCTCATCTGGTATGATGGTCATTATAACTACCTTTCAGAGTTGCAATGAGAATTAACTTGAGTTAATATTTGGAACTGGCTTAAAACCAGTAAGCAATATAGAAATAATTGCTATTATATTAAGATGGATATTTTTCAATGAACTTTTCACCTTTTTATTTACCACCATTGACAACCTAGCTCCCCTACCAGTCAGGTTCCCATTATCCTCCAAATACTAAGTATTGAAAGGAAGGATTGTGCCTATCTGCTTAGGAATGAAAATGCCAAATAAGTACATTAATGATGTGGTCACCAATCTGTCATAAAATTGAAGGTACAAAATATTTAAATTTCTGAGATTATTTTAAAATATGGAAATTATAGGGGCACCTGGGTGGCTCAGTCAGTTAACCATCTGACTCTTGATTTTGGCTCAGGTCATGACCTCACAATTTGTGAAATTGAGCCCTGCAATGGGCTCTGTGCTGACAGTATGGAGCCTGCTTGGGATTTTCTCTCTCCCTCTCCCTCTCCCTCTCCCTGCCTCTCCCTCTCTCCCTCTCTTTTTCTCTCAAAAATAAATAAACTTTTAAAAAAAAGTAGGGCAATTTTGTTCCTGGTCTTATAAAATGGCCATTAATATACTATACACATTGATTATATGATCTACTATTTGGTATTGATCTATTATTTGGTATTAACCAAGTAATGTTAGGTAAACCCTACATATAGCACATTGGCACACAAAAATGCATCTCAACTTTATCATAAATCAGATTAAAAATCAATATTCTAACTCTATGGAAGACTAATTAATATAGTTTGCTTTCTTTAAATTTAGACAAAATTTCTGGAGAATGATTTGGATGATTTGGGTTTAGTGGGGGGGAAAGGTATTCAAGGATGGAACAAAAGAATTCAAGAAACACTTTTTTTCTTGATCCAACATTTCACTTCAACAAATGTTTATTGAATAACCTCTCCATTTTGGGTGTTATTCTAAGGGCTGGAGGTCTAGAGAAATAAGGCAGTTCCTACTTTCAGGAAGTTCATAGCCTAATTTGAGATGGGCTGGTAAACAAACAATGGCAATACATTGTTATTTGTGTTATAAGGGAGAACTTGATAGTATGCTCTGGGTTCATATAGAAAGGACTAAGGAACTCCAAATGGGAGAATCACGAGGGTTTTCCCAGACAAGTATTATCAGAGCTGGGTCTTTTTCAGGCACCAGTAGAAAGCTTGAATCAATATCCCTCTGGCAGGCCAAGACATGCATGTTCCTAGAACCCATACCCCTCTAAACCAGCACATCTTGAATAAAGAATGACTCAACATTTCTACCCCTCTTGATCCTCGTATTCCCTTGGTTTATTTAACACACAAAGGCTTCTTTAATCATCAAGACAGCATGGTATTGGCACAAAAACAGACACATAGACCAATGGAATAGAATAGAGACTCCAGAATTGGACCCACAAATGTATGGCCAACTAATCTTCGACAAAGGAGGAAAGAGTATCCAGTGGAACAAAGACACTCTCTTTAACCAATGGTGCTCAGAAAACTGGACAGCAACATACAGACAAATGAAACTAGACCACTTTCTTACACTATACCCCAAAATAAACTCAAAATAGATGTAGGACCTGAATGTGAGACAGGAAGCCATCAAAACCCTAGAGGAAAAAGCAGGAAAAAACCTCTCTGACCTCAGCTGCAGTAATTTCTTACTTGACACATCTCCAAAGGCAAGGGAATTAAAAGCAAAAATGAACTATTGGGATCTCATGAAGATAAAAAGCTTCTGAACTTCAAAGGAAAAAATCAACAAAACTAAAAGGCAACTGACAGAATGGGAAAAGATATTTGCAAATGGCATATCAGATAAAGGGCTAGTATCCAAAATCTACAAAGAACTCACCATACTCCACACCCAAAAAAACAAATAATCCAATTTCACAATAAATTTCATATTAAAGAAAAATACACAAAGGCTAGTGAATATCAGTTCTCCAAAAGCCTCTCAGAAATCAGCTAGATCAATGGTTTTCAAATTGGGTTTGAGAGAACCCTAAAATTTAGAGTAAAGGGGAGCCACTTCACTCCTGGTTAAACTAGAGCTCAGCTGGTATTGTTTTCATTTTGGGGGTTTCATGAAAGAGATTTTTCAACATAGTGCTCTGTTGCTTAAAAATTACTGGATTTTGAAAAACAGTAATTTAGTCCTATTTGTCCTTATTTTAAATATAGGGAAACTGAGGATCAGAGTAAGCAGGACCTGGCTGAAGACCAAAGAAATGCAACAAGTAAAAAGTGCTATTAAGATAAACATGCTTATCTTTAACTTGCCAAAAACAGCTTTGCCAAAGGGCCTTTTTAGACTATAAATCCTCCAGTCCCAAGCTACAAGCCCTGCCTAGTGTGGCCCTGTTAGGAATGGAGGGTCAGGTAAGGCTGAAAAGGCCCAGAAACCAGGACCAAGAATTCTCCCCATTCACCTGGTACCACATATTCACAAAGGTGTTAGATGGGTGTTTGGGGAAGACTCAGGCCCTACATAAAAAGCTGGACTTGTAACATTAACTGACAAGCCACAGACCAGAGAGCTCATTGGAATGTGACATGAATTAACAGGAGTATCCGAAAAGGCAGGAGATGCAAAGCAAGAAGTCTCCAACAGAGTGCATATTTGGAAGATCCCAGAAGACAGCTACCTCCAGGATGGTGTGTCCATAGAGACAAGATCTCCAGCCACCAGATTTCAGTTAGCTCTGATATGGAAGCAATGTAGGAAGGTAGGTACAGACATTTCTGTGAGATAAAAGCAAGTCTCTGTTGTACAGGGATTGGTGACCTGGACAGCAAATTAAGCATAAAGAACAAGACAAGAGCCTAATGATCAACACTGGGACAAAATGCTGATTCTTTCCAAATTGATTCATAAGTTTAATGTAGTTGATACCAAACTACAGAAAAAAAATTGGGTAGAGACAAGATAATTCTAAAATTGGAATGGGAAAGCAAAGGAACAGGAATAGCTAAAAGTAATTTTGAAAGAGAATACTAAAGTGAAATAAATCACTTTAACCTCTTTCAATACTTATTAGATAGCTACAGTAATTAACACTGATTGGTGGAGGGATAAACACAGAAATCAATAGAATAGAATAGAATAGAATAGAAAGCCTAGATATAGACCCAAACAAATATACCAAACCTATTTTTGGCAAAAGTACAAAAGCATTTCAGTGGAAGAAGAATGGTCTTTTCCATAAATGATGCTGGACTAAGTGGATATCTGTTGGAAAAAAAATAATCTTGACCTAAACCTCACATCTTATGCAAAAATTAACTCAAAATTGATGATGGACTTAAATGTAAAATGTAAAACTAGAAAATTTTACGAAAGGAAAACAGGAGAAAATCCTTGGAATCTAGGGCCAGGCAAATAATTCTTAGATTTACAACAAAAGCATAATCCATAAAAGGAGAAATTGATAAATTGGACTTTATCAGGATTTAAAACTTCTGTTGAATGAAGATTAAAAAACAAGCTATAAACTGTAAGAAAATATTTGAAAGCCGCATAGTCAACAAAGAACTAGCATCTAGAATATATAAAGAACCCTCAAAATTTAACAGGAAAAAAAAACACCCAAATTGATTAGAAAATGGGCAAAAGATATGAAGGAACATGTTATAGAAGAGGATATACAGATGGCAATTAAGTACACAAAAAGATATTCAACATCATTAGCCACTTGGGAAGTACAAATTAAGACCACAATAAGATATTGCTACATACTGATCATAAAGTCTAACATAAAAAAAAAAATTGTGATAACACCAAATGCTGGCAAGGATTCAGAGAAACTGGATCATGTTGGTAAGCATGTAAAATGGTATGGCCACTCTGGCAAACAGTTTGTAAGTTTCTTTTTAAAAAAGGAAACATGTAACTATCATACAACCCAGTAAGTGCACTCTTAGGCATTAATCTTACAAAGAATGAAACTTATGTTTATACCAAATCCATATATTTATAGCCATTTTATTTTTAATAGCCAAGAACTGGAAATAAACCAGATGTTTTCAATACATGAATGTTTGAACAAGCTGTGGCACATTCATATCATGGAGAACTACTCAGCAATGAAAACATAATTATGCTGAATGAAAGCCAATCTCCAAAAGTTACTATATGATTATGTAACATTCTTGAAATTATAAAACTGTGTAAGTAGAAAACAAATTAATGGCTGTCAAGGTTTAGAAAGAGGATGGTGGTAAGAGGGAAGTAGGTGTAGCTATAAAAGAGCAATGTGAGGGAGCCTTGCAGTGGTGAAAATGTTCTGTATCTTGACTGTATCATTGTCAATATTCTCTTTGGGATATTTTACTATATTTTTTGCAAGAATTACCATTGGGGAAACACAGTAAAGGGTGCACAGGATCTATCTGTATTATTTTGGCAATGGCATATGAATCTACAATTTTCTGAAAAAAAAAATCAATAAAACTTTTGTTTATCTTGATTACTGTTTTTTTTTTTTGATCCCCTTAAAATTCTTCCCAAGGCAAATACCTCACTCATCTTACCTTAGTGCCAGACTTTCTCCTTCTCTTCTGTATCTCAAGGCTTAGCATAGGCCAGGCCTTCAAAGGATTCACACTCTACAGATGAGGAGTGGATATCTCCCTTCAGATAAGTCATTCCCAATCATGCTAACTTCACAGGAAAAAAAAACAGCATCCCTTGTAACCTTCTGTCCATGTTTATTTCTTTTCCCTTTGGCAGAAAGATCAACTTTCAACATTGTTGAGGCAATCTGGATTTAGTTTATGAGCCCAAACATACCAGTGATCTTCCACTTTTTCCAGAGGTGTTATAGGGCACAGACTTCAGTGAAAAGGAGCCTAGACCAGGTGTCTAAAGCCTTAGCATCTCATGCAAGATCAGCAACTCATTGACTTCAGGACATTTGACAAGTCACATTACCGCTTGGAGCCTCAGTTTCCTCATGTACCAAATGGGAATAGTAATGCTTTCCTGTCAAAAAAGATTTGTAGAGAAAACCGCCAGAGGATTAGCAGAACGGAGTCGCCGGAGCCAAGCGCAGACGAGAGTCCCACGGAAGAGGGTAGGAAGGGCGGCGAGGCGGTGCATGCTCCACGGACTGGCGGGAGGGAGCTGGGGTGGAGGGGCGGCTCGCTGGCCAAGCAGAGCCCTGGAGACTGGCTTGCAAAAGCGGAGGGGCCTGACGGACTGTGTTCCCACAGCAAGCGCGACTTAGCGTCTGGGAGGTCATAAGTTAACAGCTCTGCTCGGAAAGCGGGAAGGCTGGAGGACAAAGGGAGGGAGAGCTGCTGAGCCCCAGGACGACAGAGCTCAGTTTGGTGGGGAACAAAGGCGCTCGCCAGCGCCATCTCCCCCGCCCATCCCCCAGCCAAAATCCCAAAGAGAACCAGTTCCTGCCAGGGAACTTGCTTGCTCCGCCCAAACACCCAACTCTGTGCTTCTGCAGAGCCAAACCTCCGGCAGCAGATCTGACTCCCTCCCGCTGCCACAGGGCCCCTCCTGAAGTGGATCACCTAAGGAGAAGCGAGCTAAGCCTTCCCCTCCTGCCCCTGTGCACCTTGCCTACCCACCCCAGCTAATACGCCAGATCCCCAGCATCACAAGGCTGGCAGTGTGCAAGTAGCCCAGACGGGCCACGCCACCCCACAGTGAATCCCACCCCTAGGAGAGGGGAAGAGAAGGCACACACCAGTCTGACTGTGGCCCCAGTGGTGGGCTGGGGGCAGACATCAGGTCGGACTGCGGCCCCGCCCACCAACTCCAGTTATACACCACAGCACAGGGGAAGTGCCCTGCAGGTCCTCACCACGCCAGGGACTATCCAAAAGGACCAAGCGGAAGAATTCCCCTCAGAAGAATCTCCAGGAAATAACAACAGCTAATGAGCTGATCAAAAAGGATTTAAATAATATAACAGAAAGTGAATTTAGAATAATAGTCATAAAATTAATCACTGGGCTTGAAAACAGTATAGAGGACAGCAGAGAATCTCTTGCTACAGAGATCAAGGGACGAAGGAACAGTCAGGAGGAGCTGAAAAACGCTTTAAATGAAATGCAAAACAAAATGGAAACCACCATGGCTCGGATTGAAGAGGCAGAGGAGAGAATAGGTGAACTAGAAGATAAAGTTATGGAAAAAGAGGAAGCTGAGAAAAAGAGAGATAAAAAAATCCAGGAGTATGAGGGGAAAATTAGAGAACTAAGTGATACACTAAAAAGAAATAATATACACATAATTGGTATCCCAGAGGAGGAAGAGAGAGGGAAAGGTGCTGAAGGGGTACTTGAAGAAATAATAGCTGAGAACTTCCCTGAACTGGGGAAGGAAAAAGGCATTGAAATCCAAGAGGCACAGAAAACTCCCTTCAGACGGAACTTGAATCGATCTTCTGCACGACATATCATAGTGAAACTGGCAAAATACAAGGATAAAGAGAAAATTCTGAAAGCAGCAAGGGGTAAACGTGCCCTCACATATAAAGGGAGACCTATAAGACTCGTGACTGATCTCTCTTTTGAAACTTGGCAGGCCAGGAAGAATTGGCACGAGATTTTCAGAGTGCTAGACAGAAAAAATATGCAGCCGAGAATCCTTTATCCAGCAAGTCTGTCATTTAGAATAAAAGGAGAGATAAAGGTCTTCCCAAACAAACAAAAACTGAAGGAATTTGTCACCACTAAACCAGCCCTACAAGAGATCCTAAGGGGGACCCTGTGAGACAAAGTACCAGAGACATCACTACAAGCATAAAACATACAGACATCACAATGACTCTAAACCCGTATCTTTCTATAATACCACTGAATGTAAATGGATTAAATGCGCCAACCAAAAGACATAGGGTATCAGAATGGATAAAAAAACAAGGCCCATCTATTTGCTGTCTACAAGAGACTCATTTTAGACCTGAGGACACTTTTAGATTGAGAGTGAGGGGATGGAGAACTATTTATCACGCTACTGGAAGCCAAAAGAAAGCTGGAGTAGCCATACTTATATCAGACTAACTAGACTTTCAATTAAAGGCTGTAACAAGATGAAGAAGGGCATTATATAATAATTACAGGGTCTATCCATCAGGAAGAGCTAACAATTATAAATATCTATGCGCCGAATACTGGAGCCCCCAAATATATAAAACAACTACTCATAAACATAAGCAACCTTATTGATAAGAACGTGGTAATTGCAGGGGACTTTAACACCCCACTTACAGAAATGGATAGATCATCTAGACACACGGTCAATAAAGAAACAAGGGCCCTGAATGAGACATTGGATCAGATGGACTTGACAGATATATTTAGAACTCTGCATCCCAAAGCAACTGAATATACTTTCTTCTCGAGTGCACATGGAACCTTCTCCAAGATAGATCATATACTGGGTCACAAAACAGCCCTTCATAAGTTTACCAGAATTGAAATTATACCATGTATACTTTCAGACCACAATGCTATGAAGCTTGAAATCAACCACAGGGAAAAGTCTGGAAAACCTCCAAAAGCATGGAGGTTAAAGAACACCCTACTAACGAATGAGTGGGTCAACCAGGCAATTAGAGAAGAAATTAAAAAATATATGGAAACAAACGAAAATGAAAATACAACAATCCAAACGCTTTGGGACGCAGCGAAGGCAGTCCTGAGAGGAAAATACATTGCAATCCAGGCCTATCTCAAGAAACAAGAAAAATCCCAAATACAGAATCTAACAGCACACCTAAAGGAAATAGAAGCAGAACAGCAAAGGCAGCCTAAACCCAGCAGAAGAAGAGAAATAATAAAGATCAGAGCAGAAATAAACAATATAGAGTCTAAAAAAACTGTAGAGCAGACCAACGAAACCAAGAGTTGGTTTTTTGAAAAAATAAACAAAATTGACAAACCTCTAGCCAGGCTTCTCAAAAAGAAAAGGGAGATGACCCAAATAGATAAAATCATGAATGAAAATGGAATTATTACAACCAATCCCTCAGATATACAAACAATTATCAGGGAATACTATGAAAAATTATATGCCAACAAATTGGACAACCTGGAAGAAATGGACAAATTCCTGAACACCCACACTCTTCCAAAACTCAATCAGGAGGAAATAGAAAGCTTGAACAGACCCATAACCAGTGAAGACATTGAATCGGTTATCAAAAATCCCCCAATAAATAAGAGTCCAGGACCAGATGGCTTCCCAGGGGAGTTCTACCAGACGTTTAAAGCAGAGCTAATACCTATCCTACTCAAGCTATTCCAAGAAATAGAAAGGGAAGGAAAACTTCCAGACTCATTCTATGAAACCAGTATTACTTTGATTCCTAAACCAGACAGAGACCCAGTAAAAAAAGAGAACTACCGGCCAATATCCCTGATGAATATGGACGCAAAAATTCTCAATAAGATACTAGCAAATCGGATTCAACGGCATATAAAAAGAATTATTCACCATGATCAAATGGGATTCATTCCTGGGATGCAGGGCTGGTTCAGCATTCGCAAATCAATCAACGTGATACATCACATTAACAACAAAAAAAAGAGAAGAACCATATGATCCTGTCAATCGATGCAGAAAAGGCCTTTGACCAAATCCAGCACCCTTTCTTAATAAAAACCCTTGAGAAAGTCGGGATAGAAGGAACATACTTAAAGATCATAAAAGCCATTTATGAAAAGCCCACAGCTAACATCATCCTCAACGGGGAAAAACTGAGAGCTTTTTCCCTGAGATCAGGAACACGACAGGGATGCCCACTCTCACCGCTGTTGTTTAACATAGTGCTGGAAGTTCTAGCATCAGCAATCAGACAACAAAAGGAAATCAAAGGCATCAAAATTGGCAAAGATGAAGTCAAGCTTTCGCTTTTTGCAGATGACATGATATTATACATGGAAAATCTGATAGACTCCACCAAAAGTCTGCTAGAATTGATACATGAATTCAGCAAAGTTGCAGGATACAAAATCAATGTACAGAAATCAGTTGCATTCTTATACACTAACAATGAAGCAACAGAAAGACAAATAAAGAAACTGATCCCATTCACAATTGCACCAAGAAGCATAAAATACCTAGGAATAAATCTAACCAAAGATGTAAAGGATCTGTATGCTGAAAACTATAGAAAGCTTATGAAGGTAATTGAAGAAGATATAAAGAAATGGAAAGACATTCCCTGTTCATGGATTGGAAGAATAAATATTGTCAAAATGTCAATACTACCCAAAGCTATCTACACATTCAATGCAATCCCAATCAAAATTGCACCAGCATTCTTCTCGAAACTAGAACAAGCAATCCTAAAATTCATATGGAACCACAAAAGGCCCCGAATAGCCAAAGGAATTTTGAAGAAGAAGACCAAAGCAGGAGGCATCACAATCCCAGACTTTAGCCTCTACTACAAAGCTGTCATCATCAAGACAGCATGGGATTGGCACAAAAACAGACACATAGACCAATGGAATAGAATAGAAACCCCAGAACTAGACCCACAAACGTATGGCCAACTCATCTTTGACAAAGCAGGAAAGAACATCCAATGGAAAAAAAGACAGTCTCTGTAACAAATGGTGCTGGGAGAACTGGACAGCAACATGCAGAAGGTTGAAACTAGACCACTTTCTCACACCATTCACAAAAATAAACTCAAAATGGATTAAGGACCTGAATGTGAGACAGGAAACCATCAAAACCTTAGAGGAGAAAGCAGGAAAAGACCTCTCTGACCTCAGCCGTAGCAATCTCTTACTCGACACATCCCCAAAGGCAAGGGAATTAAAAGCAAAAGTGAACTACTGGGACCTTATGAAGATAAAAAGCTTCTGCACAGCAAAGGAAACAACCAACAAAACTAAAAGGCAACCAACGGAATGGGAAAAGATATTTGCAAATGACATATCGGACAAAGGGCTAGTATCCAAAATCTATAAAGAGCTCACCAAACTCCACACCCAAAAAACAAATAACCCAGTGAAGAAATGGGCAGAAAACATAAATAGACACTTCTCTAAAGAAGACATCCGGATGGCCAACAGGCACATGAAAAGATGTTCAGCGTCGCTCCTTATCAGGGAAATACAAATCAAAACCACACTCAGGTATCACTTCACCCCAGTTAGAGTGGCCAAAATGAACAAATCAGGAGACTCTAATTGCTGGAGAGGATGTGGAGAAATGGGAACCCTCTTGCACTGTTGGTGGGAATGCAAATTGGTGCAGCTGCTCTGGAAAGCAGTGTGGAGGTTCCTCAGAAAAATAAAAATAGACCTACCCTATGACCCAGCAATAGCACTGCTAGGAATTTACCCAAGGGATACAGGAGTGCTGATGCATAGAGGCACTTGTACCCCAATGTTCATAGCAGCACTCTCAACAATACCAAATTATGGAAAGAGCCTAAATGTCCATCAACTGATGAATGGATAAAGAAATTGTGGTTTATATACACAATGGAATACTACGTGGCAATGAGAAAAAATGAAATATGGCCTTTTGTAGCAACGTGGACGGAACTGGAGAGTGTGATGCTAAGTGAAATAAGCCATACAGAGAAAGACAGATACCATATGGTTTCACTCTTATGTGGATCCTGAGAAACTTAACAGGAACCCATGGGGGAGGGGGAGGAAAAAAGAAAAAAAAAAAAAAGAGGTTAGAGTGGGAGAGAGCCAAAGCATAAGAGACTGTTAAAAACTGAGAACAAACTGAGGGTTGATGGGGGGTGGGAGGGAGGAGAGGGTTGGTGATGGGTATTGAGGAGGGCACCTTTTGGGATGAGCACTGGGTGTTGTATGGAAACCTATTTGACAATAAATTTCATATATTAAAAAAAATAATAATAAAATAAAATAAAAAAAAACAATTTAAATTAAAAAAAAAAAAGATTTGTAACCTGGAAAATACAGTGTATCTGAAAGATGTATAAAGATACATTTTTCACCTCCCTATCTTCATAAACTGAATAGAAATAAGAAGAAAGGGTGGGGAGAAGGAAAGGGCACATTTAATAGTTATTGCATAAGGCATCATTTGGGGGTGGCACTATATTGGGGTAGTCCTTTCCATTGGACCTTGAAGATCATCCCAGTAGTCAATACTGGTTAAGGATAGGATTTCTCAGTGGTGAGGAATCTCAGATTATTTCCAATTTTGAAGGTTCTTGGGAATATTACAAAGTAAAAGTTGATAGGTCCTCAACAAGTTAAGTTACCATGTGACCCATTAATTCCACAACGAGGTATATACCCAAGAGAAACGAAAACCTATGTCCACACAAAAACTTATACATGAATGGTCATAGCAGCATTATTAATAAAACCCAAAAAGGTTGAAATAAGCACTCAAAGTCCATCAACTGACAAATGGATAATCAAAATATAATTTATCCTTACAATGAAATATTATCCATAAAAGAATGAAATGCTGATCACCTGCTAAAACATGGATGAACCTTAAAAATATTAGACCATATAGAAGGGCCACATATTGTATGATTCCATTTATATGTAATATGCAGAATAGGGAAATCCATAGAAAGTAGCTTTGTTGTTGCCAGGGGCTGGGTCAGTGTGTGTGTGTGTGGGGGGGGGGCAGTGAGTTATATAGAGTGACTTCTTAATGGGTATTGGTTTTCTTTTGGTGGTTATGAAAATATTTCAGAATTAGGCAGTGGAAATGGTTGCCACAACATTCTGAATGTAATAAAAGCCACCAAATTGTACATTTAAAAAAGTAACTGTACATTTTAAAACGAGTGAAATTTATGCTATATGGGCTATATCTCTGAAAATATTAAATAATATCTTATATCTGTGACAGTATTTAAACTCATCTGTAATGCCAAGGCCTCAAATTAAGACCTAACATGAATGTGACTTTCAGGCCAAATGTGTCTCCTCATCCCTCATACTCCCTGACCTCATCCTTTTGATAGGCTGCGATTACCATCCACATGTGTGTTAAAAATGTAGCTGAATCCACTAATGTCACTATTCAGGCTCAGATCTGCCCATGTCTGAACACTTGGCAAGACATATAATAACTCTGCACACTGATTTGTGGGGTTTAGTATTTACTTGCATTCTCAAGTTTGAGGTTGGGTGTCCCTTCACAATAGCTGAACTCCCCAAGCCTTCCTCCTCCCAGGCATACTCAGGATTCAGTGGTCTCAGAGACCAGGCCTGGTCATGTCAGTGATTTCATTCCCTAACTCTCAAACTTGCCTGCTCTGCCCCACTTGTGCTCAAGTCTGCAGAGCTAGGTTTCTGCTACTTTCCCATTTTGGTGTTGATGGTTACTGTGGTTGATATTGCCAAGTTGCACTCCCTCTTTTCTTCCCACAGATACAAAATACTACAATGGTTTATCATTCTCCACCTTGCTTTTATTGCTTGCCAGTACCTTTACTTGGGACAGATCTGGCCCCCACACTTCCTAGTCACTGATTACGTTCTATATACTATTCTAGAACCCCAGATTCTATCTCCCTGCTGATTCCTGAGTATTTTGCAAGAGTCTGGATACATGGCTGTCTAATCCACCCACCACAAGGCTTAACTTAGTGCTGCCACTTTAAGAATTGGGTGTTGGTTCTAGACCATGTAACTGTGCAGTCCTTAGCTAACCTCTGCAAATGGGGCCATTGTATCCCACCCTCCAGATAGGATTACTAGATTTAGCAAATAAAGTACAGGATACCCAGTCAGATTTAAATTTCAGATAAACAATATTTCTTTAGTATGTCTCATGCAATATCTCAGCCATACTAACTTTTGTGCTTTAACTGAGATTCAAATTTAGCTGATCATCTTGCATTTTATTTGGCAACTCTGTCACCATGGGAGTTGGCATCAACTTAGTCACCCCATCCCTTTAAGCTCCTTATCTTAGTGTCATCCTCCTCCATTCATGTACTGCCTGATTCATTTATTTAGTTCTTAATCTCAGCCCTTGTTATTGTTATGGGTTCTTTTCTTCACCACTCTCCTAAAGCCTCCTCTCTTCTCTATTTTATTTATTTATTTATTTATTTATTTTTATATTTTTATTTATATTTATATTTTTTTGAGAGAGTGTGAGCGGGCGAGAGGGACAGAGTGAGAGAGAGAGAATCTTAAGCAGGCTCCATGTTCACCAAGGACCCTGATGCAGTGCTCAATCCCATGACCCTGAGATCATGACCTGAGACAAAACCAAGAGTCAGACATTCAATTGACTGAGCCATCCAGGTGTCCCTCAACTCTATTTTAAATATGCCCATTCTTTATCCAGAATAATAAGAGCCACTTGATTGCTTATGTGTCAAGCATTGTGCTGGGTACTTTCATTTCATCCTCAAAGCAGTTATTATTTCAACACCCATTTTATAGATGAGGAATCTCAGGTGCAAATAGGTGAAATAAATTTACCAAAAGCCACTTACTAAATGGCAAAGCCAGGATCTTATTCATATTTATTTTCATGATTCTAAGATAATTATTTCCCATTAAAAAGCATTTATATAAGAATTGTTTAAATTTTGTTTTAATTTTAAAATTAAGTCAAGTTTTTAATTTGCCAGTTATAGAAACACAACTTCACATTTTTCATGATGTTTCATCATTGAATAATAACATTTACTGAGTACTTAACTATATTTTAGGTACTATGTTAAGCCATTACATGGATAAATTAATTTATTCTTAAAAGCACTTTATGAATTACGCATTGCCATTATTCTCGTGTTAAAGCTGCAGAAACAGAGTCAGAGAGAGGTAATATAACTACCCCAAGGTCACTTAGTTAATAAGTGACATGCCTAGGGTAAAACCTAGGGAAACTGGCTGAAGAGCTCATGTATTTAACACTATGCAATACTCTATATGAATAAAATAAAGAAAATTTTGATTTATTATGTCTGTGTTAATTAAATCAGAGTGTTCTTAGGGATCCAAAACAAATTTTTCTTTATATTAGTCAATGTCTAGAAACTTTGTACTATTTTGTATTGCTGAGTTGTTGCAGAAGCCTCATCTTTTTCAGTTTATAGACTTCATAGTTGAAAAGCAGGTTCAGGAACTCATTTAACCATTATAAATTATTAGCTGTGATATGCTTTTTGTGATATTCTTGGCTTTTTCCCCCCACTGAATCAATGATATAGTGTTAAAGCAACAAGATTTCAACACATATTTATGAAGAATTCTTTCCCAGTTATAAGGTGGCCAGGTAGTAAGTGAAAATATTGGAATTTAATCATATTCTTTTCTTTATATCTCACCTCCTTCCATCAAAAGAATTTCATGCAGTTTACAGAGATACACACATTAGAAAAAAATATAGTGAAAAAGAAAACAGGAACAAATGGGAAATAAATGCATAAAATAAGATAAAGGTAGAGGTAAAGAGAAGAAAGAAAGTCTTGCATAATTGCTAGTGGTAGCCACAATCTATCTCTGAGTTTCTTAGCAGCCAAGGTCAGAATGAAATTACAAAATTAATCATGATTTCCAGAGGATTCACTGGAGAAAAAAAGCAAATTAGTTTCTCAGGACTCCCTTTTCTGTAAAAGACAGATTCTAGGTGACAACAGGAAAATAGTGGAGCAGGCAGCTCCATTCCCATCCTAATAACAAAACAATGAAAAATGGGCAAAAATATTGTTAGAACCAACTTTGTTAGAATGTGGAAAGCAAATATTTATAGCAATCAAGACAATTTTAATCAATAAATTCTTGTGGAAAATTATGGTACAAAAGTTTGTGGTGTTTTTATTTGTCATTGTCCCACCCTCTACTCAGGTTGGCGACAGTCTTGAAAACGGCAATTGCATTTGTAGAGTGAGACTTTGGTACCAGCTTCCATAAGAAGCACAATAGACCTCACTTACAAATTATTACATAGGTCTATTCTAACCTATCTGTGGGATAACTTAAGGACTGATGCAAGGCATTCATGTCTGTTTTTCCTAACTTGTAGTATACTCAGGCCATTAAACTAGTGGGTGTTGCTTGAAAACATTGTAAGGCAAAGCAGACAAATCACACACTACTGGGGCAAAAGACTACTGTTTACCTATGCAGTATTCCTCCTGAGGCCTGGGAGAAAAAGCTGGAGGAAAGTTTCCTTGGGAAATTAGGGCATTCAAAAGTACCTGTGTATATGAAGGAATTTAGGAAGCCTTGTATGTACACAGGGCAAGATGCATCCTCACAAAAGGCCATGAAGACCTTAAGCTTTCACTTTGGGCTGATTCTTAGGCTTGATGCTTAAAGGTAAGGTTCAAGCTAAGTGTCAAAGAAAGGCCCATCACACAACCAATATGCAAAGACAGGGAGAGGTGGGGTTTTGTTTGTTTCCTTAGGCCCTGACATGTATAGAAACATGTTCACACAAGGGGGCACCAGCTAAGAAACAAAAACTTCAGAGCGCCTGGGTGGCTCAGTCGGTTAAGTGGCCGACTTCAGCTCAGGTCATGATCTCACTGTCTGTGAGTTCGAGCCCCGCGTCGGGCTGTGTGCTGACAGCTCAGAGCCTGGAGCCTGTTTCAGATTCTGTGTCTCCCTCTCTCTGACCCTCCCCCGTTCATGATCTGTCTCTCTCTGTCTCAAAAAATAAATAAACGTTAAAAAAATTAAAAAAAAAGAAACAAAAACTTCAAGAACCACACACAATAAGAAATACAGTTTCTGCAAGTTAATCAAAGTCACTAGACAGACTATTACAGCTTTAAAAAAAATGTAACATTAAATCTGGGGGAAGAATGATAACCATATTTCCAGAGTTATCGCATTATAATATTCAAATGTTGTTTACAACAACAATCACAAGGCATACAAAAAAAAAAAAACACATGAAGAAGTGCCTCTTCATAAAAAAATAAATTCACATAAACCATCTCAGAGCATGCCCAGACACTGAATTAACCAAAAAAAGACATTAAGACAACTGCCTTAAATGAGAAAGAATGAAATATGGCCTTTTATAGCAACATGGATGGAACTGGAGAGTGTTATGCTAAGTGAAACAAGTCATACAGAGAAAGACAGGTACCATATGTTTTCACTCTTATGTAGATCCTGAGAAACTTAACAGAAGACCATGGGGGAGGGGAAGGAAAAAAAAAGTTAGAGGGAGGTAGGCAAACCATAAGAGACTCTTAAAAACTGAGAATAAACTGAAGGTTGAAGGGGGTGGGAGGGAGGAGAGGGTGCGTGATGGGCATTGAGGAGGTCACCTGTTGGGATGCGCACTGGGTGTTGTATGGAAACCAATTTGACAATAAATTTCATATTAAAAAAAGATTTAAAAAATTTTAAAAAGACAACTGCCTTAAATATGCCAAAATAACTCAACAGAACAATGGATAAAGAACTAAAAGGCATTGATAAGGAATGTGATATATGAATACTATGAGAATATAGAGATAGAAATTATAAAAAGCCAGAGATGTCTGTAAGACCTTAGTTTTGGTGGAGGTGATGACAGGTCTCATTTCACAAGCAGACGAGAGCACACCTAGTAAAAACTTGCCATATTCAGGCCAGGGACCAAACAGTGCACACAGAAGTCAAGGAGAACCTCTGCAGATGACTGGCCCAAAGGATAGAGCAGCCAAACCACAACAGTAGAGTGCACGTAGCACACGCCAGAGACACTCCATGAAGCACCAGGCCCTGGGAACTACATGGTCTCTTCTTCATAAAGATTATTTTCAGGAGCATAATTGGATTTTCTAACCCAAGAAAGCAAGGGCAGACAAAATGCCAAGATGGAGAAATTTATCCAAAATAAAAGAACAAGATAAGGCTACAGCCAGAGATTTAAGTGAAACAGATATAACATGTCTGATGGAGAATTTAAAGCAACAGTTATAAAGATACTCACTGGGCTAGAATAAAGAAGGGGAAGAAATCACTGAGGACCTTACTACAGAAATAAAAGAGTTAAAAATGAATCAATCAGAGATGAAGAATACAATAAACGAGATTGGAAATAAGATTAATGCAATGAACAGCAGGAAGGAAAAAGCAGAGGAATGAATTAGGAGTCACAGAAGAAGAGAGAAAAAACGGCAGAAAATTTATTTGAAGAAATAATAGCTGAAAACATCCCTAATCTGGGGAAGGCAATAGACATCAACATCAAGGAGGCACAGAGGAATCCCATCAAACTCAACAAAAGCAAGCCAACACCATGACATATTTTAATTAAATTTAGTGCAAAATATAGTGATAAAGAAAAAAAAGTCTTAAAAGCAGCAAGACAAAACAAGCAATTAACTTACAAGGAAAGACCTATAAGACTAGCTAGGGAGTTCTAACAGAAACTTGGCAAAGCAGAAGGAACTGGAAGGAATATTCAACGTGCTGAATGGGAAAAAATCTTCAGTCAAGAATACCCTATCTAGGGGCGCATGGGTGGCTCAGTTGTTTAGGCATCCAACTTCGACTCAGGTCATGACCTCATGTTCTGTGAGCTTGAGCCCCATGTCGGTCTCTGTGCTGACAGTTCAGAGCCTGGAGCCTGCTTTAGATTCTGTATTCTCTCTCTCTGCCCCTCCCTCACTCATGCTATGTCTCTCTCTTAAAAATAAACATTAAAAAATTAAAAAAAGAATACCCTATATAGCAAGGCTATCATTCAGAATAGAAGGAGAGATAAAGAATTTCCCAGAAAAAAAAAAAAAAAAACAACAAAAATGAGTTCATGACCACTAAACCAGCCTTTCAAGAAATATTAAGGGGGGCTCTTTGGGTGCAAAACAGATACCAAAAGTGACAAAGACAAGAAAGGATGACAGAAAAATCTCTGGATACAAGGATAAAAGAAGTAATAAAATGTCACTTAGTACATATCTATCAATAATTACTTTGAATGTAAATGGACTAAACACTCCAAACAAAAGACATAGAGTGTCAGAATGGATAAAAACTCAAGACTCCTCTATATGGTGACTATAAGAGACTCACTTTAGACCTAAAGACACCTGCAGATTTTAGGTGGGGGGTTGAGAAACATTTATCACACAACTGGATGTCAAAAGAAAGCTAGAGTAGCAATAATTATATCAGACAAACTAGACATTAAAACAAAGACTGTAACAAGAGATGAAGAAGAGCACTATATCATAATAAAGGGGACAATCCAACAGGAAGATATAACATTTGTAAATATTTATGCCCCTAACATGAAAAACACAAATATATAAAACAATTAATAAAAAAACATGGAGGAATTTATTGATAATAATACAATAATACTAGGGGACTTTAACACCCAATTTACATCAATGGACAGACCATGTAAAGAAAAAAAAAAAAAACAAGGAAATAGCTTTGAATGACAAACTGGACCAGATGGACTTAATAGATATATTCAGAATGTTTCACCCTAAAGCAGTAGAATGCACATTTTTTTCAAGTGCTCATGGGACATTCTCCAGAATAGATCACATACTGTGTCACAAATCAGGCCTCATCAAGTACAAAAAGATTAAAATCATATCATCAACCTTTTCTGACCACAATGCTATGAAACTGAAAATCAACCACAAGGAAAAATTTGGAAATCCCACAAATACAGGGAGGTTACACAGCATGCTATTAAACAATGTATGGGTCAACCAAGAAATCAAAGAAGAAACTTAAAATATGTATATGGAAATAAATGAAAAAGAAAACACCGTGGTCCAAAACTTTTGGGATGTAGCAAAATTAACCTTAAGAGAGAAGTACAGAGCAATACAGGCATACATCCAGAAGCAAAAAAATCTCAACAATCCTAGATTTCAAGCTATACTACAAATCTGTAATCATCAAGACAGTATGGTACTGGCACAAGAACAGACACTCAGATCAATGGAAAAGAATAGAGAACCCAGAAATGGACCCACAAACGTATGGCCAACTAATCTTTGATAAAGCAGGAAAGAATATCCAATGGAATAAAGACAGTCTCTTCAGCAAGTGGTGCTGGGAAAATTGGACAGCGACGTGCAGAAAATGAACCTGGACCACTTTCTTACACCATACACAAAAATAAACTCAAAATGGATGAAAGACCTCAATGTAAGACAGCAAGCCATCAAAATCCTCGAGGAAAAAGCAGGCAAAAACCTCTTTGATCTTGCCCGCAGCAATTTCTTACTCAACACGTCTCCGGAGGCAAGGGAAACAAAAACAAAAATGAACTACTGGGACCTCATCAAAATAAAAAGCTTCTGCACAGCACAGGAAACAATCAGCAAAACTAAAAGGCAACTGAAAGAATGGGAGAAGAAGTTTGCAAATGACATATCACATAAAGGGTTAGTATCCAAAATCTATAAAGACCTTATCAAACTCAACACCCCCCCCAAAAAAAATAATCCAGTGAAGAAATGGGAAAAGACATAAATAGACACTTCTCCAAGGAAGACATCCAGATGACCCACCGACACGTGAAAAAATGCTCAACATCACTCATCATCAGGGAAATACAAATCAAAACCACAATGAGATACCACCTCACACCTGTCAGAATGGCTAACATTAACAACTCAGGCAACAACAGATGTTGGCGAGGATGCAGAGAAAGAAGATCTCTTTTGCATTGTTGGTGGCTGTGCAAGCTGGTGCAGCCACTCTGTAAAACAGTATGGAGGTTCCTCAAAAAACTAAAAATAGAATTACCCTACAACCCAGCAATTGCACTAGTAGGCATTTAACCACGGGATACAGGTGTGCTGTTTCAAAGGGAACATGCACCCCCATGTTATAGCAGCACTATCCACAATAGCCAAAGTATGGAAAGAGCCCAAATGTCCCTTAATGGATGAATGGATAAAGAATATGTGGTATATATATACAATGGAGTATTACTCGGCAATCAAAAAGAGTGAAATCTTGCCTTTTGCAACTACGTGGATGAAACTGGAGGGTATTATGCTAAGTGAAATTAGTCAATCAGAGAAAGACAAAAATCATATGACTTCACTCATATGAGGACTTTACGAGGCAAAACCAATGAACATAAGGGAAGGGAAACAAAAATAATATAAAAACAGGGAGGGGGACAAAACAGAAGAGACTCATAAATATGGAGAACAATCTGAGGGCTGCTGGAGGGGTTGTGGTAGGGGGGATGGGCTAAATTGGTAAGGGACATTAAGGAATCTACTCCTGAAATCATTGTTTCACTATATGCTAACTAATTTGGATGTAAATTTAAAAAAATAAAAAAAAATAAAATTAAATAAAAGAAGCAAGAAAAATCTCAAATAAGCACCCTCGACTTACAAAAAACAATATAGAAAAAGAAAGTCAAATAAAGCCTAAAGCCAGCAGAAGGAAGGAAGTAATAAATATTGGAATAGACATAAATGATATATAGGGATGCCTGGGTGGTGCAGTCAGTTAAGTGTCCAACTCTTGATTTCAGCTGAGATCATGATCTTGAAGTTCATGACTTTGAGCTTGGCATCAGGCTCCATGCTGACAGTGAAGAGTTTACTTGGGATTCTCTCTCTCCCTCTGCCCCTTCCCCACACATTCTCTCTCTCCATGTCTCTGTCTCTGTTTCTGTCTCTGTCTCTGTTTCTCTCCCTCTCAAATAAATGAACATTAAAAATTGTTTAAAAAATATATGATATAAAAACCAAAAAATCAGTAGAACATATCAATGAAACCAGGCGCTGGTTCTTTGAAAAAATTAATAAAATTGATAAACCCCTATCCAGACTTATCAAAAAGACAAGTGAAAGGGCCCAAATAACTAAAGGCACAAATAAGAAAGAGAAGTAACAATGAACAACACAGATATACAATTTTAAGAGAATATTATGAAAAATTATATGGCAACTAATTGTAAAACATGGAAGAAATAAATTCCTAGAAACATATAAACTACCAAAACTGAAACATGGAGAAATAGAAAATTTGAATGGACCAATAACCAACAAAGAAATTGAATCAGCAAAGAACTCCCAATAAACAAAAGTCCAGGACCAGGTGGTTTCACAAGTGACTTCTACCAAACACTTAGAGAAGAGTTAATATCTATACTTCTAAAACTATTCCAATAGAAATAGAAATGGAAGGAAAACTTCCAAACTTATTTTATCAGACCAGCATTAACATGATACCAAAATCAGATAAAGACTCCACTGAAAAAGAGAACTACAAATATTATTGATAGCCATAGATGCAAAAATTCTCAGTAAAACAATAGCAAAATGAATCCAACAATATATTAAAAGAATCATTCACTACGATCTAGTAATATTTATTCCTAGGCTGCAAGGGTGATTCAATATTTGCAAATCAATCAACATGACACACGACATTAAAAATAAAAAAAAAGATAAGAACCATATGATTCTGTCAATAGATACAGTAAAAGCATTTGACAAAGTACAATATCCATTCATGATAAAAACTCTCAACGAAGTAGAATTAGAGGGAACATACCTCAAGATAATAAAGGCTATTGACTAAAAACCAAGAGCTAATATCGTCCTCAATGGGGAAAAACAGAGCTTTTCCTCTGTGGTCAGGAACAAGACAGGGCTGTCCACACTCACCACTTATTTAACATAGTACTCAATGTAGTAGCCACAGCAATCAGAAATAAGTCATCCAAATCATCAAGGAAAAAGTATAACTTTCACTATTTGCAGATGACATGGTACAATATATGGAAAACCCAAAAGACTCCACCAAAAAATTGCTAGGAATGATAAACAAATCCAGTAGTGTTGTAGGAGAAAATATCAATATACATAAATCTGTTGCATTTCTCTACACCAATAATGAAGCATCAGAAAGAGAATTCAAGAAATCAAATCCATTTACAATTGCACACACACACACACAAAAAAAAACACATAATATACCTAGGAATAAGAGATGAAAGACCTGTACTCTGAAAACCATAAAACACTTACAAAAGATATTGAAGATGATACAAAGAAATAGAAAGACATTCCATACTCATTGATTGGAAGAACAAACATTGTGAAAATGTTTATACTATCCAAAGCAATCTACACATTTAATGCAATTTCTATCAAAATAACAACAGCATTTTCCACAGAGCTAGAATAAACAAACCTAAAACTTGTATGGAATATAGAAGATCCCAATAAGCAAAAGCAACCTGGAAAATGAAAAGGAAAGCTGGAAGCATCAACATTCCGGACTTAAATTATATTACAAAGCTGTAGTAATCAAAACAGTTTAGTACTGACACAGCGATAGACAGATCAATAGAACAGAATAGAAAATGCAGAAATGATCCCACAACTATCTGGTCAATTAATATTCAAAATGCAGAAAAGCATATCCAATGGGGGGAAAAATCAGTCTCTTCAACAATTGCTATTTGGAAAACTGGACAGCAACATACAAAAGAATGAAACCCGATCACTTTCTTACCCTATACCCAAGAAACATTCAAAATGGATTAAATATTTAATATGAAACCTGGAACCGTAAAAATTATACAGGAGAGCACAGGCAGTAACCTCTTTGACATCAGCCAAAACAACTTATTTCTAGATCTGCCCCTGAGGCAAGGGAAATAAAAGCAAAAATAAACTATTGGGACTTCATCAAAATTAAAAATCTTCTGCACAGCAAAGGAACAATCAACAAAAAGCCTACCTATGAAATGGTAGAAGATACTTGCAAATGACATATCTCATAAAGGGTTAGTATCCAAAATCTATAAAGAATTTCTAAAACTCAACACCCAAAAAATAAAATAATCCAGTTAACAAATGGGCAGAATATATACATAGACATTTTTCCAAAGAAGACATACAGATGGCCAACATACAGAGGAGAAGATGCTCAAAATCACTGATCATCAGTGAAATAAAAATAAAAACTACAATTAGATCTCACCTCACACCTGTCAGAATGGCTGATATCAACAACACAAGAAACAACATGTCTTGACGAGGATGTAGAGAATGGGGAACCATCTTGGACTGTTGGTGGGAACACAAACTGATGCAATCACTCTGGAAAACAGTATGGAGGTGCTTCAAAAAGAGAAAAATAGAACTGTCCTACAATCCAACAATTGCACTACTAGGTATTTACCCAAAGAACACAAAATTATAGTGTTATCTACAATAGCCAAATTATAGAAAGAACCCAATGTCCATCAACTGATGAATGGATAAAGAAAATGTGGTTTACAATGGAATATTGCTCACCCATAAAAAGAATGAAATCTTGCCATTTACAATGATGTGGATGGAGCTAAAGAGTATTATGGAAAGCAAAATAAGTCAGAAAAAGACAAATATAATATTATTTCACTCACATGTGAAATTAAGAAAGAAAACAAAGGAGCAAGGGGGAAAAGAGAGAGAGAGTGAGAGGCAAACTGAGAAACAGAATGTCAACCATAGAGAACAAACTGATGGGTTACCAGAGAGGAAGTGGGTGCAGGGAATGGGTTAAATAGGTGATGAGGATTAAGGAGTGCAGTTGTTCTCATTGGCACCAGGTGTTGTATGTCAATGTTGAATCACTAAATTCTATTTCTGACATCAATATTACACTGTATGTTATCTAACTGGAATTTAAATAAAACGATGGGGGAACTAAGATGGCAGAGTAGTAGAAGGACCCTAGGATTGTCTTTTCCCACAAACACAGCTAGATAAATATCAACTCATTCTGAACACCCAAGAAATCAATCTGAAGACTGATAGAACTAATTGCACAACTAAGAAGGAGAGAAGAGGCCACATCGTAGAAGGCAGCAGGTATGTAGGTGTGATTTGGTGGATAAAAGGATCGTGGGTGCTACAGAGGTTCAGGAGCCCTGATCTTGGAGAGAGACAGACAGACAGACAGTTAAGGGATAACATAAGGAAAACACTTCCCCAAAGCCATTGATTGAGAAAACTAAAGGGGCTGATTATCATGGTTTTTACAACAAGGGGAGCTCAAAGACTGGAGTTTTAGACCCTGGAGTTTTAGGGTCATGGAGGTATGGGTCCCAGTGGGCACTGTAGTATTCTTGTGGAGTAGGAGGGCAGATAGCCCTGAAGTGGTGGTGCAATCTACGGATCCCCTAGGATACATTGAGAGAGACAGTTCCCCCTACTTGGAGTGCATCTGGGAGAGGTGGCATTGTCTCTCCAGGGACAAAAGAGCCTACAAGCACTATTATGCTCCCCTGCTCCATCTGTTGAGGCATCTGTTGAGGGTGACTAACCCGGACACTGACCTTTTGCTGCACCTTACTCAAAACTACAGTCTCCTAGGAGTTGGTGCGACTTCCCTTGTTGAACAAACTGGCACCCACCCCAGCATAGTGAGACCCACTTCCCAGAGCACCATACCATGTCACTAAAGTTTGGGTTTTAAAACTCAGCTGGCCTGCCTGGGATAAAATACAGGTGTGCTGCACTCCCGGGTGAGCAGATGTCCTGGACACAGGGTGAAGGCACAGATTGGTGGGATGCGTGGGACAGACAAGGGGAGTTTGTTTGTTCATGTGTGAGGGATTCCTAGACAACTGCAGGTGGGGAATACCCTCACGCAGGATGAGGGAGAGGGCTGGGGCCACTTCCCTCCCTGCCTCTCAACATAAACTAACTTTAGTAAGCAGCACATTGCCAATAATGTCAGCCAAAACTTATTATACCAAGTCCTTCACCCAGTTCTATGCATGGTGCTAATTCACTAGGGCAAGTGGGTGAGAACCAGAGAAGTCGCCCCTCCCTCAGAAGACTAGCATAAACCCCCAACAAGTACCATATCTACTGACCAGAGTGCTGCAAGGCTTTAGCTCTTGTGGAAATAGCATCAGGCCTCTTGTAACAAGCAGGCCAGATCACACCTAGTTAAAACTCACCACACTCTGGCCAAGGACAAAACATTCCTCACTGCAGGCAAGGAGAAACTCTGCAGAGGACTGACCCGAGGGACATGGCAGCTAAAACACAGCAGCAGATTTTACAGAGCACACACCAGAAACACTTCCTGAAGCATCAGGCCCTGGACAATATATGACCCTTCTTCATAAAGCTATTACTCTCAGGACAAGGAAACATAACAGGGTTTCCTATGACAGAAAAAAATGCCAAATTGGAGGGATTCATTCCAAAAGAAAGAACGAGAAAAGGTAATAGCCAGGGATCTAATAGAAACAGATATAATAGGCCTAATCCATAATTTAAACCAATTATCATAAGCATACTAGCTGGGCTTGAGAAAAGCATTGAAGACACCAGGGAGTCTGTTACCACAGAGATAAAAGACATAAAAAGTACTCAACCCAAAATAAAAAAAATGCTATAACCAATATCATATTCCTGATCAACACAAATGCAAAAATTCTGAACATGATACTAGCAAATCCAATCCAACAGTGCATTGAAAGAATAATTCACACACACACGCACACACACACGCACACACACAAAATCATTCACCATGATCAAGTGGAATTTATGCTTCAGGTACAAGGGTGGTTCAATATTCACAAATGAATCAACATGATAAAATAAATTAAGGAAAGAAAGGTAAAACACCATATGATCCTCACAACAGATGCAGAAAAAGCATTTGACAAAGTACCTCATCCATTCTGGATAAAAGCCCTCAACAAAGTATAGAAAAAGGGAACATATGGGGCGCCTGGGTGGCGCAGTCAGTTAAGCATCCGACTTCAGCCAGGTCACGATCTCGCGGTCCGTGAGTTCGAGCCCCGCGTCAGGCTCTGGGCTGATGGCTCGGAGCCTGGAGCCTGTTTCCGATTCTGTGTCTCCCTCTCTCTCTGCCCCTCCCCCGTTCATGCTCTGTCTCTCTCTGTCCCAAAAATAAATAAAAAACGTTGAAAAAAAAAAAAAAAAGAAAAAGGGAACATACCAAACCTAATATTATCTTCAATGGGGAAAAACTCAGAGATTTTCTTCTATGGTCAGAAACAGGGCAGGGATGTCCACACTCAACATTGTTATTTTATATAGTACTGGAAATACTAGCCTCAGCAATCAGACAACAAAATGAAATAAAATGGATCAATTCAACAAGGAAAAAGTCAAATTTTCACTATTCTCAGATGACATGATATTCTATCCAGAAAACCTGAAAGACTCCACCCAAAACTGCTAGAACTGATACACAAATTCATGAAAGTCGCAGTATACAAAATCAATGCATAGATATCTATTGTATTTCTATATACTAATAATTAAGCAGCGGAAAGAGAAATCAAGGACTCAATCCCATTTATAATTTCACCAAAAGCCATATACCCAGAAAGAAACCTAACCAAAAGAGGTAAAAGATGTGTACTCTGAAAACAATAGAACACTTGTGACAGAAATTGAAGACAACACCAAAAAAAAAAAGGGGGGGGGGAGATTTCATGCTCATGGATTGGAAGATGTTATTAAAATGTCAATACTACCCAAAGCAATCTACATATTTAATGCAATCTCTATCAAAATTCCACCATCATTTTTCACAAAGCTAGAGAAAAACAATTCTAAAATTTGTATTGAATCACAAAAGACCCCAAATATCCAAAGCATCTTGAAAAAGGAAAGCAGAAGACTAAGATGGTGGAGAAGTAGGAGGACCATGGGCTTTCTTAGTCCCTCTAACACAGCTGTATTGAGGTCAAATCACTTGGAACACCCAGAAAATCGATTTGCAGACTGGCAGAAGTATCTCCATGGTTGGAGGGAGACATCATGGCAGGTGTAGTTGCGTGAAAGTGAATTGGGGAGAGAAAAATGGCGGTGCCATGGAGGGGAGGGAAACCTTTCTTTGGAGAGACAAAAAAAGGAAGAGAAAGAGAGAGGGGTTGAGAGAGTGTGGCATCTGGTTTGCACAAGAGGAAAATCTCTCTGGACCATGCACTGGGGAGTGAGGAATACTGAGTGTAGCAGTATTGTTTGTTTGTTTGTTTGTTTGTTTGTTTGTTTGTTTTACAAACAGCATTTGAAATTCAAACTCTGAGATTTTGGAAGTGCGTGACTTTTTCCAGAGTGGGGCTGTGGCTGGCACTCCTGGGGAGGTTGGAGCTGGCTCTGGAGTGCTTAGTCCTGTCCTGACTAGAGATCTCTGGGGCATTTTGGAAGAGAACATTCCCCTTCCTAGAGTACTTTTGGAAGAGTACTCCCTAAGAACAACATACCCTGCAGTCTCCAGCAAAAGGCCTTTCATTAACAGGAGACAGAGACACACCCAGAGGGAATATAACCTTTGCTTCTTTTAGAAGTGCTACACCATAGATTCTGTGCACTGCACAGGTGTGTGACTATTTTTCAGAGACAAAGGACTTCAGACACAGCATGGAAAGTCTCTACACCTGAGGATTGGGAAGGGTTCATGGGGTCCTTTAAGACTTCCAGTCTTGAATCCCAGCAATACGCCATGAAAAAATGCAGGAGAGTTATGATACAGGGAGAGCTGATGGCCCTTGCTATTCTGTAAGGGCTCCCTGAACAATAGGGGGTGTGAGATCCACTGTCCAGGGATGAGAGATTGGGGGTGGCACCACTTCTGCCCAATACCACCATGATGGGACTTTGGAGCTTCAGAGAGCATCACAGAGGCCCCCAGTGGAGGTGGGACAAGCTTACACCTAACCCTGCCCCAGGTGCCTGGCAACTTCTTATTTACTGGGACAAGACTGACTGTGAGACAACACAGCAGACCTCTCCTCCAGAATACCAGCACAGCCAGCACCCCCCATGCACCAAGTGTACTGAATATCAAGTTTGTCAAAATGACACCTTCAGTTCTCATGTAAATAGGACCAGGCTTACTTTTTTTCTTTTTCTTTTTTCTTTTGGAATCAGGTTCATAGTTTCTTGTTTGTTTATTTCATTTCCTTTTGTCTTTTTATTTGGATCAGGCTTCTATATTTCTTTCTTTTGTCTTCATTTTTCTTTTCCTCATTTGTTCCTTTCTTTATCTTTGGAATCAGCTTTATATTTTTTGATTCTCTATATTCTTTTTTTGTTGTTGTTCTCTTTCCTTTTCTCTATTTATGGGATAAGTGTTTTCTCCCATTTTTCCAGCCTTATTTTAACACACAAATCAAAGCACACCTACTTAAAGATCCAAACACTCTCCACTGCAAGAACAGAGAAGCTTTATACAAGACTGACCAGTGGGAAAGAGCAACCAAAACACAACAGCAGAATACACCAGGAACACTTCCTAAAGTGCCAGGTTCTGGAGAGTGTATGATCTCTTTTTAATATAGCAGTACTCTCAGGTGCAAGAAACATAACAAGAGCTTTTAAAACATGCAAAAGACAGAAACTTAGCCAAAATGACAGGACTGAGGAATTCTCCCCAGAAGAAAGATGAAGAAGAAATCACAGCCAGGGACTTGCTCAAAACAGATATATGCAATATATCTGAAAAGGAATTTAGAACAATAGTCATAAGACTACTAGCAGAGCTTGAAAAAAGACACCAGAAAAACCTTTGCTGCAGAGACCAAAGACCTAAAAACTAGTCAGTATGCAATAAAAAAATGCTAGAACTGAGATGAGAAACCAATTGGATAGTCACAATGAGGACTGAAAAGGCAAAGGAGAGAATACGTGAAATAGAAAATAAAATTATGGAAAATAATGAAGCTGAAAAGAAGTGGGAAAGCAAACAATTATATCACAAGGGTAGAATTAGAGAACTAAGTGTTTCCATGAAAAGTAACAATATCTGTATCATAGGAGATCCTGAAGAAGAAGAGCAGGAAAAAGGATCAGAAGGCTTATTTGAAAAAAAAAAAAGTATATATAGCTGCTTTGAATGCATCTGGGGATAGAAGGAAACAGACATTAAAGTCCAAGAGACACAGAGAACTCCCCCTCAAAATCAACAAAAACAGGGGAACACCATGACATATTATAGTGTAACTTACAAAATACAAAGATAAAGGTCCTGAACCTACAAGGGTAGATACATAGGATTAGTAGCAGATCTGTCCACTGAAACTTAACAGGTCAGAAGGGAATGGCAGGAAATATTCAATGTGATGAATGGGAAAATATGCAGCCAAAAATTCTTTAGCCAGCAAGGCTATGATTCAAAATAGAAGGAGAGATAAAGACTATTCCAGACAAAAAAAAACTATAGGTATTTGTGACCACTAAACCAGCCCTGCAAGAAATTCTAAGGGGGACTCTTTGAGTAGAGAAAGAAAAGAAGACCAAAGCAACAAAGATTATAAAGACCAGAGAACATCATCAGAAAAACAACTCTACATGTAACACAATGACACTAAATTCATACCTTTCAATATACACTCTGAAGGTATATGGACTACATGCTCCACACAAAATACATTGGGTATAAGAATGGATAAAAACAAAAACAAAAACAAAACAAGCTCCATCTGTATGCTGCCTACAAGAGACTCATTTTAGTCCTAAACCTGCAGAATGAAAGTAAGGGGATTGAGAACCAGCTATCATGCTAATAGATGTTGAAAGAAAGCCAGAGAAGCCATATTTATATCATAAAAATTAGATTAAAAAAGACTATAATAAGAGATGAGGAAGGGCATTATGTAAAAATTAAGTGTCTATCCATCAAGATCTAACTATTGTAAGTATTTATGCCCACAACTTGAAGCATTCCAAATATATAAATCAATTAATAACAGACATAAATTGATTGATAATAATACCATAATAGTAGGGGATGCTAATACCCCACTTACAACAATGGACAGATCATCTAAGCAGAAAATCAACAAGGAAACAATGGCTTTGAATGACACCTTGGACCAGATTGACTTAATAGATATATTCAGAATATTTCATCCTAAAACAGCATAATACACATTCTTCTCAAGTGCACATAGAATATTCTCCAGAATAGATCACATAATGGATCACAAATCGACCCTCAACAGGGGCAAACATATTGAGATCATACTTTGCATATTTTCACATCATGACGCTATGAACCATGAAATCAACCACAAGAAAAAAATTGGAATGCCCTCAAATATATGGAGGTTAAAGAACATCCTATTAAAGAATAAACTGATTAACTAGGAAATTAAAGAAGAAATGAAAAATATTATTTAAGCCAATGAAAATGAAAACACAGCAGTCCAAAATCCTTGAGTTGCAGCAAAGGCAGTCCTAAGAGAAATGTATATTGCAAATCAGTCCTATCTGAAGAAGCAAGAAGGTCCCAAATATGCAATCTAACCTTATACCTAAAAGAGTCAGAAAAGGAACATCAAATAAAAACTAAAGCCAGCAGAAGAGAAATAATAAAAATTAGAGCAGAAAAAAATTATTTAGAAAAAAAAAAACCCAGTAGAACAAATCAATGAAACTAAGAGTTGATTTCTTGAAAAAATTAACAAAATTGATAAGCCCCTAGCCATACTTATCAAAACTAAAGAATGGAGGACCCAAATAAATAAAATCACAAATGAAAGAGGAGAGACTACAATAAACATCATATAAATGCAAACAATTATAAGAATACTATGAAAAGTTATATGACAACAAACTGAGCAATCTGGAAGAAATGGACAAATTCGTAGAAATTCATAAACTACCAAAACTGAAACAGGAGAAAAATAGAAATTTGAAAGAATCATAACTGGCAAACAAATTGAATCAGTAATCAAAAATATCCCAACAAACAAGAGTCCTGGGCCAGATGGCCCAGACTTTTAAATTGTTACAAAGAAAAAAATGGCAATGGAAGGATCTTCCAAACTCATTCTATGGTCATTACCATAGAATCAACATTACCTTGGTTCCAAAACCAAAGACTCCAATAAAAAGGAAAATTACAGTATCCCTGATGAACTTGGATGCAAAAATTCTTAAGATACTAGCAAATCAATCAACAGTACATTAAAATAATTGTTCCCTATGATCAAGTGGGATTTATTCCTTGGCTGCAGGGCTGGTTCAATATTTGTGAGTCAATCAACATGATACAGCACATTAATAAAAGAAAAGAAGCATATGATCCTCTCAAGACACAGAAAAAGTATTTGACAAAATACACCATCCTCTCTTTATAAAAAACCCTCAAGACAGTAAGACAGAAGGAACATACCTCAACATCATAAAAGCCATATATTAAAGACCTACAGCTAATATCATCCTCAATGGGGAAAAACTGAGAACTTTTTCCCAAAGGTCAGGAACACAACAGAAATGTCCACTGTCACCATTGTTGTTCAACACAGTACTGTACATCCCTGCCTCTGTAATCAGACAACAAAAAGAAATAAAAGGCATCCAAAACTGGCAAGCAAGTAGTAAAGCTTTCACTCTTTGCCAATGTCATGATACTCTATGTGGAAAACCCGAAAGACACCAGAAAACTACTAGAAATGATAAATTATTTTAGCAAGTCACAGGATACAAAATCAATGTACAGAAATAAGTTGCACTTCTGTACACCAATAATGAAGGAATAATGAAAAAGAAATCAAGAAATCAATCCCACTTACCATTGCTCCAAAAACCATAAGATACCTAGGAATAAACATCACCAGAGTGGTAAAAGTCTTCTACACTGAAAATTATAAAAGCTTGTGAATGAAATTGAAGAAGACACAAAGAAATTGAAAAACATTCCATGTTCATGGATTGGAAGAACAAATATTGTTAAAATGTCTGTAGTACCCAACGATATCTACACACTCAATGCAATCTCTATCAAATACAAGCAACATTCTTCATTGAGCTAATTCAAACAATAATAACATTTTTATGGAAGCAGAAAAGATCAAGAATAAAATAATATTGAATAATAAAAATGAAGCTGAAGGCATCACAGTTATAAATTTCAAGCTGTATAACAAATCTTTAATCATCAAGGCAGTATGGAACTGGCACAAAAATAGACACATAGATCAATGCAATAGAATAGAAAACCCATAAATTGAACCCACAACTCTCTGGTCAACTAATGTTCAACAAAGCTGGAGAGAATATCCAATGGAAAAAGACAGTCTCTTCAGTAAATGGTGCTGGGAAAACTGGACAGCGACATGCAGAAGAATGAAACTTGACCACTTTCTTACACCATAACCAAAAATAAATTCAAAATTGATGAAAGGCCTAAATGTAAGACAGGAAACCATCAAAATCCTACAGGAGACAACAGGCAGCAACCTCTTTGATCTCAGCTGCAGTATCTTCTTATTAGACATGTCTCTGGAGGCAAGGGAAACAGAAGTAATAATGAACTATTGGGACTTCATCAAGATAAAAAGCTTCTGCACAGCGAAGGAAACAATCAGTAAAACTGAAAGTCAACCAATGGAATGGGAGAAGACATTTGTAAATTACTTATCAGAAAAAAGGTTAGTATACAAAATCTGTAAAATACGCATCAAAGTCAACACCCCCCAACACACACAAAACAAACCAGTGAATAAATAGGCAGAAGACATGAATAGACACTATTGCAAAGAAGACATCCAGATGGAAACAGACACATGAAAAGATGCTCAACATCACTCATCCTCAAGTAAATGCAAATCAAAACCACAATGATATATCACCTCACACCTGTCAAAATGGCTGAAATGAACAACTCAGGAAACAGCAGATTTTGGCGAGGATGCAGAGAAAGGGCAACCCTTTTGCAGTGTTGGTGGAAATGCAAACTGGTGCAGCCACTCTGGAAAACAGTATGGAAGTTCCTCAAAAAAATTAATAATTGAACTACCCACAACCAAGAAATTGCAGTACTAGGTATATATCCAAAGGATACAAAAATGTTAATTTGAAGGGGCACATGCACTCCAATTTTTATAGCAGTGCTATCAACAATAGTCAAGTTATGGAAAGAGCCCAAATGTCCACCAACTGATGAATGGATAAAGAAGATGTGGTGTGTATATATATTTTTTCCAGTGATCAAAAAGAAGGAAATTTTGCCATTTGTAACAACTTGGATGGAATTAGAATGTTTACGCTAAGTGAAATAAGTCAGCCAGAGAAAGACAAATATATGATTTCACTTATATGTGGAATTTAAGAAAAGAAACAGATGAACATAATAGAATGGAAGGAAAAATAAGATCAAAAAAAGAGAGGGACACAAACCATAGGAGTCTCATAACTATATAGAACAACCTGTGGGTTGCTGGAGGGATGTGGGTGGATGGATGTGCTAAATCAATGATGGACATTAAGGAGGGTACTTCCTGGGATGAACACTGGGTATTACATGTAAGTGATGAATCACTGGGTTCTACTCCTGAAACCAATGCTATACCATGTGTTAACTAACTGGAATTTAAATAAATAATTTAAGAAAGAAAAGAAAAGAAAAGGAAAAGAAAAAAGAAAGAAAAGAAAAGAAAAGAAAAGAAAAGAAAAGAAAAGAAAGGAAAGGAAAAGAAAAGCTGGAAGCATCATAATTCTTGACTTCCAGCTATATTACAAAGCTGTAGTCATCAAGATTACAGTTCTGGCACAAAAACAGACACGTGTACCAATGGAATATAATAGAAAACCTATAAATGAACCCATGACTCTCTGGTCAACTAATCTTTGACAGAGCAGGATAGAATATCCGGTGGAAGAAAGATTGTCTCTTTAAGAAATGGTGTTGGGAAAACTGGACCATGACATGTAGAAGAATGAAACTGTACCACTTTATTACACCATAAACAGAAATAAATTCAAAATGGATGAATGACCTAAATGTATGACAGGAAGCCACCACAATCCTAAAGGAGAGTACAGGCAGCAAGCTCTTTGGCCTCAGTCATGGGAACTTCTTACTAGACATGTTGCCAAAGGCAAGGGAAGCAAAAGCAAAAATGGACACTTGTGACTTCATCAAGATAAAAAAGCTTCTTCACAGCAAGAGAAACAATCAACAAAACTAAAACGCAGCCTATTTAATGGGAGAAGATATTTGCAAATGATATATCTGATAAAGGGTTAGTATCCAAAATCTATAAAGAACTTATCAAACTCAACACCCAAAAAACAACCCAGTTAGGAAATTGACAGAAGACATGAATAGACACTTTTCCAAAGAAGGCATCCAGATGGCTAACAGACACATGAAAAGATGTTCAACATCACTCATCATCAGAGAAATACAAATCAAAACCATGATGAGATACCACCTCACACATATCAGAATGGCTAAAATTAACAACACAAGAAACAACAGGTGTTGGTGAGGATGCAGAGAAAGGGGAACCCTCTTGCACTGTTGGTGGAAATTCAAACTGGTGCAGCCACTCTGGAAAACAGTATGGAGGTTCTTCAAAAGTTAAAAATAGGACTACCCTACAACCCAGAAATTGTACTACTAGGTATTTACCCCAAGGATACAGAAATACTGATTCGAAGGGGCACATGCACCCCAATGTTCATAGGAGCCTTATCAACAATAGCCAAATTATGGAAAGAGCCCAAAATGTCCATCAACTGATGAATGGATAGAGAAGAAGTGGTATGTGTGTGTATACATATATGCATATATATGCATGCAAAAACACAATGGGATATTATTTAGCTATAAAAATGAAATCTTTCCATTTGCATAGGGGTGAATGGAGCTAGAGTGTATTATGGTAAAGGGAATAAGTCAGTCTGAGAAAGATAAATACCGTATGATTTCACTCAGTATGTAGAATTTAAGATACAATATAGAAGAACATAGCAGAGAAAAGAAAGAGGCAAACCACAAAACAAACTCTTACATGTAGAGAACCAAGTGATGGTTCCTGAAGGGGACATGAGTGGGGAAGTGGTCTAAATGGTGATGTGTTAAGGAGTACACTTGTGATGAGGACTGGGTGTTATATATATGCAATGAATCACTAAATTCTATTCCTGAAAGTAATATTATACTCTATGATAATGAACTGGAATTTAGAAACTTGAAACTAACTAACTAATTAACTAACTAAATAAATAAATGCATACATGCATAATTAAAAAAATAGTAGAACTGCCCTATGTCTGGTCATTACACTTTTGACTATTCATTACAAAAATACAAAAGCACTTAATCAAAGTGATACATGCACTCCTATATTCATAGCAGAATTATGTGCAACAGTCAAATTATGGAAGCAGCCCATGTTCCATGGATATTTGAATAGATAAAGATATTTAAACACATACAATGGAATATTTTTTAGCCATAAAATGATTGAAATCTTGCCATTTGCAAAGAAGTGGATGGACTAGAGAGTATAATTCTGCCCAATAAATTAGTCACAGAAGGATAAACCCATGATTTCACTCATAGGTGGAATTTAAGAAACAAAACACTTGATCAAAGGAAATAAAAGAGGGAGACACAAATCAAGAAATAGACTTTTATCTATATGGAACAAAATGACAGCAGAGAAGAGGTGTGTGGGGGGTTGGGTGAATAGGTGATGGTTATTGAGTGTACTTGTCATGTTGAGCACTGGGTGTTGTATAGAATTGTGGAATTACTATACTGAACACCTGCAACTAATATAACACTGTATGTTAAAAGAAGTTACCCAACATATTTTTCAGCCAAGGAGTATAATAAATGAAATTAAAAGAAAAAAAACTACAGAGATTAACAGCAAATCTGCATAGGCATAAGACAGAATAAAGGAATTTAAATATATGATAATGATAAATAATATGATAATTAAATATATGATAAGTAACCAGAGAATCATGAAAAAAATGGAAAAGTTACCTATGGTATACCATCAAGAAAAAGCAATAGAAATACTATGTGAGTCTCAAGGGAGAATAGAGAAAAAGAGGGCAGGAGAGAGAGAGGGAGATGGGGGTTAATAGAAAGAGGGAGGGGCAAAAATATATTTGATGAAATAATGGCTGAAAACTTCACAAGTTTGGTGAAAGTCATATAAAGTTAATAAATCCCATGGGATAAACTCAATGTGACCCACATTAAGACATATTATACTCAAATTGTCAAAAGAAAAAAAGAGAAACTTGAAAGCAGCAAGAGAGAAGTAAATTGTTACCTACAAGTGATCCTCAAAAAGATAAACAACTCATTCTTATCAGAAACTATAGAGGCCAAAAGGCAGTGGAGTTACACATTTAGAGTGCTGAAAGGAAACAAAATTATCAACCAATAATACAATATTCAGCAAAATTGTCCTTCAAGAATGTGACAGATTCTGAGACAAATACAGAAATACAAGTTGAAGGAGTTTGTTACCATTACACCTAACCTAAAGAAACGCTAAGAGGTTAAAATGCATCTGGTTGAAATGAAAGGACATGAGGCAGTAGCTCAACCCCATATGAAGAAATAAAGATCTTTGGTTAAGGTAACTTTATGGGCATTCTAAATGCCAAATTATTATATTTTTGGTTTGTAACTCCACTTTTTATTTCCTACAGGATTTAAAATGCATGAAAATGAATCACAAATCTATATTATTTAGAACATAATATATAAAGATGTAATCTTTGACCATATAAAGGGAAGACAGAGATGCTAAAAGCAGTTTTTGTATGCTACTGAAATTATATTGGTATCAGTTAAAACTAGAGTATTATAAGGTGATGATAAATGTAATCCTCATAGCAACAACAAAAATATCTGAAAATATACACAAAAGGAAATGAGAAGGTAATCAAAATAGTGCACCACAAAAAGTCAGTTAACCACAAAAGACAGCAGTGATCAATATAATAAGGGCCAAAACCAAATAGAAGTGAATCCTTATCAGCAATTACATAAAATATAAATTAATTAAACCTTCAATCAAAATGCAGAGATTGGAGGATGGATTAAAAACATGATAGGGATGCCTGATGGCTCAGTCGGTTAAGTTTCTGACTTTGGCTCAGGTCATAATCTCATGGTTTGTGGGTTCGAGCCCCACATCGGGCTCTGTGCTGACAGCTCAGAGCCTGGAGGCTCCCCCTCTCTCTGCCACTCCCTCGTTCATGCTCTATCTCTCTCTGCCTCTCAAAAATAAATAAACATTAACAAAATTAAAAAAAAAATAAAAACTTTATAAACTATATATTGTCTTCCAAAGATGCAAACATATTAAAAGTGAAAGAATGGAAAAGATACTCCATTCAAATAGTGTACAAAAAAGAGCTGGGTGGCTATACTAATCAAACAAAATTGACTATAATAGAAAAGCTGTTACAGGAGAAAAAATAGGACCTTATATAATATAAAAGTGTCAATTCATCCAGAAGATATTAAAATTATAAACACACACAGAGCAAACAACAGAGCTGCTAAACATGAAGCAAACACTTAGGGAGGTGAAGGGAGAAATGAACAATTCTATAATAATAGTTGGAGACTTGAAAACACCACTTTCAATAATGGATAAGAGAAGTAGACAGAAAGAAGTAAAGAAGTAGAGGGCTTGAATCACAATGTAAACCAATTAGAACTAAGAAATATATATGGAATACACAGAATACACATTGTTCTCAAGTTCACATGAAATATTGTTTACGGCATACAACATGATCGGCCACAAAACAAGACCCCTACTTCATACTATGTGCAAAAATAATTCAAAAATGGATCAGCATATATATATATATATATATATATATATATATATATTAGCTTATATAATATATATAAGCTAAAACTGTAAAACTCATAAAAAACATAAATGTAAATCTTCATAACTTTGTATTTGGCAATTTATTCTTAGATATCATTAAAAATAATGAGCAACAAATGAAAAAAAAATGGACCTAATCAAAATTAAAACTTGTACATCAAAGGAATTATCAAAAAAGTGAAAAGTCAACCTATAAAATGAGTGAAAGTTTTGCAAATCATATGTCTGAAAAGGTCAAATATAAAAAGAAATACAGAAAATAACAAGTGTTGGTAAAGCTGAAAAGGTCAAATATAAAAAGAAATACAGAAAATAACAAGTGTTGGTAAAGCTGTGGAGAAATTGGAACACTCATTCATTGCTAATAGGAAAGTAAAAGGTACAGTCAAAATATTGTCCTATACCAATATATTATTATTGGTATAGGACAATATTTTGGTACTTTTTCAAAAAGTTAAACATAGAATTTTCATATGACATATATATACTCCAAAGAATTCATAATAGGGACTCAAGCAAATACTTGTATGCCAGTATTCATTGCAGTATTACAATAGCAAAAAGATGGAAGCAATCCAAGTGTCTATCAACAGATGAATGTGTAGGCAGAATGTGGTGTACCCATACAGTGGAATATTATTCAACAATTGAAATTGTGATACATACTACAATATGAATGAACCTTGAAAACATGCTAATTAAAATAAGCCAGACATAAAACAACAAATATTGTATGATTTCACTTACATAATGTAGCTAGAATAGGCAAATTTGTAGAAACAGAGTGGACTAGAATTTACCAGGAGCTGGGAGGAGGGGGCACAGAATGGGGAATTATTACTTAATGGATACACACTTTCTGTTTGGGGTGATGAAAAAGTTTGGAAATAGTGTTGATGGTTGCACAGCACTGTGAAAGTAATGAATGCCTCTGAATTGTATACTTAACAATGACTAAATTGCATATTTATGATATTTTTTACTGCAATTGAAACAGTTTAAAAAGGTTTTTCTTCTATCTTTATTTCATGAATTAAAACCCAGCATTAGAAGAAGCTCAGATCAAATCAATAAAGACTTATTAATTGTGTAATAGGAAAAGTCAGTCTCTTATCAGTCAATAAGAATTGAAAGTATATTTAAATGAACCTAAGTGATTGAATTGAGAACATAGGGCTTGAGAGACATCCCACAGTACAGTACCTTGTGCCATGGTGTTCATTCAATTAGTCAACAAATATTTACTGTGCATGCTCTATATGCTCTATTTGAATGATTTATCCATGCCCATGATATAATGACTATTTGCATGTTGATGACCTCTAAGTCCATACCTCCAATTTAGAACTCCACTTCAGATTCATATCCCCAACTGCTTGTTGACCATCTGCCCTTGAATATACTATAGACATCTCACATTCAACATATCCAAAATTCACCAATTATCTTCCCTCCATACACATTTACCCCTCTTCCTTTCATGAAACTCAGTGACTACACCCAAGTGCAGTCAAGAAACAGAAAGCAAACCCGTTATTTTTACAAGATATATAATATAAAGAATTGTTTTGGAGCTTGAAAAAGCAAAACAGAGACACTGAGGTATCATGAAATTATTTAGCTGCAGGAAGCAACTACCATCTCTAGGATGGGAAAATAAAGGCAAGAGCCTGGAGTTATTAGACATTAGAACCTTAAAATAGGAGTGGTAGGGAGCTAAGACCCAGTTCCCTGAGAAGGGTACCTTGCTCTGATGGTGCTGGGGTCTCTGACGGAGCATGACAAGCCTGGTCCTAGTTCTGGGAGTGTGGTAGAAACTGCAATTAGAACAAACTGCTACTAAAACCAACTGCCAAAAAAAATAAAAATAAAAATAATAAAAAATAAAAACAAAACAAAACAAAACAAAAACAACAACAACAACAAACCAACTGCCACTGACTACTGAAAGGCCATGGCAGGAGCAACATGGACCAGAACAGAAATTGTGACAAGAAGGAAAGGTTTCTTCTCCCCCTTCCTGCCCTGCAGTCTCCTTCTAGTATCCCTATTGGCAGAACATAACAGAAAGCCAGTTGGCAAAGGAAAATTTTGATTTGTAGTGTTTCAGCACATAAAGCAGAGTTTATGAGGCTGGGTTTGTAGCTGAGAGATAATAACCAACATGGCACATATTAATGACCTTCACGAAGACACCTATATCAAGGAGGTTTCTTTGGTTGCAAGCAGCAGAAAATGCCTCTGGCTAATTTAAGTAAAGAGGAAATGTAAGGCTATCTGGGAGCTACAGAATCAAGAGGAATGCTGGAAAAGCATGCGAATGAGGGTAGCTCTGGAGGTCAGATAACCAGAAACTACCTGACAGTTTCCTCAGAGTGCTATCACTTGAGTGAATCAACTCTAAATATTTTTCTTTACAGATTGCTTTATTGAAGTTTTATAGTTTCAGAAAAGGCATTGTAATTGGCCAAGATTTGGTCATGAGCCTACCCTTCAGCAAGGGTGGGCAGGGCATCTTCTTGGATTGATGATCTTACCAAGTCTACACACAATGGTGTAGAAAATTCATTTTTTCAAATAAAATCAGGTTGATGCTATCTAATGAAGGTGCAATGAATGCTGGGTAACAAAAAAGACACAAAAATCCACTTGTCACCTCAAAAATAAACCCAAGACTCATGACTGACTTTTCCTTTGCCCTCATGACCTTTTCAGGAAAGCCTCGTTTTTCAAATGTCTTGAATCCACCCACTTTTATCTACTTTGACTCCAAATACTTTAGTTTAAGCCCTGTCATCTCACATCTTGATTAATGTAACAGATTCCAGTCTTGTTTACTTGCTTTTTCTTGCCTTCAATTCTTCACAGAATTGCCAGTGGCCTTTTTAAGTTTAATCTTATCATTTGCCCCTGGTAATCCTGTAATCCTACTTCTAGCTAATCTCTTTCCTCCCATCCATCAAATTCCATCTATGGGTCCTTATAGTTTTCAGGATAAAATTCAGAGTAATTTGCTGGCTTTAGTATCATTTCACACCACTGCTCATATGTATAATAGACATATTTTCAATCTGTATACTCAGATGTGCAAAAAGTATAAATTTATTGCTCCACAACCAAACTTATGTTAAGTCACATCAGGATTTTTTTCCAGTTATACTCAAACAATTTGGGATTTTCTAATCTTCCTTTTCATTTTTCTTTGGGCTAGATTTAGGGTCCAAGAAAAACATTAGGAAGGCATCTGGTGTTCTGTGCTGGCATCAGCTGAGAGATATGCCTTTTTTTTTCCTTGAGCATGGTCATATCTCCAAAGTGCATTCTTCTGATGCTTTGGCAATTTACCCTGGTCTCCAGCAATAAGGCCCATGTTGATTTCCACATGGAGACCCCTTATTATGAAAGCAAGACACTTTCAGTTCTTTTTCTCAACTAAGTTATACATCCTTCTCAAGAGTACAGGAAAGTTCAGGTGCTCTTTCTACCACACAAGGTCTATGGGCTACTTTGCTTCAGGCTATCTGTTTCTGTAACCTTATTTAGTCCTCTCTATTTTGACCTTTCATACCATAGTATCACAGAAACTCTTGCAGGGATGTCCTCAACTTCCAACTTTTCTGATAAAAAGCAAGGATGAGTATTTTCTGCTCTTGATTCCCAATCTTTCTGTAGGCTCAAGTCTTACTGAAGCCATTCCTTGGTAGAAGTAGGGTAGGAATAGGGCATGGACTACCTTTTAAGACAGCCTTTGAACTAGCTTGTTTTCCTCTCCAAATCTCTCTTCCTCTTACTGAAGCTCAGAGGATCTCTAGTCTATTAAAGAAAGTAGGTTGAGCAAGAATTTTTCCAAAATATTTATATTTATATTTAAGCCACATAGATAATTTATTTTAATTTAGGAGAAAGATCACAAGTTCATTTATTGACAGATTTGGGATTATGTATTTCTTTAGAAATATTCAGTAAAGTATATTAAGTCAATATAAAAATATCATTGATAGAACATAAAAGGATTATTTTACATAAATATAGAATTTATTTCTATCATTAATATTTTCAAATTACTATTTAAATCCTTTTTATCCAATTCAAATAGATGTTACTTATTATCACAATGCAGGCCTCTTGTTTTTGCTGGTCCTCCACTCTGTGAGTGGGCACTACCTATAGTCTTTAACCCCTTTCAATTCTTTTTTTTATGAATATAATTTATTGTCAAATTGGCTTACATACAACACCCAGTGCTCATCCCAACAAGGGCCCTCTTCAATGCCCATAATCCATTTTCCCCTATCCCGCATGCCCCCATCCACCCTTAGTTTGTTCTCTGTATTTAAGGGTCTCTTGTGGTTTGCCTCCCTCCCTCTCTGTTTGTAAGTACTTTTTTTCCCCTTCCCTTACACCCATGGGCTTCCGTTAAGTTTTTCAAGATGCACATCTATCCTTCTCTGACTGACTTATGTCACTCACCATGATACCTTCCAGTTCCATCCACGTTGCTGCAAATGGCCAGATTTCATTCTTTCTCATTGCAAATTATATATAAATCACATCTTCTTTACCCATTAATCAGTTGATGGACATTTAGGCTCTTTCCATAATTTGGCTATTGTTGAAAATGCTGCCATAAATTTTGGGGTATGCATGCCCCTATGCATCAGCACTCCTGTATCCCTTGGGTAAGTTAATAGTAGTGCTATTGCTGGGTCAATAGGATAGTTCTATTTTTAATTTTTTGAGGAGCCTCTGCACTGTTTTCCAGAGTGGCTGCACCAGTTTGCATTCCCACCAACAGTGTAAGAGGGTTCCTGTTTCTCCACATGCTTGCCAGGACCAGTAGTTTCCTGATTTATTCACTTTAGCCACTCTGACAGGTGTGAGGAGGTATCTCAGTGTGGCTTTGATTTGTATTTCCCTGATGAGAAGAGATGTTGAGCATCTTTTCATGAGTCAGTTGGCCATCTGTATGTCTTCTTTGGAAAAGTGTCTATTCATGTCATCTGCCAATTCCTTCACTGGATTATTTGTTTTTGTTTGGTGTTGAGTTTGGTAAGTTTTTTATAGATTTTGGATACTAGACCTTTATCCGATATATCATTTGCAAATATCTTTTCCCATTCCGTCAGTTGCCTTTTAGTTTTGTTTATTGTTTCCTTTGCATTGCAGAAGGTTTTCATCTTGATGAGGTCCTAATAGTTCATTTTTGCTTTTAATTCCCTTGCCTTTGGAGATGTGTCAAGTAAGAAATTGCTGCAGCTAAGGTCAAAGAGATTGTTACCTGCTTTCTTCTCTAGGGTTTTGGTGGTTTCCTGTCTCACATTCAGGTCTTTCATCCATTTTGAGTTTATTTTGGTGTATGGTGTAAGAAAGTGGTCTAGTTTCATTCTTCTGCATGTTGCTGTCCAGTTCTCCCAGTGCCATTTGCTAAACTGTCTTTTTTTTTTTTTCCATTGGGTGGTCTTTCCTGCTTTGTCAAAGATTAGTTGGCCATACATTTTTGGGTCCAATTCTGGGTTCTCTATTCTATTCCATTTGTCTATGTGTCTGCTTTTGTGCCAATACCATACTGTCTTGATGATTACAACTTTGTAGTAGAAGCTAAAGTCTGGGATAGTGATGCCTCCAACTTTGGTTTTCTTCTTCAATATTACTTTGGCTACTTAAGGTCTTTTGTGGTTCTATACAAATTTTAGAATTGTTTGTTCTATCTTTGAGAAGAATGCCAGTGCAATTTTGATTGAGATTGCATTGAATGTGTAGATTGCTTTGGGTAGTATTAACATTTTAACAATATTTATTCTTCGAATCCATAAGCATGGAATATTTTTCCATTTATTTCTGTCTTCTTTAATTTCATGCATAAGCTTTCTATAGTTTTCAGCATACAGGTCTTTTAAATCTTTGGTTAGGTGTATTCCTAGGTATTTATGGTTCTTGGTGCAATTGTGAATGGGATAAGTTTCCTTATTTCTCTTTCTGTTGCTTTGTTATTGGTGTATAAAAATGCAACTGATTTCTGTACATTGATTTTGTACCCTGCAACGTTGCTGAATTCATTTATTAGTTCTAGGAGTCTTTTATTGGGGTCTTTTGGGTTTCCCATATAGAGTATCATGTCGTCTGCGAAAAGTGAAAGTTTGATTTCTTCTTTTCCACTTTTGATAAATTTTATTTAATTTAGTTTTCTGATTGCTGATGCTAGGACTTCCAACACTATGTTAAGCAACAGTGGTGAGAGTGGACATCCCTGTCATGTTCCTGATCTCAGGGGAAAAGCTCTCAGTTTTTCCCCATTGAGGACAATATTAGCTGTAGGCTTTTCATATATGGCTTTTATGATGTTTAAGTATGTTTCTTCCATCCTGACTTTCTCGAGGGTTTTTATTAAGAAAGAATGCTGAATTTTGTCAAAGGCTTTTTCTGCATCAATTGACAGGATCATTTGGTTCTTATCTTTTCTTTTATTAATGTGATGTATCACATTGATTGATTTGCGAATTTTGAACCAGCCCAGGAATGAATCCCACTTGATCATGGTGAATAATTCTTTTTATATGCTGTTAAAACTGATTTGCTAGTATCTTCATGAGAAATTTTGCATCCATGTAAATCAGGGATATTGGTCTCTAGTTCTCCTTTTTTGCTGGGTCTCTGTCTGGTTTAGGAATCAAGGTAATGCTGGCTTCATACAATGAGCCTGGAAGTTTTCCTTCATTTCTATTTTTTGAAACAGCCTGAGAAGGATAGTTATTAACTCTCCTTCAAATGTCTGGTAGAATTCCCTAGGGAAACCATATGGTCCATGACTCTTATTTGTTGGGAGATTTTTGATAACTGATTCAATTTTATCACTAGTTATGGGTCTTTTCAAATTTTCTATTTCTTCTTTGAGTTTTGGTAGTATGTGGGTATCTCGGAAATTGTCCATTTCTTCCAGGTTGTCCTGTTTTTCAGCAAATAGTTTTTCATAGTATTCTCTGATAATTGCTTGTAGCTGAGGGCTTGGTTGTGATAAATCCATTTTCATTCATGATTTTATCTATTTGGGTCCCCTCTCTTTTCATTTTGAGAAGTCTGGGTAGGGGGTTATCTATTTTGTTTATTTTTTCAAAAAACGAATTCTCACTTTCATTGATCTGTTCTACTTTTTTTTTTTTTTTTTGTAGATACTATATTGTTTATTTCTTCTCTGATCTTTATTTTTCTTCTTCTGCTGGGTTTGGGGTGTCTGATGTTCTGCTTCTAGTTCCTTAAAGAAGAAATTTAAAAATATATGGAAACAAATGAAAATGAAAACACAACAGTCCAAACCCTTTGGGATGCAGCAAAGGAAGTCCTAAGAGGAAAATACATTGTAATTCAGGCCTATTTCAAGAAACAAGAAAAATCCCAAATACAAAATCTAACAGCACGCTTAAATTGCCTGGTTGACCCATTCATTTTTTAGTAGGATTTTCTTTAAAAGCTCCATGCTTTTAGATGTTTTCCAGATTTTTCCTGTGGTTGATTTTAAGTTTCATAGCATTGTGATCTGAAAGTGTGCATGGTATGATTTCAATTCTTTTATACTTATTGAGGGCTGTTTTGTGACCCAGTATGTGATCTATCTTGGAGAATGTCCCATGTGCACTCAAAAAGAATGTGTACTCTTTTGCTTTAGAATGAAAAGTTCTAAATATATATGTCAAGTCCATCTGATCCAGTGAATCATTCATGGCCATTATTTCTTTATTGATTTTCTGTCTAGATGATCTGTCAATTGTTTTAAGTGGAGTATTAAAGTCCCCTGCAATTACCACATTCTTACTAATAAGAGTGCTTATGTTTGTGATTGTTTTCTATATTTGGGTGCTTCCATATTCGGTGCATGAATATTCATAATTGTTAGCTCTTCTTTATGGATAGACCTCATAATTATTATATAATGCCCTTCTTGATCTCTTGTTACAGTCTTTAGTTTAAAATATAGTTTGTCTGATATAAGTATGGCTACTCCAGCTTTCTTCTGACTTCCAGTGGCATGGTAGATGGTTCTGCGTCCCCTCACTTTCAATTTGAAGGTGTCCTCAGGTCTAAAATGGGTCTCTTGTAGACAGCAAGTAGATTAGTCTTGTTTTTTTTAATCCATTTTGATACCCTATGTCTTTTGATTCGAGCATTTAATCCATTTACATTCTGTGTTATTATTGAAAGTTATGGGTTTAGAGTCATTGTGTTATCAGTAGGTTTCATGCTTGTAGTGATGTCTTTGGTCCTTTGTGGTCTTTGCAACACTCACAGAATCCCCCTTAAGCGCTCTTGTAGGGCTGGTTTAGTTGTGATGAATTCCTTAAGCTTTTGTTCGTTTGGGAAAACCTTTATCTCTCCTATTCTGAATGACAGGCTTGCTGGATAAAGGATTCTTGGCTGCATATTTTTTTCTATTTGGCATATTGAAAATTTCCTGCCACTCCTTTCTGGCCTGCTAAGTTTTAGTAGATATGTCTGCTACTACCATTATGTGTCTACCCTGGTAGGTTAAGCCCTATTTATCCCTGGTTGCTTTTATGTTTGTATTTTGCCAGTTTCCCTATGATATATCATGCAGAAGATCAATTCAAGTTATTTCTGAAGGGAATTCTCTGTGCCTCCTGGATTTCAATGTATGTTTCCTTCCCCAGATTGGGGAAGTTCTCAGCTATGATTTGTTCAAGCACACGTTTGGCCCTGTCTCTGTCTCTTTTCTGTAACTCCTATGATGCAGATATTGTTCCATTTTATAGAATCACTTAGTTCTCTAATTTTCCCCTCATGATCCAGAATTATTTTTTTTCTCTTTTTTCTCAGCTTCATCTTTTTCCATAATTTTATCTTCTATTTCACCTATTCTCCCCCTCTGCCTCTTCAATTCTTGCTGTCACCATCTCTAGTTTATTTTTCACCTCATTTACATCATTTTTTAATTCATCATGACTATATTTTAGTTCCTAGATCTCTGAAGAAATAGATTCTCTGTAGTCTTGTGTGCTTTTTTCAAGTATAGCGATTAATCTTATGACTATTATTCTAAATTCTTGTTCAGTTATATTGTTTATATCTGTTTCGAGTAGTTCTTTAGCTGTCATTTCTTCCTGGAATTTCTTCTGAGAATAATTCTTCTGTTTCATCATTTTGGCTAATTTACTGTCCCTTGTGTGTTTTAAAAGCTTGTTATGTGACCTGCACCTGCAAGCAATACTATATTAAAGAGGGGTCATACACTGTCCAGGGCCTGGCCCTTCAGGAGGTGTTTTTCTGGATAGTGTTACTTGCTCTCTGTTCTTGTTATTTGGTTGCTTTATCTCTCTACTCCTAATGATGTTTTGGACCCTCTAGCAGGTGTGCTTTTACTTGTTCCTGGAAGTAGCCCTGAAAAGGAAAACAAACAAATAAACAGAAAACAAACAGAAAACAAAAAACATGCAAACACACAAACAACATAAAAAAAAAAAACCAAAAAGAAAAAAAAAAAACAGAAACACCAGCTACAATAAATAATAGGCTGGAGGCAGTGTTGATGGAAGAGGCCTTATCACATATAACCAGAGAAATGACAGGGGCAGGGAAAAAGAAAAATTAAAAATTGACCAGACAGAGAAACTATATGGCTTAATCCACAGAGAGAGAAAAGAAAAGAAAGAGGGGGGCTGAGTAAAAGAAAAGAAAATAACATTGTCCAGACAGAGAAACTATAAGGCTTAATGCAGAGAGAGAGAAAGGAGGATAAAGAAGGAAGTGTGAAACATGGATCAGGAGAACGGATTAACTATGTCTGCTTAAACCAAATCAACAACCAGAGTAACCAGACTAGAGGAGGGAAGAGATCAGAAGGAGAGAAGGAAGGAAGAATATATCTATATAATAAGAACTGTCTGAGAATTAAACCAGGCGATGCAACAGACCTGGTCTGGAGGAATGGATGTCTGGTTATTAAGTGTCAATCCTGCTCCATTAGATATGCAGTTTCCGGGCCTAGAGAAGAGTGGTTTGGTGTAGGCGGGTCCTGCCTCCACTGTGGGCCCCACTGCCTGTTCCTTGAGGCCCTACTTTGGTGGTCATGGGGGGACAAATGGCGACACCACAGTCTCTCCTCCACGGACCGAGTATCCCAAACTACTCTGTTTGAGCCGTCCTCACTGTACCACGCGTGCAAATGAGGTGGTTTGTCTGGCTCCACTGACTCTCTTTCCCTGGTGCTTGGCTGGGATTCAAACGCTCGCTCCATGTGCCCCAGTACTGTGCCACTCCTGGTTGCCCAATATGTCGTCTCTGGCTGCTGGATGCAGGCAGGCTTTGTTCTGTCTCACAGCACTCCAGGATAGGGATCACTTTCTCCTACTGTGGACTGTGCCCCTGACCGAGCCACTGAGCCAGAGCTGGCTTCCCTCCTCCCTAGATGTATGATCAGGGCAGCCTGCCTCAGTCCAGAGAAAGCCCTGCAGTTAAAGTTTGCATTGTTCTCCATCCCGGTCCATGGATTTTCTCTTGTCCAGACACAGTCCTATGCTTCCCCAGCCTCTCTTTCCCTTCCCTTTGTCTCTTCTCAGAAAAGGATCCCTCCCCTCCATTTGTTTTATCTCTCCCAGTTTGCTATCACACACTTATGGTCTGTCAGTTTGTCCCAGTTGGGTCCCTGGAAGCCACTGTCTCTTTGTCTCCTGGACTCTCTGAGTTCAAAGTCATTGAGCCTAACACTGCTTTGTTTGAGAGATGAGGTGTGGGGAGTAAGTCTAGAAATTCCCTGGGCTTACACCAGTGGGTTAACAAGGCACAAAGAAGTACAAAGCCATAAGATGCCCACACCCAAGTTTGGATAAACAAGATTATGACTCCAAGAGAGAAGGGGGGTAAAAAGGCATCCACAGTAGAGAAGGGGTGCAGAGCCCCCAGAATACAGAGGGAGGGGCAAAGGCCCAAAATAGGGAGGTACAAAGGCACCAATATAGAACATAGGTGTATGAAATAGACAAGACTAGGTATTCAGGGCAGAAGCACCCCCCAATTTAGTACTATAGCAGAAAGCTGCTTTCACAAGAGGGAAGGACCAAGTTAGGTAAACCAGTAAATTGGGCTATAGACTGCTGCTCTGTGCTGCAGGACAAAGTTGCCCAGAGAGGAGATGATTAACAAAAGAAAGGTGCCTTGTTAACTCTGAGGTCACGTGCCCTACCTGTCTCATCCCCTAGGCTAGCTAAGATGAACAGAGGTCGTGCCCCATGTCCACTGTAAACAACCTTCCACCTAACCACCCAACACCAGGATTTTGTTTTATATTAACCCAAACCCCAAACCCCAAACCCCAAATATCTTCAAGACCCCCTTTACCTTATGTCCACAAGTTAATGTTCACAGATTCATTGTCTCTTTGTGCACATCCACCGCCATGTTGGTAAGCCTTCTGATCAAAAAAAAAAAAACAAAAAAAAAACAAAAAAAAAAACAAAAAAAAAACAACCCAGGGCAAGGACCCTAATTCAGGGCTCTTGTCTTTTCCAGACATTAGCCATCTCTTGCTTTTCATCCTGTATCCTGCTCTCTTGCTAGACAAGAGAGAACTTTAGATCCAGAGTCTATGACAAGGAGGGAACTTCAGAACCCCCTATTTCTCTTCCATGTTGACCCCTCCTCCTAAATCCTTAAAAATAGTATTGAATTTAGTCCAATCACATAAAATCAGAACATTTCAATAGTTTGGGTAAGGGTAACCTTGTTATAAAAATATTTTTTTTTCTTTTCTTTAATTTCAATATCAAGGTTTTCCAAATAAATGGAATTTGAGTTAGGTCTTGAGAGTTGGATAAGACTTCACTAGGCAGAGAAAACAGCATAAGCTTTACATATTTTTTTCACTGAAAGAACACCTAATCATGCCAAGCATAAGATAAGGCAGAGTACTGTTATAAACATTGCTATTTTTTTTTAATTCTAGTTAGTTAACATACAGTGTTGTCTTAGTTTCAGGACTACAACCCAGTGATTCATCTCTTACATATGACACCCAGAGCTCATTCCAACAAGTGCCCTCCTTAATACCCATCACTCATTTAACCCATCCTCCTACCCATCTCCTGCCCCAAGCAACCCTGTTTGTTCTCTGTATTTAAGAGTCTCTTATGGTTTGCCTCCCTCTCTGTTTTTATCATGGTTTTCCTTCCCTTACCCTATATTTATCTGTGGTGTTTCTTAATTTCCAAATTAGTGAAAACATACATTTGTATTTCTCTGGCTGACATTTCACTTAGCATAATGCCCTCTTGTTCCATCCACGTTGTTGAAAATAGCAAGATTTCATTCTTTATCAATGCCTAGTAGTATTCTGTTGTATGTATATACCACATCTTCTTTATCCACTCATCAGTCAGTGGACATTTGGGGTCTTTCTATAATTTGCCTATTGTTGATAGCACTGCTACAAAAACTGGGGTGTGTGTGCCCCTTCAAATTAGCAGTTATTAGGTTGTGGGTAGTTCAATTATTAATTTTTGAGAAACCTCCATACTGTTGTCCAGAGTGGCTGCACCAGTTTGAATTCCCACCAACAGTGAAAGATGGTTCTCTTTTCTCTCCATCCTTGTCAACATCTGCTGATTCCTGAGTTGTTCATTTCAGCCATTCTGATAGGTGTGAGGTGGTATTTCATTGTGGTTTTGATTTGCATTTCCCTGATGATGAGTGATGTTGAACATCTTTTCATGTGTCTTTTATCCATCTGGATGTCTTCTGTGGGAAAGTGTCTATTTATGTCTTCTGCCCATTTCTTCACTGGATAATTTGTTTTTCTGGCTGTTGTTTTGGTAAATACTTTATAGATTTCAGATACTAATCATTTATCTGTCATTTGCAAATTTATTCTCCATTTTTCTTGGCTGTCTTTTAGTTTAGTTGGTGGTTTCCTTTGCCGTGCAGAAGATTTTTATCTTTGTGGGGTCCTGATAGTTCATTATTACTTCTATTTCCCTTGCCTCTGGAGTCATGTCAAGTAAGTAGTTGCTGCAGCTGAGGTCAAAAAGTTTGCTGCCTGTTTTCTCCAGTAGGAGTTTGATGGTTTCCTGTCTTACATTTAGGTCTTTCATCCATTTCGAATTTAGTTTTGTGTATGGTGTAAGAAAGTGGTCCAGTTTCATTCTTCAGCATGTTACTGTCCAGTTTTCCCAGCACCATTTGCTGAAGAGACTGTCTTTTTCCTTTGGATACTCTTTCCTGCTTTGTAGAAGATTACTTAGCCATACATAAGTGGGCCCATTTATGGGTTAACTATTCAATTGACTCATGTGTCTGTTTTTTTTTCCCAGTACCATACTGTCTTGATGATTACAGCTTTGTAATATAGCTTCAAGTCTGGAATTGTGATGTTTCCAGGTTTGGTTTTCTTTTCAGCATTATTTTGGCTATTTGGGGGTCTTTTCTATTTCCATACAAATTTTGAGATTGTTGAAGAATGCTGATGTTATTTTTTTTTTTTTGTAATTAAAATGTCAAAATTTATTATTTTTTTTTTTATTTTTTTATTATATGAAATTTATTGTCCAAATTGGTTTCCATAAAACACCCAGTGCTCATCCCAAAAGGTGCCCTCCTTAATACCCATCACCCACCCTCTCCTCCCTCCCACCCCCCATCAACCCTCAGTTTGTTCTCAGTTTTTAACAGTCTCTTATGCTTTGGCTCTCTCCCACTCTAACCTCTTTTTTTTTTTTTTTTTTTTTTTTTTTTTCTTTTTTCCTCCCCCTCCCCCATGGGTTCCTGTTATATTTCTCAGGATCCACATAAGAGTGAAACCATATGGTATCTGTCTTTCTCTGTATGGCTTATTTCACTTAGCATCACACTCTCCAGTTCCATCCACGTTGCTACAAAAGGCCATATTTCATTTTTTCTCATTGCCACATAATATTCCATTGTGTATATAAACCACAATTTCTTTATCCATTCATCAGTTGATGGACATTTAGGCTCTTTCCATAATTTGGCTATTGTTGAGAGTGCTGCTATGAACATTGGGGTACAAGTGCCCCTATGCATCAGTACTCCGGTATCCCTTGGATAAATTCCTAGCAGTGCTATTGCTGGGTCATAGGGTAGGTCTATTTTTAATTTTCTGAGGAACCTCCACACTGTTTTCCAGAGAGGCTGCACCAATTTGCATTCCCACCAACAGTGCAAGAGGGTTCCCGTTTCTCCACATCCTCTCCAGCATCTAGAGTCTCCTGATTTGTTCATTTTGGCCACTCTGACTGGCGTGAGGTGATACCTGAGTGTGGTTTTGATTTGTATTTCCCTGATAAGGAGCGATGCTGAACATCTTTTCATGTGCCTGTTGGCCATCCGGATGTCTTCTTTAGAGAAGTGTCTATTCATGTTTTCTGCCCATTTCTTCACTGGGTTGTTTGTTTTTCGGGTGTGGAGTTTGGTGAGCTCTTTATAGATTCTGGATACTAGCCCTTTGTCCGATATGTCATTTGCAAATATCTTTTCCCATTCCGTTGGTTGCCTTTTAGTTTTGTTGGTTGTTTCCTTTGCTGTGCAGAAGCTTTTTATCTTCATAAGGTCCCAGTAATTCACTTTTGCTTTTAATTCCCTTGCCTTTGGTGATGTGTCGAGTAAGAGATTGCTGCGGCTGAGGTCAGAGAGGTCTTTTCCTGCTTTCTCCTCTAAGGTTTTGATGGTTTCCTGTCTCACATTCAGGTCCTTTATCCATTTTGAGTTTATTTTTGTGAATGGTGTGAGAAAGTGGTCTAGTTTCAACCTTCTGCATGTTGCTGTCCAGTTCTCCCAGCACCATTTGTTAAAGAGGCTGTCTTTTTTCCATTGGATGTTCTTTCCTGCTTTGTCAAAGATGAGTTGACCATATGTTTGTGGGTCTAGTTCTGGGGTTTCTATTCTATTCCATTGGTCTATGTGTCTGTTTTTGTGCCAATACCATGCTGTCTTGATAATGACAGCTTTGTAGTAGAGGCTAAAGTCTGGGATTGTGATGCCTCCTGCTTTGGTCTTCTTCTTCAAAATTCCTTTGGCTATTCGGGGCCTTTTGTGGTTCCATATGAATTTTAGGATTGCTTGTTCTAGTTTCGAGAAGAATGCTGGTGCAATTTTGATTGGGATTGCATTGAATGTGTAGATAGCTTTGGGTAGTATTGACATTTTGACAATATTTATTTTTCCAATCCATGAGCAGGGAATGTCTTTCCATTTCTTTAAATCTTCTTCAATTTCCTTCGTAAGCTTTCTATAGTTTTCAGCATACAGATCCTTTACATCTTTGGTTAGATTTATTCCTAGGTATTTTATGCTTCTTGGTGCAATTGTGAATGGGATCAGTTTCTTTATTTGTCTTTCTGTTGCTTCATTGTTAGTGTATAAGAATGCAACTGATTTGTGTACATTGATTTTGTATCCTGCGACTTTGCTGAATTCATGTATCAATTCTAGCAGACTTTTGGTGGAGTCTATCGGATTTTCCATGTATAATATCATGTCATCTGCAAAAAGCGAAAGCTTGACTTCATCTTTGCCAATTTTGATGCCTTTGATTTCCTTTTGTTGTCTGATTGCTGATGCTAGAACTTCCAGCACTATGTTAAACAACAGCGGTGAGAGTGGGCATCCCTGTCGGGTTCCTGATCTCAGGGAAAAAGCTCTCAGTTTTTCTCCGTTGAGGATGATGTTAGCTGTGGGCTTTTCATAAATGGCTTTTATGATCTTTAAGTATGTTCCTTCTATCCCGACTTTCTCAAGGGTTTTTATTAAGAAAGGGTGCTGGATTTTGTCAAAGGCCTTTTCTGCATCGATTGACAGGATCATATGGTTCTTCTCTTTTTTGTTGTTAATGTGATGTATCACGTTGATTGATTTGCGAATGTTGAACCAGCCCTGCATCCCAGGAATGAATCCCACTTGATCATGGTGAATAATTCTTTTTATATGCCGTTGAATTCGATTTGCTAGTATCTTATTGAGAATTTTTGCATCCATATTCATCAGGGATATTGGCCGGTAGTTCTCTTTTTTTACTGGGTCTCTGTCTGGTTTAGGAATCAAAGTAATACTGGCTTCATAGAATGAGTCTGGAAGTTTTCCTTCCCTTTCTATTTCTTGGAATAGCTTGAGAAGGATAGGTATTATCTCTGCTTTAAACGTCTGGTAGAACTCCCCTGGGAAGCCATCTGGGCCTGGACTCTTATTTGTTGGGAGATTTTTGATAACCGATTCAATTTCTTCGCTGGTTATGGGTCTGTTCAAGCTTTCTATTTCCTCCTGATTGAGTTTAGGAAGAGTGTGGGTGTTCAGGAATTTGTCCATTTCTTCCAGGTTGTCCAATTTGTTGGCATATAATTTTTCATAGTATTCCCTGATAATTGTTTGTATCTCTGAGGGATTGGTTGTAATAATTCCATTTTCATTCATGATTTTATCTATTTGGGTCCTCTCCCTTTTCTTTTTGAGAAGCCTGGCTAGAGGTTTGTCAATTTTGTTTATTTTTTCAAAAAACCAACTCTTGGTTTCATTGATCTGCTCTACAGTTTTTTTAGACTCTATATTGTTTATTTCTGCTCTGATCTTTATTATTTCTCTTCTTCTGCTGGGTTTAGGCTGCCTTTGCTGTTCTGCTTCTATTTCCTTTAGGTGTGCTGTTAGATTTTGTATTTGGGATTTTTCTTGTTTCTGGAGATAGGCCTGGATTGCAATGTATTTTCCTCTCAAGAATGCCTTCGCTGCGTCCCAAAGCGTTTGGATTGTTGTATTTTCATTTTCGTTGTTTCCATATATTTTTTAATTTCTTCTCTAATTGCCTGGTTGACCCACTCATTCGTTAGTAGGGTGTTCTTTAACCTCCATGCTTTTGGAGGTTTTCCAGACTTTTTTCTGTGGTTGATTTCAAGCTTCATAGCATTGTGGTCTGAAAGTATGCATGGTATAATTTCAATTCTGGTAAACTTATGGAGGGCTGTTTTGTGACCCAGTATATGATCTATCTTGGAGAATGTTCCATGTGCACTCGAGAAGAAAGTATATTCTGTTGCTTTGGGATGCAGAGTTCTAAATATATCTGTCAAGTCCATCTGATCCAATGTCTCATTCAGGGCCCTTGTTTCTTTATTGACCGTGTGTCTAGATGATCTATCCATTTCTGTAAGTGGGGTGTTAAAGTCCCCTGCAATTACCACATTCTTATCAATAAGGTTGCTTATGTTTATGAGTAGTTGTTTTATATATTTGGGGGCTCCGGTATTCGGCGCATAGACATTTATAATTGTTAGCTCTTCCTGATGGATAGACCCTGTAACTATTATATAATGTCCTTCTTCATCTCTTGTTACAGCCTTTAATTTAAAGTCTAGTTTGTCTGATATAAGTATGGCTACTCCAGCTTTCTTTTGGCTTCCAGTAGCATGATAAATAGTTCTCCATCCCCTCACTCTCAATCTAAAGGTGTCCTCAGGTCTAAAATGAGTCTCTTGTAGACAGCAAATAGATGGGTCTTGTTTTTTTATCCAGTCTGATACCCTATGTCTTTTGGTTGGCGCATTTAAACCATTTACATTCAGTGTTATTATAGAAAGATATGGGTTTAGAGTCATTGTGATGTCTGTATGTTTTATGTTTGTAGTGATGTCTCTGGAACTTTGTCTCACAGGGTCCCCCTTAGGATCTCTTGTAGGGCTGGTTTAGTGGTGACAAATTCCTTCAGTTTTTGTTTGTTTGGGAAGACCTTTATCTCTCCTTCTATTCTAAATGACAGACTTGCTGGATAAAGGATTCTCGGCTGCATATGTTTTCTGTCTAGCACACTGAAAATCTCGTGCCAATTCTTTCTGGCCTGCCAAGTTTCAAAAGAGAGATCAGTCACGAGTCTTATAGGTCTCCCTTTATATGTGAGGGCACGTTTACCCCTTGCTGCTTTCAGAATTTTCTCTTTATCCTTGTATTTTGCCAGTTTCACTATGATATGTCGTGCAGAAGATCGATTCAAGTTACGTCTGAAGGGAGTTCTCTGTGCCTCTTGGATTTCAATGCCTTTTTCCTTCCCCAGTTCAGGGAAGTTCTCAGCTATTATTTCTTCAAGTACCCCTTCAGCACCTTTCCCTCTCTCTTCTTCCTCTGGGATACCAATTATGCGTATATTATTTCTTTTTAGTGTATCACTTAGTTCTCTAATTTTCCCCTCATACTCCTGGATTTTTTTATCTCTGTTTCTCTCAGCTTCCTCTTTTTCCATAATTTTATCTTCTAGTTCACCTATTCTCTCCTCTGCCTCTTCAATCCGGGCTGTGGTGGTTTCCATTTTGTTTTGCATTTCATTTAAAGCGGTTTTCAGCTCCTCATGACTGTTCCTTAGTCCCTTGATCTCTGTAGCAAGGGATTCTCTGCTGTCCTGTATACTGTTTTCAAGCCCGGCGATTAATTTTATGACTATTATTCTAAATTCACTTTCTGTTATATTATTTAAATCCTTTTTGATCAGCTCATTAGCTGTTGTTATTTCCTGGAGATTCTTCTGAGGGGAATTCTTCCGCTTGGTCCTTTTGGATAGTCCCTGGCGTGGTGAGGACCTGCAGGGCACTTCCCCTGTGCTGTGGTGTATAACTGGAGTTGGTGGGCGGGGCCGCAGTCCGACCTGATGTCTGCCCCCGGCCCACCGCGGGGGCCACAGTCAAACTGGTGTGTGCCTTCTCTTCCTCTCTCCTAGGGGCGGGATTCACTGTGGGGTGGCGTGGCCCGTCTGGGCTACTTGCACACTGCCAGGCTTGTGATGCTGGGGATCTGGCGTATTAGCTGGGGTGGGTAGGCAAGGTGCACAGGGGCAGGAGGGGCAGGCTTAGCTCGCTTCTCCTTAGGTGATCCACTTCAGGAGGGGCCCTGTGGCAGCGGGAGGGAGTCAGATCCACTGCCGGAGGTTTGGCTCCGCAGAAGCACAGAGTTGGGTGTTTGCGCGGAGCGAGCAAGTTCCCTGGCAGGAATTGGTTCCCTTTGGGATTTTGGCTGGGGGATGGGCGGGGGGGATGGCGCTGGCGAGCGCCTTTGTTCCCCACCAAGCTGAGCTCTGTTGTCCGGGGGGCTCAGCAGCTCTCCCTCGCTTTGTCCTCCAGCCTTCCCGCTTTCCGAGCAGAGCTGTTAACTTATGACCTCCCAGACGCTAAGTCGCGCTTGTTGTCGGAACACAGTCCGTCAGGCCCCTCCGCTTTTGCAAGCCAGACTCCGGGGCTCTGCTTGGCCGGCGAGCCGCCCCTCCGCCCCGGCTCCCTCCCGCCAGTCCGTGGAGCATGCACCGCCTCGCCGCCCTTCCTACCCTCTTCCGTGGGCCTCTCGTCTGCGCTTGGCTCCGGCGACTCCGTTCTGCTCGCTGATGTTATTTTTATAGGGATTGCATTGAATGCATGGATTGCTTTGGGGACTGTCAACATTCTAACAATTATTTGTTCTTCCAATCCATGAGCATGGAATGTTTTTCCATTTTGTTGTGTCTTCAATTTCTTTTCTAAGCTTTATATAGTTTCCAGCATACAAATCTTTTACTTCTTCTGTTAAGTGTATTCCTAGGTATCTTATGGGTTTTGGTGCAATTGTAAATGGGATTGATTCCTTGATATCTCTTTACTTCATTACTGGTGTATAGAAAGGTAACCGATTTCTGTACACTGATTTTATATCCTGTGACTTTGTTGAATTCATGTATCGTCACCAACTGTTTTTTGGTGGTGTCTTTTGGGTTTTCCAAGTAGAGTATCAAGTCATCTACAAAGACTGACAGTTTCACTTCTTCCTTGCCAATTTGGATACGTTTTATTTCTTTGTGTTGTCTGATTGCGGAGGCTAGGACTTCCAGCAGTATGTTGAATAACTGTGGTGAGAGTGGACATCGCTGTCATGTCACTCATCTTAGGGGGAAAGCTCTGTTTTCCCCCATTGAAGATCATATTAGCTGTGGGCATTAAACATAGGGCTTTTATGATGTCGAGATATGCTCCTTCTATCCTTACCTTCTTGAGGGTTTTTATCAAGAAAGGATGCTGTATTTTTTTCAAATATTTTTCTGCATTTATTGAGAGGATAATATGTTTCTTATCCTTTCTTTTATTGATGTGGTGTATCATGTTGATTGATTTGTGAATACTGAATCAGCCTTGCAGTTCAGGAATAAATCCCACTTGATTGTGGTGAATAATTCTTTTGATATACTGTTGAATTTGATTTGCTAGTATTTTGTTGGGAATTTTTTCACCCAGGCACATCAGGGATATTGGCCTGTAATTGTCCTTTTTAGTGGGTCTTTGTATGATTTTGGAATCAAGCTAATGCTGGCTCCATAGAATGGGTTCAGAAGCTTTCCTTAAATTTCTATTTTTTCTTTTTTTTTTTGGAACAGTTTGAGAAGAATAGGTATTAACTCTTCTTGAAATGTCTGGTAGAATTGGATCACCTGGGTGGCTCAATCGGTTAAGCGTCCGACTTCAGCTCAGGTCGTGATCTCATGGTTCATGAGTTGGAGACGCACATGAGGCTCTGTGTTGACAGCTCAGAGACTGGAGCCTGCTTTGGATTCTCTGTTTTCCTCTATCTCTGACTCTCTCTCTCTCTCTCTCAAAAATAAACATTAAAAAAAACTAAATCGTAGAATTCCCCTGGGAAGCTATCTGGCCCAGGACTCTTATTTCTTGGGAGATTTTTTTTTTTAATTTTTTTTTTTAACGTTTATTTATTTTTGGGACAGAGAGAGACAGAGCATGAACGGGGGAGGGGCAGAGAGAGAGGGAGACACAGAATCGGAAACAGGCTCCAGGCTCTGAGCCATCAGCCCAGAGCCCAACGCGGGGCTCGAACTCACGGACCGCGAGATCGTGACCTGGCTGAAGTCGGACGCTTAACTGACTGCGCCACCCAGGCGCCCCCTTGGGAGATTTTTGATAACATATTCAGTTTCTTTGCTGGTTATGGGCTTTTCAAATTTTCTATTTCTTCCTGTTCGAGTTTGGAAGTGTGTGAGTGTCTAAGAATTAGTCAATTTCTTCCCGATTGTCCAGTTTGTTGGCATATAATTTTTTCATAGTATTCTCTTATTGTTTGTGTTTCTGTGATGTTGGTTGTGATCTTGCCTCTTTCATTTGTGATTTTATCTATTTGGGCCCTCTCTGTTTTCTTTTTGAGAAGTCTGGCTAGGGGGTTATCAATTTTCTTTATTCTTTCAATTAAACCAGCTCTTAGTTTCATTGATCAGTTCTAATTTGTTATTATTATTATTATTATTATATATCGTTTATTTCTGCTCTATATTATTTTCCTTCTTCTGCTGACTCTGGGATTTATTTGCTGCTTGTTTTCTAGCTCCTTTCAGTGTAAGGTTGGGTTTTGTATTTGGGACCTTTCTTGCTTATTTACATAGGCCTGAATTGCAATGTATTTTCCTCTTATGGCTGCCTCTGCAACATCCCAAAGTGTTTGGGCTGTTGTGTTTTCATTTTCATTGGCTTCCATGTATTTTATAATTTCTTCTTTAATTTCCTGGTTAATCCATGCATTCTTTAGTAGGATGTTCTTTAACCTCGATGTATTTGAGGGCTTTCCAAATTTTTTCTTGTCATTGATTTTAAGTTTCAACTGAAATATGTATTTTTATCTGAAAATATACATGGTATGATCCCAATATTGTACTTGTTGAGGGCTGATTTGTGTCCCAATATGTGGTCTATTATGTAGAATTTTCCACATGCCCTCAAGAAGAATGTGTATTCTGCTGCTTTAGGATGGACTGTTTTGAATATGTCTGTTAAGTCCATCTGGTCCAGTGTGTCATTTAAAGCTATTGTTTCCTTGTTGATTTTCTGCTTACATGATTTGTCCAGTGCTCTAAGTGGAGTAATAAAGTCTACTATAATGGTATTATTATTAATAAGTTTGTTTATAGTCATGATTAATTGATTTAGAAATTTGGGCTCAAGTTGGGGGCATAAACATTTGCAATTGTTAGCTCTTCTTTATGGATAGACCCCTTAATTATGATCTAATGCCCTTTTTCATCTCTTGTTACAGTCTGTGTTTTAAAATCTAGTATGACTGATATACGTATGGCTCCCCTGGCTTTCTTTTGACATCCATTAGAATGATAGATGATTCTCCATCCCTCACCTTCAATCTGCAGGTGTCCCATGGTCTGAAATGAGTATCTTGCAGGCATCATATAGATGGATCTGTTGTTGTTTTTTTTTTTTAATCCATTCTGATACCCTATGTTTTTTGATTGGGACATTTAGTCCATATATATTCAAGAGTGATCATTGAAATATATGAATTTAGTGCCATTGTCTTTTCTATAGATTCCTTTTTTCTGTTGTTCTCTGGTCCTTTGTAGTCTTTGCTGCTCTTTTTTTTTTTTTTATCCACTCAGAGAGTTCTCTTTAGAATTTTTGCAGGGCTGCTTTAGTGGTCATGAACTTCTTTAGTTTTTGTTTGCTTGGAAAGTCTTTATTTCTCCTTCTATTCTGAATCACAGCCTTGCTGGATAAAGAAGTCTTGGCTGCATACTTTTCCTATTCAGCATATTGAATATTTCTTGCCACTCTCTCTGTCCTGCCAACTTTCAGTGGATGCATCTGCTACTAATCTTATATGTCTACCCTTATAGTGTAAGGACCTTTTGTCCTTAGCTGCTTTCAGAATTCTCTGTCTTTGTATTTTTCAAGTTCCACAATGATATGTTTGGTTTTGACTGGTTTTTGTTGATTTTGAAGGGAGTTCTCTGTGCTTCTTGAACTTGGATGCCTGTTTCCTTCCCCAGATCAGGGAAGTTTTCAACTATAATTTGTTCAAGTTAACCTTCTACCACTTTTTCTTGCTATTTTTCTTTCTTTTGGGACTCCTATAATATGGATATTGTTTCATTTCATGGAATCACTGTGTTCTCTAAGTCTCCCCTCATGATCTAGTAACTTCCTTGTCCTCCTTTTTCCAGCTTAATTAATTTTGATAATTTTATCTTCTTTTTTATTTGTTTTCATTTATTTATTTTTGAGAGACAGAGAGAGCACAAGTGGGGAGGGGCTGAGAGAGAAGGAGACAGAATCCAAAGCAGGCTCCAGGCTCTGAGCAGTCAGCACAGAGCTCGATGTGGGGCTCGAACCCACTAACTGTGAGATCATGACCTGAGCCGAAGTCAGACGTTCAACCGACTGAACCACCCAGGCGCCCCAATAATATTATCTTCTATTTTACCTATTCTCTCCTATGCTTCTTCACTCTTCACTGTCACTGTATCTAGCTTATTTTGCATCTCAGTTAGGGAATTTTTTATGTCATCCTGACTAGTTCTTTGGTTTTTGATTTGTGCAGCAAGGTCTTCTTTGGTGTTCTCTATACTTTTATGAAGCCCAGCTAGTAGTCTTATGACTGTTATTCTTAATTCTTGTTCAGATATATTGTTTATTTGTGTTTTGAGCATGTATCTGGCTGTGATTTCTTTTCGACCTTTCTTTTGGGGAGAATTCCTGTGTCTTGACATTTTGGCTAAGTTTCTGTCTTTGCAAGTTTTAACAGCTTATCTGTCCTGCACTTGAGAGTACTACTATATTAAAATAAGGTCATATATTGTCTAGGGCCTGGCACTTCATAAAGTGGTTCTGGTGTATGCTGTGTGCACTCCACTGTTGTGTTTTGGCTGGTCTTTCCCAATGGTCAATACTCTGCAGAACCCCTCCTTTCTTTCAGTGGTGGAGTGTTTAGACCTTTAAGTAGGTGTGCTTTGATTTATTTGTTGAGGTTGTCTTGGGGAGAAAAGGTGGGGGGGAAGCTTGATCCCATAAAAAGAGAAAAAGGAAAGAGGATAAAAGGAAACCAAACAGGAAAAAAAACTATAAGGGATTCCAAGGAAAGAGAAAGAAACAGAAGAAGAAAAAATTTAGAAGGAGAAAGGAAGGAAAAAGAAAAGAATAAAAAAAAAAAAAACTGACCAAAGCATAAGAGACTCTTAAAAACTGAAAACAAACTGAGGGCTGATGGGGGGTGGGAGGGAGGGGTGGGTGGTGATGGGTATTGAGGAGGGCACCTGTTGGGATGATCACTGGGTGTTATATGGAAACCAATTTGACAATAAATTTAATATATTAAAAAAAAACCTGACCGAAAAGAATAAAAAAAGATAAAATTATATGACAAAAAAACATATCAGAAACTATAAGCCTGATTCCAAAAGCAAAAAAAAAAAAAAAGAATAGGGAGGAAAAAAAGAGCTGTCTGTTGGTGTCTGGGGGGTGGTGGCTGTGCCGGTCTCAAGGAAAGCCAGCTGCTTTTGGTCATATTCAGTATTGCTGCAATAAACCGGCAGTTGCCAGGCACAAGAGGCGGGGTTTTGTGTAATCAGGTCCTGCCTCCATGGGGGGCTGCTGTGTTGTTCTCTGAAGTTTCACAGTGTTGGTATTGGGAGGAAAATTGAGTCACCCCAATTTCTCATCCCCAGACCAGGGATCTCTATCTCCACTGTTCAGGCAGTGCTCATAGAATTGCAAGGGCAGTAGCTCACCCTGTGCCTCAACTGTGTCTTCTTGGTGCTCAGCTGGGATTCAAAAACCAAAGGCTTAAAGGACCTGGCACAGTGCAGCTCTGCTGCCCTGCTCCAGAGTAGAGCCTCTCCAACCTGCTGATGGAAGGATTTTGACTAGCACCTGCAGGGTGTTTTGTCCTTGTGAAAGCAATAAACCATCTTCCAAAACTACTCCAGAAATGGGAATGTTCCTTCCCAGTGCACCCCAGAGATCACTATAGCATGCTAGGCACTTTGGAGACAGCTCCCTCCTTTGCAGAAGCAAGCTCACAGCTCTCCTCCAGAGAAAGTCGTGCAGTTCCAAACCTGCGAGTTTGAGCTCCAGAAGTTGTTTGCATAAAAGAACTGGGACATTCAGTACTTCCTGCTCCCCAGTCCATGGTCCAGTGAGGGTTTCCTCTTGTGATAACTCGATGCCCCATCATCTCAACCCCTCTTTATTTCTCTCCCTTTTATCTCTCCATGGAAAGGGTTCCCCCAGTCTGTTGCTCTGCTGTTTTCTCTTCCCCAACTTGCATGCACACACCTCACACTAGTAAATCTGTCTCCCTCCAACTGCAGAGATCCTCCTGCCACTCTGCATTTTAATTTCCTGGGTGTTCAAAGTAATCTTACCTCAATAAAGCTGAATTTGAGGGACCTGGGAAGCCCAGGGTCCTCCTATTTCTCTGCAATTTTAAATCAAGCCTCAACTTTGCTAGTTTTAATCCTCACTATTATTACCTCACTAGGTATTTCCTATATTAGGAATTCCTATATACTATATATACATAGGTATATGTATATATATATACTATATATATACTATATATATACTCCTATATATATAGGAGTATAATATATATACTCCTATATATATTCTTATATACTATATATAGGAATACCTATATACATAGGTAATTCCTATATTACTGCTGAGGAATCTGAGGCTCAAATATATGAGCTACTTATTTAGAATCACTCAGCTAAGAAATGGCTGAGCCTGGATTCGAGTCTGTCAGACTCTAAAGTTCATGCTGTTTCTCCACTGTGTTACATGTTACTTCTTTGCTCTATCTTTTCTTAGCTCAGTTCTTCTGATCTGATTCTTGGCCCAGTGGACTGTGAGAGAATCACATGGATTTAGAGAGGCCCTGGGAGAGGAAGAGGTCTAGGGACATAGCCCTATTATTTATATAAGGTGTGAGCCAGTGAAGGTATTCTCCCAGAATTTGTATGACTTTTGTGTGACAATCAGATTATGAGTGGTAAACAAGAAAAGTGACACCTCTACAGATCAGGGCACAAACTGAGATCTACAGATGCACATTAAGGAACCAGGTATTCTATGGGGGCTAAAAAGTCTATTGAGTCTATTTGTAGTGACTGGGGCAAGTGAGATTTAGGTGCAGGGGATAAAGTATGCCATCTTTGACAAGCTTGTAGTGATACACCTTTTTGATAAACTCCAGTCAAAGATGGCTCTAGAGCTATAAAATCCAATGGGAAATTTAGTACATTGGATTAATTGCAATGTTTCAGTCTCCTGCCTTTTGTCTTTTATTATGAACTCAAGTGTTCACACAAGGCATATTTGGTTGCCAGTTACAGAAATTAACACAAGTAAAAAGGATGTTATTGTAATGATATGGTAGACAATATTGTGGAACCCAGTTAGAGGAACTCAGTCATGTCTCAACGGACTGGAAACCCTTTCTATCTTTTGTTCTCACTCAGTCTCTTGGACTGCATGATAGCTTATCTTTTTTTTTGAAACATCTGTTCAACAATCCTATTCTTGCAAACCAGTGTCCTCTTCTCATTTATCAGAACCAATGATGAATTTACCACAACCAACGAGGACTATTCAAACATGAAAGTTTCAGCCCTCCAGTCTGTATGACTGCAGAAGATACATATGCTTTCAGCAACAATAAACAGGAACAACTATAGTAACTTAAACAAATAAGTTTTTTTTTCATATAATAAGTCTAACAATGGATGAATGGGCAAAGAAACTGTGATACACACACATACATACATACACTGGAATATTATTCAGCCATAAAAATAATTAAATCTTGCCATTTAGTACAACATAGGTGGACTTTGATGTGGGGGATAAGCTTAGGAATCCCCCGGGCTTACACCAATGGGTTAACAAGGCACAAAGAAATACAAAGTCAATAAAATGCTCACACCCAAGTTTGGGTAAACCAGATTGGCACTCCAAGAATAGGGGAGTGCAAAGACACCCCAAGCATAAGAGCAACAAAGTTGCCAGGAATAGGGAGGTGCAAAGGCACCCCAAAATAGAGAGGGGGTGCTGAGCCCCCCAAAACAGAGAGAGAGTGGCAAAGGCCTGAAATAGAAATGGCACAAAGGCGCCCAATACATAGGAATAACAAGACTAGATATTCACGGTGAAAGCACTACAAATTTAGTACTATAGAAGAACGCTATAGGAGAATATAGGAGAATAATATAGGAGAATAGGGCCAGGTTAGGTAAATTGGTGAATTGGACTTTGGACCGATGCGCTGCAGGCAAAGCAGCCCAGAGCGAGACGGTTAAAAAAAGAAAAGGTGTCTTATTAACCCTGAGGTTAATGCCCCTATCTGTCTCATCCCCTAGGCTAGCAAAGATAAACAGGCATTTCACCTCCTGTCTGCTGTTAACAACCATCTACCCATCTGCCCGGCGCCTGGATTTTGTTTTATATTGACCCAAAACCCAAACACTGTATATCTTCAAAATAACCCTTTCCCCCTCACATCCACAAGTTAATGTGCCTAGTTTCTTTGTCTCTTTGTACACACCCATCACGTTTGCAAGCCTTCTGATCTGAATAAATACAGGGCAAGGACCCTTATTCAGGGTTCTTGTCTTTTTCCCCCCGGACATTAGCCATCTCTCATTTTAATCCTGTGTCAGCTCTTTTGCTGGTCAAAAGAGAACTTTAGATTTAGAGTCTACAACATTTTGAGGGCATTATACTAAGTGAAATAAGTAAGACAGAGAAAGACAATTACCATATGATCTCTCTTATATGTGGAAATCTAAAAGTGAATACATTAATAATAAAGCTTAAAGATACAGAGAACAGATTTAGTGGATACCAAAGGTGGGGGGTGATGGGGTAGGGGAACTGGGTGAATTGTTCTTGTTTTTGTTTAAGTAAATTGAATTAAACAAATAAGCTTAGATATAGGGGGTTATTGGTGTTAATAGAATACTTCGATGATGTTAGAGCTAGTATTTCAGGGTTCTACCTCACATGGTTGCAAGACGGCTGCTTGAATTCCAGCTATCATAGCCATGATCATGGTGGAAAAAAGGAGGAAAGGTATAAAAGGAACTGCTGTTTATCAGGAAAGGAAAGTATTTCCAGAAATTCTTATCAGGTCTTTCCTTACATTTTACTGGCCAGAACTAAGTCTTATAGCCACCCCAAGTTACAAAGGGGGCAGAGAAAAAGAGCTAGGCACACTGTTTCCCTGGAGAAAAATCTCAGTTCTGCTATCAAGAAACAATATGAAAATGGATAAAATTGGCAGCTAAAGATCTCTGCTACAATGACCTGCCAAGCTCAGTTCCCCGAAGCAAGTAACCTGGTCTCTGTTTACCCTAATTTAAGTCATTGTCCAACTCAGGGAAATGAGGGAACATGGTGATAAGGGCTGTCTTGTTGGGGCTGTGGTTAGGATAGCTTGTCTAAGAAGGAATATAGAAGGATCTGTGTGGTAGGTAGACTTCTACAAGGACTTCCAATAACCCCTGCCTCCTGGTATCCAATGCCTTGTGAAATCCTCTCTACTTGAGGGTAGGCTTGGTCAAGTGACTTGCTTCTGATGAATAGAATATGGTTAAAGTTATGCGATGTCTCTTCCAAGATTATGTTACGAAATATTGTGACTTCTGTCTTGCTAGCCAACTCTATCAACTTCTTAGCATACACCGTTTATAAAACATATGTCTATATTGAAGAGACTCATGTGTTAATGAAATGAGAGCAGTCTCTGGCCAAGGGCTAGCAAGGAACTGAGGCACCCCCTCCAACCCAAAATCCATGGTTGAATCCTGACAACAACGATGTGAACTGGGAAGTAGATTTTTCCAAAGTTGAGCCCTGAGATAACTAGTCTAACCAATATCTTCATAATTGCCTTTGAGAGACCCTGAAGTGGTAGACCCAATCAAGCTGTGTCTGGATTCCTGACCTACAGAAACCATGAGATAATAAATATGAGTTGTTTTAAGCTGCTAGATTTTGAGAGCAAGTTGTTTTAGTGCAAAAAATGATACAGAAGTGGGGGCCTCAGTGGCTCAGTTAGTTAAAGTGCCCAACTGTTGGTTTGGCTCAGGTTATTATCTCATGGTTCATGGGTTTGAGCCCCTCATCAGACTCTGTGCTGACAGTGTGGAGCCTGCTTGGGATTTTGTCTCTCCATCTCCCTCTACCCCTCCCCCACTCGCACTGTCTCTGTCTCTCTCAAAATAAATAAATAAATTTAAAAAAAGGATACAGAAGGAAATGACAGACATCTCCAAAACATCAAACTTTGCCTAATGAATCAGGTATTTTCTCTTTTACTCTCCCTTACCCCAGCTTTCTGCTTGTGTAGAGAAAAAAAAATCTAATATTTAGGTTACAGAAGTCTAAAATGAAACTGAATTAAAAAAAAATGGGTGAATGTTTCCCCACATCTAGAGGTATTTAAGCAAAAGCTATATAACCATGTTACAGGTATAAAAAAAGATTCAGGCATCATATAAATGATTGGACCATATTAGTGCTTTCTAACTCTTTTACATTATAGAAAAACAAATAAAGAATAAACAACAAGGATGTTTGTGGTCCAAGAAAACCAGTATTCCAGGTACCCCCCAACCATTCTAAGGGCAAAAGAGATTCAATACACACCAGGTACATACATTTCTACATACCTGTCATTCTTTACTGGCATATCACTGTGCCTTAGTCCACTGATTTGGAAGCTCAAGCCTAGATTACTTAAGGCTTTCACAATGCTTGATTCTCCAGAGTAATGGTTTTCATGGTGCAATCCCCATAACAGTAGGGTGAGCATAACCTGAAAACTCTCAGTCCCACCCTAAATCTACTTAATCAGAAATCTGGGATGCGGCTCAGCAATTTGTGTTTTACCACACCATCCAGAAAAAAAAATACTGGGTTTAAATCTTTATAATTGAACTTTCCAGCTGTATTCTGGGGAAAAACATTTCTTGGGATTCAATTACATCATCTATAAAATTGGCTGAATAATATGAAGAATGAAATCTTACCATTTGCAACAACATGGATGGAGCTAGAGAGTATAATGCTAAGCAAAATAAGTCAGTCAGACAAAGACAAATATCATATGATTCCATTCATATGTGAAAATTACAAACAAAACAAATGAGCACAGGAAAAAAAGAGAGACAAACTAAGAAAGACTCTCAGTTATAGAGAACAAACTGATGGTTATCAGAGGGGAGGTGGGACAGGGGAATGGGTGAAATAGGTTATGGGGATTAAAGAGTACACTTATCATGATGAACACTAAGTAATATATAGAATCATTGAATCACTATATTGTACAGTTGAAACTATAACACTGGATGTTAACTATACTGGAATTAGATAAAAGACTTAATAAAAAAAGAAAAAAATGGCTGAATAAGGTACCACAAAAGATTAAATAATGTTACATTTTTTTTTCAACGTTTATTTATTTTTGGGACAGAGAGAGACAGAGCATGAATGGGGGAGGGGCAGAGAGAGAGGGAGACACAGAATCGGAAACAGGCTCCAGGCTCTGAGCCATCAGCCCAGAGCCTGACGCGGGGCTCGAGCTCATGGACCGCGAGATCGTGACCTGGCTGAAGTCGGACGCTTAACCGACTGCGCCACCCAGGCGCCCCAATAATGTTACATTTTTAAAGTGCCTTGTATAGTGCTTGACATATAATAAGCATTTAATAAATGTTAATTCTATTCTTATTGAAAAAAATAAACTGAATTTATTTTTAAAAGTGTTTATGCCAAGAGTATACTGTATACACTTTATGTTAGCCAACTTGATAAAAAATTATATTAAAATATAAAAGTGTTCATGAACATATTGTACAGTTTACAATTTGCATATAAGGATAGAAAAGAAAAAAAAACACCCATAATTTCACTTCATAAAGATTTTCATACTCAACATTATAATCTCTATCATTCCAGTATTTTTCTACACCTGTTATACTTATGATAAATTAACTACAATTTCTTATTTCTTATTTCTAATACTTCCAACTCTTGATTATCTGTTTGACTATCTATTTTATGGATCATTGGTGACAAGTAAAAATCTCTTTTCCCTCTGCCACACAGCAGGTGTCTGTGCTACCTTCCCCTAACATCAATTAATATTTGCCTGGGAATAAAATTTAATTTTCATACCGGCCTAAGGAAAACAAGCTGCCAAGAAATCAGAGTCTACATTCTAGAGCACACTAGAAATGTGATTTAGATTACCCAAGACTTTATCCTTCTCCATTAAGTCAGGGTTCTGAAAATTGGCCCTTTAAGCACCTACCATGTTAAAGGCATTTTATTTAATAAAAAATGAATCAGACACACTCTTAATGGAGATTTCAATTTACTTAGGGGAGTTAAGGTAGGTATATTGAGAATGAAAATATAGGGCAGGTTAGTTTAATTTAAGAAATATTTATAGACTATCCATCATGTTTCATGCATCTGGATAAGTGCTGGAATGCATTGATGACTGTTATTCTAGTCCTTTTCCTGCTTTCTCCTCTAGGGTTTTGATGGTGTTATTCTAGGCCTAAAGGAGCTCACCACTTAGTGAGGACAAGAAATATATGTAACTCAGATGCTGGCTTGGCCTGCCATACTTCTCAGGGATCTTGAAATAATTGGTTTTGGCCTCTATCATTCGATGATATATGAACTCTTGACTCTCCTTATGATTTCTATTGTCACAGTTGGGGCTTATACCTTCTTGCTTTCCTCGGGCTCTGGCCTATTGCTCCTGTATCTACACATGCTGTCTGTGTTTTACTCCAGCACAATTTATACATAGAGCTCAATCCTTCACCAACTTTCAAATAAATCTATTCACAACAATCTTCTCATGAGTTCTAGACTCTATTGAAGATTTGGAGGTAATAGGCGAAGCTCAGAACACAAACCATGTGGCTTTCCACCATCTATTTTCTCCTATCTCTTCTCTTATCCCATTCCATCCCAGATTGCTTACATAGTTCCAAACACTTCTTCCTCTGTTATGCACAGCTTTCTCTCTTCCCCAGCTTCTCCATATTAGCTTGCCTACCCCAACCCATAAAAGGTATGCAGCCAAAAAAAAGATCCCCCTTATTAAATGGATAGTTTTTTAGGGGTACCTGGGTGGCTCAGTTGGTTGAGCATCTGACTTCGGCTCAGGTGATGATCTCACAGATCATGAGTTTCAGCCCTGCATCAGGCTCTGTGCTGACAGCTCAGAACCTGAAGCCTGCTTTAAATCCTGTATGTCCCTCTCTCTCCCCCTCCCCTGCTCATGTTCTCAATCTCTCTCTCTCTCAAAAGGAAACATAAAAAAATTAAAATTAAAAAAAATAAATGGATAGTTTTCCTTATAAGGCAGTTAGGTTTCTATTTAGTAGTTTTTTTGTATTACATTCTATACATGAATGTATTAATGTGGCAGACCATGTAAATTGGTTCCCCAATATTCATGCCCCACGTTTTCCTTGCCAGCATAATGCTAAATGTGACTAGCTGAGGCAAGATACTGACTTTTCCGGTTTCCTGAAAGACAGAGTGGCTATGCATCCAGTTTTGACCAATGATCATAAGGAGGAATCAGCTTAGGGGGCTCCAGTGAAAGTTTTTGCTCTTTTAATAAAAAGAACATGGACAGCTGGTGCTGCCTTCTTATCCTAGGGAAAAGAGCCACCTGAAATAATGTGCTCACCACTCATGCCCATCCAATCGATGATGGTTAAGGGATATGATTATGTTGTAATATTATGACAGCTTTTATTACAACCATGTAGATGTTGGAGTGGAGGAACAAGATAAGGGGAACAGAATTCCTAGAGATAATTTCTGGATAGATAATTACAGAGGTACCTGTTACAACAAAGATAAAAGATATATTGGGAAGAGGCTTTTTGGTATTGGCTAGAATACTCAAGACTGCCCCAATTCTGCCTTACTTTTATTCCTCAATTGCTCACCAAGGAAAGAACAATAAAAACTTGTAAACAGAGCACCATGTTATTATTAATCATACCAGGGCCTAATATGTCCAATAAAGAATTCTGGTAAACCTAATTGGAAGTGCATGGCATAAGCTTGAGGCCTAAGATAGCCTGCTACCTCCTCAACTCAGCATGAATAAAAATACTACAATTATTTTATTACGCAGGGCACAAGAACTTTAGATGAAGAGAAAAAACTTTGACAATCCCAGAAGAATGAAAGGAGGAGCAGCTGACAACAAGGCCATGCCTAGTTGCCTGGTCTTTAGTCTAGTGACCCCATTCCTCAACTCACAAGTAAATACACAGGCAGTGTATTGATATATGATTTATCAGTTTGGCATTCCCTTCTGCTTAGGAGGGAAGAAAATAGTAGGAAAAAGTGTGGAAACCATCTGTTAGAGATTTTTCTGGTGTGAGGAAAAGGAATGGGAGCTCCTCTCCCCTTATATTCCTCTACATTAGATTCTCTTTTAATCCTTTGGGCTTAAGCCAAGATGATGGTCAACAGAATGGTAATAGCCCCCTGTGGGAGAAGACCCATGGAATATCAGGGAAGTTCTGCTTCTCCTTTTGTCAGGGAGTTCACCATCTCCCTGACATTCATCATTCTTTTATTTTATACTCCCAGGACCATAGTTGCCTAGCAGGACAAATTTTTATCCATTATTTTATCTCCCACCTCAAATTATGCTTATCTACAGTTTTCCAACATGGATCAATGAGTACTACATGGTGGCAAAGCCCAGATAATGCAGCATTAGCCCAGCAATATAATATTCTACATTTGAACAATATAAAACTCCTCAAAGTTAAAGTTTTCACATAGAATCCCACATGGAAAACTACTTCCTTTGTAGAAATTAATTTCCAAAAGAAATTAAAGCCAAAAATTATCTTCTCCCCAATATTTAATTTTTCCTTATCTCAGCCAAAGGAGGTGTCATCTAGATGCCTGGTTGGAGTCTGGCTTCCTTCAGCAGCTACAGACTTGGCTCCATTTCACTGGACTTGTAACTTTTCTAACACTTTTGAAGTTGGATTGATACAACTCCAACTCTCCTTTGAGTTTCCCTTTTCTCAAATTTCAGTCCCATACTCACGAAATGTATAACCAATGACAATCTTGACCAGTGAAAATCCTAAGCAAAAGTGCATTCCCATTTACTATTAACAGTCCTGTTGCTTGAAGAATGAGAACAGAGGGTGAACAGATAAAAACCCAAAATTTTGCTTTAAACTTTATCCATGTGCCTGCCAATTTGTGCTAATAGTGCATTGTCTGTAACTATTAACTAAAAATATCCTCCGAGAAATTGTCCATCAAGAAAACAAGTGAGCTTCCATATTTATTTTCTAAAATCCTTGTGGAATCTCAAATATTTATTAGCTCTGAGTTGCTGCTCTTAGCACTATCAAGCATGGATCTATGTCAGTATTGTTTTCCCTCAGCTTTTGAATTTCCCAAGCTTTGGTTACCTAAATAGAAACACAAAATTTCTTCTAGTACTTTTTTCATACCATGGTAGGATGTGACTTGTTTTGGAGAAATATACCATTATTTAGCCCCAAGTGAGAGACAGGTTGTCATGGGAGGTGAGGAGAGCAAGGTACTACCTCTCCAATCAATGCCTAAAAGCATGTGCACAAAAATGTTTTTCTATGTAAAGCGTCCTTTGCTAGCTAGCATGGCATAAGGAGAACTTTCCTTTCTCTGTGAGGGACTCTGCTTTCTTTTTTTAATTTTTTTTCAATGTTTATTTATTTTTGAGAGACAGAGACAGAGTGTGAACAGGGGAGGGACAGAGAGAGAAGGAGACACAGAATATGAAGCAGGATCCAGGCTCTGAGCTGTCAGCACAGAGCCCGATGTGGGGCTTCAATTCACAAACCATGAGATCATGATCTGAGCTGAAGTCAGACACTTAATTCACTGAGCCACCCAGGCGCCCCGGGACTCTGCTTTCTAATGTAGCTTCAGCAGAAGTGCAGCTGTCTCTTCAGTCTATGTTCCCCAAAAGATGTCCTACTTTATGGCAGAATCTCTTTTCATCCTAATATGAGTTGCAACTGTGATTACTAAATACAGGGGGCTGCACAAAATATTTCCCGGTGTAGAGTGATGGGAAAGCATGGTTAAAATGTGGCTCATTTAAAACCTATGTCAGGTTCCCTAATGGCACTTTTGTTCCCAAGTTCAAATCAAAATGTTAGTATTCTTTGGCCAGCCACAAGTTGCAGGAATATTAATTAATGCCAGGAAGGAGAGAGAGAGACAGAGAGAGAGAGAGAGAGAGAGAGAGAGAGAGAGAGAAAGTGCACAGCTGGACCTGCTATAGAGTAGGCTCTGCAAACTGAAGCAGCCACTCAGGAAAACAGTATAGAGGTTCATCAAAAAGTTAAAAATTGCACTACTAGGTACTCATTCAAAGTATGCAAAAATGCTCATTCTAAGGGGCACATGCACTCCAAAGTTTATAGCAGTGCTATCAACAATAAGCAAATTATGGAAAGAGCCTAAATGCCCACTGACTGATGAATGGATAAAGAAGATGTGGCATATATATGTGTGTGTGTGTATATATATATATATATATATATATATATATAGTAGAATATTTCTCGGTGATCAAAAAGAATGAAATATTGCCATTTGCAATAACTTGGATGGAACTAGAATTTATGATGCTAAATGAAATAAGTCAGTCAGAGAAAGACAAATATCATATGATTTCACTCATATGTGGAATTTAAGAAACACAACAGATGAACATAGGGGGAAGGGAAGGAAAAATAAGATAAAATCAGAGGGAGGCAAACCATAAGAGACTCAAATACAGAGAACAGCAACTATGGGTTGCTGGAGTGGAGGTGTGTGTGTGGGGGGGGGAGGGAAGGGATAAATGGGTGATGGGCATTAAGGAGGGTACTTCTTGGGATGAGCACTGGGTATTACATGTAAGTGATGAATCACTGGGTTCTACTCCTGAAACCAATACTACAGTGTATGTTAACTAACTTGAATTTAAATAAATAAATAAATAAATAAATAAATAAATAAATAAAGTAGGCTCTGGCTGTCTTACAATATCCACAACAAAGATATGGTAAGAATAGGAAAAGAAGAACTGTGCATGAGCATGGGACTTATTTGCAGACAATTACCCCACCTGCTATTAAGTCTGATCCAATCATGGTTATGTCATCTGAGGTATAATATCAGTTATTCCTTTTTCTTGAGAAGGAATGAGGAAAGGGTAGAGTAGAAAGGCAGGTACCTTCTTGGTACAGGTAGAGGGCCCGAGTCCTACTTTCTCTGTAAAGATAAGAATTATTCAGGCAAAATGTTTGTGAGGGGAAGTACAGTTTTCCAGTTAAAGGGAAAAGAATAAACAAAGACATGAGTGTTAAAGAACATGATATGGGAGAACAGTATTTTTTCTTTCAAGAAAGAGAAATTCAACTCAAACTAGCTTGAGTAATAAAATAAATTTAGCATGAGTGTTTTATGGAACCCAAGAATAAGGCAGATGAGCTTAAAAGAATAACCTGGAGCTAAGGACTCAATTGTTTTCTGGACCTCTCTTTCTCATCTCTGCATCTCTTTGTATATATGCTTCATCTTTCATAGCAGACCACCTTTTCCTCTTTCCCAGACCGTATGGCATAAAAATGGCCGCTGCCAACAGCTCTGAAACGTACACTACTTAGCATAAGAAAACAGCCAAAGTGGGCTGAAATCTCAGTCTAGAATCCAAATTTCTGAGGAAGGGCTACAATAGATCTAGATTGGTCAACTGTGGCCAAGGGGTCACATAACATGAAAAGTTCTACAGTAATTTTGGGATGGAGTTTGTGGCAAGTGAAACTCCCAGAAGAAGGGGTATGTTTATCAAAGGAGAATTGCAAACAATGAATTTCAGAACATAATATAGAAGGCAGGCAATGGTAGGAGATAAGGCTGGAGAAGAGACAAGTTATAAAGAGTATTATATAGCTTGAAGTGAATTCAGCAGGCACTGTGGAGTACTTGAAATGTTTTTAATCAGGGAGGAATTTGTTAAGATTTGCATTTTAGATAATTCATTAAAGGAGCAGTGTTGAAGATAGTTTGGAGGAGAGTTAAGAATGAAGGCAGGAGCCCAATTAGAAAGTTGTTGAAATAGTCCTAAAATAAATGATGAGGGTCTAAACCAAGGCAAAATTGGTGGCAGAGGAAGTATAAAGGAAATATAGATATGTGAAATATTTAGGACCTAGAATTAACAGGGTGTATTAACTTAATTAGATGGGGTGGGTGAAATAAACTTTTGTTCTTTATTTACTACTGAATACAAAAAAGATCCAGATATTACCCACAGTCCTTCCAACCTTCTTGAAGTAGAGCTAGCATTGATCATTCAGGCCCTGGAAGTAAACCTTGGAGGAATCTTGCCCATAAGCAGACATCTGAGCCCCTGGAAGAAGTAACTGCCAATTGAAATTTCCAAGTGATAGAGGGAGTATTTTATCTCACCTGCCACTGGTCCTTTTCCTTTACTTCCAATGGGCAGAAATCTGAATGAAGTGCAGATATAATTTCATTTTTCCTTATTTAAGATAGAAAAAGACACATTTCTCGCTAATATATGGATAGGTTATAGACACAAACACGAATATAGATAGATATAGATATAGATGTAGATATACATATACATATACATATACCCTAGTAGAATTCCTAAACAAAGTCTCTTTAATCAAGGGATATACAGATTAATTCATTTATTGAGGACTTTCTATGTGCCAGGTACTACTCTAAGCACCTGGAGACACAACAGTAAACAAAACAGACAAAAATCTCTGTCCTCGTTGAGCTTCCATTCAAGCAATACAACTTATTCTTCCTCAATGCATATATGCAATCTATTTTTCAGTAAAAGACACAGTAGTCTTGACATAACTCATAAAATGTCATATTCTAGTCATTTCATCTGTTTCTGTGAAATGTGTGATGATAACAAGGTCTCCCTTTGGTTAATTTTTTTGAGGCAGATTCTTCCTTAACAAGGAAAAAGAACACATTAGCATGGGAAGATGGTGAGTTCAGTTGTGGACAAAATAAATTTAAATTGTTTTGGGTCATCCAGATAAGGATGTCTATTAGACAGTTGGATCTACTTATCTACATATCAGGAGGCAGGTCTGAACTGTCTACATAGGTTTGAAAGTCATCCATGTATAGGTAATAGAGTATGGACATAGGCCATGGACAGAGCCATTGGAAAATATAAATATTTAAGAGGTAAGTAGAAGAATAGGAATCCATGAAAGTTACACAAATGTAAAATCTAAAGAGTAAGGAAAAGAACAAGGAGAATGTATATCTGAAGGTCAACTGAGCAGAGAATTTTAAGCAAACTGCAGTAATCAACACTATTATATGTGGCAGTAAGATCCAATAAGAAAGGGGCTTAAAAGTGCCCATTAAAAAGAGAAGTTTGTCAGTAAATGGTGTTCTTAACAAATGAGGTTTTCATGGAGAAGTGTAGGTAAAAACCTTATTACAGTGGTTGAAAGGTGAATGGGAAGTGATAAAAGCAGTAAATGTAGATATCCACTTTTGACACCTGTGTGTGAAAAGGAAAGGTGATAACAGTGGACACTTCAAGGAAACTAGAGGAGGCTCCAGGATAAAGGGAAGTGTTTCTTTTAAGGATGGAAAATACTTGAGTATGTTTATAGGCTGTGAGGAATGGGGCAGTGTGTGAGGGTGAGAGGTGTAAGATATTAAAGACAGAAAACCTAATAAAGCAAGATCTCTGAAAGGCTGGGTGAGACAAGGTTCAGGAGCTCAGATGGAAAATTTAGTTTTACACAGTCTACGTAAGGGTGAAGGAATCAAAGTATAGTATGGGAGCAGATAAAGATTGTAAGTGAGAAGAAAGCCTGATAACTTCAATTTTTTTTTTAAGCAAGGCAGGTGATGAAGTAATCAGTTGGATGGTAGGTTTGATGGTTGAGTGATGAAGTCATCAGTAATAGTGGAGAATGGTTAACATTTGGAATAATAGCTGAGGAGAATTGGAGAGGGACTGACCAAGAAAAAGTTAAAAGATTGCCATATTGTGCCAAGTGGTAAGATGAGAAATTAAATCTGTGGTAAGGTCAATTTGCATTAAAAGGTCAGAGTGATTTTCTTTAGCAGAGCCAGAATGGAAACAGGGAACAAAGAGGGTGAGAACTACAGCATATAGACACACAGGGTTCAATCATTTGAAATTCCAGGAGCTACTCCAATTATGGACACCCTTTACATTATAAGTCAAGATGAAATTATCCAAGGAGCTTTCTCAGAAACTTTATCCAAAGTCTATCCACAATACTATATCTGTCCCCTCAAATACACTTCAAATATACCTGTCAACTTATGGTATTTCATTTATGTTAATTATTATGTTGACTTTTACATCCAATCAATTGTAAGCTCTTTGGGGTTGGGGCACTGTTTAATATTTGTGCCAGACCCCCAAATAAGTATGAGTATGTTATCCTATTTTAGTTATTAGATATAGACCTTTTCCAAACTCTGACATGGTATCAAAGGCATTTCTCAATCTTTCACCAATCTGTGTCTCTATACTCCATTGCACCCTTAGACTGCTCAGCCCCTAAATACAGATATAGTATGGGTAAATCCAACTTTTCTACTTTCACTGAACATACCATGGGCTTTAAAATTTTCTGGGCCTTTGAACAGACTTTTTTTTTCACTTGAAATATTCTATTTCATTCTGGAAAATTCCTACTCATCTGTCAACAGCCAGAGCAATGCCACCTCTTCTATGACTTTTTTTAAGAAAGACTTCCTCATGATTTACTAGAAGCCATCTACTGTGTGAGCACAGAGTTCTGTTTTAGAACAACTCACTAAATTATAAAGGTAAATAAAGGTGAGTAAACAGAAAAACTATTTCTTCCATTCCACTTAATGCATCTCTTTGGTGGGTGCACAGTGGGTGTGTATCCTTTCTTTAATTTTTGGAATGCAGATAAATCTCTCCAGGTACTAGAAAGTCTCAGTCTCCAGTTTTAGAACGTAGACGTTTTTTTAAGTTCATGAGCCATATTCCCCTCTGAAATGTAAAGACATATCTACAGAGATAATGTGGGAGCCCATCTCCAGATGTAACCATTTGACTTCCAGGAAGATTCAAAGTGTCTTTTGGGGAAATAGATGTTTTGTTACTCTTTTGGAGGAAGTCAATTAACTAAACAAATAGCCACTACAATTTTCAAGTGAACTTTGTATTTGCTTTTCTCTATAAATTGTGTGGAATTTTATCCTGACTTTATAATCTCTCTAAGTCTATTTATATGCATGCACTGTGCTGTGCTTATTCAATAATAAATGTTTTTTTTTCTTTCCATATTGATGTGGATAGGTCTCTCTTTGTTGATAGGTGTTTCTACTTTGCTAACATAGTAGAGGCAGATATACTGATGTGTGCAAAGGAGCTCAGATTTTATATTGAAACCCAAGGAAAAATATTGAAGGAGTTTAAGTGCAGCAGTGACACACTTCTATATGTAAAAAAGGAAGAATTAGTGACTAGTAGAATTTTATGTATTTATTCCTCTGTCTCACTATAGAATGTAATGAGCTCAATAAGTGAACAGAAAATACAGGTTATTTCACTTAGCATAACACTCTCCAGTTCCATCCATGTTGCTACAAAAGGCCATATTTCATTCTTTCTCACTGCCACGTAGGGTGGGTGATGGGTATCGAGGAGGGCACCTGTTGGGATGAGCACTGGGTGTTGTATGGAAACCAATTTGACAATAAATTTCATATTAAAATAAAAAAAATAAAGAAACCCTTTTGTGTAGGTAAAAAAAAAAAAGAAAATACAGGTTTTATATGACTAAGTACAGATTTTAGAAGATCTAAGCAAATTGTGTTAAAAGTCTGTCCCTTTGAGTTGCTGATGGTCCTTGGAAAAGGCTGAACACCAATAAATTGTTTTACTTTGACCTTGAAAGGCATATTTGTATCTTATGGAAGGAAAGGTATGAAGTCTATCCAAGCTCACTGCCATATTCACAGTTGTAATACATATCCCCTATGTTGTGATCTTCCCTGTTGATTACAGTTTGTTGATTATTTTCATCTGGTACTTCTATTTAATTAGTCTTAGAGTGATTCACTCTTTTTCACCTTTCCAATTGTTCTTCTCCTTTTTCAATATTTTCTGGCAGCCTGGTTCTCAAAGTTTCATTTTAATTTTTTTAATGTTTATTTATTTTTGAGAGAGGGAGAGAGACAGAGCATGAGTGGGGAGGGGCAGAGAGGGAGACAAAGAATCCAAGGCAGACTCCATGCTCTGAGCTGTCAGCATGGAGCCCAACAGGGCTTGAACTCACAAGCCTTGAGATCATGACCTGAGCCGAAGCTGGACGCTTAACCACAAAGCACCAGGCGCTCCTCATTTTAGTTTTATATTCCATTTGAACTTTTCACTGATGTTTCTGTAGCAGTTCTAGGGCCTCTCAGACTTCCTACACATGGTACAGCTATTTTTACACTTCCTAAAATGTTTAAACCTTTTATTAAATAAACATACAGCAGGGCCCATGATGTTTGTAAATACATTCATGCATTGTATTAAGTTCAAAATTGGTGACATATTTTTGTCACTATACATTACAGAAACTCTAAGCCTAATTTCAAAAAATTGAGTAAATAAGCCTCCAGAAAAACCACACAAATTTGTAAACAATCAGTATCTATGTGTCAATTCTCAGTGTCAATATTTAAAAATTAGCATGTGTATTTTGGGAAAGATCACTTACACATTTATTAATTGGAGGTATTTCATAGAATTCTTTCCCAGATGAACCTGGGGAAAATATTTCTAAAAACTTTATAGATCTAGATGTATCCCCAAAACTGCAAGGACTGATTTGGGGCTAGGTGCCCAAAGGGGAGTGGAAAAGAACTAGAGCTAGAAAAATAGAGGCAAGATCTCAGGGGACCTTGAATACTAAGTTAGGGAGTTTATGCTTCAACCTTTATTATAGGCAACGAGATTAACTTAAAATAGCTCCAATTTTTACTGCTTATTCTGGTGCCAGAGTAAGTTGTGTATGTTAAATGCTTTACATGCAGTCTCTCATTTAATCCTCACAACTACTCTGTAGGTATTATAACAATCCCCATTTTACAGATGAGGAAACAGATTCAGAGAGGTTAAGCATCTTGGCTCTAGGAAACATAGATACCCGGTGTTGGGGCAGAAATTCAAAACTGGCTCTAACTCCAAAGCCCTTCTCTAAACCAGAGGGAAGTGAGAGTAGATTTATGTTTTACAAAGATCACTGTGATGGAAGTATGTGAACGGACTGTAGAAAGACAAGTCTAAAGGTGAGGAGACCAAAGACAATGCTGTTGCAGTGCTCTAGAACTGTTAGGCCCTATTAAGGTGGCTGTTCCTTAACCACCAGAGTTATGCAGATGAGTGACACGGTCGGAGAGGTTATTTAGACAATTCCTCTGGAATTCTTGTTAAGAATGGATTCGAGAAGGCAAGACTAAATAATAAGTTAGGAGGTCGTTTGACTGTCACTCTCAACCACCGAGATTCCTGTCGAGGAGTCGGGAAATTGTCGCACCCTAAGTCTTCTAGCCTCTTCCATTTGCAGAGCATCTGCACCTCTCCTCACCTCACCTTGACGTCGCTCTATCCAGTATCTAGGAAGTGCGCTCTAGGAAGTGGGATTTTACGTACTTTTTGTAGGTCGTGGACTGAGCCAGGACAGAAGCGCCAGCGGTGGCGGCAGTCGCCGGCGGGGGTGGGGCGCATGCGCGCGGTTGCTAGGCGACGGCAGCCTGGGCTCAGTTGCTCTAAAGGCGCTGGGGTTGTGTGTGTAGGCAGCGGCGCCAGAGGAGGAGGAGCACAAGGATGCAGCTGCGACCGCGGCCCGGAGAGGGAGCCGCCGCTGCTCTGTGGCCGCGGGGGCTGAGGGACGGGAATCAGGCCTGGGGGTCGGGTCTCTGAGGGGGCCGGGGGCGGTGGTCCCGCCTGAGCTCTGGCCTAGTATCCCAGGAAGGTACTGGCCGCTGGGCGAGGGCCTCTTCCCCAGTGCCTCCTCTGGCTCCTCCACGTCGATGGTGGTGAAGTTGGCGCCAGGGAGCGCAAGGCACCAGGCTGCCTCCTTTGCACCCAGCTCCTCCTGGGGCGCATCTCTGGCCCCGGCTCACGGACACCTGCGCCGCCATCTCCTCTCGCCCGCTGAGCCCACCCCTGGCGGCGGGCGGGGGAGGGGCTCCCTTGCAGGGGCTTTGTCCAGCAGGGCGACGACGGGGACCATAGGAGAGATAGGGGTGAGTAGTGGCACCGCACTCGCCAGGTGCTGGGACGCCTTTCTGGCCTCCGGGGCTCTGGGAGACGACCAACGCGCTGCTTTCTCCTGCAGAAGCTTCTAACGCCTCTCTTACATCTGCTCGCTGCTCCCTATTTCCTTCGAGGTAGTTTTCCTTCTAAAAATCACCACTCTCTGGTCTCAACCTCAGCATCCAGAAATGAGTGTCTTAGGCCTAGCTTTGCTTCCTAGGTGCTATAAATGCTTATAATTCTACGTACAATCACGCAGCTTGGTCTCTGATTCCGGGACAGACTTTCCCAATACCGTTCTCACCCCTTTTCCCTCGCTCTTGCTCTCCAAAAGCTCAGTCAGACCGGAGGCTTCTTAAGAGGCATTTCTCAGACTGCTGTCTCTCCATGCCTCAAAGCTTGAATGGCAGATGGCCTGGCCCCTTTTTAGTTTTCTTGATACTGCTGTGCTGACAGCTTCTGAAAGCCGCGTTCCTGGCTTCTGACTCCTGACGTATAAAGAGTTAGAAGTCAGTACTTACATTAAATAATAATAATAAAACTAGCAAACACACACACACCACTTGACTTCCAAAGTGGCATCAAATTTGAAGAGAAGTAGACAGTGACTGATAACAGGGAAACAGGTTTTATGAAATAACTACTCTTCATTCAGAATGACATAACTTCCTTTTTAGTAAATGTGATGAAACCTAAAATGTCCCTAGTAAAAGCAAGGATGTGTTATGATCTATCTGTTCTTCCTGGGCTTTCCTGCAATTGAGAATAGTTGCTTCCCAAAAACATGGCCATGAGGGACCTGAAGTGGTGTTTTGGACAGGATGATTAGATGACGATCTAAAGTTGTAAGGTGCTTTTTTAAAATTAGCAATATTATCTTTGAGTAGTGAAGTTATTTCTTTAAAAGCAAATGGCTGAAAAAAATCACAGTTCACACTTGACCCTTTCTAAAAGTGGAATGAATTTAGATCAACTAGTAATTTTGATTTTAAGGTACTTTCATGCACAATGAAAGATGGGTTCCTTGTTTTATTTGGCTCTCTTCCCTCCCTACCAGTTTTTAAGTTATTTCATGTTTCTTTTATTAAAAAAAAGAAGAAAGAATTAAAAAAAGAAGTGCAGTATTAAAAAAACAAAATTCAGTTTTGGGCAAATGCTTTTAGGCTAAAAGATTTTGAAAAGGATATACATGCCATTTGTGATTAAATAACTTTAGCTAGGGAATCAGTCAAGACTTGATAGTTTTAGGTAAAATGTAGCTTTCATGTTGTTTGAGGTTCTTTGGATATGGTTTAAAGCACAGTATAATTCTAGTATCACTACAAAGTAATCTTGGGGCTCAGGGAGTATTTTATGTTGTTGTTGTTGTTGTTGTTGTTGGTGGTGGTGGTGGTGGTGGTGGTGGTGGTGAATTGTCAATTGTCATGCTTCTAGTTGCTAGATTCCAAAGTTAGAGATGTTATGTTTTGGAAAAGCTCTTGATCAAGTCAAGTCTGAACTATGAAATAAAATGTACTATGTGGATACTTGCTGTTCATTTCACACACTTTTAGAACCAAGCAGTAATTTGGATCCAATTTAGAATTTGATTTTAGTGAATATGGTTATAATGCTGCCACATACTCAAGAGCATTTACCTAGAGTGTCATAAACACATTATAAGATAATATTAATAGTTAATTTTACAAGTACAACAAAGCACTTAGCCAGTGAACTCTGGAAAGAATTAGGTATTTTTTTTTAATTAATTGATTTTCAACATGTTTTCTTTTTCCCTAGCTTCACTGAGTGTCCATTACTATACTAGTTACTGTGGAGAATAGTAGAGTAATAGGCCCCAGGAGAAAAGTTGCTTACCTGTTGTTGAAAGAAACAAATATGTATGTGGTCATGGTCAACAGTTGGAACACACTGTAGTACAGAATAAGAAATAAAATAATTATAGGGTAAAATAAGAGCTTTGGAGGCTGGCATTTGTCTAAGAAGGCTTTATAGAGAAAGTCAAACTTTATTTGATTCTTTATAGAATTATAGATTTTGTTGGAAGGTGGCAGAGTCAGCATAGAATGAACTGAGGCACTTGATTTTCTAATCTTCCTAAATATTCCTCTCATGGATAAGCCTAAAGGGCACTATCAGTGGCAATTAACTCCTTTGTAGTGGGCATAGTGTTTAATGATAAATTATATATTAAATCAATAAATTAATATTAAATAATTTGTCAAATGTTCATTATAGAAGTCAGACTTCAAATAAACATTCTATTTCTTTGGGCAAGTGAAAATTTTTTCTAAGCAGATATAGATAGAGTGTTAAGTTCACATATTATCACCTGTATGTTTTCACTATCTCCTAAAGCAGTTATAATCTAACTATTTTTATAAGACTTATATTATTATTACAACTTTAGATTAATAGTATTTTCCAAAGACTATTTCTTAATTAGGTAAATTGGGAAATTCTATAAGCAACATTAATTTTGGTCTATGAAGTATATGATAGCTTAGTTTTTAGTACTGCTAACTAGTATTGCTATTTCTATTATTTTCTGAAAACAAAGGGAGATATGCCAGAGTCCTACAAATTGATATCTGTCAAAGTTCTAATATAATGCTACTAATAGCATTGTGTTAATAATTGTGTTAATAATTGGCAACTAGCCTCAGTGTTTAAACTGGAATTACAAACCTTTATAAAACTTATTTTAGTGCTTTTCTAACAACTTTCTACTGTGTTGAGAATTAGTTACATGAGTTCTTGGTTTTAGTCAACCACTGTAAGTTGCTGTTTGTATATAGAAAAATAACAATAAGAAAGTGTGCTATAATTATTATGTCAAAAGAGAGTATGCCCCCCAACAGAAAGCCAAAGAATTTTTGAGTTAATTTACAGATTTATCCTAGGGAACAATATTCCAAAACTTGAAAAATGTTTGAGACTTCTATATACCACCTTATACCTTTCATGTAGTATCTTTGCTGCTAGCAATAGTCTTCTTTGATTATAGTTATTACTAATGAATGTTAATTCACAGTAGATAATAGTTTTGACAAATATAATTGTTGTTTTGAGCATCCTCTGCTTAGAATGTCAGCTATTAGCTAAATAAATAAATTATTTGAGAACAGAATAGTCCGCACAGACATACCAAATGAATATTGGATCACTGGAAATTAACTAGTTGATTAGTCTCCTTTGCTAAGCAAGTGTTGCTCATTTCTGTCCTTAGTTGATTAGGTTGGTATCGATAGGGTAATTTTTTGGAAAGAAAACTGGTGAATTTAAATGTTGGGGAAACTGCTGCGAAAATTAAAATTAGTTTGTGTGTCGTGTTCTTCTATGTACTATGATGATTTAAGGCAGGTAAACATCTTAGGTAAACTGCTAAATCTCAGTGGTGGCTGCATGTGAAATAGGGTAAAGAATTGTCAGTTTCTATTACTATATACTAGAAATCTCTCAATATATGTGTCATATTTGAGTCTGGAGGTAGAGCAGCATTACACTGAGTACCAAAGATGTATCCATTAGTTATAATTTTCTTTAAATATGTAGTTTTAAAAGTGTCATATTTTTTCAAATATTTTTTCAATATTTATTTTTGAAAGAGAGTGCAAGCAAGGGAGGGGCAGAGGGCGAGGGAGACACAGAATCTGAAGCAGGCTCCAGGCTCTGAGCTGTCAGCACAGAGCCTGACACAGGGCTCAAACCCATGCATGGTGAGAACATGACCTGAGCCGAAGTCGGATGCCTAACTGAGCCACCCAGGCACCCCTTTTTCATATTTTTTAATGTTTATTTATTTTTCAGAGAGAGAGAGAGAGAGAGAGAGAGAGAGAGAGAGCATGAGTGGGGGAGGAGCAGAGAGAGAGGGGGAGACACAGAATCTGAAGCAGGCTCCAGGCTTGGAGCTGTCAGCACAGAGCCTGATGCAGGGCTCAAACTCACGAACCTGGAGATCATGACCTAAGCCGAAGTTGGATGCTTAACCAACTGAGCCACCCAGGCACCCCAAAAGTGTTATTATATTCTTAAGTATGATATTTATTATGTCAATGGATTGAAAAATTTCCCAGATGAGCACATCTCTAGATTTTATCATGGAAGCTTATGGGAATCTTTTCCACAAAGTGAAAAATACTAACAGCCAATTCAATGCAGAAAGAAAAGTGGAGAGTAGAATTCTTTCTTAAAGAATGGTACCTACAAACAAAATAAAACAAAACATTCATATATAAGTTCTAAAGTAATATTCACAAGAACTTACACACAATTATTGTTTTCTTAATATCACATCTTATATTAAAAATTGTTAACTGTCTTTGGACTGTTGGCACCCAAAAGTTCCCCTGTGGTCTGATTCATTCCTTTTTTCTTAATAACAAATGCATCTCAGGTATTTGATGGTGAGATTTCATTACTGAAATGCAAACTTTTTGTAGTAGCTTTTAAAATGCGATATATATTAACTGAAAACCTGAAGTTGAATTTTGAAATGATTCATAATGAGGAAAATGGATATTTTTAAACAGTCTTCACTAAAGCTATTGTACATTAAGTTGTTAGTATCTCCATAACCTTTCAAATCCCTAAATTATATAGTTGGCTCATTATGTTCACTTTCTGTACCTCATTTCCACTTTTCCTAACAAATATGGATATTGGTTTGTTCTCACTGGTACTTTTGAGCTACTTCTGTGACCCCCTAAATGAATTTTACAAAATACATTTATATTATTAAAAAAGTTATTTAAGAGGAGCACCTGGGTGACTCAGTCAGTTGAGCATCCAACTTCAGCTCAGGTCAAGATCTTGCGGTCTGTGAGTTCAAGCCCCACATCAGGTTTGTCGCTATCAGCACAGAGCCTGCTCCAGATCCTCTGTCCACCCCCTCTCTGCCCCTCCCGTGCTTGTGCTCTCTTAAAATAATATAGGCAATTTTTTTTAATTACTAGATTCAAAAATAATTGCTGTTTTTCTTTCAAATTGAAAATCAGTTGATAGGTGTGACATAAGTAGTAAGTTTAATTCCAGAGATCATATATAAGCCATTCTTATTACTTATTAGTTGCTCCTTGACCTTTGATGGGCATTTAATTGTTCTTGTTGAGTTTAATTTCTAAATGTGCACACAGGTCCTTATATTCCTTTTCTCTTCCTGTGTACTTTCAAGGCTATAATTACTGACCAGGTGTTTTTGCTTATTATCAATAGACTTAATTATCATGGATTGTACTGGTTTTGCTGCCAAATTAGTTTAGATACCTGTGATTCCATAGAAGAAGAGGAAAAGTAGGGGTATAAGAAAAATGGATGTTAGATTTACATATTTAATTTTTTTCTTAATTTGCAATAATAGGTAGGATAGGTATAAAATTCAGTAGGATAGGTATAAAATTGTTGAAGTTTTGAGGCACCTGGGTGGCTTAGTTGGTTAAGTGTCTGACTCTAGATTTTGGTTTAGGTCATGATCTCACAGTTTGTGAATTTGAGCCCCACATTGCCTCTGCTATGGCAGTGTGGAGCCTGCTTAGGATTCTCTCTCTCTCTCTCTCTCTCTCTCTCTCTCTCCCTCCCTCCCTCCCTCCCTCCCTCTCCCTCCCTCTCTGCCCCTCCTCAGCTCACCCTCTCTCTCAAAGTAAATAAAAATAAACGTAAAAAATGGTTGAAGTTTGTATTTTAGAATATTTTTTATGTACTGCAGTTTTTATGACTTCCTTGTATATGTTGTGACCAGAACTAGGTTAACAAAGTATAAAAAAAATAACTCTTAAGGATCTTGCTTTAATAAATATATGAGAATGATTTTTAGTTAGTATATCTATGAATTATATGTAAAGAAATATTTCTAAGGTATTAAAATGTGCCTGGAAGCACGTATTTTCTCTACTATCTTGTTTACACTATTAATTTGCTTAGCAAACTCTTTGTTAATAAGTAATACTAAGGTCAATTTAATCTCAGCCCGTTTGAAATATCTCAAATTTTAGATCAGTGGGGTCCAAATGATAGTACAACAAAATTTCCTTAATTCAGGCTCGACTAATCAAAATTTGTTACAGCCTGGATATAATAATTATGCTAAAAAATATATTGCTGTAGAGTGCCAAACCCATGCTGGTGTTCTCCATGGGAGAAGCAGGCAGAGCCCTACCAGAGGTTAGGAAATGTCAGAGCTTCTTTGCTGGCTGTGAAAGTGTTGCCAGGTGAACTGGGGAGACCCCAGGCCCTGAGGCCTTGATCTAGCCTGTTCTAAAGATGGTGCCAAAGGCTCTTGGTCTTGTCAGGAGAAAGATTTCAAGGACAGACACAACATAGTGGATGATGGACACAGGTGGGAAAGTTTATTAAAGGAAAAGTGCACTCTCAATATGTGAGAGTGGGTGAGCTCGAGAGAGGATGAGAACTGCAACTTGAGGTTTAGGTTTCCATCTTTTCTGCAGTTGTTAACAAGGTAGTGGAATATTCATTACTTGGGGAGGGGATTTTTCTTGGAAGCAGGGTTTCAGGGCTTTTCTTATTTGGTTAGGAGTGGGTCTACTTGTCAGCCATCTTGGGCCTGTCTGGTTTAATCCAGCTTCTTGTGGCTTTGTTTTGGAGTGCTGCCAGAATAGTCCTCTGACTTTCCAGATAGCTGGCCATGGCTTCCTCTTTGCTGGCCTCCAGGCCTTCTGTTTGAACCTAATCGTCGCTAACAAAAGCAGTTTGAATTATTTTTATTGAATTAAAATGAGTGAATTAAGGTAGGAACCACTAAATTTTATGTATTTAAAAATGTCTCTTGGGGTGCCTGGGTGGCTGCCAGTTGGTTGAGAAGCCTACTCTTCATTTCAGCTCAGGTCGTGATCCCAGGGTTGTGGGATCAAGCCCCACATAAGGCTCTGTGTTGACCATGGAGCCTGCTTAATATTCATTCTCTCTCTCTCTCTCTCTCTCCCTCTCTCCCTCTCTCCCTCTCTCTCTCTCCCTTTGCCTCTGTCCCCCCAAAATAAAAAAAAGAAAAAACACTGTCTACTAAGTGCTGTGTTGAGCATATGAGGATTTGTTTATTAATTACATTGGGCTGTTGACAAGAAAAGAGTTTGAACATCAGTTAATAGTGTAAGCAAAATTGGGACAATAGTTATGATGAACTGCTCTCAGATGTTTTAAAAACTATAGTAGCAATATTATTTGCATATAAATTCTGTGCACTTAAATTCTTATCATTTCTTCACAGTAAGAAAGTGAAGTAAGTGTGCATTTAAAGTTACACTCAGTAGTCTTAATATGTTAATGGTGTTCCAACAGCTCTGAAAGTAGTAAAACTTTAGGACCTCCTTTTCTCTAGTTTTGAATTAATAATCATATAATGCATGCATGCATATTGATATAGCTTTGTTCCATTTATGTGATGATACAAAAAGTTGTAAAAACCAGCATTACTGATATCATGGGATGAAATTCTTCTAACAAGAAACCAAAATAAATGTGAAAGTTAACCAACAGAGCACAACTACACCTAATGATAGGGTTGCTAGAGGCTTGTTATTTACTACTGATGGTCTTTGGGGAGGGGAAAAACTAGTTCTTTGTTTCATGCCTTTTATAGTAATGATAATTTGCCTCTACTGTGCAACTCATTGCTCTCCACTGATAGATTTTAGGAGTAAGAGCAAAGGAAGCAATAACACAGAGGTTATTAGATCAACTTGAATAAAAATTTAGCTCCCTGGAATTTTTAACTAATTAGAACTCTCCATCTCCCACCCTCTTTGCTATTATAGATGAGAGGAAAAGAGACTATTTATGTAACACTTTTCTCATAGCTAAACGTACAATGCAAAATAGGAATTAGTGAACTCTAATTCTTAGTCTTTGCTAACAGAGGGGAGCTGAAACTTAGAAAATATTTAAAATCAATTGATTTAGGAAGGAAATTTTTATGTTTGCATTTGAATATGAATGTTTCTAATCTAGGTAGTCCCAGAGACTCAGTTAACTAAAGGCTATTGAATGAAATATCTTGCTTAATGAATTTTCTAATTAATGATTAATCTAAGTATGCAATGAAACTGAGGCAAGGATGCTTTGCATAAGATGTCTCGAACTTTGTGTACAGTTTTTTGTTGTTGTTGACCACTGACCCAATTGTGTCTGTCTTAATTAAGTTTTTTTTTTGTTGCAAATAATAAAGGTCTAATTCAAACTAAATGAGAACAAAACAGGATTTTATATTAAAGATATGAGCGATTCTCGAGGAACCCAAGGGCAGAAAGTATAATCCAGGCACATGAGAAAGTGTAACTAGGAATGAGAAGCTGTCAATGGCTAAGGGAGCTTTCCTCTTTCTTTCTCTCCTCCTTTCCCATCCCTGGGGCCTTTGGGTCTCTTGTTTTTCTTTGTTCCTTTCTACCCAAGAGCTCCCAAGTTTTACATTCTAAATTCAGGCAACCAGCAAAGACTGCATTTCTGAATCCCCAATTTCCAATTCTGATTGACCCAGTTTGGACCAGATGTCAGCCCAGGATTTGATTATCTATGGCTGGGTTCGAAAGATCATGTGGTATAAATATGGTTATTAGGCCCCAAACCTAAGTGAGGGGACATAAAGTTCTTACAGAAAGGGAGGTGGTGGGATGAAAAGAACATCAAATGCTGTCCGCCATTAAGTATAATCAGAAATAGAGCACGTTTGCCTGTGCCTCTCTGCTTATCTTCATGCATTAAACAAGAATGAAGGTCAGATAGCATATTATCTAGTCTTATATTAAGAACTATCAACCTAAGGCCCAGAGATATTTTAAAAATTATTGAGGGTCACATGAAAAACTGTTACTGGAATCCTAACCTTGTGGTTTCTAGTCTTCCTAACTGCTAATAACCAAGTAAGCAGAATATCTAATAAAATGTTAACATACTTTAAAAGAGATCTCATAAAATATAAAGTAATCTTGATGAATATTTTTGCCTAAGCAAAGTAAATATAGAGGAAAAGCAACATCATTTTCCCATGTTATTACAATGAAGCAGAGGTCTGTGGATAATGGCCATTATTTTCAAAAGTAAATTTAAAAAAAAAATTTTTTTTATGTTTATTTATTTTTGAGACAGAGAGAGGCAGAGCATGAACGGGGGAGGGGCAGAGAGAGAGGGGCTCCAGGCTCCAGGCTCCAGGCTCCGAGCCATCAGCCCAGAGCCCCACGTGGGGCTCGAACTCACGGACAGCGAGATCGTGACCTGAGCTGAAGTTGGACGCTCAACCGACTGAACCACCCAGGCGCCCCTCAAAAGTAAATTTTTAAAAGAATATAAAAACATAAAAACAGAGGGTGATTTTGAAGAACAAATAATTGGTCTATATGACTTAATGTTGCTAGGCTTAAAGAAGGAGTCATGTAAATATGATATTTTGGCTACTGGGACACACAGATTATAAACTGAATCTGTTTTCCCCTTTTGACCTGTGCATTCATTCAGTTTTTATTTATTGAATGTCTGCTATGTGCTGAGCCCTATTTTAGGCACTGAGGATACAGTGATGAACAGAACAAAGTTCCTGCACTCAGGGAGTTTGCATTGTAGAGACCAATGCAGGCAATGAACAACAAAATAGTAAAGAACATATAATGTCAAATAGTGATAAGGGCTATAAGTCTAATAAACCAAGATAATGGGATAAAGAATTATAAGTGGTGCTACTTTAGGTAACAGTGGTCAAGGAAGGTGTCTCTGATGAGGTGACATTGAACAGAGATTGGAATGAAACAAGGGAACAGGGTATCTGAATATCCAGTAGAAGAGTATTTGAGGCAGAGAGAATAGCAAATGTAAAGGCCTTGAGGTGGGAATCTGCTTGGCCTATTTATGAAACAATAAGGAGGCCAATTTATAGAGCAAGGGAGACAGTGGTAGAAAATGTCAGAGATGTATTCAGAAACCAAATCATTTAGGCCTTTTAGGACAAAATAGGAGTTTTGGATTTTACTCTTTGTATTGCAAAGGCATTGGGAGGTTTGGAGAATAAGAACTTGATTTGATTTATATGTAGAGAATATTCTGGCTGTTGTGTGGAGAATAAACTTCAAGAGGAAAAGAGAAGAAGCAGGGAGACCAGGTAAGAGAACGTTATAGTAACCCAGGCAAGAAAATGCTTGAGTTAAGGTGGTAGTAGTGAGGGAAGTAAAAAGTAGTTATATTCTGAAGGCACACATACACGTACATAAATACATATGTATGATTTTTGAAATAATTTTAGATTCATAGGAAGTTGCAATAAATGTACAGAGAGAGCCTGTATAACTTTCACCTGGCTTCCCTCAATGTTATGGTACATAACTATAGTACAATATCAAAACCCAGAAAATTGACATTGATCTTACTTAGATTTCCCACTTATATAAATAGTTATGTATGTATGTGTATATCTACTTTGATGTAATCACCACCACATCAAGATACTTCACTGTACCATCACAAGGCTCTCTCATTCTATTTATAAAGCCATACTCACCTCCTTTGTCCTCTTCCCTTACCTCTTACCTCTAATCTGTTCTCTGTCTCTATAATTATGTTATTTCATGAATGTTGTGTAATGTTCCTCTTTATCCCTTGTAATTTTCTTTGCTCTGAAATGTACTTTATGGGAAAGTGATTTTTTTCCTCCAAAGTTTTATTTAAATTCTAGTTAGTTAGCATATAGTGTAATATTCATTTCAAGAGTAGAATTTAGTGATTCATCACTTACATATAATACCCAGTGCTCATCATAACAAGTGCCCTCCTTAGTACCCATTCCTCATTCCCCACTGACCTCCCTCCATCAATCCTCAGTTTGTTCTTTATAGTTAAGAGTCTCTTATGGTTTGCTTCTCTCTCTCTCTTTTTTATGGGAAAGTAATTTATTTATTTATTTATTTTTCAATATATGAAGTTTATTGTCAAATTGGTTTCCATACAACACCCAGTGCTCATCCCAAAAGGTGCCCTCCTCAATACCCATCACCCACCCTCCCCTCCCTCCCACCCCCATCAACCCTCAGTTTGTTCTCAGTTTTAAGAGTCTCTTATGCTTTGGCTCTCTTCCACTCTAACCTCTTTTTTTTTTCTTCCCCTCCCCCATGGGTTTCTGTTAAGTTTCTCAGGATCCACATAAGAGTGAAAACATATGGTATCTGTCTTTCTCTGTATGGCTTATTTCACTTAGCATAACACTCTCCAGTTCCATCCATGTTGCTACAAAGGGCCATATTTCATTCTTTCTCATTGCCACGTAGTACTCCATTGTGTATATAAACCACAATTTTTTTTATCCATTCATCAGTTGATGGACATTTAGGCTCTTTCCATAATTTGGCTATTGTTGAGAGTGCTGCTATAAACATTGGGGTACAAGTGCCCCTATGCATCAGTACTCCTGTATCCCTTGGGTAAATTCCTAGCAGTGCTATTGCTGGGTCATAGGGTAGGTCTATTTTTAATTTTCTGAGGAACCTCCACACTGTTTTCCAGAGTGGCTGCACCAATTTGCATTCCCACCAACAGTGCAAGAGGGTTCCCGTTTCTCCACATCCTCTCCAGCATCTATAGTCTCCTGATTTGTTCATTTTGGCCACTTTGACTGGCATGAGGTGATATCTGAGTGTAGTTTTGATTTGTATTTCCCTGATGAGGAGCGACGTTGAACATCTTTTCATGTGCCTGTTGACCATCCGGATATCTTCTTTAGAGAAGTGTCTATTTATGTTTTCTGCCCATTTCTTCACTGGGTTATTTTTTTTGGGGGGTGTGGAGTTTGGTGAGCTCTTTATAGATTTTGGATACTAGCCCTTTGTCCGATATGTCATTTGCAAATATCTTTGTGGGAAATTAATTTTTAAAAAATCTATGTATATCTATGTACATCTTTTTTTTTTTCCCTATCCATTTGCTTTTAGTCTACACATGTCTTTATGTTTGAAGTAAATTTCTTGTAGACAGCATATACTGGACCATATGGGTTTTATCGACCATGCCAATCTCTGTCTTTTAATTGGTGGATTTGGACTATTTACATATTAGAATAATTATTGATATGTTAGGGCTGTCTTCCAAATTTTTAAAAGTTTTTTTTTAAGTTTATTTATTTATTTTTGAGAGAGAGAAAGAGAGAGAAGCAGAGAGAGAGGGAGACAGAAAATCCCAAGCAGGCTCCGCTCAGTCAGCACAGAGCCTGATGCAGGGCTCTAACTCATGAGTTGTGAGATCATGACCTGAGCCGAAACCAAGAGTTGGTTGTTAAAGCGACTGAGCCACCCAGGCACCCCTCCAATTTTTTTTTTTATTGTGGTAAAAACATATGAAACCTACCTTTTTTTTAAATTTATTTTTGAGCGAGAGAGCTCTAGTGGGGGAGGGGAAGAGAGAGAGGGTGACTGAGAATCAGAAGCAGGCTCTGTGCTGACATCAGCAAACCTGGTGCAGGGCACCAACTTATGAACCCTGAGATCATAATCTGAGCTGAAGTCAGACGCAGAAACAACTGAGCCACCCAGGTGCCCTGAGACCTACCTTCTTAACATAAATTTAAGTGTTCAGTAGAGTGTTGTTCCACGAGAGTTCTCCAGAACTTTTTCATCTTGTGTGACAAACTCTATACCCATTGAATAGTAATTCCCCATTTCTCTCGCCCCAAACCTTTGGCAAATACTATTCAACTTTCTGTTTCTATAAGCCTGACTACTTTAGATATCTCATATAAGGGAGTTATTCAGTATTTGTCCTTCTGTGACTGACTCCTTTCACTTAATGTAATGTCCTCAAGGTATATATGTTGTTGTGCATGTAATAGCATTTCCTTCTTTTTTAAGGCTGAATGATATACAATTGCATATTTCTATCACATTGTCTTTATCCACTCATCTGTCAATGGACATTTAGGTTGTTTCCACACTTTATCTATTGTAAATAATGCTGCAGTGAACGTGGGAGTGCAAATATTTCTTGGATATCCTATTTTCAATACTTTTGGATAAATACCCAGAAGTGAGGTTGTTGGATCATGTGGTAGTTTATTTTTTTATTTTTTGGGGGGCTCTAAATACTCTTTTTTCCCCCAAGTTTTTTATAATGATTTTTTAATGTTTATTTTTAATTTTTTAACAGAGAGAAATCAGGGGAGGGGCAGGGAAAGAGGAGAGAGAGAATCCCAAGCAGGCTCTCTGCTGTCAGCAGAGCCCATGTGGGGATTCAATACCAGGAACTGTGAAATCACGACCTGAGCCGAAATTAAGAGTCAGACGCTCAACCAACTGAGTCACCCAGGCACCTGCCCCAAGTTTTTATTTAAGTTCCAGTTACTTAACATACATTGTAATAATAGTTTCAGGTTTAGAATTTAGTGATTCAGCACTTACGTACAACACCAGGTGCTCATCACAAGTGCCCTCCTTAATTCCCATCACCTATTAACCCATCCACCACCCACTTCCCCTCCAGTAACCCTCAGTTTGTTCTCTATAGTTAAGAGTCTGTTTCCTGGTTTGTCTCTCTTATTTTCCCCCATGTTCATCTGTTTTGTTTATTTTTTTTTAAGTTTATTTATTTTGAGAGAGAGAGAGACAGAGAGCAGGGCAGTGGCAGAGAGAGAGGGAGAGAGAAAATCTCAAGCAGGCTCCTTGCTGTCAGCCCAGAGCCCAATGCTAGGCTCCCTGTCAAGAACAAAGAGAGCTGAATCAAGAGTTGGCCACTTAGCCTACTGAGCCACATGGGCGCCCCCATCTGTTTTGTTTCTTAAATTCCAAATATGAGTGAAATCATATGGTATTTATGTTTCACTGACTGAATTATTTCACTTGGCATAATACTCTCTAGCTCCATCCATGTCATTGCAAAATGCAAGATTTCATTCTATTTTATGGCTGAGTAATATTCCATTGTATATAAATACCACATCTTTAAAAAATTAATTTATTTAAATTCAAGTTAGTTAACATGCAGTGTAGCATTGGTTTTAGTAGAGCCCAGTGATTTACCACTTACATATAACATCCAGTGCTCATCCCAACAAGTACCCTCTTTAATGCCCATCACCCATTCAGCCCATCTCCCCACCTACCTCCCATCCAGCAACTCTCACTTTGTTCTCTGTATTTAAGAGTCTCTTATGGTTTGCCTCCCTTGCTGTTTTTATCTTCGTTTTCCTTCCCTTCCCCTTCTTCATCTGTTCTGTTTCTTAAGTTCCACATATGAGTGAAATGACTTACTCATTTCACTTAGCATAATAACCTCTAGTTCCATCCACGTTGTTGCAGATGTCACTATTTCTTTCTTTCTGATCACCAGGTAATATTCCATTGTGTGTGTGTGTGTGTGTGTGTGTGTGTGTGTGTGTATGTGTGTGTGTGTGTGTGTGTGTATATATATATATATATATATATATATATATATATATATATATTTATCCATTCATCAATCGATGGACATTTGGACTCTTTTCATAAATTGGTTATTGTTGATAGTTATCCTATAAACATAGGGGTGGATATGCCCCTTTAAATGAGCATTTTTGTATCCTTTAGCTAAATACCCAGTAGTGCAATTGCAGGAACCTCCATACTGTTTTCTAGAGTGTCTGCACCAGTTTGCATTCCCACCAACAGTGCAAAAGGGTTCCCCTTTCTCTGCATCCTCTCCAATATCTGTTGTTACTGAAGTTGTTAATTTTAGCCATTCTGACCGGTGTGAGGTGATATCTCATTGTGGTATTTCTCTAATGATGAGCAGTGTTGAGCATCTCTTTTTTATGTGTCTGTTAGCCATCCGGACGTCTTCTTTGCTAAAGTGTCTGTTGATGTCTTCTGCCCATTTCTTCATGGATTATTTATTTTTGGGGTGCTGAATTTGGTAAGTTCTTTACACATTTTTGATGCTAATCCTTTATTTGATATGTCATTTGCAAATATCTTCTCCCATTCCATTGGTTGCCTTTTAGTTTTTCTGATTGTTTTCTTTGCTGTGCAGAACCTTTTTATCTTGATGAGGTCCCAATAGTTTGTTTTTGCTTTTATTTTCCTTGCCTCTGGAGACATGGCAAGTAAGAAGTTGCTGCAGCCAAGGTCAAAGAGGTTGCTGCCTGTATTCTCCCGTAGGATTTTGATGGTTTCCTGTCTCACATTTAGGTCTTTCATTCATTTTGACTTTATTTTTGTGTATGGTGTAAGAGCATGGTCCAATTTCATTCTTCTGCATGTTGCTGTCCAGTTTTCCCAGCACCATTTGCTGAAGAGACTGTCTTTTTATCCATTGGACATTCTCTCCTGCTTTGTCGAAGATTAGTTTGCCATACATTTGAAGGTAAATTTCTGGGTTCTCAATTCTGTTCCATGAATCTATGGGTCTGTTTTTGTTCCAGTACCGTACTGTCTTGATGATTACACCTTTGTAATACAGTTTAAAGTCTGGAATTATATGCTTCCAGCATTGGTTTTCTTTTTCAACATTACTTTGGCATGGAAAACCCAAAAGACTCCACCAAAAAAACTGCTAGAACTGATATGTGAATTCAGCAAAGTTACAAGACATAAACTCAATGTACACAAATTGGTTGCATTTCTGTACACCAATAATGAATCAGCCAAAAGAGAAATAAATGAATCAGCCAAAAGAGAAATAAATGAATCAACCCCATTTACAAATGCACCAAAACCATAAAATACCTAGAAATAAACCTATCCAAAGAGGTTGGGGGCGCCTGGGTGACGCAGTCGGTTAAGCGTCCGACTTCAGCCAGGTCACGATCTCGCGGTCCGGGAGTTCGAGCCCCGCGTCAGGCTCTGGGCTCATGGCTCAGAGCCTGGAGCCTGTTTCCGATTCTGTGTCTCCCTCTCTCTCTGCCCCTCCCCCGTTCATGCTCTGTCTCTCTCTGTCCCAAAAATAAATAAACGTTGAAAAAAAAAAAGAGGTTATATCTGCATGCTGAAGACTATAGAAAGCTTATGAAAGAGATTGAAGAAGATACTAAGAAATGGAGAATAATTCCATTCTCATGATTGGAAGAATAAATATTGTTAATTGTTTATACTACTGAAAGCAATCTACACATTTAATTCAATCTCTCTCAAAATACCACCAGCATTTTTTTTCCAGAGCTAGAACAAATAATCCTAAAATTTATATGGAAACTTTTAAAAAATTTAAATATTAGTTAACATACAGTGCAATATTGGTTTTCAGAGTAGAATTCAGTGACTCATCACCTACATCCAACATCCAGTGCTCATCACCCATGTAGCCCATCTCCCACCCACTTCCCTCCATCGACCCATAGTTAAGAGTCTCTTAGCTTTGTTTCCCTCTCTTCTTCCCTCCCCTTTTCATATATCTACCTGTTTTTTTTCTTAAATTCCACATATGAGTGAAATTATATGGTATTTGTCTGTCTCTGGCTTATTTTGCTTAGCATAGTATGTTATAGCTCCATCCACATTGTTGCAAATGACAAGATTTCGTTCTTTTTGATGGCAGAATAATATTTCATATTATTCCATATCCATATATATATATATATACACATATATATGTATACATATATATGTATACATATATATATCCATATATATATATCCATATATCTATATCTATCTCTCTATATCTATGTATCTATATATATATCACACCTTCTTTATCCATTCATCAGTTAATGGACATTTGGGCTCTTTCCATAATTTGCCTATTGTTGATAATGCTGCTGTAAACATTAGGGTGCATGTATTCCTTTGAATCAGTATTTTTGTATCCTTGGGGTAAATACCTAGTAGTGCATTTCCTGGATCATAGGGTAGTTTGATTTGATTTTTAACTTTTTGAGGAACTTACATACTCTTTTCCAGAGTGGCTGCACCAGTTTGCATTCCCATCAAGAGTGTAAAAGGATTCCCTTTTCTCTTCATCCTTGCCAACACCTGTTATTTCCTGTGTTGTTAATTTTAATCATTCTGACAGGTGTGAAGTTGTATCTTATAATGGTTTTCATTTGAATGTGTCTGTTTCATTTTCTTTTTATGTGTCTGTTAACCATCTGTATGTCTTCTTTGGAAAAATATCTATTCATGACTGCTGCCAATTTTTTATCTGGGTTGTTTGTTTTTTAGTGTCACAGGGTAGTTTAAAAAAAGTTTTGTGGAACTTCCATGCAATTTTCCATACCACCTACACCATTTTACATTTCCACCAACATGGCACAAGGGTTCTAGTTTCTAAACATTCTCACAAATATTTATTTTCTGTTTTTCAATTTGTTTTGTTCTTTTAATACTGGCCATCCTAACTGGTGTGAAGTAATATCTCCTTGTGGTTTTTGTTTGCATTTCCATGATAATTATTGATGTTAACCATATCTTTTAATATACCTGTTGGCGATTTCTATGTCTTCTTTGGAAAAGTGTTTATTTATAATTTCCTTGTTGTTTTTAATTTTTAACATTTATTCATTTTTTGAAAGACAGAGAGAGACAGAGAGAGGCAGAGAGAGAGAGAGAGAGAGAGAGAGAGAGCATGAGCATGGGAGGGGCAGAGAGAGAGGTAGGCACAGAATCTGAAGCAGGCTCCAGGCTCTGGGCTGTCAGCACAGAGCCTGACCTGGGGCTAGAACCCATGAACCACGAGATAATGACCTGAGCTGAAGTCAGCCACTTAACCGACTGGTCCATCCAGGTACCCTTTCTTGTTTTTTTAATTTATGTTTTTTTTTGTTTGTTTTACTATTGCATTGTATAAGTTCCTTACATACTTTTGAAATTAACCCTTTATCAGAAATATAGTTTGCAAATATTTCCCCCATTCCATAGGTTGCCTTTTCACTTTTTTTAAAAAAAATGTTTATTCATTTATTTTGAGGGAGGGATGGAGGGAGAGAGAGACAGACAGACAGAGAGAGAGAGAGAGAGAGAGAGAGAGAATGGGACAGAGAAAAAGAGAGAGTCCCAAACAGGCTCCATGCTGTCAGTGCAGAGCCCAGTGTGGGGCTTGATCTCATGAACTGTGAGAATATGACCTAAGCCGAAATCAAGAGTTGGACACCCAACCAAATGAGCCACCCAGGCGCCCCCCCCCCATAGGTTGCCTTTTCACTCTTGATTTATTTTTTGTGAGGATGCTTTTTAGTTTTATATACTTATTCCCTTTATCTTTTTTTGCTATTGTTTCCTGCATTTTTGGTGTCCTATCAAGGAAATGCTTGCTAATATCAATGTCAATAAGCTTTGGTTTTTAATGTTTTCTTCTAGGAGTTATATGGTTTCAGGTCGTACATTTACATTTTTAATCGATTTTGATTTGATTTTTGTGTATGTGTAAAACAAGGGTCAAATTTCATTCCTTTGGATGTGGATATTGTTTTCCAACATTGTTTATTGAAGAGAGTGTTCTTTCCCCATTGTGTATTATTAACATTTTGTTGAATATCAGTTGACTGTAGATGCATGGGTTTATTCCTGCTCTCTCTCTAGTCTTTTCCATAGGTCTATGTGTACGTCTTTATGCTAGCAGTATACTGTAGCTTTGTAGTATGTTTTGAAAACAGGAAGTGTAAGGGCCCCAGCTTTGTTCTTTTTGCTCAATATTATTTAGGGTCCTTTTTTATTCCAGTTGAATTTTAAGAGAGAGAGAGCGAGAGAGCGAGAGCGTGTGTATGTGTGTGTGTGTGTGTGTGTGATCTTTACAATTTTATACACATAAAATCATGTCACTTGTGAGCAGAGATAATTTATTTCACTTATGTTTAGCTTTGCATGTCTTTTAAATTTACTTTACATGCCTAATTGTTCTAGGTAGAAATTAAAGATGGCATAAATAATTGGAAAGACATACCATGTTTTTGGATTGGAATACTTAATATTGTTCAAATGTCCTTGCTACCAAAAGCAAGCTACAGATTCAGTGCAATCCCTATCAAAATCCCAATGCTTTTTTTTTTTCAGAAGTAAAGAAAAAGTCCCAAAATTCAGTACTACCTTGAATAAAAGTGGTGTGAGTGGGTATCCTTGCCTTGTTCTGATCTTAGAAGAAAAGGTTTCAAAATTTTTATTGAGTATTATGTTAACCATAGGCTCTTCATAAATGGCCTTTTTTGTGTTAAGGTAATTTCTTTCCATTCCTAATTCATTGAGTGTTATTTTTCATAAAATGGTGTTAAAATTTGTCAAATGCTTTTTCTACATCTATTGAGTTAATCGTATATTTTTTCCTTTGTTCTGATGTGAGGTATCACATTGATTGATTTTTATCTCTTGATCTATCTTTGAATCTCAGGGATAAATTCCACTTTTTCATGGTGTGTGGTCCTTTTAAAGTACTACTGAGTTTGGTTTGCTGGTACTTTGTTAAGAAATTTTAAATCTGTATTCATCAGGGATCTTCTTTCTGTAATTTTCTTTCTTCTAGCATTTTTTTTCTGGCTTTGGCATCAGGGTAATGCTGCCCTCATAAAGTGAGTTTGGAAGTCTTTCCTCTTCTAATTTTTTGGAACAGTTTGAAACAGATTGGTGTTAGTTCTTTACTGGTTGGTGGAACTCATCCATGAAACCATCTGGTTCTGAGCTTTTTTTTTGTTGGAACATTTTTGATTACTTATTTTGTCTCCTTACTAGTTATAAATCTGTTTAGTATTTTATTTATTCCTTATTCAGTTTTTAGTAGGTTGTATCTTTCTAGGAATTTATCCATTTCTTCCAGATTATCCAATTTGTTGGCATGTAATTACTCATAGTAGTATCTTATAATCCTTTACATGACAACAGTTGTTAATATCTCCTCTTGAATTTCTTTTATTTTATTTATTTGAGTCTTCTTTCTATTTTCCTTAATCTAGCTGATTATTTTTCAATTTTGCTTTCATTTTAAAAGAAGCAACTCGACTTTTTAGAATTTTCTATTTCATTTATTACTGCTCTAATATTTATTATTTCCTTCTGCTAACTTTGGATATGGTTTGTTCTTTTCCTATTTCCTTGAGATGTAAAATTATGCTGATTATTTGAAATCGTTCTTCTTTTTAAATTTTTTTTTTCGACGTTTATTTATTTTTGGGACAGAGAGAGACAGAGCATGAACGGGGGAGGGGCAGAGAGAGAGGGAGACACAGAATCGGAAACAGGCTCCAGGCTCTGAGCCATCAGCCCAGAGCCGACGCAGGGCTCGAACTCACGGACCGCGAGATTGTGACCTGGCTGAAGTCGGACGCTTAACCGACTGCGCCACCCAGGCGCCCCTCGTTCTTCTTTTTAAATGTAGGTGTGTACTACTATACACTTAGTATGGTGTTTGCTACATTTTACATGTTTTGATATGTTGCATTTTCATTTTTATTTATCTCAAGCTATTTTCTTATTCTTTTTCATTCTTATAATAGTCTTTATCAAATATTGTTATTGAAATAAAATAGGTATATAACACTGTATGTTTCAGCATTTCAACATATTGACTTGATATATTTGTTATGTTGCAATGATTACTACCATAGAGTTATTTAACACCTTCATCATGTTTTATAATTATTTTTTTGGTGGTGGGCATAATTTAGATCTAGTCTGTTAGCAACTTTGAAACTTATAATGCAATGTCATTGACTATAATCACTATGCTGTGTATTAGCTTCACCAGGATTTATTTATCTACTAGTTTCCAGTGTTTACCCTTAAACAATTTATCCCAAATTCCCCAACCTCCACCCTAGCCTCTGGTAACCATTATTTTACTCTATTTCCTTGAGTTAAGCTTTTTTTTTAGATTTCAAATATACATGATACCATACAGTATTTGTCTTTTTGTCTGACATATCTCAGCATAATGTCCTCAAGGTCCATTCATCTTGTCACAAATGGAACTCTCTCCTTCCTTCTCATGGTTGATTAGTATTCATATATGTTCATATCCATTCATTTACTGACAGGAACTTAGGTTGTTTCCATATCTTGGCTATTGGGAATAATATTGAAAAAACATAGGAGTGTGTGTGTGCATATGTGTGTGTGTGTGTGTGTGTGTGTATCTTTTCAGACTCCCATTTTCATATTCTTTGGATGTTTACCCAGAGTAAAATTACTGGATTGTATGGTAGTTCTATTTTTACTTTTTTGGGGAACCTTCATACTATTTTCTATAGTGGCTGAACCAACTTACATTCCCATCTATAATGTAAAAGTGTTCCCTTTTTTCTACATCTTCACTAACACTTTTCATCTCTTGTCTTCTTGATGGTGGCCATTCTATCAGATGTGAGGTGATGACTTGTGTTGGTTGTGATTTGCATTTTTCTGATGATTCGTGATGTTGAGCATCTTTTCATAAACCTGTTGGCCATTTGGATGTCTTTTTTGGAGATCTATTTAGCTTCTCTGGCAATTTTTATTTTAAAAATATTTTTTTTAATGTTTATTTATTTTTGAGAGACAGAGCATGAGCAGGGGAGGGGCAGAGAGAGAGGGAGACAGAGAATCTGAAGCAGGCTCCAGGCTCTGAGCTGTCGGCACCGAGCCTGATGCAGGGATTGAACTCATAGACTGAGAGTTCATGACTTGAGCCGAAGTTGGACGCTCAACTGACTGAGCCCCTCTCTGGCCATTTTTAAATTGAATTATTTGTTTTTCTGTTATGAATTGGATTAGTATTTTATATATTTTGGTTGTTAACTCCTTGTCTGATATATGGTTTGCAAATATTTTCTACCATCCCATAGGCTGCAGTTTCATTTTTTTCATTGTTTATATTTTTTAATTTTTAAAAAATAAAAGTTTATTTATATTTGAGAGAGAGAGAGAGAGACAGAGTGCAAGTGGTGGAGGGACAGAGACAGAGAAGGAGACAGAATCTGAAGCAGGCTCCAGACTCCAAGCTGTCAGCACAGAGCCCGATGTGGGATCTAACTCAGGAACCGTGAGATCATGACCTGAGCTGAGGTCGGACGCTTAACCACCCAGGCGCCCCTTCCCCTAGGAATTTTATAGGATCAAGTCTATGTTTAAGTTTTTAGTCCATTTAAAGTTAATTTTTTTTATTAAAGGATAATTAACATACAGTATTAGTTTCAGGTGTACAATATAATGCTTAACAATTGCATACATTTCTAAGTACTCATCATGATAAGTATACGCTTAACCTCCTTCACTATTTCACCCATTCCTCTACCCACCTCCCTTCTGCAAAACACCAGTTTGTTCTATGTATTTAAGTGTCTGTTTTTTGGTTTTGTTTTTGGGTTTTTTTGGTCTCTTTTTTCTTTGCTTGTTAATTTGTTTTGTTTCTTAAATTTTACATGTGAGTGAAATCATATATCATGTATCAAATATCATATATTTGTCTTTCTTGGACTGACTTATTTCACATAGCATTATACCCTCTAGGTACATCATGTTGTTGCAAATAGCAAGATCTCATTTTCTTATGGCTGAGTAATATTCCATTGTATATGTATATCACATCTTTACCCATTCATTTGTAGATGGACACTTGGGTTTCTTCCATATCTTGGTTATTGTAAGTAACGTTGCAATAAACATAGGGGTGCGTATACCTTTTTGAATTAGTCTTTTTGTTTTCTTTGGATAAATACCCAGTAGTGGAATTAATTGATCATATAGTAATTTTATTTATAACTTTTTGGGGAACATCCATACTGTTTTCCACAGTGTCTCACAAATTTAAATTATCAACAGTTGTGTGTGAGGGTTATTTTTTCTCAAAATCTTCACCAACACTTGCTGCTTCTTGTGTTTTTGATTTTAGCCATTCTGGCAGGTGTAAGGTGGTAATCTCATTATGGTTTTGTTCACATTTAACTAATTATTAGTGATGTTGAGCACTTTTTCATGTGTTTGTTGGTCATCTCTGTGTCTTCTTTGGAAAAATGTCTTTTCAGGGTTTCTGCCTGTTTTTGAATTAAATTGGTTTTTTTTTTTTTTTAGAACTTGTATAAGTTCATTATGTGTTTTGGATATTAACTCATTGGATATATCATTGCAAATATCATCTCCCACTCAGTACATTGTCTTCTTGTTTGTTGATGATATCCTTAGTTTTTTTATTTTGGTGTAGTCCCAATAGTTTAATTTTGCTTTTCCCTTGCCAGAAGTGACCTCTAGAAAAATATTTTTATGGCCAAAGTCAAAGAGATTACTGTCTATGTTTTCTACTAGGATTTTTATTCTTTCAGGGCTCACATTTAGGTGTTTAACAATATTTGATTTGTATTTATGTATTATGTAAAAAATAAGTCCATTGTCATTCTTTTAAATTCAGCTGTCTAGTGTTCCCAAGACCATTTGTTGAATAAGACTCTCTTTTTAGCCTTATATATTCTTCCCTCCTTTGTCTTAGATTAATTAACTATATAAGCATTGGTTTATTTCTAGACTGTCTTATTTCTTCCAGTGATGTGTCTATTTTTGTACCTCTATCATACTGTTTTGATTACTACAGCTTTGTGGTATATCTTGAAATCTGGGATTATGATACATCCAGCATTGTTCTTTTATTTCAAGATCTCATTGGCCGGCCATTCAGGGTCTTTTGTGGTTCTATGCCAATTGTAATATTATTTGTTGTAGTTTTGTGGAAAATCCTGTTGGTATTTTGATAAGGATTGCGTTGAACCTGTAGATTGCTTTGGTAGTGTGGCGATTTTAACAATATTAATTCTTAATCCATGAGTATGGGCTATCTTTCTGTTTGTGTTTTTTAATTTCTTTCATCTGTGTTTTATAGTTTTCAGAGTACAGGTCTTTCACCTACTTAGTTATGTTTATTCTTGGATATTTTTTTTTGGAGGATGCAGTTGTAAATGGGACTGTTTTCTTAATTTCTCTTTTCTGCTATCTAATTATTAGTGTAGAGAGGTAAAACAGACTTCTGGGTATTATTTTTGTATCATGCCATTTTACTGAATTCATTTTTCAGTTCTAGCAGTTTTTTGGTGGTCTTTTGGTTTTTCTATATACAGTACCATGTTATCTGTAAATAGTGAGTTTTATTTCTTCTTACTGATTTGGATACCTTTTATTTCTTTTGTTGTCTGATTGCTGTGGCTAAGATTTCCAGTACTATGTTGAATACAAGTGGTGAGACTGGACATACTTGTCTTGTTCCTGACTAGAAGAAAAGCTTTCAGTTTTTCCCTATTTAGGATGACATTAGCTGTGGGGTTTTCATATATGGTGTTTATTAGGTTGAAGTATGTTCCCTCTAAATCTATTCAGGAATGGATGTTGTACTTTGTCAAATACTTTTTTCTGCATATATTGAAATGATCATATAATTTTTATCCTTTCTCTTATGAGGTGATGTATCACACTGATTGATTTGTGAATATGGAACCACGCTTGCAACATAGGAATAAATACCACTATTCCCATGAATGATTTTTTAATGTATTGTTAGATTCTGTTTGCAAGTATTTTGTTGAGTATTTTTGCTTCAATTTTCGTTAGGGATATTGGCCTGTAGTTCTCTTTTTTAGTGGCATCTTTATCTGGTTTTGGTATTAGGGTAATGATGGCCTCATAGAATGAAATGGTAAGTTCTATTTTTTTAAATAGTTTTAGAAGCACAGGTATTAATTCATCTTTAAATGTTTGGAAAAATTCATCTGTGAAGCCATTTGGCCCTGGACTTTGTTTGCTGGTTTTTTTTGATTACCGATTCAATTTCTTTGCTTGTTATCAGTGTGTTCAAATTTTCTATTTCTTCCTGATTCAATTTTGTTAGTTTATATGTTTCTAAGAATTCATTTCTTCTAGGTTGATCCATTTGTTGGCATATAGTTTTTAATTTTATCATAATTGTACTTCTGTGGTTCAGTTGTTATTTCTCCTCTCATTTGTGATTTTATTAATTTGATTTATTTCTCTTTTTTCTTAATAAGTCTGGCTAGACATTTATAATTTTTATTATTTTTTTTCAAAGAACTATCTCCTGGGTTAAGTGATCTTTCCTATTTTTTCATTTCTATTTCATTTATTTCTGTCTAATCTTTATTATTTGCTTTATTCTGCTGGTTTTAGGTTTTGTCTGTTGTTCTTTTTCTAGCTCTTTTAGGTGTAAGGTTAGGTTGTTTATTTGAGATTTTTCTTGCTTCTTTAAGTAAGCCTGTCTTGCTATAAACTCCTCTTTTGGAACCACTTTTTCTGTATCCCAGAGGTTTTGGACCATTGTGTTTTCGTTTTCATGTATTTCCATGTACTTTTTCATTTCTTCTTTTATTTCCTGGTTGGCTGATTCATTGTTTAGTGGCATATTATTTGACCTCCATATATTTGTGGTCTTTCAAGATTTATTCTTGTTATTGACTTCTTGTATCATAGCGTTGTGGTCTGGAAAGTTGCGAGGTATGAGCTGGATCTTCTTGAGTTTGATGAAGCTGGTTTGTGGGCTAATATGTGATCTACTCTAGAGAATATTCCATTTGCACTTGGAAAGAGTGTATATTCTGCTGTTTTAGCATGGAATGTTCTGAATATATGTGTTGAATCCATCTGTTCCAGTGTGTAATTCAAAGACATTTTTCCTCAGTGATTCTCTGTTTAGATGATTTGTCCATTGATGTAAGTGGGGTATTAAGTAACCTACTATGATTGTATTATTACCAAATAGTTACTTTATGTTTGTTATTAATTGTTTTATATGTTTGGGTACTGCTATGTTGAATGCATCAATATTAACAATTGTTATGTCTTCTTGTTAGATTGTCTCCTTTATTATTACATAGTGTCTTTCTTTGTCTCTTGGTACAGTCTTAGTTCTAAAGTCTATTTTGTCCAATATAAGTATTGCTACTCTGGCTTTCTTTTGACATCCATTTGCAAAGTAGATGTTTCTTCATCCTCTCATTTGCTTTTTTTTTTTTTTTAATGTTTATTTATTTTGAGAGGAGAGAGAGAGAGAGAGAGAGAGGAAGGTGTGAACTGGGGAGCGGGAGGGGCAGAGAGAGAGAGGGAGACACAGAATTCAAAGCAAGCTCCAGACTCTGAGCTGTCAGCACAGAGCCTGATGTGGAGCTCAGACTCACAAGCCTTGAGATCATGACCTGAGCTGAAGTCTGACACTTAACTGACTGAACCACTCAGGCATCCCTCATTTTCAATCTGCAGCTATCTCTAGGTCTAAAATCAGTCTCTTGTAGAAAGCATATAGATGGGTCTTATTTTTTTTTTACCCATTCTGTCTTTTGATGGGAATATTTAGTCCATTTACATTCAAAGTAATTGTTGAAATATATGTATTTCTGGTTATTATTTTTGTTTTGTAGTTATTTCTGGAGATTTTCTCTGATGATTTCTAGTCTTTCATGGTTGGCTGATTTTATTTAGTGATATGTTTGGATTTTTTCTCTTTATTCTTTGCATATTTATTGATGGTTTTTGATATATGGCTATCATTAGGTTTGTATATAACCTCTTCTGAATATAGTAGTGTATATTAAATTGATGGTCATTTACATTTAAATCCATTTTCTACTTTTCTCTCCTCCCCACCTTTTAGGTGTGTATTGTCCTATTTTACATCCTTTTATTTTGTGAGTTCCTTCACTGGCTTTTTTACAGAAATATTCATTTTTACTGCTTCTATGTTTCCTTCCTTTATACTGTCCCTTTTGGTCTTTCCTTTTGACTCAGAGAGTCCCCTTTAATATTTCTTTCAGGGCTGGTTTAGTGGTCATGAGCTACTTTAATTTTGTTTGTCTGGAGGCCCTTTATCTCTCCTTGTATTCTGAATGATAGCCTTACTAGATAGAGTATTTTCAGCTGCAGATTTTAATATATCATGCCACTCCCTTCTGAGATGGAAAGTTTTTACTGACAGATCCCCTGATATCATTATGGGTTTTCCCTTGTAAGTTACTGTATTCTTTTGTCTCACTACTTTATTTTTTTTTCTTTTATCACTACATTTTGCCAATTGAATTACAATAAATCTTGGTGTAGATTTGCTTTTGTTAATTTTGATGGGGGTTCCGTATGCCTCCTGGTCCTGGATATTTCTTTCCTTCCCTAGATTAAGGGAAGTTTTCAGATACTGTTTCTTCAAATAAATTTTCTGGCCCCTTTTCTCTATCTTCTTCTGGGATCCCTACAATACAAATTTTGTTATGTTTGATGGAGTCACTGAGTTCCTTAGTCTATTCTCATTTTGCATAATTATTTTTTCTCCCTTTTGTTCAGCTTTATTACTTTCCATTACTCTGTCTTCTAGGTCATTAATTCCCTGTTTCTTCAGCCTGCTGTTCCTTCCATCAGACATGTTTTTTGTTTCATTTATTTAGCCCTTTATCTCTGCTGTGTTATGCTTTTTCTCGGTGTTAATGATCTCACTCATGTCTTTCACTGTTTCAAGTCCAATGAGTATCTTTATAATCATTACTTTAAATTATCAATCAGGTATGTTACTTAAATCTGTTTCTTTTAGATCTCTGGCTGTGGGCTTGTCCTGTTATTTCTCTTGGGATACATTTCTCTATCTTCTCATTTTGTATAAGTCTCTGTGCCTGTTTCTGTGTGTTAGGAAAGTCAGTTTTGTTTCTTATTCTTGAGGGTAATGGCCTTATGAAGAAGAGGTCCTATAGTGCCCTGCCATGTGATGTCCTCTGTTCTCCAAGGCCTGAGACATTCAGTGGTGTCTCCAATGTGTGCTGCATGTGGTCTGACATTTTGTATTGGTTTCTTTATCTTCCAGGTCAGTAGTCTTCAGAGTATCTCTCTGAATGTTTTTGGGCAGTGTTTGGTCCCCAGCCTGAATGAGGTACATTATAACTAGGTGTGCTCTGATCTGTTTGTGAATTGAGACCTGTTGTCACTGCCAGCAGAACCGAGGCACTGCAAAATCCCATGTCAGGAGACACAGTGAGACCAGGGTTTTGGGCCAACCTTACAGAGGAGGGTGCCTGCTCTCCTAGATCTGGGGCAAGCATGACTGGGAAGTGCAGTTCTACCAGAGCACAGGAGGTGGGGCTTGGTGTAAGCAAGTCAGGTAGCAAGTGTCTGCACTGTCCCAGTTTCTGCAGGTGGCCTGTGCTTTTGATGAGGGTTGGGGAAGGAAATGGTGCCTGCCAGTTCCTTTTTTCTGGAGGGGTCTCTCCGTGAATCTGCTTCTCTGGGTCATGCACTGAAATGAAAGAATAAACTCCCCACTGTGCACCAGGCACTCATCAGATCGCTGTTTCCATGCTGTATGTCCACAGGTTGTTTGCCTCTCTTCTCTCCAAAAGCAGTACAGTGCCCTCCAGACTCTATTCCATGATTTCCACTGACCTTTAAAACTCCAGACTTTAAGCCTAGCTAGTTGTAGGAACTCACAACATTTGAAATTTGGTCCCTCTCACTTTCCAAGGCAATTGCTATGGGGATTATTTCCCCTGTGCACTTCCTTGTTCCAGTCTGTCTCTTGTCCTTTGACCAAGGCTGTCTCCCCACCACAGTGGCCAAGATCTATTTGTCTCCCAAAGTTCATCTTTGCACTTCTAACTTCTTCAACATGGTCTCTTTTCTATGTTTAGTTGTGGAATTTGTTTTGCCAGGGTTCATGTCAGTTTCTGGGGGTATTTAGGATGATTTGTTACCTCCTGTATTCATGGGATGAGATGAGTCTAAGGCCCTCTTACTCCCCTTCCATCTTCCTAAATTCCACCAAAGTAACTGGTATTAACTCTACTTTAAAAATTTGGTAGAATTAACTTGTGAATCCATGTGGTCCTGGGCTTTTGTCTGTTGGGAATTATTTGATCACTGAGTCAATTTCATTAGTAGTGATTGGTTACTTTAAATTTTTTTTTTCTAATTTAAATTAGAGTTAGCTGGCATGAAGTGCAATACTTGTTACAGCATTAGAATTCAGTGATTCATCATTTATATATAACACCGAGTAGTCATCACAGTAAGTGCCATCCTTAATCCCTATCACCCAACTACCCATTTCCCAACCACCTCCCTCCATCAACTCTCAGTTTGTTCTCTGTTATTAAGGAGACTCTTTTGGTTTGTTTCCACCTCTCCCTCTTTTCTTCCCTTTCCATATGTTCATCTGTTTTGTTTCTTAAATTTCACATATGAATTAAATCATATATTTGTCTTTCTCTGACTTTTGCACTTACCAAAATACATTTTAGTTCCATCCACATCATTATAAATGGCAAGATTTCAGTATTTTTGATGGCTGAGTAATATTCCATTGTATACCACATCATCTTTATCCATCCATCAGTGGATGGACACTTGGACTCTTTCCATAATTTGCCTATTGTTGATAGTGCTGCTATCAACATTGGGGTGCATGTACCCCCTAGGAATCAGTATTATTTTATCCTTTGGGTAAAGATCTAGTAGTGCAATTGCTGGGTGATACAGTAGTTCCATTTTTAACTTTTTGAGGAAACTCCACACTGTTTTCCATACTTATGGCACCATTTTGCATTGCCACCAACACTGTAAGAGGGTTCCTCTTTCTCTGCATCCTCACCAACAACTTTTGTTTCCTAAGATGTTCATTTAGCCATTCTGACAGGTGTGAGGTGGTATCTCATTGTGGTTTTGATTTGTATTAGCCTTATAATGAGTGATGTTGAGTTTTTTTCATGTAAATTTAGGCAATTTTTTATGTCTTCTTTGGAGAACTGTCTTTCATGACTTCTGCCCATTTCTTAACTGGATTATTTGTGTTTGGGGTGTTGAGTTTGATAAGTTCTTTAAAGACTTTGCATGCTAACCCTTTATCCGATATGTCATTTGTAAATATCTCTCCCCATTCCATCAGTTGCCTTTTACTTTTGTTGTTTCCTTTGATGTTCAGATTTTATCTTGATGAAGTCCCTAGTTCATGTTTGCTTTTGTTTTCCCTGCCTCTGGAGACCTGTCTAGAGTAAGAAGTTTCTCCAACCAAGGTCAAAGAGATTGCTGCCTGTGTTCTCCTCTAGGATTTTGATGTTTCCTGTCTAACACTTAGATCTTTCATCCATTTTGAATTTATTTTTGTGTATGGTGTAAGAACATGGTCCAGTTTCATTCTTCTGTGTGTCGCTGTCCAGTTTTCCCAGTACCGTTTGCTGAAGAGACGTTTTTCCATTGGATATTCTTTCCTGCTTTGTCAAAGATTAGTTGGCCATACATATATTTGTGGGCCCATTTCTGAGTCCTCCATTCTATTCCATTGATCTATGTGTCTGTTTTTGTGCCAGTACCATACTGTCTTGATGATTACAGCTTTGTAATACAGCTTGAAGTTTGGAATTGTGATACCTCCCACTTTGCTTTCCTTATCAACCTTACTTTGGCTATTCAGCATCTTTTCTGGTTCCATACAAATGTCAGAATTGTTTGTTCTAGTTCTCTGAAGAATGCTCGTGTTATTTTGATAGGCATTGCATCGAATGTGTAGATTGCTTTGGGTAGTATTGACATTTTAACAATATTTGTTCTTCCAATCCATGAGCATGGAATGTTATTCCATTTCTTTGTGTCTTCTTCAATTTCTTTCATAAGCTTTCTATAACTATAGAAATATAGTTACAGACCTTAGGGGAAAAGCTCTCAGTTTTTCCCCATTGAGGATAATATTAGCTCTGGGTCTTTCATATATGGCCTTTATGATGTTGTGGTATGTTCCTTCTACTCCTGCTTTGCTGAAGGCTTTTATCAAGAAACAATGCTGTATTGTATTGGATGCTATTGATAGAAAGATGTTGTTCTTATCCTTTTATTTTTCATTACTGTGGTGTATCATGTTGATTGCTTTGTGGAATTGGTCCACCCCTGTGGACCTGCGCCCAGGAATTAATCCCAGCTGATCATAATGAATAATTCTTGTAATGTACTGTTGAATTTGATTTGCTAGTATCTTGTTGAGAATTTTTGCATTGAATTCATTGGAAATATTGGTATGTAATTCTTTTTGTGGGGTCTTTGGTTTTGGAAACAAGATAATGCTGGGCTCATAGAATGCATTTGGAAGTTTTCCTTCCATTTCTATTTTTTGGAATAGTTACAAAAGAATAGGTATTAACTCTTCTTTAAATGTTTGGTAGAACATTTAAACCTAGGAAGCCATCTGTCCCTGGACTGTTTGTTGGGAGATTTTTGGTTACTGCTTCAGTTTTTTACTGTTTATGGGTCTGTTCAAATTTTCTATTTCTTTCTGTTTCTGTTTTGGTAGTTTGTTTCTAGGAATTATAAATTTCTTATAGATTGCCCAATTCTTTGGCACATAATTTTTCATAATATTCTCTAGTAATTGTTTGTATTTCTGTGGTGTTACTTGTGATCTCTCCCTTTTCATTCATGATTCATAAATTTCGGTTTTTTCTCTTCTTTTGGATAAGTCTGGCTAAGGGTTTATACATTTTGTTAATTCTTTCAACGAATCAGCTCTTAGTTTTGTTTTTCTACCATTTTTTAAAAACTTCTGTATCATTTATTTCTGCCCCAATATTTATTATCCCTTTATTTTGGTTTTGGGCTTTATTTGCTGTTCTTTTTCCAATTCCTTTAGGTATAAGTTTAGATCGTGTAATTGAGACTTTTCTTCCTTCTTGAGAAAGGTCTGTATTGTTACATACTTCCTTCTTATGACCTCCTTTGCTGTATCCCAAATATTTTGGAGTGTCATGTTTCCATTTTCACTGGCTTTCATTATTATTTTTTTTTATTTCACCTTTAATTTTCTGGTTAACTCATTCATTCTGTGATAGGATGCTATTTAACCTCTATATATTCATGGTCTTTCCAAATTTTTTCTTGTGCTGAACTTCAAGTTTCATAGCGTTGTGGTCTGAAAATATGCGTATTATGATCACAATCTTTTTGTACTGGTTCAGGCATGATTTGTGACCCAGTATGTGATCTATTCTGTAGAATGTTCCATGTGCACTCAGAAATGTGTATTCTGGCTGCTTTATGGTGAAATGCTCTGAATGTACTTGTTAAGTTCATCTGATCCAGTGTGTCATTCAGTGCCATTGTTTCCTTATTGATTTCTGCTTAGATGATCTGTCCATTGATGTAAGTGGGATCTTAAAGTCCCCTCCTTTAATTTTATTATTATTAATGAGTTTCTTTACATTTGTAATTAATTGATTTATATATTTGGCTTCTCCCAATTGGGGGCATCAGTATTTACAATTGTTAGATCCTCTTGATTGATAGATCCCTTTATTATGATAAAATGCCCTTCTTCATCTTTTATTACAGTCTTTGTTTTAAAATCTATATTGTGTTGGAGCACCTGGATGGCTCAGTCAGTTGAGCATCTGACTTTGGCTCAGGTCATGGTCTTGGGGCTCATGAGTCTGAGTCCCTAGATTGGGCATGCTTCCATCAGCAAAGAGCCCACTTTGGATCTCTGTCTCCCCCCTCTCTCTGCCCCTTCCCCACTCATTCTCTCTCTCTCTCTCTCTCGCTCTCTCAAAAATAATAAATAAATAAATAAATAAATAAATAAATAAATAAATAAAATCTAGTTTGTCCTATATAAGTATGTCTACTCTAGCTTTCTTTTGATGTCCATTAGTATGGTAAATGGTTCTCTATCCCCTCACTTACAATTTGGAGGTGTGTTTGAGTCTAAAATGAGTCTCTTATAAGCAGTGTATTGATAGGTCTTTTTTTCCATCCAATCTGATACCATATGTCTTTTAATTGAAGATTTTAGCCCACTTAATTTCAGAGAAATTATTGATAGATATGAATTTAGTGCCATTGTATTACCTGTAAAGTCGCTGTTCCTTAGGTTGTCTCTGTTCCTTACTAATCTTTGTTTCTTTTGGTCTCTTTTTCCCAGTAAAAGGTTTCACTTTAATAATTTTTTAGAGCTGGTTTAGTGTTCCCATGCTCCTTTAGTTTTTGTTTGCCTTATAAACTGTTTACCTCTCTTTCTATTCTGAATGACAGCCTTGCTGGAAAAAGAATTCTTGGCTTTATATTTTTCCCTTTGAACACATTGAATATATCATGCCACTCCCTTCTGGCCTGCCACGGTTTTGTGGACAGGTCTACTGCTAACCTTATGTGACTTCTCTTGTAGTTTAAGGTCTTTTCCCTAGCTGCTTTTAGAATTATCTCTTTATTGTTGTATTTTATAAGTTTCACTATGATATACCTTGATGTTTACTGTTTTTGTTGATTTCGAGGGGAATTCTCTGTGCTTCTTGGACTTGAATGCCTGTTTCCTTCCTAGATTAAGGACATCTCAGCTATAATTTGTCCCTTTTTCTCACTCCTCCTGCTGGGACTCCTATGATATATATATATTATGTGCTTTATAGAAACATTGATTTCCTTAATTCTATGTTTGTGATCTAGTAATATTCTTACCCTCTAATTTTCAGCTGAATTATTTTCCATAATTTTATCTTCTATATCACCATTCTACTCTCTGCTCCTTTAATTAATATTATGATTACATACAGTAAATTTGCATTTCAGTTATAGCATTTTTTTATTTGGGCCTGTCTAGCTTTTAGGTCTTTTCTCTCTGTATCAGGGGTTTCTCTGGTGTCTTCTATGCTTTTTAAAACCCAGCTATTATTCTTATGACTGTTGTTTTCAATTCTTGTTCAGATACATTATTTATATCTGTTGTGAGCAAATCCCTGGGTGTGGTTTCTTCTTGATCTTTTCTTGGGGGAGAATTCCTCCATCTTGTCAATTTATGTCTTTTGCATGTTATGAAAGCTTGTTATGTTTCCTGCTCCTGAGAGTTATGCTATTTTAAGAAGCAGTTATATACTCTCCATGCCTGGTGCTTCAGGAAGTGTTTTTGGTGTATACTGTGTGCCCTGTCCTGTTGTGATTTGGCTGCTGTTTCCCCCAGGTCAGTCCTCTGCAGAATTCCTCCTTGCTTGCAGTGGGGAGTATTTGGACCTTTAACTATGTGTGCTTTGATTTGTTTGTATATGCCTGATTTAAGAAAAAGAAGAAAGGCCTGTTCCAAAGAGAGAGAGAGAGAGAGAAGTAAAAGGAACATAATAACTCCCAAAGTAATAGACAAAAATTTGTAAGCCTCATTCCAAAGTGAAAGAAAGCAAAAAAGAAAAAAAAAAACAATTTTAAAGAAGCCTGATCCAAAATAGAAGAAAAGGAAACAAAAAACCAAAGAAACAAACATACAAAAAACTATGTCTGATTCAAAACAAAAACAAAAACAAAAGCCTGGTCCTATTTCCACCAGAACTGAAGCTGACACTCTGGAACACCTTATAATCACTATACTTGGTGCATGCAGGGGTGCCTTTGTTGGTCCTCTGGGGGAGAAGCCCCCTGGGCTGGCTCACAATCAGACCTGCTTTTGTAAAGATGTACCTGTAGGGTGCATGGGGGTGGGATTTGATGTAAGTGGCTCCAGCCCCCTTTGAGGGTGTTGTGTTACTCCCTGAAGTCTGACCATGCTAGTGGGTGGGTGAAGATATCACCCCGCTCTCTCATCCCTGGATAAGATATCTGGCTCCTACCTCTGTTCAGGTAACCTTCACAGACAAGTGAACAATCTCACTTCCTGTGTCCCAGGCCTCTTTCAGATCCCTGTCCTCAACCCTTCTGTGCCCAGGCTACTGACACAGTTGGCAGCACAGCTCTCCTGTGTTTTATCTCTGGTGTGAGACTGGGGTTCAAAACTCCAAATCTTAAAGGACCTGGCAAGGCAGGGACCCACTGCCCTCCTCCAGAGGAAAGCCTCTCAGCGCTGCAGCTGGTGCTGTTCTGTCCCAGAAAAGCAGTTGCATGTCCATACAGGTGTCTGGGGTTTATGGTGAAGCACAGAAAAAAGCTGTGACCCCTTTATCTGCCCTTTGTGCCTCTGCTGTTAAATGGCTGCTCAAAGATGCCAGCTGGGTTTTTTGTCCTTGGAGAGGCAATATACCCTCTTCCAAATGCATTCCAGGAAGGGGAAATTTGTCTTCCAGTACAACTCAGGGGATCCCCACACCACACTGTTTGCTGTCTGCTCTCTGCTCCCAGGCCTTCCCTCTTTCTCCCCAGTGGCACCACCACCCTCCTGGATCTACTCCAGCAAATGGCACAGACTTCCAAAAACTCAGAATTTCAGCTCCACCATTTTCAAAAGCTTGCAGTAATCAGTTCCTCATGATTCTCCCATCAATGGTTTTGGGGGTGTGCTTTTCTTGTGCAAGCCCAACATGCTCCTCTCTCATCCCCCACCTCTTTCTCCTCTCTGTGAAATGGGCTGCCACCTTCTGTGGTACCATGGCTTTTCTCTCCTCCAATTTCCCTCTCCGCACTTATGTACCTTCCACTTCTCTCCCTTAAATTATGCAAATTGTTCTCTTAATCCTCAAATTGATTTCTGAGGTGTTCAAAATGATTTGATGTTGATCTAGCTGTGTTTGAGGAATGAGAAAAGCCCAGGGTACCCCTACTTTCCTGCCATCTGTTTTTACTTCTGTTTGCATGGTAGATGTGTTTCTGTCCCTTCCCTTTCAATCTGCATGTCTTTAGGTCTTATCTCTTATAGACTACATATACATGGTTCTTGTTTTTTATCTATTCCATCACCCCATGTCTTTTAATTGGAGCATTTACTCCATTCACACTTAAAGTAACTATTGAGAGGTATATTCTCTCTTTTTTTTTTTTGTTATTTGTTTTCTGGTAGTTTTTGTAGTTCTTTGTTCCTTTTTTTCTTCTGTTGCTCTTTTCCCTTCTGTTTGATGGCTTTCATTAGTACTATGCTTAGATTATTTTCTTTTTATTTTTTGTGTATCACGTTTTTGATTTGTTGTTATCATTAGGGTCATATATAATTGCTTATGCATATAGCAGTCTATATTAAATTGATGGTTGTTTAAGTTTTAACTCACTCTAAAGCATTAACTTTTACTCTCCCCCATGCTTTTTGTATATTATATCACACTTCACATCCTTTTTTTGTGAATTCTTTGACTAATGTTCATAGTTATAATTTATTTTTCTGTTTTTGTGCTTTAACCTACATACTATTTTTATAATTGATTAATCTACTACTTTTATTATATGTTTTCATTTACCTGTCAAATGTTTTCCTTTCATAATTTTCTTTCTCCTAATTATGGCCTTTTCTTTCAACTCAAAGAATTCTGTTACATTTCCTGTAAGGCTGGCTTAGTGGTGATGAACACCTTTAATTTTTGTTTGTATGGGAAACTATTTATCTCTCCTTTTGTTCTGAATGATAACCTTGCTGGGTAGTGTATCCTTGGTTGCAGGTTGTTGTTTTTTTTTTTCTTTTTTCAGTTCTTTGATTATATCATGCCACTCTCTTCTGATCTGCAAAAATCTGCTAAAAAAATTTAGCTGATAACTTTATGGAGTTTCTCTTCAATGTAACTATCTTTCATCTTACTGCTTTTAAGAATCTCTCTTTATCATTATTTTTTGCCATTTTAATTATGTTTCTTGGTATAGACCTCCTTTGCTTCATTTTTCTTGGGTGCTCTCTGTGTTTCTCACATCTGTGTATTTGTGTCCTTCCTCAGATAAGGGAGATTTTCAGCTATAACTTCTTCAAATAAATTTTCTGCCCCTTTGTCTCTCTCTCTCTTCTTTTTCTGGGATCCCTAAAATGTTAATGTTATTATGCTTGATGATGTCACTGAGGTCCATTAACATATTTTAATTTTTTAATTCTTTCTTGCTTTTGCCATTCAGTTTGGTGCTTTCTATTACATTGTATTTCAGGTAGCTGATCCATTCTTTTGTCTCCTCTAATCTGCTATTAATTCTCTCTAGTATATTTTTTATATCAGTTATTATGTCTTTCATCTTTGATTGGTTCTGTTTTGTACTTTCTATTTTTTAAATGTCTTACTGACATTTCTTATCTTTTTCAAGTCCAGGAAGTATCCTTATCATTATTACTTTGAATTTTTCTTCAGACATGTCACTTACCTCCATTTCATTTAGCTCTTTTGCTATGGTTGTCTTATTCTTTCATTTGGGACATATTTCTTTGCCTTCTCGTTTTGTTTAACTCTCTGTGTTTGTTTCTATGTATTAGGAAAGTCAGCCATATTTCCTGATCTTGAAAACAGTGGCCTTATGAAGAGAGGTCTCTTATGCCCAACTGTGCAATGTCGCTGTTCATTAGGTCCACGTACTCCCCAATGGCAGGAGTCTCTTTGGAAGAATGTCTGCTGAGTGGTGTGGTTTGGATGGGAAGGGATCCACAGAGGAACATGTGGGCAGGGCACTCAGTATTAGTAAGATAGGTAGAAAGTGCTGATTTCCTAAAGTGTCCTTTTATCTAATTATCAGAGGAAGGGAGAGTAATGCAGTCGGAGAACTCTTTTGTTCTTCCAAAGTCTTTTAAGGATTTCTGGACTTCCAGCACATGTTCTGAGATTAGTAAATAAATATTTTTCACACATATCCCAGGCACTTTTCAAACTGTTGCTTCTATGTTGTATCTATTCTGGATTGTTTGTTATGCTGTCTCTTTAATGGCAGGGGTCCAGTTTCCTATCACCCATGGCTCTCCTAGCTAATCCCACTAGTTTTTTTTAAAGTGCCAAGAGTTAATTTCCCCTGATTGTAAAAACTCATGAAGTTATTCCCCACTCATTTTCAAAACCAAATGTTACAGGGACTCATCTTCCCAGTTCATCTCCTGTGCGTCAGTGCCTGGTGAGGTCTGATCCTCTCGCTTTTCCATGCTTGTGGTGTCCCTCCCCTTTGTGGTTAGTCTCATTGCAGGTTTGGTTCTCAACTCATCTCTGTCCCTCTTGCCCTTTTTGATTTGTCCTCCTTATGATTAACTGTGAAGAGTCTGTTCTGCCAGTCTTTGGGTTGCTTTTTGAGTTAGCTGCACTGATGTGCCTATTATCTTGGTGTGTCTGTGTGATGAATTGAAAATCTCCTTCTTCACCATCTTCCCAGCCTCTCTCTTGACTGATTTTGTAGAGTTCTTGGTTGTAGTTTTTTTTTTCCTTTCAGTACTTTAGGTTAAATCATGCCACTCCATTCTGCCCTACTAAGTTTCTCCTGAAAAATCAGCTGATAGGCTTATGGGGTTCCTTTTGTATGTATGTAACTGTTTTCTTTTGTCTTGCTGCTTTTAAGCTTATCTTCCTGGTGCCAAGGATTCCTGGTGTGGGATCTGATACTTTCATTTCTCTGTGCTTATGGTGTTCTTCTCGTTTGTGATTAGTCTTGCTGGGAGTTTGGTTCCCAACCCCATGTCTGCCCCTCCTACCCTTTTGGATGTGGCCTCTTCTCTACAGTTAACTGTGGTAAGTCTGTTCTGCCAGTCTTCATGTTGTTTTCAGAGTTAGTTGCATAGATTTTACCGTTATCTTGATGTATCTGTGGGTCAAGATAAGCTCAGGATTCTCCTATTCCATTTCCCCTGACCCTCTCTCTCTCTCTCTCTCTCTCTCTCTCTCTCTCTCTCTGTCTCTGATGCATCTACCCAAAGATTTATTAATTTATCTTTTACAAGAACTAGTTCTTAATTTAATTGATTTTTTCTGTTGTTTTTATACTCTATGTAGTTTATTTTCACTTTGATATTTATTATTTCCTTCCTTATACTGTTTGTGGGCTGTGCTTATTTTTGTTTTTAGTACTTTTTAGATGTTAGGTTAGATTGTTTGAGATTTTACTTTTTTTTTTTTGAGGTAAGACTATATTGCCATGAATTTCCCTCTTATAACTGCTTTTTGTGCATCCCATAGATTTTGGAAAGCTGCATTTCCATTTTTATTTATCTTATTTATTTTTTTCTTTGATTTCTGTGTTTACCCATTGGTTGTTTAATATCATGTTGTTTAGCCTCCACATGTTTATTTTTTTTTCAATTATCTTGTAGTTGATTTCTAGTTTCATAGTGTTGTAGTCAAGAAAGATACTTGATATGATTTCACTCTTTTTAAATTTATTGATTTGTGGTCTAACATATGATCTGCCTTGGTGAATGTTCCATTTGCACTTGAGAAGAATGTGAATTTTGCTGTTTTTGGATGGATTGTTCTATATATAACCATTAAATTTGTGTGGTCGATTGTGTCATTTAAGGCTAGTGTTTCCTAGTTGATTTTCTATTGTAATGAACTATCCAGTTATGTAAGTGGGGTATAAAGGTCCCCCACTATCATTGTCTGCCTGTCCACTTCTCCCATTATGTCTCTTAATATATACTTTATTTATTTAGGTGCTTATATGTTAGATGTATAAGCATTTTCAAATGTTATATCTTCTTCTTGTATGAAATTCTTCATCATTATATAATGCTTTTCTTTGCATTTTGTTACAGTCTGTGTTTAAAGGCTTTTTTTCTGATAAAATATTGGTACCCTACTATCTTTTTATTTCCATTTGCATGGGATATGTTTTTCCATCCCTTCTCTTTTAGTCTGTAACTTTTGGTCTGAAGTGAGTCTCTTGTAAGAAGCATGCAGAAGAGTCTTTTTAAATAAATCTGTTCTTTCACCCTGTGCCTTTTGGTAGAGGGATTTATTACATTTACATTTAAAGTAATTATTGAGGTGTCTGGGTGGCTCAATCAGTTAAGCGTCCAACTTCAGCTTGGGTCATGATCTTGCGGCTCATGGGTTTGAGCCCCGCATCTGGCTCTGTGCTGACAGCTCGGCACCTGGAGCCTGCTTCAGATTCTGTGTCTCCCTTTCTTCCTGCCCCTTACCTACTCACACACACACTCTCTTTCTCTTAAGGATGAATAAACATTTAAAAAAATTTAAAGTAATTATTGATACATATCTATTATTGCAATTTTGTTAATTGTTTTCTGGTTGTTTTTATATTTCTTTTCCTTTTCTTTCTTCTTTTCCTGCTCTTTTCCCTTATGGGTTAATGACTTTCTGTAGTGTGCTGGTAGGATTCCTTTCACCTTTGTGTGTGTGTCTCTATTATATGTTTCTGATTTGTGGCTACCATGAGGTTCATTTATAGCAACATATTTATAAAGCAGTCTATTTTAAGTTGATGTTCACTTAAGTTTGAAGTTATTCTAAAAACACATTATTACTCCCTCTTTACATTTTATGGTTTTGACGTTATATTTTACATCTTTTTTTGTGTATCTCTTAACTAATTATTGTAGTTATAATTGATTTTAGTACTTTAGTTTTTTAACTTTCATACTAGCTTTGTAAGTGGCATATCCACTACTTTTATTATAATAAAGTAACAATTGCCTTTACCATTGAGACTTTTCTTTCATATGTTATTTATTTATGGTCTTACTTTTTCAATTAAGTCCATTTAATATTTATTGTAAAATTGGTTTGCTGGTGATGGACTTCGTTACCTTTTGCTTTACTAAGACATTTTTTTTCTCAAATTATGAATGATAACCTTGCCAGCTAGAATATTCTTGGTTGTAAATTTTTTCTTTCCTTCAGTACTTTGAATATATCTTGCCATTACCTTTCTGGGCTGCAAAGTTTCTGCTGAAATTTTACCTAGTAGTGTTATGATGATTCCCTTATATAGAACTAGCTATTTTCTCTGGATTATTTTAAGATTCTTTATGTTTAACTTTTTAAAGATTTTTAAAATTTAAGTATAATATGTCTTGATGTGGATCTTTTTGGGTTCATCTTGTTTGGGACTTTTGTGTTTCCTGGACCTAGATGTCTGTTTCCTTCTGTAGTTCAGAAAAGTTTTTAGCCATTATTTCCTCACATAAGTTTTCTGTAAATTTTCTCTCTCTCTCCTTCTACAACCTTTATAATGAGAATGTTAATATGCTTGATGCTGTCCCTGAGGTCCCTTAAGCTATTCTCATTTTTTAAGCAATAAATATTTATGTAATGAGCAAGTGATTTATGATGTAAGTTTCATTTAAAAACCTCAGTATCTCAACATCTCTGATTCCACTGCTAACCCACAGATCACCATGCCCTTTTTACTTTAGTTGCATTGCAACTTTTGGTCACAAAACATGACATTCTACTTTTCATGGTACGAAAGCTCTATAGTTTCAGTTTATTTAGAGTTTTATTAGTGAACTATGTTGTGAGAACTCCACACTGAATATTTGCAAAACCATCGTTTTTATACTTTTGTGAAAACAGATGTTCACTGACTGGTTCCCAGGCTCAGAATGGGCTTTTATGTTTGTTTGTTTTATTTTATTTATTCCCAAGTTAGCTAATGTGCAGTGTAGTCTCGGCTTCAGGAATAGATTTCAGTGATTCATAACTTACATATAATACCCAGGGCTCATCCCGACAAGTTCCCTCCTTAATGCCCATTGCCCATTTTCCTCACTCCCCCTCCCTCCAACCCCATCAACCCTGTTTGTTCTCTGTATTTAAGGTTTTCTTATGGTTTGCCCCCCTATTTATTTTTATCTTATTTTTACTTCCTTTCCCCTGTGTTCAAATGTTGAGTTTCTCAAATTCCACACATGAATGAAATCATACATCTGTCTTTCTCTGACTGACTTCTTTTGCTTAGCATAATACCCTCCAGTTGTTCCACCCACATTGTTGCAAATGGCAGGATTTCATTGTTTTTCATCGCCAAGCAGCATTCCATTGTATACATATACCACATCTTCTTCATCTATTCATCAGTCTATGGACATTTGGGCTCTTTTCATAATTTGGCTATGGTTGATAGTGCTGCTAGAAACATTGGGGTGCATGTGCCACTTCAGATAAGCATTTTTGTATCCTGTGAATAAATTCCTAGTAGTACAATTGCTGGGATGTAGGGTAATTCTATTTATAATTTTTGAAGGAAACTTCACACTGTTTTCCAAGAGTGGCTGCACCAGTTTGCATTCCCACCACAGTGCAAGAGGGTTCCCCTTTCTCCATATCCTCGCCAACATCCATTGTTTCCTGAGTTGTTAATTGTAGCCTCTCTGACTGGTATGAGGTGGTATCTCAATGTGGTTTTGATTTGTATTTTCCTGATGATGAGCAATGTTAAGCATCTGTTCTTGTGTCTATTAGCCATCTGGATGTCTTCTTTGGAAAAGTGTCTATTCATGTATTCTGCCCATTTCCTCACTGGATTATTGGTTCTTTGGGTGTAGAGTTTTGTAAGTTCTTTATAGATTTTTGATACTAACCCTTTATCTGATATGTCACTTGTAAATATCTTCACCCATTCTATTGATTGCCTTTTAGTTTTGCTGATTGTTTCCTTTGCTGAGCAGAAGCTTGTTATCTTGATGAGGTCCAAATAATACATTTTTGCTTTTATTTCCCATGACTTCAGAGACATATGTCAAGTAACATGTTGCTGCAGCGGAGGTCAAAGAGGTTGCTGCCTGTTTTCTCCTGTAGGATTTTATGGCTTTCTGTCTCATATTTAGGTCTTCCATCCATTTTGAATTTATTTTTGTGTGGTGTAATAAAGTCGTCCAGTTTAATTCTTCTGCATGTTGCTGTCTAGTTCTCCCAGCCCCGTTTTGCTAAAGAGACTTTTTTCCATTGGATACTCTTTCCTGCTTTGTCGAAGATTAGTTGGCCATATGTTTGTAGGTCCATTTCTGGGTTCTCTTTTCTATTCCATTGGGCTATGGGTCTGTTTTTGTGTGAGTACCATACTGTCTTGATGATTACAGCTTTGTAATATAGGCCAAAGTCGGGATTGTGGCACCTCCAGCTTTGCTTTTCTTTTTCAACATTACTTTGGCTATTTAAGGTCTTTAGTGGTTCCAAATTTTAGGATTATTTGTTCTAGCTCTGTGAAGAAGGCTGGTGCTATTTTGATTGGGATTGCACTGAATGTGTAGATTGCTTTGTGTGGTATCGACATTTTAACAAATATTGTTCTTCCAATCCATGAGCATGGAATATTTTTCCAGTTCTTTGTGTCTTCTTTAATTTCTTTCATAAGTTTTCTATAGTTTTCAGTGTACAGAACTTTTACCTTTTTGGTTAGGTTTATTCCTAGGCATTTTTTGGTTTTTGATGAAATTGTGAGTGGGGTTAATTCCCTGATATCTCTTTCTGTACATTGATTTTATATCCTGCGACTTTGCTGAATTCCTGTTATCGGCTCTAGCAGTTTTTTGGTGGAGTCTCGAGTTTTCCAACAAGAGTATCATGTCATCTCTGAGGAGTTAAAGCTTGACTTCTTTGTCAATTTGGGTGCCTTTTACTTCATTTTGTTGTCTGATTGCTGAGGCTAGGACTTCCAACATTATGTTAAACAACAGTGACAAGAGTGGACATCCCTGTTGTGTTCCTGATCTCAGAGGGAAAGCTCTCACTTTTTCCCCATTGAAGATGATATTAGCTGTAGGCCTTTCATATATGGCTTTTATGATGTTAAGGTGTGTTCCTTCTATCCGACTTTCTCAACAGTTTTTATTAAGAAAGGATGCTATATTTGTCACATGTTTTTTTTCTGTATCTATTGGCAAGATAATATGGTTCTTATCCTTCCTTCTATTAGTGTGATATATCATGCTGATTGATTTGTGAATATTGAACCAGCTCTGCAGCCCAGGAATGAATCCCACTTATCATGGTAAATAATTCTTTTAATGTACTGTTAAATTTGATTTGCTAGAGTCTTGTTGAGAATTTTTGCATCCGTGTTCAACAGGGATATTGGACTATAATTCTCCTTTTTAGTCGGGTCTTAGGTTTTGGAATCAAGGTAATGCTGACTTCATAGCATGAGTCTTGGAACTTTCCTTCTGTTTCTATTTTTTTTTTGGAATAGTTTGAGAAGGATAGGTATTAACTCTGCTTTAATTGTCTGGTAGAATTCCCCTGGGAAGCCATCTGGCCCAGGACTCTTATTAGTTGGGAGATTTTTGATAACTGATTCAATTTCCTCACTGGCTCTGAGTCTGTTCAGATTTTCTATTTCTTCCTGATTGAGTTTTGGTAGTGTGTGTCTAGGAATTTGTCCATTTCTTCCAGATTGTCCAGTTGTTTGGTATATAATTTTTCATAGTATTCACATATTTGTTTGGTTTTCTGTTGTGTTGGTTGTGAAGTCTCCTCTTTTGTTTATGATTTTATCTATTTACGTCATCTCTCTTTTCTTTTTGAAAAAAACACATCTTTTACATTCATTGATCTGATATACTGTTTTTTATTCAATATTGTTTATCTGCTCTAATCTACATTATTTCTCTCCTTCTGCTGACTTTGGGCTTTCTTTTTTGATGGCTTTCTAGGTCCTTTAGGTGTAGGGTTCAATTGTGCATTGGGATCATTCTAGCTTCTTGAGACAAGCCTGAATTCCAATGTGTTTTCCTCTTAGAACTGCCTTTTATGCATCCCAAAGGGTTTGGACTGGCATGTTTTAATTTTCATTTACTTCCATATATTTTTTAATTTCTTCTTTAATTTCCTGGTTGACCCATTAGTTCTTTAGTAAGATGTTCTTTAACCTGCATATATATATGGGGGCTTTCCAAATTTTTTCTTGTGGTTGATTTCAAGTTTCATAGCATTGTGTTCTGGAAATATGCATGGTATGATATCAGTCATTTTGTGCTTGTTGAGGGCTGTTTGTGACCCAGTATATGATCTAATTTGGAGAGTGTTCCATGAGCTATTGAGAAGAATGTGTATTCTGCTGCTTTAGGATGAAAAGTTCTGAATAAATCTGTTAAGTCCATCTGGTCCAATGTGTCATTGAGAGCCATTGTTTCCTTATTGTTTTTCTGCCCAGGTGATCTGTCCATTGTTGTAAGTGGAATATTAAAATCCCCTATAATCATGGTATTCTTATCTATACATTTGTTTATGTTTGTGATTAAGTGATTTATATATTTTGGTGTTCCACATTGGGGACATATTTACAATTGTTTGCCCTTCTTGATGAATACATTCCTCAATTATTTTTTAATTAAAATAATTTAACATTTATTTATTTTTGAGAGAGACACACACAGACTACAAGCAGGGAGGGGCAGATAGAGAGGGAGACACAGAATCTGAAGCAGGCTCCGGGCTCTGAGCTGTCAGCATAGAGCCTGATGTGGGGCTTGGTCCCACAAACCATGAGAACATGACCTGAGCTGAAGTCGGATGTTTAATTGACTGAACCACCTGGGTGCCCCTAAACCCCTTAATTATGATATAGTTCCCTTATTCATCTCTTGTTACAGTCTTTGTCTTAAAATCTAGTTTGTCTGATATAAGTATGGCTACTCTGGCTTTCATTTTTTTTATTTTTTTTAATTTCTTTTTTCAATATATGAAATTTATTGTCAAATTGGTTTCCATACAACACCTAGTGCTCATCCCAAAAGGTGCCCTCCTCAATACCCATCACCCACCCTCCCCTCCCTCCCACCCCCCATCAACCCTCAGTTTGTTCTCAGTTTTTAAGAGTCTCTTATGCTTTGGCTCTCTCCCACTCTAACCTCTTTTTTTTTCCTTCCCCTCCCCCATGGGTTTCTGTTAAGTTTCTCAGGATCCACATAAGAGTGAAAACATATGGTATCTGTCTTTCTCTGTATGGCTTATTTCACTTAGCATCACACTCTCCAGTTCCATCCACGTTGCTACAAAGGGCCATATTTCGTTCTTTCTCCATTGTGTATATAAACCACAATTTCTGCTAGAACTGATACATGAATTCAGCAAAGTTGCAGGATACAAAATCAATGTACAGAAATCAGTTGCATTCTTATACACTAACAATGAAGCAACAGAAAGACAAATAAAGACACTGATCCCATTCACAATTGCACCAAGAAGCATAAAATACCTAGGAATAAATCTAACCAAAGATGTAAAAGATCTGTATGCTGAATACTATAGGAAGCTTATGAAGGTAATTGAAGAAGATATAAAGAAATGGAAAGACATTCCCTGCTCATGGATTGGAAGAATAAATATTGTCAAAATGTCAATACTACCCAAAGCTATCTACACATTCAATGCAATCCCAAGCAAAATTACACCAGCATTCTTCTCGAAACTAGAACAAGCAATTCTAAAATTCATATGGAACCACAAAAGGCCCCGAATAGCCAAAGTAATTTTGAAGAAGAAGACCAAAGCAGGAGGCATCACAATCCCAGACTTTAGCCTCTACTACAAAGCTGTCATCATCAAGACAGCATGGTATTGGCACAAAAACAGACACATAGACCAATTGGCACAAAAACAGACACATAGACCAACAGAACTAGACCCACAAACGTATGGCCAACTAATCTTTGACAAAGCAGGAAAGAACATCCAATGGAAAAAAAGACAATCTCTTTACTCTGGCTTTCTTTTGATGTCCATTAACATGATAGATGGTTCTCCATACCCTCACTTTCAATTTGCAGGTGTCCTCAGGTCTAAAATGAGTCTCTTGTAGGCAGCATGTAGATGGATCTTGTTTTTTGATACATTCTTATACCCTATGTCTTTTGATTGAGGCATTAATCCATTTACATTCAGAGTAATTATTGAAAGATATGGATTTAATGCCATTGTGTTATCTGTAGTTTTTGTGTTTGTGGTGATGTCTTTGGTCCTTTGGAGTCTTTGCTACTTTCCACTCACAGAGTCCCCCTTAAGATCTCCTGCAGGGCTGGTTTAGGGTCATGAACTGCTTTAGTTTTTGTCTGGGAAAGTCTTTATCTTTTCTTCTATGTTGAATGGCAGCCTTGCTGGAAAAAGGATTCTTCACTACATATTTTTCATATTCAGCACATTGAATATTTCCTGCCACTCCATCCTGGCCAACTTTCAGTGTACAGATCTGCTACTACCCTTATGTGTCTACCCTTGTAGGTTAAGGCCCATTTGTCCCTAGCTGCTTTCAGAATTATCTCCTTATCTTTGTATTTTGCCAGTTTCACTATGATATGTCATGGTGTTGATCTGTTTTTGTTGATTTTGAAGGGAGTTCTCTGTGCCTCTTGGACTTGGATGTCTGTCTCTGTTCCCATATTAGGGAAGTTCTCGACTATAATTTGTTCAAAGAAACCTTTTGCACTTTGTTTTCACTCTTCTTCTGTAACTCCTATGATTTGGATTTTTATTTGGTTTCGTAGAATCACTTAGCTAATTATCCCCTTGTGGTCTAATAATTTCCTATCTCTCTTTTTCCAACTTCATCATTTTCCATAATTTTATCTTCTATTTTAGCTTTTCTCTCCTCTGCTTATTCCATCCTTTCTGTCACTGTATCTAGTTTATGCTCTATCTCATTTATAGCATTTCTTAATTCATCCTAACTAGTTCTTAGGTTTGATCTCTGCAGCAAATGAGTCTCTGCTGCCTTCTATGTTTTTTTTTTCAAGCCCAGCTATTAGTCTGATGACTGTTACTCTAAATTCTTATTCACATATATTGTTTATATGTGTTTTGAGCCGTTCCCTGGCTGTCATTTCTTCCTGGATTTTCTTTTGAGGAGAATTCTTCTGCTTTGTCATTTTGGCTATGTTTCTGTCTTTTATATGTTTTGAATATTTTTTTAATATTTATTTTATATTTTTGAGAAAGAGAGAGATAGAGTGCAAGCAGGGGAGGTGTAGAGACAGTGGGAGACACAGAATTCGAAGCAGGCTCCAGGCTCTGTGCTGTCTGCACAGAGCCCCATGCAGGGCTTGAATTCATGAAGCATGATATTATGACCTGAGCTGAAGTTGGACTTAACCAACTGAGCCACCCAGGTACTCCTGTCTTTTACATGGTTTAATAGTTTGTTATGTGTCCTGCATCTGTGAGTACTACTATATTAAGAAGGTGTCATACACTATCCAGGGCCTGGCATTTCAGGAAGTGTTTTTGGAATGTGTAGTGCATACTCTGTTGTTGCCTTTTATCTACTCTATCCTACTGGTCAGTTGTCTGCAAAACTCCTCCTTGCTTGTAGCTATGGAGTGTTTGGACCTTCCACCAGGTGTGCTTTTATTTGTTCTTTGATGTAATTCTGGAAAAAAAGGAAAGGGGTGGAGCCTGATCACATACAAACACAAAAATGAAAGGAGCAAAATAAAAACCTAGCAGAGAATCAAACAAAAACAAAAACAAAACAAAACAAACAAAAAAACTGTAAGGCTGAATCCAGAGAGAGAGAAAGGAAAATAAAGGAGGAGACATAGTAAAGGTATAAAAAGAATAGAGTAAAAATGGCCTTTTATTTCCCTTTCATACCTTAGAGAGTCCTGTTAAGTTTCAATTCAAGACACAGAAAGAACAGGTAGGTGCTCTGGATGTCCAGCTGGAAATTTCTTTCCTTAGGTAGATAGATGTGACTCAGCTCAGATCTGACCTTCCTCAGGAAATCTTCACTGGGCACATTCCCTTTTAGGCTAGCACATTCTGATCACTACACCTCGACTGCACTCCCCAGCCCCAGGTGGTGCACCCCAGCCAAGTGCCAAGCTCCTGGGTCTAAGGGAAAGAAGGTCAGGTTGCCAGAAATGGGTCTGGTCCACCAGCACTGTCGATGGACCAATTATAGACCATAAGGGTCACTGAGGCTGCTGAGTCCTTGTGCCATGTAGGCACAGCCACGTATAGAGAGCTGACTGGGTTAGCCAGGGGGGCCTGGGAAGTGAGGCCATGGAGGGCCTGGCTGGCAGCCACAGTTATAGTTTTCTCTGCATTTAATCAGAGGGGTCAGGCAGGTTTTGCGGGTTATGAGGAAGGCAACTTGGAGTGAGTTGCTGTGGCCCAGAGCATGTGTCCCTGTGGAGTATACATTCCCTTATAGAGTGCTCTGCCCCCAAACTATTCTCATTTTTAAAAATTATTTTTTCTTTTTGTTGTGTGGATTGGATGATTTCTACTACCTTGTGTTTCTCTGATTCATTCTTTTGTATCATCTAATCTGCTGTTGATTCTCTCTAGAGTATTTTTCATTTCACTTATTGTATTCTTCCTCTGATTGATACTTTCTTACATTTTGTCTTTTTTTAATATTACTGTGTTCATTCATCTCCTGAGTTTGTTGTGTATCTTTATGACTATTACTTCAAATTCTTTATCAGGTAGATTACTTATTTCTCTTTTGTTAGGGTCCTTTTCTGAGATTTTATCTTGTTCTTTCATTTGGAATGTGTTTCTCTGTATCCTCATTTTTTTTTCTTTTTTCTATGTGTTACGCCGATCAGCTGCCTCTCCCAGTTTTGAAGGAGTGATCTTGTGTAGGAATTGTCCCATGGTGTCCATAAGTGTAATCCGCTTTGTTCGCCAGAGCCAGGTACTCAAGTGGCACCCCCTGTTGAGCTTTGTTTGCCCACTTGTTGTGCAACAGCCATTGTGGCATGGTTGTGGGCAGGGCTATTCCCCACACCTGCCAATATGGCTCAGGATTTATGGCTGTGGCTTCAAATGCATAGCTGTCTTGGGTTCTGCCTGCAGCCTGGCTGGTTTGGGCTGTGATCGTGGGCAAAACTATCCCCTGGCAAGCTTGCTGGCACACTATGGCTACCTCTGTGGCTACATGAGTGGTGGGATCATCCCCATCACCCCAGCTGCTTGGGGTGCTATGGTTCCTGCTGTGGCTATGACATTCGGCAGGGCTACCCCCCTCTAGCTGTCTGGGACAATGCAGCTCCTCCAGTGGTTGGGGCTCTCCCCCAGCCCAAATGGCTGGGGCTGTGGTGGCAGGTGGGTGGAGACTTACCCTGTACCAGCTGGTGATGTTGTCTTCCTGCTGCTGTGACCATGGTGTTGTATGTGGCTCTCAGCATGCATGCCTAGAAGTGTTATCAGGTTACAGTGGGAGTCCCAAGATGTTGTTCACCAGCACTGGTATTAACAAGATAGAATTTAATCATACAAATTGTTCCCAACTGTGTCTCACTCCCCAGAGTGTCTCAGCAGTTTCCTATCTCTCTAGCAAATACTGCAGGACCAATAAGTGGGTCTCCTTCACCTGTGTTATAGGAACTTTCCCACCTGGTTTTTTATTGCTGAGTCCCACGGTGAATGAGACTACATACAAGTCCTTTTAGAGTGGTTTCTCTTTTCCCTATAGCTCTGTGACTTTCCTGGACATAATCCTTGTTAGTTTTCAGAGCCTAGGTTTTTGGGGAGCTTGTCTCCTGTGTGGGATGTAAGGGTTAGAGTGCATGATATTGAGCTTCAACTCCTTGCTCCTCAAGGAGAAGTTGTGTGTTTTTGAGATCCCTCCCAATTGTGGATTGCCACTTTTGGGGTGTTTTTTTTTTTTCTTTTTCAGTGAGACTTGTCTCTGCCAACTCCTACACATCTTGATGCTGCCCCTTTGTCTCTCATTGTGGAAGCTCTGTTCATTTACTTTTAAGGGCTTTTTTCTGAGTCAGTTATTCCATATGGTGTTGTATATTTGTTTGCTGTGGAAGGAGGTAAGTTCAGGATCCTTTTATACCATCATCTTTAACCCTCCTCAGCTTTTTATTTTTTAGATGTTGAGTTCTGTGCACAAGGTATAATACAAGGTAATGTTGCTAAGAGTATTTAATTTTTTAATGATACTTTATATAAACATTATTAATCCCTTTATATAGATGAGAAAACTGAGGCTCAGAGTGATAATGTGATTTGCAGAAGATCATACAATGAATGTCTTAGTAGTCTTTAAATATAGGTTTTGAATGATGAAGCTGTGCTTGTTTGAGCACAAGGAGTATATAGGAACTCTCTGTACTTCCTGCGCAATTTTAGTGTGAATGTAAAATTGCTTTAAAAATACAATTTATTAATTTAAAAATTAAGCATAAAGCCAAGGAGACAGACAAAACCAGATTTTTCCAACTGCAAAACCTGTTGATGAAGCAGAATTTGAATGCAAGTCTGTATGGTTTGAAAAACCCGTTACCCTTTACACTATACCAGTGTTCCTTATAGTATGGTCCAAGGACCCCCATGGGTCCATGAGACTCTTCTAGGGGTTCTGTCAGATTAAAATTATTTTCAAAATAGTGCTATTATGTTATTTTGCTTTTTTTTGTACTGTGTTGATATTCCCACTAATGGGATAAAAGCAATGGCAGTTTAGCACACATAAATCAAGGAAGTGCTACCAAACTGTACTAGTGGTTACTGTATTATTTACTACTACACACCACAAGAAAAATCACCTTCACTTAAACATTTCTTTGATGAAAAAAATAATTAAAAAATTTTTTGGAATCTCGACCCTGAGTACATATCATTTAGTATTCTTTGTGACAGAATAGGAAGTACACATAAAACATTTTTGCTACATAAAATAGTTGGATGGCTGCCTTTAGGAAAAGCATATGCATGGTTGAATTTTGAGCGAAGCTAGCAGTTTTTCTCATAGAATATCATTTTTGCCTGAGGGTCAATAGGCAAAAGAATCTACGGTTATTTCAGTGTTATTCCAATGTATTTTGCAGACATCTTCTCAATAATGGATGAAGTGGATCTGTCATTTCAAGGCAAACAACTGGGAGTATTTGTTACAAAATGATAAAGTTTGGGCTTTCAAATGAAAATTAGAGTTTTGGAAAAAAATATGTCCTTGACCATGAGCTTGACAGCTTTCCAGTATTTGAAGACTTTTTGATTAGATCATTGGTGATATTAAATGAAGTGATTATTTTAAATGTTGTATAATGTCCAACTTTCAAGAAAAAATGATGAGGAATACTAAAGATAAAAAAACCCATAGCAATTGAAGAGACAGAGCAAACATTAGAACCAGAGACAGATATGGTAAGAATGCTGGAATTATTAGACCAACAATTTAAAATAATTATTATGATTAATGTGCTAAAAATCCAATAGTGTAAAAGTAGATGACATGCAAGAGTAGATGGGTAATGTAAGCAGAGAGAAGGGAATTCTAAAAAGAATCAAAAAGAAATGCTTGAGTTAAAAAAAAATAAACACTGTAACAGAAATGAATGCCTTTGTTGGACTTATTAGTAAATTACATACAACTGAGGAAATACTCTCTGAGCTTGTGGATATGTCACTAGAAACTTCCAAAACCAAAAAGCAAAGAAAGAAACCTGAAAATAATAATAAAAAACAGAATACGTAAAAACTATGGGACAACTACAAAAGGTGTATAATATACAGAATGGTAATACCAGAAGGAGAAGAAATAAAAGAACAGAAGACACATTTATAGCAATAATTACTGAGAATATCCCCAGATTAATGTCAGACACCAAACCATAGATCCAGGAGTCTCAGAGAACATCAAAGCAGGTTCCACGCCAAATTAAATTAAAATGTAAAACCCACTACACTTAGGCATATTATACTCAAACTGAGGAAAATCAAAAAGAAAGAAAAAATCCAGAGGAAAAAACACCTGAATAAAGGATAATAATTCTAATCAGAAGCTATGCAAGCAAGAAAAGAGTGGTTTAAAATACTTAGAGTGTTGAGAGAAGAGAAAAACCCATCAACCTAGAATTCTGTACCCTACAAAATTCTTCTTTAAAAGTAATAAAGACTTGGGGCGACTGAGTGGCTCAGTTAGTTAAATGTCCGACTTCAGCTCAGGTCATTATCTCATGTTTTGTGAGTTTGAGCCCCATGTTGGGCTCTGTGCTGACAGCTTGGAGTCTGGAGCCTGCTTAGGATTCTATGTCTCCTTCTGTCTCTGCCTCTCCCCTGCTCATGCTCTGTCTCTCTATCTCAAAAGTAAATAAACATTAAAAAAGTAATAAAGACTTTCTCAGATAAACAAAAATTGAGGAACTTTGTTGTCATTAACTCTGCCTTGTAAGATATGTTAAAAGTTCTTCAGAGAGAAGGAAAATAATATAGGTCATAAACTCAGATCTATATAAAGATAATAAAAGTATTGGAGAAGGAATAAACAAAGGTAAAATAAAGTCTTTTATTTTTTGTTATATTCAGTTGATTTAACAGATATCAGCTTGTTCAAAATAACAGTATCAATGATGTATTAAATAAATATAGCTTATGTTTAAGCAAAATGAATGGCAGCAATGATATGAGGGATGAGAAGGAGGAATTAGGAATACTTTGTTATTATAAGGCACTTGTACTACCTGTGATGCCATGTAATGTTATTTGAAGTGGAGTTGGATTAATTATAAAGATGCATTCCAAACTCTAGGGCAACCACTAATGTTAGAGAAAGGAGAGAAAATAGAATCATAATACATATATAGATTAAATGTCAAGGAAAGGAGAAAGATATGCTATGCTAACACTAATCAAAAGGAAGCTTGAGTAGCTCTATTGATTTCAGACAGAGCAGGCTTCAGGGCAGGAAAATTATCAGAGATAAAGAGGATAATGATAAAGGGATCAGTTCTCTAAGAAGGCATAACAATCCTTAATGTGTATGTGCATAACAACAGAGCTTCAAAATACGTGAGGCAAAGTGCAATAATCAGTTGTATATTTTTTCCAGGTCTGAAGAAAGAACAAGGCACATATAATGGAATCCAACTCTTGGAGGACATCAAAAGGAAATTTTCAAGTTATTTTTTGTACAACCTAGCAGTTCAAATTGTCATATGATTATTTAAGCCTTTCTAAATAAAATTTTTTAACATTTCAAAAAGAAAGGTAGTTGATGTAGTTAATATTTCACATTGCAATCAACCTTTAAGAAACTTTCATTTGTTGAATTTTTGTATAAATCAAAGAATACCCAGAACTATCTGAAAGGGATATTAAAATACTATTATTATAGATATGTAATCATTCCATTTACATATCTGTGTGAAACTTGAATTTTCTTCATAAACTTCAACTCAAGCAACATTTTGCAGCAAATCTGAATGCAGAAATGGATATGAGAATTTAGCTGTCTTCTATTTAGCCATACATTAAAGAGGTTTGCGAAAGTGTAAAATAGTGCTGCTTTTCTCATTATTTCCTTTGTTTTTTAAAAGATAGTTATTTTTAAAGGTAGCTACTTTGGGGGCACCTGGGTGGCTCAGTCGGTTAAGCGTCCGACTGCAGCTCAGGTCATGATCTCACAGTCCGTGAGTTCAAGCCCCATGTTGGGCTCTGTGCTGATAGCTCAGAGCCTGGAGCCTGTTTCAGATTCTGTGTCTCCCTCTTTCTCTGACCCTCCCCCGTTCATGCTCTGTCTCTCTCTGTCTCAAAAGTAAATAAACGTTTAAAAAATTGTTTTAAGGTAGCTATTTTTATAAAAACGTATTAGCATGTAATGGGATTATTTTAAATATATTAAAATATTAAAAAGTAAGTCCTAATATGGTTAATATTAAAAGAATCCACCTAAACAGAAGTGATAAGACTCTCTAAACTTTTAAAGAACATAAAGGAGTCCTGACACCAAAAATATCGGGAACCATTGTACAATATCATGTTGCTTTATATATCTTTCTAGCCATCCAGCCCAGATTTCATAAGCATCCCTTCTTTGTCCATAAATTGTTAAAATTATTGAAGAAAAAAGACCAAGAATGGAGCCCTTACTGGAGTGTTCCTAGATACTTTTCCCAAATAGATATTAATTAATTAATTAATACTATTTTTATCTGAATTTTATCAGTTACAAATCAACCTAACTGATCTAAGTTTGGGGTATCATCAGAAATTTGTCAAATAATTAAATGAACAAGCTACATTGTATTTATGGTATTCATTTTATCTTTCAGGATAATAACCCAACCAATAGAGTTGAAATTGGCAATACTGCTTGTATTGGATTCATGTTGGCTACTATTAAACACCAATTTCTTTTCTAGGTTATTCATGAACCATCTATTTAGCAATTCATTCTAGAATTTTTCTGGGACTTTATACTGCTTTTACCATTCTAGTTATATAGTTTTTAGTTTTTACCTTTCTTCTTTTTAAGAAACCTTATATCCAGTGTTCCTGTATCTCTCTTATTTTCAACCTAGTAACAGTTTCTTTTAGTGTCCCAGCTTATAATGTATCCGGTTTGGGAAGTTTGATTTATTTTAATTTTTTTTTAACGTTTATTTATTTTTGAGACAGAGAGAGACAGAACATGAATGGGGGAGGGTCAGAGAGAGAGGGAGACACAGAATCTGAAACTGGCTCCAAGCTCTGAGCTGTCAGCACAGAGCCCGACATGGGGCTTGAACTCACGGACTGTGAGATCATGACCTGAGCCGAAGTCAGATGCTTAACATACTGAACCACCCAGGCGCCCCTGATTTATTTTAGAACAGCTAGTTTTTCTCTTACTTTCACCATTTGATTCTCTCATAACCATGTTTTTCTACTCTGTCTACTTCGATAATCAGTCCTCTTCAAAGATAAAATGGGACAAAAATAGTTCACTAGTTCTGTATTTCTATCTGATAATATGATTTTGTATCCCTAAAGACTGAACCCATTATTTATATGGTTTTCTGATTTTGGTCCTACCTTTAATAAGCCATTTTGTATCATTAGCGATTTTCGTTACCTTATTTCACTCTGGGCTTTAGTCTTTTTAATACAATTTTTAGAGTTATTGTGCTGTGTTTTTTTTTTTTTTTTTTTGTATTCTCGTAATCTGTCAAATGCTCCCTCTTCCATGCTTTATACATTTTCAAAAATGTGATTTCATTAAAAAGTGAAAAGGCTATTGCTCAGTCATAATGGCTTATTTAAACATACTTTTTCTTCCTTATAAGGATCCTTTTAAATTATTTTGTCAGAATTTTGTTTTTGAGAAATGCCTTTCTTTTTTAATTTTTAAGTAAATTTTGTTAAGTTTATTTTTGAGAGAGAGACAGTGAGTGGGGAGGGGCAGAGAGAGATGGAGAGAGAGAATCCCAAGCAGGCTCCACACTGTCAGCACAAAGCCTGATGTGGGGCTCAAACACACAAACTGTGAGATCATGAGATCATGACCCAAACTGAAACCAAGAGTTGAATGCTTAACCAACTGAGCCACCCAGGCACCCAAAGAAATGCCTTTTAGAGCCTGTTTTCACTTTGTTTGTTGAATTCCCGTTATAAATGAAGTAGAACTTTCAAAATGGATATTATAATCATGGACTAGTACATACAAACTGAAACTAAAGTTTCACAGAACAATACTTTTTGTGTCAGTCAGAACCCTATCAAGAGACAAAAAACAGAAACTTGAGAAGGGAAAGTTAGCATAAAAAGTTATTGATTATAACAAGGAGTAGTGGATAATTTGCTAGTAAGTGATAAAGAGAATTTAGGAATATATAAAAAACATATAGGGAGCAGCTACTAAGAGCTGTGATGGAGCATCCAAGGAAGTAACAAATCTGGAAGACTGTCTTTCCCCCTGTTTCTGGGAAGAGATCCAGACCTTTTTAGAAAGGACACAGCAGTAGCTCACTGGATGATGGACTTAGCTGAGGTGCCACACTAGAGTGACTCATAGGGAAGCTGAGGAAATTTTTCTCTGGAATGTAATTCCAGAGAATTTCAAGGAGTACCTTGAAATTCATGGCAAAGCTGTCTGAGTTTCCATTCATAGGGAAGTTCCATGCCAGCACACTTGTTGGGAAACTGGAGTGTTAGGGGAGCTTTTTACAGGGAAGAGCCACAGTGGTGGTATTCCACACCAAAGGTGGTGCCAGGAGGAAGCTTTCATGGGAAGATGCAGCATACTGCTTGTCACCATGTTTTGGAGGAGCCAACTGAGAAGAGCAATTGAAGTTGAAGGCTATGAATTAATAACCGGTACTTACCCTTACTATTTGTAATGTTTTCTGATATTTCCTATTCTATTTGATTCTTTAAAAAAACGCTAGTTGCAGCCCACTAAATTTATTTCATTTGTTGTGATCTGTACTTTAAAAATTCATGAGTTAGAGGATATAAAAATACATAAGCTATCATCTATGACTTTGAGGAGCATAAAATATAATTGGGGAAATATTTAAATAAGGGACATTTTCATAAAGAAATGAGTATTTTCATAAAGAAAATGATATTTAAATTTTTTTTTTCAACGTTTATTTATTTTTGGGACAGAGAGAGACAGAGCATGAACGGGGGAGGGGCAGAGAGAGAGGGAGACACAGAATCGGAAACAGGCTCCAGGCTCTGAGCCATCAGCCCAGAGTCTGATGCGGGGCTCGAACTCACGGACCGCGAGATCGTGACCTGGCTGAAGTCGGACGCTTAACCGACTGCGCCACCCAGGCGCCCCAAGAAAATGATATTTATATAAAGAAATGAAATGTAAGGTAATATAGACTAAGGGATACACAAATATTACAGTAAGTTTTATAGGCATTCACTAATCACTAGTAGCTTTGAAAAGTAGAAATTAGATACATACATATGTTAGTAGATGTTAATGAATTAGATAAGTAGATAAAGATGTTATGGGCATCGCTCTTGGAACTAAGGTCCTCAATATGTAGGTAATAGATTGCTATTGCAGAGTTGTAAATACAGTCATGACTTGGTCAGAGTTGTATTTCCTTGATTAGTTTCTTTTGCTTTTTGTCACTTTTAATATTTTCAATTTCTTAAAAAACAAGGGAAGAACCATCATTCTAGAACATCACAAGACAAAGAATGAAAATGTAGGGTGAAGATTGTTAATAATACTAAAATAAAGCAAATTTATTAAAAAAATTTAGATGAGCATATCTTAAAAACTTAAAAGAATAGAAATTCTAACAATTATCTTTATAATTTCAAAAGATATTAAAAACTATTATTAATTAAGGAGATAAAATTTTTCAGTGATTATATTATTACAAATAAAATATTGACTCCATGAATTATAAAAAAAATCAGATTATTTGTATATTTGTTTATAAGAAAATATTTCATCACATTATTTCTCTCAAATGTTTAGCTCTTAACAAAGATATGAATACAATATTCCCACAAATTATTATTTTTTAATCCTTCATTGAGTTTTTTATTAAGTTTTTATTAAATTCCAGGTAGTTAATATACAGTGTAATATTAGTTCCAGGTGTACAATTCAGTGATTCAACACTTCCGTGAAACACCTGGTGCTCATTTATAGCAACTACACTTCTTAATTGCCATCACCTATTTTACCATTACCCCCAGCCAGCTCCCCTCTGATAACCATAAGTATGTTTTCTATACTGACAAGTGTTTCTTGGTTTGACTCCATCACTCTCCCCCACCCTTTGTTTGCTTGTTTTGTTTCTTGAATTCCACAAATGGAGTGAAATCATATGGTATTTGTCTTTCTCTGACTGATTTATTGTGCTTAGCATCATACTCTCAAGCTTCACCCACATCATTGCAAATGGTAGGATTTCATTCTCTTTATGGCTAAGTAATATTCCATTTTGTGTGTGTGTGTGTGTGTGTGTGTGTGTACCACATTTTCTTTGTGTATTCATTAGATGGAGGCTTGAGGTTTCTGTAATTTGGCTGTTGTAGATAATGCTGGTATAAACATTAGGGGGCCTGTATCGCTTCAAATCAGAATATTTATATCTTTTGGATATAATGCCTAGTAGTGCAATTGCTGGATCATAGGGTAGTTTTATTTTTAACTTTTTGAGGAACCTCTATACTGTTTTCCAGAGTGGCTGCACCATTTTGCATTCCCACCAACATTGTAAGAGGGTTCCCCTTTCTCCACATCCTTACAAACACTTGTTGTTTCCAGTATTGTTCATTTTAGCCACTCTGACTGGTGTGAGGTGATATTTCACTATAGTTTTAATTTGTATTTCCCTGATGATAAGTGGTGTTGACCACCTTTTCATGTGTCTGTTAGCCATCCACATGTCTTCTTTAGAAAAATGTCTATTTATATCTTCTTGCCAATTTTTGACCTGGATTATTTGTTTTTTGGAGTGTTGAGTTTGATAAGTTATTTCTTGAGTTTCGATACTAACCTGCTATCAGATATGTGACTTGCAAATATCTTCTCTATGCTGTACGTTGCCTTTTAGTTTTGCTGATTGTTTCCTTTGCTGTGCAGAAGATTTTGATCTTGATGAAGTCCCAATAGTTTATTGTTATTTTGTTTCCTGTGCGTCGGGAGACATATCTAGTAAGAAGTTGCTACAGCCAATGTCAAAGACGTTACTTCCTATGTTCTCCTCTAGGATTTTAATGGTTACCAGTCTCATATTTAGGTCTTTCATCTATTTTGAATTTATTTCTGTGTATACAGTAAGAAAGTAGTCCAGTTTTATTCTTCTGCATGTTGCTGTCCAGTTTTCCCAACACCATTTTTTAAATACCCTGTCTTTTATCCATTGGATATTCTTTCCTGCTTTGTCGAAGACTGATTGGCTATATCAGTCAATCACCTTGGGTTCATTTCTGGGTTTTGTATTCTGTTTCATTGATTTGTGTGTCTGTTTTTGTGCCATTATCATACTGTTTTGATCACTACAGCTTTGTAATATAATTTAAAGTTCAGAATTGTGATGTCTCCAGCTTTGCTCCTCTTTTCTCAGATTGTGTTGGCTTTTCATGATCTTTTGTGGTCCCATACAAATTTTAGGATTGTTTGTTCTAGTTCTGTGAAAAATGCTGGTGGTATTTTGATAGTAATTGCATTAAATGTGTAGATTGCTTCAGGTAGTAATAGATATTTTAAACATATTTGTTCTTTCAATCCATGAGCATGGAATGTTTTCCCATTTTTTGTGTCTTCTTCAATTTCTTTCATAAGTGTTTTATGGTTTTCAGAGTATAGGTTTTCCACCTCTTTGGTTAGGTTTATTCCTAGGTATCTTATGGGTTTTGGTGCAATTGTAAGTGGGATTGATTCATTGATTTCTCTTTATGCTGCTTCATTATTGATGTATATAAATTCAACAGATTTCACTACATTGATTTTGTTTCCCATGACTTTACTGAACTCATGTATTAGTTGTAGCAATTTTTTGGTGGAGTCTTTCATTTCTACGTAGAGTATCATGTCTTCTGCAAATAGTGAAAGTCTGACTTCATTGCCAATTTGGATACTTTTTATTTCTTTTTGTTGTCTGAATGCTGAAGCTAGGACTTCTAATATTAAGTTAAGTAACAATGGTGAGAGTGGACATTCCTGACCATAGAGGGGAAAAAAATCTGTTTTTCCCCATTGAGAATGATATTAGCTGTTGATCTTTTGTATATGACCTGTATGAGGTACAGGTTGTTGAGGTATGTTCCATCTCTAGTTTGTTGAAGGTTTTTATAAAAAATGGGTGCTATATTCTGTCAAATGCTTTTTCTACATCTATTGAGGGGATCATTTGGTTCTCATCCTTTCTTTTATTAATGTGGTGTATTGTTTTGATTGATTTGTGAATATTGAACCACGCTTGCAACACAGGAATGAATCCTGCATGATTGTGGTGAATTTGTTTTTTAACGTCCTGTTGGATTTGGTTTGCTAATTTTTTATCAAGAATTTTTGCGCCCATGTTCACCAGGCATATTGTCTTGTAGTTCTCTTTTTCAGTGGAGTCATTATGTGGTTTTTGTATCAGGATAATCCTGGCCTTGTAGAATGAGTTTGGACGTTTCTTTCTTTTCTATTTTTTTTTTTAATAGTTTGAGAAGAATAGGTATTAATTCTTCTTTAAGTGTTTGTAAGAATTCACCTGTAAAGCCATCTGGCCCTGGACTTTCATTTGTTGGGAGATCTTTGATTACTGATTCAATTTCTTTGCTGGTTATTAGTCTGTTGAAGTTTTCTATTTCTTCCTGTTTCAATTTAGGCAGTTTATATTATTCTAGGAATTTCTCCATTTCTTGCAGGTTGTCCATTTGTTAGAATAGGGTTTTTCATAAAATTCTCATAATTGTTTGTATTTCTGTTTTGTTGCCTGTTCCTCTTTTCTTGTCTCTATTTTATTTATTTACTCCTTTCTCTTTTCTGTTTGATAAGTTCTGGCTACACGTTTATCAATTTTATTAATTATTTCAAAGAAACATCTCCTGATTTCATTGATCTGTTCTATTGGTTTTTTTTTGTTTGTTTGTTTGTTAGTTTTTATATCATTTATTTATGCTCTAATCTTTATTATTTCCCCTCTTCTACTGCATTTAGGATTTTTTTGTTGTTCTTTTTCTAGCTTATTTTAGGTGTAAGTTTAGGTTGTTTATTTTAGATTTTTGTTATTTCTTGAGGTAGGCCTGTATTTCTATATTCTTCCCATTTAGGACTGCTTTTGCTTCATTCCAAACATTTTGGAATATTGTGTTTTTATTTTTATCTGTCCCATGTATTTTTTTAGTTTTTCTTTGATTTTCCTGTTGACCCCTCCATTGTTTTGTAGCATGTTGTGTAACGTCCTTTTGGGGGAGATGGTTGCAGATTTTTCTTTGCGGCTGACTTCTAGTTTCATAGCATTGTGGTCATAAGGTGCATGTTACGACTTCAAGATTTTTTATTGGTTGAGGCTTCTTTTGTGGCCTAATATATGATATATTCTGGAGAATGTTCCATGTGCACTTTAAAGGAATGTGTATTTTGCTGTTTTAGGATAGAATGCTGTGAATATATTAAGTCCACGTGGCCCAATGTGTCATTCAAAGCCATTGTTCACTTGTTGATTTTCTATTTACATGGTCTGTCCATTGATATAAGTGGGATGTTAAAGTCCCCTACTATTGTTGTATTGTAATCAATGAGTTCCTTTATGCTTGTTATTGTTTGATATATTTTTGTGCTCCCATCTTGGATGCATAAATATGTTTTTGTTGGAATGTCCCCTTTATGATTATACAATGTCCTCTGTCTCTTTTCACTACCTTTGATTTAAAGTGTAAGTTTTCCAATATAAGTTTTGTTACTCTGGCATTCCTTTGACATACAGTTGCATGGTAGATATGTTTCCATCCCCTCACTTCAATCTGCAAGTGTCTTTAGATCTAAAATGAATCTCTTTTAGGCAGCATATCAGTGGGTCTTTTTTTTTTTTTTTTTATCGTCTGACATTTTATGTCTTTTGATTGGAGCATTTAGTTTATTTACATTCAAAGTAATTATTGATAGGTATGTATTTATTGACATTTTATCACTTCTTTTGTCATTGTCTCAGAAGATTTTCCCTGATCTTTTCTACTCTTTGTCACTTTTTGCTCTCTCATTTGTACTCCAAAGAATCCCCTTTAATATATCTTGTAGGCTGGTGTGATGTTCACAAACTCCTTTAGTTTTTTTGTTTTTTTTTTGTTTTTCTCTAGGAAATTCTTTTTCTTTTGTTTAAACATTATTTATATTCATTATTTATTTTCTTTATTTTTTTTAATTTTTATTTTTTTCAATATATGAAGTTTATTGTCAAATTGGATTCCAAACAACACCCAGTGCTCATCCCAAAAGCTGCCTTCCTCAGTACCCATCACCCACCCTCCCCTCCCTCACACCCCCCATCAACCCTCAGTTTGTTCTCAGTTTTTAACAGTCTCTTATGCTTTGGCTCTCTCCCACTCTAACCTCCTTTTTTTTTCCTTCCCCTCCCCCATGAGTTTCTGTTAAGTTTCTCAGGATCCACATAAGAGTGAAAACATATGGTATCTGTTTTTCTCTGTATGGCTTATTTCACCTAGCATAACACTCTCCAGTTCAATCCATGTGGCTACAAAGGGCCATATTCCATTCTTTCTCATTGCCACGTGGTACTCCATTGTGTATATAAACCACAATTTTTTTTATCCATTCATCAGTTGATTTAGGCTCTTTCCATAATTTGGCTATTGTTGAGAGTGCTGCTATAAACATTGGGGTACAAGTGCCCCTATGCATCAGTACTCCTGTATCCCTTGGATAAATTCCTAGCAGAGCTATTGCTGGGTCATAGGGTAGGTCTATTTTTAATTTTCTGAGGAACCTCCACACTATTTTCCAGAGTGGCTGCACCAATTCGCATTCCCACCAACAGTGCAAGAGGGTTTCCGTTTCTCCACATCCTCTCTAGCATCTATAGTCTCCTGATTTGTTCATTTTGGCCACTGTGACAGGTGTGAGGTGAAATCTGAGTGTGGTTTTGGTTTGTATTTCCCTGATGAGGAGCGACGTTGAGCATCTTTTCATGTGCCTGTTGCCATCTGGATGTCTTCTTTAGAGAAGTGTCTATTCATGTTTTCTGCCCATTTCTTCACTGGGTTATTTGTTTTTCAGGTGTGGAGTTTGGTGAGTTCTTTATAGATTTTGGATACTAGCCCTTTGTCCGATATGTCATTGGCAAATATCTTTTCCCATTCGTTGGTTGCCTTTTAGTTTTGTTGGTTGTTTCCTTTGCTGTGCAGAAACTTTTTATCTTCATAAGGTCCCAGTAGTTCACTTTTGCTTTTAATTCCCTTGCCTTTGGGATGTGACAAGTAAGAAATTGGTACGGCTGAGGTCAGAGAGGTCTTTTCCTGCTTTCTCCTCTAGGGTTTTGATGGTTTCCTGTCTCACATTCAGGTCCTTTATCCATTTTGATTTTATTTTTGTGAATGGTGTGAGAAAGTGGTCTACTTTCAACCTTCTGCATGTTGCTGTCCAGATCTCCCAGCACCATTTGTTAAAGAGACTGTCTTTTTTCCATTGGATGTTCTTTCCTGCTTTGTCAAAGATGAGTTGTCCATACGTTTGTGGGTCTAGTTCTGGGATTTCTATTCTATTCCATTGGTCTATGTGTCTGTTTTTGTGCCAATACCATGTTGTCTTGATGATGACAGCTTTGTAGTAGAGGCTAAAGTCTGGGATTGTGATGCCTCCTGATTTGGTCTTCTTCTTCAAAATTACTTTGGCTATTTGGGGCCTTTTGTGGTTCCATATGAATTTTAGGATTGCTTGTTCTAGTTTCAAGAAGAATGCTGCTGCAATTTTGCTTGGGATTGCATTGAATGTGTAGATAGCTTTGGGTAGTATTGACATTTTGACAATATTTATTGTTCCATTCCATGAGCAGGGAATGTCTTTCCATTTCTTTATATCTTCTTCAATTTCCTTCATCAGCTTTCTATAGTTTTCAGCATATAGATCTTTGACATCTTTGGTTAGATTTATTCCTAGGTATTTTATGATTCTTGGTGCAATTGTGAATGGGATCAGTCTTTGTCTTTCTGTTGCTTCATTTATTAGTGTATAAGAATGCAACTGATTTCTGTACATTGATTTTGTATCCTGCGACTTTGCTGAATTCATGTATCAGTTCTAGCAGATGGTGGTGGAGTCTATCGGGTTTTCCATGTATAATATCATGTCACCTGCAAAAAGTGAAAGCTTGATTTCATCTTTGCCAACTTGGATGCCTTTGATTTCCTTTTGTTGTCTGATTTTTGATGTTAGCACTTCCAACACTATGTTAAACAACAGCGGTGAGAGTGGACATCCCTGTCGTGTTCCTTGTCTCAGGGGGGAAGCTCTCAGCTTTTCCCCATTGAGGATGATATTAGCTGTGGGCTTTTCATAAATGGCTTTTATGATGTTTAAGTATGTTTCTTCTATCCCGACTTTCTGGACAGTTTTTATTAAGAAAGGATGCTGAATTTTGTCAAATGCTTTTTCTACATCAATTGACAGGATCATATGGTTCTTATCTTTTCTTTTATTAATGTGATGTATCACGTTGATTGATTTGTGAATGTTGAACCAGCCCTGCATCCCGGGAATGAATCCCACTTGATCATGGTGAATATTTTTTTTTATAAGCTGTTGAATTCGATTTGCTAGTATCTTATTGAGAATATTTGCATCCATATTCATCACGGATATTGGCCTGTAGTTCTCTTTTTTTACTGGGTCTCTGTCTGGTTTAGGAATCAAAATAATACTGGCTTCATAGAATGAGTCTGGAAGTTTTCCTTCCCTTTCTATTTTTTTGGAATAGCTTGAGAAGGATAGGTATTATCTCTGCTTTAGACGTCTGGTAGAACTCCCCTGGGAAGCCATCTGGTCCTGGACTCTTATTTGTTGGGGGATTTTTGATGACTGATTCAATTTTGTCACTGGTTATGGGTCTATTCAAGCTTTCTATTTCCTCCTGATTGAGTTTTGGAAGAGTGTGGGTGTTTAGGAATTTGTCCATTTCTTCCAGGTTGTCCAGTTTGTTGGCATATAATTTTTCATAGTATTCCCTGATAATTGCTTGTATCTCTGTGGGATTGGTTCTAATAATTCCATTTTCATTCATGATTTTATCTATTTGGGTCATCTCCCTTTTCTTTTTGAGAAGCCTGGCTAGAGGTTTATCAATTTTGTTTATTTTTTCAAAAAACCAGCTCTTGGTTTCGTTGATCTGCTCTACAGTTGTTTTTAGATTCTATATTGTTTATTTCTTCTCTGATCTTTAGTATTTCTCTTCTTCTGCTGGATTTAGGCTGTCTTTGCTGTTCTGCTTCTATTTCCATTAGGTGTGCTATTAGATTTTGTATTTGGGATTTTTCTTGTTTCTTGAGATAGGCCTGCATTGATTGTAATTTCCTCTCACGACTGCCTTTGCTGCATCCAAAGCGTTTGGATTGTTGTATTTTCATTTTCGTTTGTGTCCATATATTTTTTAATTTCCTCTCTAATTGTCTGGTTGAACCACTCATTTGTTAGTAGGGTGTTCTTTAACCTCCATGCTTTTGGAGGTTTTCCAGACTTTTTCCTGTGGTTGATTTCAAGCTTCATTGCATTGTGGTCTGAAAGTTTGCCAGGTATGATTTCAATTCTTGTATACTTAGGAAGGGCTGTTTTGTGACCCAGTATGTGATCTATCTTGGAGAATGTTCCATGTGCACTCGAGAAGAAAGTATATTCTGTTGCTTTGGGATGGAGAGTTCTAAATATATCTGTCAAGTCCATCTGATCCAATGTATCATTCAGGGCCCTTGTTTCTTTATTGGCCATGTGTCTAGATGATCTCTCCATTTCTGTAAGTGGAGTGTTAAAGTCCTGTCCAACTATCACATTCTTATCAATAAGGTTGCTTATGTTTGTGAGTAATTGTTTTATATATTTGGGGACTCCTGTATTTGGTACATAGACATTTATAATTGTTAGCTCTTCCTGATGGATAGACCCTGTAATTATTATATAATGCCCTTCTTCATCTCTTGTTACAGCCTTTAATTTAAAGTCTAGTTTTTCTGATAGAAGTATGGTTACTCCAGCTTTCTTTTGACTTCCAGTGGCATGATAAATAGTTCTCCATCCCCTCACTCTCAATCTGAAGGTGTCCTCAGGTCTAAAATGAGTCTCTTGTAGACAGCAAATAGATGGGTCTTGTTTTTTTATCCATTCTGATACCCTATGTCTTTTGGTTGGCGCATTTAGTCCATTTACATTCAGTGTTATTATAGAAAGATACGGGTTTAGAGTCATTGTGATGTCCGTAGGTTCCATGCTTGTAGCGATGTCTCTGGTACTTTGTCTCACAGGATCCCCCTTAGGATCTCTTGTAGGGCTGGTTTAGTGGTGACGAATTCCTTCAGTTTTTGTTTTTTTTGGGAAGACCTTTATCTCTCCTTCTATTCTAAATGACAGACTTGCTGGATAAAGGGTTCTTGACTGCATATTTTTTCTGTTCATCACATTGAAGATCTCCTGCCATTCCTTTCTGGCCTGCCAAGTTTCAGTAGACAAATCCATCATGAGTCTTACAGGCCTCCCTTTATATGTTAGAGCACGTTTATCTCTAGTTGCTTTCAGAATTTTCTCTTTATCCTTGTATTTTGCCAGTTTCACTCTTATATGTCATGCAGAAGATCGATTCAAGTTCCGTCTGAAGGGAGTTTTCTGTGCCTCTTGGATTTCAATGCCTTTTTCCTTCCCCAGATCCGGGAAGTTCTCAGGTATGATTTCTTCAAGTACACTTCAACACCTTTCCCTCTCTCTTCCTTCTCTGGGATACCAATTATGCGTAGATTATTTCTCTTTAGTGCATCACTTAGTTCTCTAATTTTCCCCTCATACTCCTGGATTTTTTTATCTCTCTTTTTCTCAGCTTGTTTTTTTCCCATAATTTTATCTTCTAGTTCACCTATTCTCTCCTCTGCCTCTTCAATCCGAGCTGTGGTTGTCTCCATTTTATGTTGCCGCTCGTTGATAGCATTTTTTAGCTCCTCCTGGCTGTTCCTTAGTCCCTTGATCTCTGTAGCAAGAGATTCTCTGCTGTCCTTTATGCTGTTTTCAAGCCCAGCGATTAATTTTATGACTATTATTCTAAACTCACTTTCTGTTATATTGTTTAAATCCTTTTTGATCAGTTCGTTAGCTGTTGTTATTTCCTGGATGTTTTTTTTTGAGGTGAATTCTTCCGTTTAGTCATTTTGGATAGTCCCTGGAGTGGTGCAGAACTGCAGGGCACTTCCCCTGTGCTGTCTTGAATAACTTAGGTTGGTGGGCAGGGCCGCAGTCATACCTGATGTCTGCCCCCAGCCCACCGCTGGAGCCACAGTCAGACTGCTGTGTGCCTTCTCTTCCTCTCTCAAGGGGCGGGATTCACTGTGGGGTGGCGTGGCCCGTCTGGGCTACTTGCACACTGCCAGGCTTGTGGTGCTGGGGATCTGGCGTATTAGCTGGGGTGGATCGGCAAGGTGCATGGGGGCATGAGGGGCAGGCCCAGCTCGCTTTTCCTTCGGAGATCCACTTCGGGAGGGGCCCTGTGGCACAGGGAGGGAGTCAGACCCGCAGGAGTGATGGATCCGCAGAAGCACAGCGTTGGGTGTTTGTGTGCTGCAAGCAAGTTCCCTGAAACAAATTGGTTCCCTTTGGGATTTTGACTTGGGGATGGGCAAGGGAGATGGCTCTGGTGAGCACCTTTGTTCCCCGCCAAGCTGAGCTCTGTCGTCCGGGGCTCAACAACTCTCCCTCCCGTTGTCCTCCAGCCCTCCCGTTCTCCGAGCAGAGTTGTTAGCTTATAACCTTCCAGATGTCAAGTGCCTCTTGCTGTCGGAACACACTCCATCCAGCCCCTCCGCTTTTTCCAGCCAGACTCGGGGGCTCTGCTTGGCCTGCGGGCTGCCCCTCCGCCCTGGCTCCCTCCTGCCAGTCCATGTAGCGCACACTACCTCGCTGCCCTTCCTACCCTCTTCCGTGGGCCTCTCGCCTGCGCTTGGCTCCAGAGACTCCATTTTGCTAGTCTTCTGGTGGTTTTCTGGGTTATTTAGGCAGGTGTAGGTGGAATCTAAGTGATCAGCAGGACACGCGGTGAGACCAGCATCCTCCTATGCTGCCATCTTCCCAGGATCCTCTCAGAAAATTCTTTACCTCTCCTTTTATTCTGAATTATAGCATTGCTGGATAGAGTATTCTTGGCTGCAGATTTTTCCCATTCAGCATGTAGAATATATTATGCCACTCCCTTCTGGCTTTCTGTGTTTCTGTTGAGAAATCTCCTGCTAGCCTTATGGGTCTTTCATTGTAAGTTAAGTACTTCTTTTGTCTTGCTGATATAAGATTTTTATGTCTATATTTTGCAAATTTATTTACAATATGTCTTCATATTGGCCTGATTTTGTTGATTTTGATGGGAGTTTCTGTGCCTCCTGGATATAGATGTCTATTTCCTTCCCCATATTAGGGAAATTTTCAGGTATTATTTATTCAAGTATATTTTCTGTCACTTTTTTTGGCTCTTCTTCTACTGACTCCTATAATACAAATGCTATTGCATTTGATGGACTCGCTAAGTTCCCTAAGTCTGTTGTTGTGTTACAGATTTTTTCTTTCTCTCTTTTGTTCAGCTTCATTACTTTGCATTATTTTGTTTTCTGGTCACTAATTTATTCATCTGCCTCTTCCAGCCTGTTGTTTATTGTATCAAGTATGTTTCTAATTTTGTTTATTTTTCCTTTCAGCTCTGATTCATTCTTTTTAACTCTTTTATCTCTATGGTAAGAGTCTTCTTGATGTCTTCTATTCTTTTCTCAAACCCAGTGAGTATCCTTATGACTGTTGATTTAAGTTCTCCATCAGGCATGTTACTTTTATCTGTTTTGCTTAGATCTCTGTCCATGGCTTTATTTTCTTCTTTCATTTGGGATAAATTCCTCTATCTTGGCATTTTGTCTAAGTCTCTCTGCCTTCCTCTGTGTGTTACAAAAGTTTATGATCCTGAAAGTCATGGTCTTATGTTGAAGAGATCATGTAGTACCCAGCACCTGGCAGTTCAGGGAGTGTCTGCAGTGTGTTTTGTGTGTTTTCTGCTGTCATTTTGCCTGCTTCCTTCTTCCAGCTAGCAGTGTGCAGAGGCTCTCTTTGCCTGTGTTGGGCAGTGTTTGGTCCCTGTCCTGAATGTAGCAAGTTTTAACTAGGTATGCTCTGGTCTGCTTGTGGAATGCAACCTGTTGTCACTCCCAGTGGAACTGAGGACCTGCAGAACTCTCTGGTCTGGATACTTGGTGTGGGCTGGGTTTTGTGCTGGTCTTGTAGGAGAGGTACCTGTCACACTGAGACTGAGGTAAGCTTGACTGAGAAGTGTAGTCTCACCAGAGCACAGGGGTGTGAGATCTGGTGTATGCCAGTTAGGCAGCCAGTGTCAGCACTGTGCTGCTTCATGCAGGTGGCTCTGTTTTTATGCTGAGGGGTGGAGGAAAGAAATAGTGTCACTTTACTCCCTTGTTCCTGGAGAGGTGTCTCTGTAAACCCCCCTCCTTGGAGATGAGCTCTGAGATGAGTGAATCATCTCCCCACTGTGTGCCTTAGGCACTCTCCCTATTGATGTTTCCACAGTGTTTACCCTCAGGTTGTTTGTCTGCCTTCTGTATAGGAGCAGCACAGTGCCCTTTGGGCTCTATCCCTGCCAAGCTTGTTGAACTTTCAGACTCCAGGCTTTAAGCCCTGTTGGTTGCAAGAAGTCATGAAATTTAGCCCTTCTCATTTTCCAAGCCAGTGACTTTGAGAGAATGTTCTCCCTGTGCATTCCCCTATGTGTTCTTCCTTCTCTTGCCCTTCTCCAAGACCACAGCTCCCTCCCTTCTGCAGCACCTATAATTCATTTCCCCCTAAACCATATCTCTGCACCTCCTACCTTCTTCAACATGGCCTCTTCTATCTCTTTAGTTGTGGAGTTTGTTCTCAGTCATCAGATCTATTGGGTATTTAGAATCATTTGATAGTTTTCTAGTTGCGCTCATGGAACGAGGTGAGGCTAGGATCCCCACACTTTGCTGCCATCTTCCTCTCTGTCAGGATGTATTGAAGACATACCTGTTTTAATTAAAGCAACAAACTTAAAGTACCTTTTATTTATTAAAGATGTATCCTAGATCCCATGAACTTGAAAAACATTTGGATTAGTTTTTTTTTTATATTTCTGAGAGTTTTACAGTAGTTAATTTGATAAGTTCTTATTTTTCTTTAAGAGAACTAAATAGAGCCATTTTACAAATTATTTTGGCAATACCATCTGGAGGTAGAAAAATATAACACATTTTACAACTTATGTACATACATAGACATATATAGATACAAACAGAGATCTTTTAGCTTTCGTTTTAGAATTTACTCATGAGGGAGATATAATAATGCAAAACTCAGTAGTTCATGAAATAAGTGTTGGATATAAATTGGAACAAATTGAGGTTATCTCCCAGATGGCTAAAATTTTTTATTAATGTTTGTGGAGAAGACACTGAAGATTTTTAATTCACCTAATTTCCAAATAACCTTCACCCCGTTTTTTCTGATGAGAATTAGTTCCTTGAAGTTTGCATTTTGAAGAGATGGCTGAGACAGATATTCCTAGAGAAAAGCTGGTAGAACATTTATATTTTCTAGGAAAAGGAAAAAAAAAAACAAGTTCCTTAAAGAAGGGCTTTTGTTTCCTAAATCCAGGTGTTTTACTATATCTGTAAGCCTTTTGAGATGAGTTTGGGGGGTATTTGGGGGTTGCTGAAAAAAGACAGGTGGGCTTTGAATTGCTTTGAGAGTTGCATTTCAGTTCTTATAAATACTCAATTTGCAAAATAAGTACAGTTGTTTTTAATTCCTCAAGGAATTGATTGATCTATCAATATAACTATATTATCTTCAGTTTGCTTCTGTCGATCTGAGAGAACATATTCAACTAATAGAAAAACAAAAAGATTCCTATGTTGTAGATTTAGAGCTTTGTCTTTGGAATGTTTTAGTAAATCCTTCCGCAAAAGGCTTCAGAATATTTTCCCTTTCCTTCTGAGTGCATAGTTTTATTTTGGCTTAGGTGGGAGAGCCTAAAAATGTCCCCATAAGTCTCTGAATATCAGTTTCCGATTTAGTTAACTTCTGACCATAGTGTTGCTTAAAACAATCCTTCCAAATATCTTGTCATGTTTTAGCCAACTAGTAAGTATTCCTAGTAGTACTATAGAACCCAGTGGAGTCAAGAAAATTCCCCAAAGGTGGTGCAAAGGATGCCACCATCCCAAGATCAAGAGCCACTACCAAGATTACTAAAAGAAAGACTTACACAGTTCCCCTGAGGGCTGCCAATAATTGGCAATAATAGCTGCAATGGAGTTCCACTTTTTCTGTACAACCATATCAAGCCAAAAGTGGGATGCAACTGTCATTTCTATGCAGCCATATTTTGGGCTCCCAACCTGATGGTTGGCAAGCCACGTTCTCAGCACACACCAGTTGTCACTGGGAGAGAAAGGATCAATAACCAGTTCATCTGGATTTGTTAAAGAAGGGATTATATGAAATTTTATCTTTCTCTCTCTACTGATCCTTTCATTCAGCAAATTGGGACAGCTAACTTTGGTAAGAACTCTCAGAACCTTTGCTAAGTTCTCCCACTTTTCCCAGGCTCTGTAGCAAGTAAGGTTTAAAGTAGAGAGTGTAGCTCTGGTATCTACCAAAGTCTGGCAAGGTTTACATTAATTTTAGCTTTAGTTTCTCCCATGGCTATTTAAGGGAATAACTGTTAGCAGTTATGGAAAATCCCTCATAGTCCTATCAACCATGGGATGGGATTATATGGGGGCTCTCCTTTGAGGGTACATATAGGGGTGTCTATAAAGCCATTAAGTTTACAGACTTTTGTTTACAAAAAAAAAGTCTTTTCAGAGTGGAAGGCAATTCAGACAAAGGATTAGTAGAATGAGTACTCAAATAAATAGGATAGATGGGAACAGTAGGAGTTACATCAGTCTTACAGTTTTTTTGGTTTGGGTACCTCTTGAATCTTTAATTCTTCATTAGTCTTTTGCAATGAATCTTTCAATGAAACTATTTGGGAATGTTGAAGGCTTTTGGAGGCTCATGCATGCCAATTAAAATAGGTATTCCATTCAGTTTATTTGACTTAACAGTTCTTAAAAAATTTTTTTTAACATTTATTTATTTTCAAGAGACAGAGAGAGACAGATCATGAGTGGGTGAGGGGCAGAGAGGGAGACACAGAATCCATAGCAGGCTCTGGGCTCTGAGCTGTTGGTGCAGAGCCCGACGCGGGCCTCAAACCTGAGATCATTACCTGAGCTGAAGTTGGACATTTAACTGACTGAGCCATTCAGGTGCCCCTTGACTTAAAATTCTTAATAATCTTGGGGCGCCTGGGTGGCTCAGTCGGTAAGTGTCCAACTTCAGCTCAGGTCATGATCTCACAGTTCATGAGTTCAAGCCCCGCATCGGGCTCTGTGCTGACAGCTCAGAGCCTGGAGCCTGCTTCGGATTCTGTGTCTCCCTCTCTCTCTGCTCCTCCCCCACTCACACTCTGTCTCTCTCTCAAAAATAAATAAACATTAAGAAAAAAATTCTTAATAATCTTATCTAATTGTAAATTCCTCATAATGGCTAATGTAATTCTAGGTTGTCTGTAATAAGATTGGTTTTTGCATGTGAGAAGAGATCGCAATTTTTTTTAACATAAAACCAGTGTAGTTTCTAAAAGGGCATATAGATGACTAGGACCCCATTTTTGGAGTTTTCATGAGAGAAAAGAAGAAAATCCTAGATAGTGTAAGGGGTGTTTTTAGGGTTTGGACTTGGATATTGTTTGACAGTGTGACTTTCATGGGATACTTCTTTTTCCTGGCTGATAGTCTTTGCCCTATTTGTCCAACATGTGACCAGGTGTCACATGAAATTTTCTTGTGGTTGGTGAACAGTCTATTGTGAAATTTGCTCATCTGTGACCATCTTATTCTTACATGAGAGTTTTGTGCTTCAGAGATAGTTGTCTCATGTAAAGGTGGTGAGCATTCAACAGCATTTAGGTGCTCAACCCAGGCCCACCGATTTTACTTTTAGGTTTGCTCTCAGGAAAAATACACAAGTTTAAATCTAAATTAAGCCATTTTAACTCAGAAACCAAGCACATTCTAATTCAGAAGCTAAGTGCATTCTAATTCAGCAACCAAACACATTCTAATTCAGAAACCAAAAGAGTACTCACCAGAAAGACAATCTGTCCTTGTCTAAATCTTGAATAAAGTCAGAGAGCTCAACCAAAAGGAGAGAGCTCAAAGTCTGAGAGGAGTCTCACTGAGCCAGAAATAGAAGGCCACTCACATATGCCTGAGCACAAGGGGCTCACTGCCAAGTACCTTACTCAATTACAAGGGTTGTCATCATTCCAGGGGTCTTATCCTTCTGATCCTGTTTCTGACACCCATGAAATTTCAACCTAAATAAACAGGTAAACTGAGGCAAGCTCAGATTATAAGAAATTGAGCTCAGGCATAGCAGAGGGTTTGAAATTTGAGAAATGTATGCTGTAGCAAGTATAGGCGAGTTTGTTGAGGGTTTGGGGCACACTGTATTTATGGACAAGGAGAGCAAAGAGGGCAAGTTCAGCCAGATTCCAGGCAGTAAATTAACTGGCTGGAGGATTGGGAGAGATTTTTGGTGGATGTTCACTGGTCAGGAGATAAGCCTTGGTCTTCTAAAGTTAGGCATTTAACAGAATTAGCATATTAGTTCTTAAGTTCCAATTTTTTGAAGGGACATGCATGACATTCTCCTTTTAATATTCTCTGGTTTCATTTTAGATTACAGCGCTTTTAGAAGAACCAATTATCCTTTGAGCATGTTTTCAGCCCCATATTTAATTCTGTCCTTTTGGATTAGAACTTTTTGGATTCTAGTCCACACAAATGGTAGAAATTTTGTTATAATCCTTCATGTCTCTGAGGCTCTATTCTTTTTTGTAGTTGTTTATTTTCTCTCTTTTGTTTAGATTGAATAATTTCTAATGGTCTGTCATCCAGATTTTATTTCATCCTTTCCTCTTTATTATGTTATTGAGCCCATCCAGTGAGCTTTTTATTTCAGTTATTTTATTTTCCACTTCTAAGATTTCCATTTGATTATCCTTTATGTCTTCTATTTCTTTCCTGAGACTGTATTACTTTGATGAGACTATTTTCACTTGTTTCAAGTGTATTCATAATTTTTAATGAAGCATTTATATCATAACTGCTTTAAAATATTTATCAGATCCTTCTGATTTCTCTTTCTTCTTACTGTTATCTACTGTTTTTTTTTTTTTAATTCTGGTTGATTCTTGTTATGATGAGTCATTTTCAATTGTAATTTTGACATTTTTGTATTATGTTATAAGACTTTGGATCTTAGTTAAACCTTCTGTTTTAACTTTTTTTGACACTGCTCTAGCAGATAATTAGGGAACTATCTCATCACATCTAGGTGACGGTAGAAGTGTTACAAGATTTTTTTACCTCAGTGCCTGGGGTTTGTTGTCTCGCCATATCAAAGAATAAAGAGGTAGACACAATAAAATGAGTAGCAAGCAAATGTTTATTAGAGTATAAGATCAGAAAGTAAGAATAGTATGAAAACTCTCTTTACAGAGAGGGGGCATTCGAAAGCGAATAACTGACTATAGGCAAGGAACTTTGTTTTATAAAGTTTTGGTGCTCCCCCTCTCCTTCCCCCTTTTTTTCTTCTCCCTTATTGGCTTGATAACTGTAGGTGCTGAGTTGTTCATTCCTGATTAGATTGATTCCATTGTGTGAGGAATATATATAACTTATATATAAACTTATATAACATAAGTTTTATCGTTTACTTATTTTAGTTAGGTATTATGATTGTCAAATTCCTGAGGGGAACCTGAGGGGGAGCAAGTGGTATCTGGTACATTTTTAAGAGAAACCTGACACCTGAGGGAGTTTGCTCCTGGTCAGACACTCCCAGCATTGTTTAAAAATATGTGTTTGTCCCCACACAGGGGCCCTGGGTCCTAACCTTTCCCTCTCTGCCAATTTTATCCGATCTTTCCCTATCATATTCCCCTCTCTGAACATGTGACTTCTAACTGTTGTTAGTAATTGGGACTAACTGCTTTCTGCTGATGAGGGGTGGTGACAAAGGGGATGACAGGGCAAGTCCAGAGGTTGATTCAGAGGTCCGATATAATGGGAAGGTATTTGGAACTTCTGGACACAACATTTTCTTGGATGTCTTATTTTTCTGGCATATGGAATGGCATCTACAAATCATAAAAAATAAATATTAGGCCAACAAGCATTAATATTCCGAATGCAATGCCTCCAGGGAGGAGGCCACACCATAGGAAGGAAAGACACACTGTAGCCACCAAAAAAATCCCTGACGTGTCTGTTCATATATTTTTTTTATTAATTAACTATAGATTTCCTTCCTCTTCCATATTTACCTGTATTTTATGATGTCATTAGTTTGAGTAATTAAGTACTTTAGTTAATTCTTGGTCGTCAAATCTTCACTCTTTTTTTTTTTTGGCCATCCAGTTTCCATTAGAATAAGCTCATGAGGTATTTTTAATTTTATCTCAAGAAAAGATTGGTCCTCAATATCCAGATTACTATAGGTCCTATTAGCTTTTTTAGATGTATCTGACCAGCAGTTCTTGTGTTACACCATACCCCAATATGATTTAGTACATGGTATATATGCTCACAAGTAAAATGCTCTGTGTCAGATACTTGTCCTTGTTTACTTCCCCAGGATTTTTTTTTTTACCTAGGTACCAAGTCATTAGGGTAGAAATAAGTGGCCAGACCTGAGTAAAATCAGAGTTCCATTTTTTCTGAGGGCATAACTATATCTTACTTCTTTTCTTGCAATCTGAGAGATGGGAACTCAGGCTGACTCATTTGGCATAATAGCTGAGTGAGGTAGGACTCTTGTCTGATTTAATATAGTCCTTATGTCCCCAAGCTGAACTACTGGATGTGAATTAGCATTGTCCATCTGAAGCACGTGGCCCTTAAAATGCAATGCCTCAAGTTACAGCTCCCATTATTAATATTCCATAACCTGGGGCTTCATTTTATGTTTTTGAAGTCAAGGCTAAGCCTACTTCTCCCTGTATGCCCATATTTGTGAATCAATATCAGTTTCTACCAGGGGAAGGCAATTGTTTATCTGGCCTGGAGCCAGTAGCACTATAGTCCCTAATTTAATCATAATATCCCTTCCTAGCAAGGGAGTGTGGCTCTCTGGCATTATTAACAAAGAATGTGAAAAAATCAAGTCTCCCCATCTGTATCCTGGTGGCTGAGAGAGAAATTTAAGTCATAAGTTTTCTGGAGACACCTCTAATTATTACACTGCATTTGGATAATTGGCCAGGAGGAAAGGAGGACAGAAAAAGTGTCTCTGGTGTTAAGAAGGAAATCAACCATTTTCTTTCTCTGTCAAGTTACCTGAGGTTCTGGGTTTCTAAAAGACAGTTGGTTTTGAGGAGTCATTGTGAAGGGCCCCAGGCCCCATTAGTCCCTTTCAGGGACATTGGTTGTCTGAGCCCTTGCAGATAGAGGTCCCCGAGGGCATTCAGATTTTTACTGATTGTCTCCACATAAGGGGCACACTTATGGGGTTTCAATTTAAGTTGTCCACTCTGAAGACATTCTCATTTTTCAGTGCCCTGAACAGCCACCTAAATGGCACTTGGTGCCAGGACCTTGGGAAGTCTATTCTAACATAGTATGTAAGACTACAACTAAGGCCTCAGATTTTTTAAGCCTCCTTTCCCGTTTTCTGTTTTACTCTTGATCTCAATTGTAATATACCGAATGGGCAGCTCATAAGAGCTCCTCTGGAGTCCCTTCTGGGCCAACAGCCAATTTTTGCAGCTTCCTCCAAAGTCTGGGGCCATTGAGTGACATATTTGTCCTTTAAAATTGTCTCAGCTTTGTGGGTATCAGGGGAGATAGCCATATATGTTTAAAGAGAGCATCTCTCAAACTCTCTAGGAAGGCCATGGGCTCTCATCCTATGTCTGCATAATAGTAGCTAATTTAGCATAATTTAAAGGTTTAACTTTGGACCTCCTTAATTTCTCCAAGACATAGGCTTGGAAATGGTGGCGATACCATTTCCCAATGGGATGATCATAGTCCCACTTAGGATCTTGGGGTGACTGCCAGGGCTCCAGTAGAAAACTGAAAGTTTCCCATTGGACCTCCAGTCCCATGATAATTAATAAGCTGCTCGTCCCCTATCTCTTGGCCCCTGCAAGAACCCCATGCTTCTCTGTCTCATTAAGAGTCTGATTTAACAAAAGCATTATATCTTTCCAGGTTAATTTAAAAACATATGTAATATTCTGAAAAAGCCTCTATATATTTATTCAGATCATCAGACAATTTACCTGGATCTCCTTTTATCTGTTTTAAATCTTGCAATGAAAAGGGTACTTGTATTCTTACCATAGTGGTCCCTCCCTGTGTCCCTCCTCCTGGCACTCTAGCTTCCTGTAGAGGAAACATGACTGCCATGTTTCCAGGAGGACCTGGATAAAGTGGGCAGCTGGGAATAGAAGTGCCCATTTTAAAACCAGATATGTAGATCCAGGGCCCGAGGAGGAGGAGTTTGAGGTAAAAGGTTTCCCTTCCTCCTCTGGGTTTGCTTTGGGTATAGGCAAGGGGCCCTTAATTTCCTCCCTTCTTGGTTGTGAACCCTTGGAAATGGTTGCCAATAGGCCAGGATCGACCTTACATTGCTTATACATATCTTTTGATTTTCTCCCCATTTTCCCACAACGTTTGCAAATTAAGTCCAATTGTAGGATAGTATTATAATTGATACTTCCTTCTGGTGGCCAGATTTCCTCCTCCAATTTGTATTGGAGCCAAGCCTTGGTGCAAAAGAAAATGAGTCACTTCTTCTTCAAGGTTTGTGTATCAAAATCATGACAGTTTTTTAGAATGCATCCTGAAGGAGTATTGGCTTTGGTTGATGAATTGCCCATCTATAGAAAAAGAGGAATAGGTGTCCCTTATTTCAGTTTCCTATAGCTGGCCAGGAGAGTCCTCATCTCTTTGTCTGGAGAGTTGGCCAGAAGAAGTCTCATCTCCTGGCCCCGAGTTTTGTCTGGCTATGCAACTGGCCGTCAAAAGTCTTATCAGCCTTGCAAAGTGCTGGGAGTAGTCACTCTTGCTCAGGGTTGGCCCTGTTTCCAAGAACTGACCTTGTCTTTCCCAATTTCTCCTACCCCTCCGTTTCTCCTCTGCAGGACTTTGGGCATATCGACTGTGACCAACTAAGACTCCCTTGGTTGTAGAAGGATGCACTAATTTTATTATGGCCCAACAGTAATTAGCATAATGATGATAATAAAATTGCTCCTGTTTACAAATATATTTTAAAAGACTGGTGAAAACCTTTTTTTTTTTTTTTTTTTTTTTTTGGCAAGGATAAAATCAACCATTGGGGGAGCTTAAAAGGCCAGAGTGGAGGTCTATTTCCCTGCCTTTTTTTGCAGTGTTAAAAATGTGTTTTATTTTTGTTTCGGCCATGTGGGTGTCTGTTTTAAAGTCTCTATATTGGTACAAATCAGCATGCACTGGGTTAAGTGGAACAAAATATCTCCCCTGTATCCCGGTAAAGTCCCATCAAAATACCAAAGTTATCCATCCTCATATGGCACCCATTCCTCTGCTAAACAGAAACAACATAAATGTGGGGCATTTGGAGGCTGGCAGCAAGGGAATTACCACCATTTTCCCTGCCTTTGGATTAAAGAATGGGCGATTTCAATCAGAGCTTGAGCAAAACAACTCAAGAGGGCCTGTTGTCTTGCCCTTTTAGTTAAAATCATAGTCCTTTCCATTTTCCAGGCAGAAAAAAGAGAAAAACAAAACAAAACAAAACTTTGTTTACATTTTTTTAAATCAAAAGCAGACCAACAATCCAAGAAAACTTTGTCTTTTTAACAGAAAATGAAACATAATGTTAATCTTATACCAGTGTACTTTTAAAAATTAATTGATTTTAACCTTAGTTTTGACCACATATAAAATTTTTCCCTTAAAGCTTTCCTTTTACAAGCCTTTTACAACTTTCTTTTGCTTTCACATTTTCATCTAACCCCTTTTTCTCCAAACAACCAGTCTCATTTAGGACAGAATTATTTTCTTTTGCCATTAACAAAAAGTATTCCTGTCTTTTAGATCTTTCTTCTATATTTCCTGTTTTTCTATATACAGAGTTGCTTTTCTTATCTCCATCAGTTTTATTTACATTTAGCAGAATTTTACCTCTTAGAAACCTTAGTCTCCAGTGAAAACTTAAGTAGTAACCAATTGTGAACTGTGTTACATCAGAATTCCTTAGATGGAAAACTTATGAATCAATTAAGTACAAAGCATGTTTTTTAAAACAGATTTAAGTAGCCTTAATTTTTCTACAGTAAGAAGCCAAAAGCACAAACCTATGCTTCAGCATTCCATCCAATTTGGAAAAGGCCTAAGTGTCTAATGAATATAATCTAGTTTATCATCCAAGCACAACTTTAAAGTTTCAGGTTACCAAAGACCCTAATAGCTATCTTACCAATTATCCATGAAAACAGACAAAATTTGAGACAGAAAAAATTAACCATCATTTTAAGTCATCTTTTTGCTGACAAATTGCTTTTTGCTGACAAAATTTGAGACAGACAAAAGTAACCATCATTTTAATTAATGTTTTTGCTGACAAATTACAACAGAGATAACATGAGCTTATTTGTCCTTCAGTAAATCTAGATAGGAAAAGTTTCATATATTTAATGCTGATAACTCTAAACACACGTTTATCTTAATTAAACCAAAAAACTTAAATTAGTTTAAATATTGAATATGTTCCATCTGTGTCCATTAAAAGTCAATCAATTTGTTTACCATTTTCAATTTTTACCTGGGGCACCAGTGAGTAAATCTGAAGTGGGTTGTGTAAATCTAAGGGGGTGTACTTAGCTCATTGACAGTGAGGGGAGGAGGAGGAGCCCAGGGTGCCCTGGTGCCCAGATGGTATAGGATCCAGTTATGCAGGCAGCACCCAAGGTGGTGCAGAAACAGGAGGAGGGGGAGGAGAATGCAAAAAGGCTTAGGTATTGCCTAGAAGCCTGGAGGCCAATAAAAGCCAAGAGGGCAGAGAAAGTTCTCCTGGTCCTAAAACCTGTCAGCTCAGACAGATGAGCAGATGCAGATTTTTTCCCCCACCAAGTGGAAATGGGCAGTCTATGTCAAGCAGGAGAAGACAGGGAATTTCTCCTAAACAAATGGAGTTTTGGCAGCTGCTTGTGAATATTCCTTAAAGTCCCTGTCCCTAGTTAGACTAATCAGAAACAGTTGGCTCTAATTGTCATGTGCATCTTGCGGGATCCTGCCAAATGTCTTCTCTCCCATCCCCCTATGTGCATCAGGAGCAGGAGGAGGGTGGTGAGTCAAGAAGGCATTGAAGTAAGTCCTGTTATCCACTATGCAAGAGATGTTTGAAACAGAAAGGTAAAAAAAAAAAAAAGGGGGGGGGGACCAGAGAGGTGAGTCGTGCCAGAGTGTCAGAAGTGGAAGCAACTAGAGGGCCACCTTCCACTAGTACCCCTTGGAAGTCATCTGGATCACTCCTAGGAGGATATTCCAGGGATCAGTCCTGGACTTTTCCACTCATTTCCCAAAGGGGGAGAGGCTGGCCAAGACACAGGAGAATACCACTGGATAACCAAATGGACGGTCAGGGATCAGGTTCTGCTAACAGCCAACCCATCAGTTGCTGTTCAGGCTCCCTTGAATCTCATGCATCTGGAGGTTTTTCTTTAAAAAAAAAAAACTTTAATATTTATTTTTGAGAGAGAGACAGAGTGTGAGCAGGGGAGGGACAGAAAGAGAGGGAGAAATAGAATCCAAAGCAGGCTCCAGTCTCTGAGCTGTCGGTACAGACCACGAAATCATGACCTGAGCTAAACTCAGACGCTTAACCAACTGAGCCACCCAGGCAACCCTGGAGATTTTTCTTGAAAGGAAATTGGGGCTCCACCACACTAATGTTCCCAACTATGTTGGGGAATCAGATGGGAGGAGACCGAAGGAGCCTATCACCCTAGGCTTGAGAATGGCAGTTGTGCCATTGACTCTAACTGGCTGATGGGTGCCCATTTTTTGGTTTGAGAGTTTTATTTAGGAAAGAAAGAAGGGGTGCCAGATGCTCTTTACTTAGAAGACGTTGGGATCCCCAAGGAATTCCCAAAGAAATGTTGCAGGATTTTTTTTTTTTTACCTCAATGCCTGGGGTTCGTTTTCTCTCTCACTGCCTCGAAGGATGAAGAGGTGGAAACAATAAAATGAGCAGCAGGCAAATGTTTATTAGAGTAAGATCAGAAAGTAAGACTAGTATGAAAACTCTCTTTACAGAAAGGGGGCATTTGAAAGTAAATAACCCCGACTATAGACAAGGGACTTCGTTTTATAAGGTTATGGTGCTCCCCCCATCCCTTTCCCCTTGTTTCTTCTCAGGTTCTACCCTTATTGGCTTGATAACTGTAGGTGCTGGGTTGTTCATTCCTGATTATATTGATTCCATTGTGTGAGGAGTTACACTATGGTCCTACTGTCCCTCATATAACATAAGTTTTATGGTTTACTTGTTTCAGTTAGGTATTTTGGTTGTCAAATTCCTGAGAGGAACCTGAAGGGGAGCAAGTGGTATCTGGTACATTTTTAAGAGAAACTTGACACCTGAGGGAGTTTGCTCCTGGTCAGACACTCCCAGCATTGTTTTCAAATATGTGTTTTTCCCCACCTAGGGACCTCAGGTCCTAACCTTTCCCTCTCTGCCAGTTTTACCCTATCTTTCCCTATTGTAGAAGCCCAGGTTCCAGTCTCAGCTTCTGTTGACACTAAATGGGGAGGGCTCTCCCATTACTGCTGGGCAGGGGTGGGAGTTCTGGCTGTCTACAGTTCTGGCTCCCTACGAGGTTTCTAGAAGTAGTAACACAGTGGTTGCAGGATGGGGTTTGTTATTGGAGGTTGTGAATAAAGGCCTGGCTCCCTGTTTGGCCTTCTTCGATGCCTAATTGGTAGAGATGTTAGGGAGTCCAGTTACAGCCTTGCAAGAGTGGAAGTTTAAGCTCCCCACTTGGCCTTTGCTTGCATGAGTTGGAGTGGCCCCATAGTGTTTTGGCTGGAATAAAGCTGTTGTTTCTTAAAAGTATTACTGTCTTGCTAGGCAATCCCTTCCTTATCCTTTGTTTAGAGAGAACAGGCTTTTGTTTGGGTTTTTATTGTCTGTATGGATTGGCATTTCTGGAATGCTACTTTATTCAGATCAAGTCTGGGATATATGAGACCAAATTAAAACCAAGGGAATTCACTGCTATGTTCTTCTTTACCACCCAAGGTCCCTACCTCTTCTGTCTTCTCTTTACCTTTCAGTGTCTTCTTATGTTTGTTTTATATATAATGTTCAGGGTTTTTCATTATACTGAGTAGGATAAATAGGAAAAAAATGTCTTTTCCATCTACCCAGAAGCAGAAAATATAACACATGATTTAAAATTCATTCTATCCTTAATGTTCTATGATATTACAAAATCTAAAGTTCATCTTTTCATAGCTTCAGATCTGTTATTTTACCAATTCATTCAGGAAAAACGTGCTACTTAAGAAGCTACATTAAGGCAATACAATTGATTAAAACAACTTTTCAATATTAAGTATTTATATTATTTCCACTTAAAGATTATTCCAAATTTAGCACAATTTTATGTAATTATACTTACTACTAATATATTTTAAAGGTGCATTTAGAAGTTATTTTTAAATGTAAACAAAACAAATAGGTTTTTTCTTTTCAAATTTTTATTTAAATTCTAATTAGTTAACATAGAGTGTAATATTGGTTTCAGGAGAATTTAGTGATTCATCACTTACATACAACACCCAGTGCTCATCATAACAAGTGCCCTCCTTAATGCCTAACCCCCATCTAGCCCACCCCCCCCACCTCCCTCCATCAACCCTGTTTGTTCTCTATGGTTGAGTCTCTTATGGTTTGTTCCCCTCTCTCTTTTTCACCCCTCCCATATTTTCTTCTGGTTTGTTTCTTAAATTCCACATCTGAGTGAACTCATGTGGTATTTGTCTATTACTTATTTAGCTTAGCAACGGCTCTCCTAAGCACCAGCTGGGCTGTATCCTAGCCTGACCTCTGCCTCTAAGAATGTATGAACTTGAGTTAGTTGACTTTTGTGTTCCCAAGTTTCTTTGTCAACAAAAAATGAGAAGAAGAAGAAGAAGAAGAAGAAGAAGAAGAAGAAGGGCAGTCGACTAGGTATTGATGTTGTTATGAGAATAAAGTGACTTACTGGATAGTTATTTAATATTTAATATTCCTTCAAGATAAAAGCTCTTCAAAAAAATATAAGGCATTATGACATGGTCATCTCTAGTAACTACCCCTCTATAATACTTTCAGGTCTTAAGAATAACACCACTTAAGAAATACATCATACATTTTCCAAGCAAAAGTTAACAGCCAGTGAACTCATAGAATTCCTTAAGCACCTGAGTTCATTAAAATCATGAATATAAAAAGCTAAATATCTATGAAAGCATTATTTTTTTCATTAAAACCCCCAAATGTCATGTATTTTTGTTTTTCCCACCACATCTAATCAGTTGAGAAATATTTTGAATTCTTCACTTTAAGTGCTATATCTGTTTTCTATTCCTTTCCCATTGCCACAATTCTATAGGTCTTCATTATTTCCTCCCTCAACTATGGCTAGTGAGCAGAAGGGTGACAGGAATCTTCAAGGAGATTTCATAAGGCATAATGGATAGTACTCATTTAGGGTTACAAATGAATATTTTTAGCACTTACATAAAATGATTTAAGTAGACCTTCCCATTTGCTGAGAAAAAGACTGAATATTTATTTTTTAAAATGTAATTGGTAACTATAAAACTATACAAGCTTTTCTGTTTTTACAATCCAAAACCATTTTTCTCACCTTCCTTACTACCCTTTCTTTGAGGATGAGACTCTACTTGCTTTCCTTTTCCATTGAAACCTGTCACTTCTTATTCTGTCCTTTGGGGTTCTATTCTCCATAAAACTTTGCTGAAGAATGGCCATGTAATCTCCCCTGCATTTTATTCTAGCTACTTCCAAAGATAAGCACACCTTTTATTCTTTTAATTTTTAAAAATTTAAGTATTGTTGGCACACAATGTTATGTTTGTTTCAGATGTACAACATAGTGATTTGACAGATGTATACATTACTCACAACAGTAAATTTAGTTACCATGTGTCATCAAAGTTTTTACAATATTATTGACTATATTCTCTGTACTCTTGATCTCTTTGACTTATTTATTTTATAACTAAATATTTGTACTTTTTAGTTACCTTTATCTATTTTGCCTATCCTCCCACCAACCTCCCTTATGGCAACCTCCAGTTTTCTGTAATTATGACACTGTTTCAGGTTTTTTTTTGTTGTTGTTCATTTGTTTTATTTTTTAATTTCTGCATATAAGTGAAATCATATGTATTTCTCTTTCTCTGAGTTATTTCACTTAGCATAATACCTTTTGGTTAATCCATTTTGTCATGAATGGTAACATTTTATTATTTTTTTATGCCTGAAAAATAGTCGTGTGTGTGTGTGTGTGTGTGTGTGTGTGTGTGTGACGTTTTTATCCATTCACCTATCAATGGACAGTTAGATTACTTCCATATTTTGATATTGTAAATAAAGCTACAATAAACACAGGGGTGCATGTGGCTTTTTTGGACTAGTGTTTGTATTTTCTTTGTGTAAATACCCAGCAGTGGAATTATGAGATCATATGATATTTCTATTTTTAATGTTTTTGATTAACTTCCACACTGATTTCCATAATGGCTGCACATTCCCACCAACAATGCATGGGGGTTCCCTTTTCTTCACATCCTCACTTGCTGTTTGTTGAATTTTTGATAATAGCTTTCTGATTGATGTGTGGTAGTACCTCATTGTGGTTTTGATTTCCATTTCCCTGATGATTAATAATGTTTAGCAACTTTTTATTTGTCTATTAGCCATCTGTATGTCTTCTTTGGAAAACTGTCTATTCAGGTTTTCTGGCTATTCAGATTATTTGGTTTCTTGGTGTTGAGTTGTATAAGGTCTTTGTATAGTTTAGATAGTAATCACTTATCAGATATATCATTTGTGAATATCTTCTCCCATTCAGTAGGTTTCTTTTTAAATTTGTTCATGATTTCCTTCACTGTGCAATAATTTTTTTTGGCATAGTCCTAATGGTTTATATTTGCTTTTGTTTTCCTTGCCTGAAGAGACATATTTAGAAAAATGTAGCGTAGGCTAATGTCAAAGAGATTACTGCCTGTGTTTTCTTCTAGGAGTTTTAAGGTTTCAGATCTCACATTTAGGTCTTTAATCTATTTTAAATTTTTGTGTATAGTGTAAGAAAGTGGCCCAAGTTCATTCTTTTGCATGTTGCTATCCAGTTTTCCTAGCACCATTTATTGAAGAAACTGTTTTATTACCATTGTACATTCTTTCTCCTTTGTCACAGATTATTTGATCATATAAATTGGATTTATTTCTGGGCTCTCTATTCTGTTCCATGAACTGCATTTTTTTGTTTTTGCCAGTCCAACACTGTTTTGATTACCATATCTTTGCATTATATTTTAAAATCTGGAATTGTGATATCTATAGCTGTGTTCTTCTCCCTCAATATTGCTTTGGCTATTTATAATCCCTTAATATTATGAAGTTTTATTCTAATCACTTTTGAGGGCAGAGAATTGGAAAAAAATGTATGAACAATTTAGCTTATTTCTGCAAGCATTTTGTTATTGGATGTTTATAATGTCTAATCAGACATTGTGTTTGTTCTTGGGATAAAAGATGGGTAAGATATTTAATATATCACAGCATGGTAGAGGAACATTATAGATCTTCAGTAGATCACTGTATAGTGGATAATGTTACAAAGTTTATATAATCTAGTAAAATTCTAATAACCATGGTCCCTCTGTGGTTCCCACTTCACTTTAACATAGTAGCATAATGCTTAGCCTGATTTTTGCTTTCTACTTATATTTCTTACCATGTATTTCATTAAATATCCCGTTTAGCTATCCTCAGACCTGACTGTGTAGCAAGGGCACACTGGCTCCTTTTTCACAGAGCTTCCAAGATTGGGAACCCAAGTAGCACACTGAGAAAAATATCTTAGTTTCAAATAGGTATTTTCTCCAACTTTAAGGTCATCTGTCTGGGCTGATATCCATCTCCTGAGGCCTCTGTCCGGCAGAACTGCTACTTGCCTTGCCCAGAATTGCTACTTTCTGAGTGTTTTCTCACATTAGATTATTTTCTCAAGCATCAAAAATATTTAATAAAGGGATAAACTATGACTGATTTTATTGCAGATTTGTTTCTTTTGTCATTTTGAAGATTATTTACCTATAAATTCCCATAGTTCACTATTATAAGTTAAATGTTAACTCTTATAAATATTACATTTGAAGCTACTATTAAGAAAATTATATGAAATTTCATGTAATTAACACATTTGCTTCTCAGAAATGTGTGGTATAGGTCAAGACAAAGTATTTTCCTTTACCTCTGATATTTTATAAGTAATTAATATGTATACTATATGTATACTTAATAACTTGGTAAGTAGAAAGGGTTCACGGGAAGCTTCTTCTAAATACTCTCCCCAAAATCAAAAAATTACTTTTCTAAAGTAAGTTCAAATAGAATTGAATTAACTATTTTAAAAAAGTATAAGAAGAGAGACGATGTTTTATATAACCAATGTATAAAAAACATTTATTCTTATGGTTGAACCAAAAATTACTGTATTACTTACTTAACCAGTACACTTTTTGTTAAAAACAGAACCAGAAGGCATTTCCCCTGTAATACCTTCCCATTAGTATTAAATTTAATTATTTCCATCTTATTTACTGGGAGTTTGATATTGAATTTTTAAAAGCTGAATAAATTATTTACATTTTAATAAAAGCATTATTATGCTTTAATATATATCTATAAAGATATAAAATATCTGAAGTATTTAATTTTATAGCACAATACTTATATTTCACACAAATATAGCTCTAAAACTATCACCTATAAGAAATGCTATCCCTTGACTGTGTTTCTATTATTGTAAATTTCATTCCTGGTTTTCCTTTACTTTTAGAAAATGATGAACAAATTTATCTCACCAACTTCTCCACCTAAACTGTGAGATAAAAACACAACAGGAGAGAAGAGAACAATGCATATTGAATTCCTACTACTATCTAATCCTCCTAAGACCTAGTAGAATTTTGGGAGAAAGGCACAATGGAGATTGCCATTTAACCGGAAGTATCACAAACAAATACTAAACTTTCCTATTTTCCCTTTTTCTTCTCTTTCTTGATTTTTCACCACTGAAATAGGTTGTGTGATGAATTTCTTGTATCAGATTCAAGGGAAGTGGGAAATGATAAACAGGCTTAAGAAACACATATGAAGAATATAGGATGCCTTTTACTATGAAAAGAAATTTAAAATGCTTGCAAATATTTTATTTCACTTGAACATTAAATTTATCCTGCATTAAAAAACCTAGCTATTGGCATCTATCATAAAGAGATTCCAGATTTTGTCTGCGTTACATATTTCTGATAAAGAGGTACCAGCATCTTTCTCTTTAAAAATAGCCTGGCATGAAAATTTATGTTTGAAGTATGTTTAAGGAACATTATATCACATGATTAGGAAGTTTTCCAGTAAAATTTGAGCAAACGTCTCATACCAAAGTTTGTCAGATATATAAAAAAATCAAATATTATTTGTCTTTATGCTTTTTACAGGTTAGTTGAGGAAGGAGATGAGAAAACAATAAGAAAATATAGAGAATATAACAACATTTTAATTAAAAGGAATGCAGTTATTTAAACAAAATTTTATTCTGATTATAAAATAACATATATTTGTTTTTGAAAACTTCAAAAAATACAAAGAAGAAAATCAATGAGTCATCACTAACTCCTCCCCAATGCCTGAAATAACCTTTGTTATCATATGAGTGAATTTCTTTCCTTCTTTCTAAACTGCTCTACATTAATTGTGACCATACTGGTAAACAACTTTATTTTCAATTTTTATGAACACTATTTTTATTTAAACATTTCCCCCATGTAATTAAAATTATTTTTAAACTTTTTTTTTGTGACTGCATAATAACCTATTTAATGGCTATACTATGGTTTACTTAATCATTTTCTTATTAGACATTTAAGCCAAAGTTTTTTTTTTAATTTTCCATTGTAGATAAAGTTTGTGATACACAATTTTTGGCATAAAGCTTTGCATTTGGGTATCTCTTGAGATTCCAAAGGGTATACCTCAGTTTGTGATTATATGTCACTGAATTGTTTTCCAAAATATTTTGAGTTTACACTCCCATCAACAATATGTGTATTCATTAAGTATTGAATAGTTTTCAAATGTTTATTAACCATTTCTACTTCCTCTTTTGCAATTTTTTGTGTTCTTTGCTCATTTTTCCATGACATAACTTTTAACATTTAACCCAGAACCAAAGAAACAGAAAAAGAAAAAAGCCAAAGTGCCACTAGAACACTCAGTGAGGAACCATGTTGGAAACAGATTCTTAAACCCTTGATATTATTTCTAATCATGTTAACAAAACTTGTGATGAAAAAATCTATTATTGAAAACCACTGTTGTCCTTAATAGAGGTATAAATAAGTAATATGTGAGTGAATAAAAAATGAAAAACTTATTAGTATACAGTCAGCTCAGAGTGTAAATTATTTTTAGAAGGAGATGAGTTCTAAAGCATGTATTGGATGAAGTCATAGTTATTATTTCATTCATTTATTCCACAAATGTTGTTTGGGCAATTACTATATGCCAGGCACTAGAGTATGGTAGTAAGCAAAACAGACAGAGTTCCTTGCCTTCATAGAGCTCTTTCTAGAATGACCATTGCTGCACAAAGTGTAGTCCACAGACTAACAGCATTAGCCTCACTCGTGAGTTTGTTAGAAATGCAGATATTTGGGCCCAACCCTAAACTTCCCGAATCTGCATTTTAACAATATCCCTAGATGGTTAGCATGCACATTAAAGTTTGATAAACTGACCCAGTAGATTTGATAGGCAATAGGAGAGTAATCTGGGAAGAAGCATGAACAAAGACATGGGGTAAAACTGAGCAAAATATATTGGGAATTGTAAGAATAGTTTGGTAGAGAAAGCAGAAGAGCTTACTAAGTGCTATGGTCTGAATATTTGTGTCCCTCCAAACGTATATACTGAAATCCTAATCCCCTAGGTAATTACATTAGGAGGCAGGGCCTTTGGGAGGTGATTAAATCATGGAGACAGACACTTTTTTGCCTTCATGATTGGGATTAGTTACCTTTTATAAGTGACCCCAGAGAGCTAGTTCGCATCTTTGCAGTATGAGGTTACAGTGAAAAGATGACTGTCTAAGAAGCAGGCCCTCACCAGACACTGAATCTGTCAGCACTATTATCCTGTACTTCCCAGAAATGTGAGAAATAAAAGTTTCTTGTTATAAGCCACCCAGCCTCTGTTAGTTATAGAATCCCAAACTGATTAAGACATTAAGAGATAAGGTTTGTGGGGGCTTAAATGATAAAAACTTAGATTTCATCTGTCATTTCTTGGGTGGAATTTTCCATCAGATAATTAGATATATGAATCTGGGACTCAGAAAAAGATAAGGAAAGGGAAATATTTGAGAGTTGGCAGAGTAGGAGTAAGATAGGAAGTCACAGGTATGAATTAGATATCCTATGAAAAGGTTTTAGAGAGAGTGACAAGAAGGGAACTAAGGACAGAACTTCATGAATACCAACACTTAAGATGCAGGAGGGAGAAGAGAATCTCATGATGGAGACTGAAAAGGAATTTGCTAGAGGTAGAAAGAGAGCTAAAAGGGCTAGTCCTAAAGAAAAGGGTATAAAGAGTTTCAAGGAGTAAGGAGGAACTACAGTATCCATTACCATGAAAAATTAAGTATGAAAAGTAATTATTAGATTTGAAAATAAGTAGTCATTGATGATCTTAGAAAGATCTTTTTAGTGGAATGATGGGGGGGGGGGAAGGAACCAGCTTGTCTTCATTTGAAATATGAATGGGAGGTTAGGAACTAGAGAGTGTGAAAGTAGACTGAAGAAGAAACATGAAGAAGTAGTGTGAAGAAGAAACATGGCTATGTATGTGGTGGAATAATAGATGTAGGTAGGATCCAGGGCTAGGAAGAAGCACCTTTGTTTTCCTTTTCCCTGTATCTCAGCTTTGTTTTAAAATGGAAGAAAATTGGTCATCTTTATATGGTGAGAGGTAGGATCCAGTAATTAAAGTAATAGTAATGCTAACATTATTGAATGTTTAGTCTGTGTCAGGAACTCTACTAGTTTCTGGACATATATTATCTCATTTAATAATTACAACAACCTTATGCGAGAGAGGTAAAGTGACATTTCTGAGGGTGCACAAGTGATAGAGTTTCGTAAGTAGTAGAATTAGGAGTTGAACCTGAATAGTCTGATTATTAAGCCTATACTCAGAATCATTAAGCTATATTGCTTCCCAAATAGAGAAGAGATGGGGGAAAAATAAAAAGTAGAAATAACTAACAAAGCAAAGTCTTTAAACTATATTGGAAAACATAGCATTCAGTGTATTGAGAAGTAGATTTGTGGGCCTTATACATTAAAAGGGGCATCTCTTTCTTCCATATAGGAAAGAAGATGGTAAGGATAGGCTTGATATAGAAATATTGGGGGGCTTTATAAAGCTGTGCTTATTTAAAGTTGCAAATCCACCCTTTTTAGCATTCTCTATCCGCTTAATCCTGATCTCCATCTGACATACTACCTATTTATCGATCTGTCTTATTTATTATTTTGATCCCAACAGAATAGTAATTTGATATTCTTGATGAAAGTAGTATCAGTGGAAAAATGATAGAAACCAAAGTGAGTGGTTTGAGACAAAATAATAACTGAAAAAATCAATACAGTAAATATAGAACACTATTTCAAATAAGTTTGTGATAAGTCATAGAAGGGAGGTAGAACAATAGTATGTGGAGGAGGTATTATTAATGGTAAACTTTTCTTTTAAAATGGGAAGACTTGAATATGTTACAAGCTGAAGAATAGGAGCTAGTTGACTGAAAAATGAAAGATACTAGGGGGAGTAAATCATTGGCAACAGTCTAATGGATGTGGAATCAAGATCACATTTGAAGAAGTTATCTTTATTGAGAAAGAGATAAGTATCTTTTTCTTATGGAAATGAAAGTGTTTAAAATAGATATATCTTTACAGTAAGAGATATATGTGTATATTATCTATCTCATTTGAATATATAAATATTTTGTCCCTGTTGTTCACTCTTGAATGCTCAGTGCCTGAACTGTGATGTAGCATAAAATCAAGGCACATTTACTGGGAAGGATGGATGAATATTCATAGGTAAGTTGTTAACTAGAATGGAATGAATTTGAGAAACCTTTCTCCTGATGCTATTATATTTTTATGTAGAAAAAAAGAGACAATATGTGTGAAAATGAGGGTGGTTGGTAGGGAAGTTTTAAAATCAACCTCTCTATTTTTTTTTCCTTCCACTCCCCCATGGTCTTCTGTTAATTTTCTCGGGATCCACATAAGAGTGAAAACATATGGTATCTGTCTTTCTCTGTATGACTTATTTCACTTAGCATAACACTCTCCAGTTCCATCCACGTTGCTACAAAAGGCCATATTTTGGGGCGCCTGTGTGGCTTGGTCGGTTAAGCATCTGACTTCGGCTCGGGTCATTATCTCACAGTCCGTGAGTTCGAGCCCCGCGTCGGGCTCTGTGCTGACAGCTCAGAGCCTGGAGCCTGTTTCGGATTCTGTGTCTTCCTCTCTCTCTGCTCCTCCCCTGTTCATGCTCTGTCTCTCTCTGTCTCAAAAATAAATAAACATTAAAAAAAGGGCCATATTTCATTCTTTCTCATTGCCACGTAGTATTCCATTGTGTATATAAACCACAATTTCTTTATCCATTCGTCAGTTGATGGACATTTAGGCTCTTTCCATAATTTGGCTATTGTTGAGAGAATGCTGCTATAAACATTGGGGTACAAGTGACCCTGTGCATCAACACTCCTTTATCCCTTGGGTAAATTCCTAGCAGTGCTATTACTGAGTCATAGGGTAGATTTTTTTTTTTTTAATTTATTGAGGAACCTCCACACTGTTTTCCAGAGCGACTGCACCAGTTTGCATTCTCACCTAAACTGCAAGAGTATTCCTCTTTCTCCACATCCTCGCCAGCATCTATGATCTCCTGATTTGTTCATTTTAGCCACTCTGACTGGCGTGAGGTGGTATCTGAGTATGGTTTTGATTTGTATTTCCCTGATGAGGAGCGATGTTGAGCATCTTTCATGTGCCTGTTGGCCATCTGGATGTCTTCTTTAGAGAAGTGTTTATTCATGTTTTCTGCCCATTTCTTCACTGGGTTATTTATTTTTCAGGTGTGGAGTTTGGTGACTTCTTTATAGATTTTGGATACTAGCCCTTTGTCCGATATGTCATTTGCAAATATCCTTTCCCATTCTGTTGGTTGCCTTTTAGTTTTGTTGCTTGTTTCCTTTGCAGTGCAGAAGATTTTTATCTTGATGAGGTCCCAATAGTTCATTTTTGCTTTTAATTGCCTTGCCTTTGGAGAGGTGTCAAGTAAGAAATTGCTGCGGCTGCGGTCAGAGAGGATTTTTCCTGCTTTCTCCTCTAGGGTTTTGATGGTTTCCTGTCTCACATTCAGGTCCTTTATTCATTTTGAGTTTATTTTTCTGAAAGGTGTAAGAAAGTGGTCTAGTTTCATTCTTCTGCATGTTGCTGTCCAGTTCTCCCAGCACCATTTGTTAAAGGGACTGTCTTTTTTCCATTGGATGTTCTTTCCTGCTTTGTCAAAGATGAGTTGGCCATACCTTTGTGGGTCTAGTTCTGGGGTTTCTATTCTATTCCATTGATCTATGTGTCTGTTTTTGTGCCAATCCCATGTTGTCTTGATGATTACAGCTTTGCAGTAGAGGCTAAAGTCTGGGATTGTGATGCCTCCTGCTTTGGTCTTCTTCTTCAAAATTACTTTGGCTATTCGGGGCCTTTTGTGGTTCCATATGAACTTGAGGATTGCTTGTTCTAGCTTCGAGAAGAATGCTGGTGTAATTTTGATTGGGACTGCATTGAATGTGTAGATAGCTTTGGGCAGTATTGACATTTTAACAATATTTATTCTTCCAATCCATGAGCACAAATGTTTTTCCATTTCTTTGTATCTTCTTCAATTTCCTCCATCAGCTTTCTATAGTTTTCAGCATACAGATCTTTTACATCTTTGGTTAGGTTTATTCCTAGGTATTTTATGCTTCTTGGTGCAATTGTGAATGGGATCAGTTTCTTTGTTTGTCTTTCTGTTGCTTCATTATAAGAATGCAACTGATTTCTGTACATTACTTTTGTATCCTGCGACGTTGCTGAATTCATGTATCAGCTCTAGCAGATGGTGGTGGAGTCTATCGGGTTTTCCATGTATAATATCATGTCACCTGCAAAAAGTGAAAACTTGATTTCATCTTTGCCAACTTTGATGCCTTTGATTTCCTTTTGTTGTCTGATTTTTGATGTTAGCACTTCCAACACTATGTTAAACAACAGCGGTGAGAGTGGACATCCCTGTCGTGTTCCTTGTCTCAGGGGGGAAGCTCTCAGCTTTTCCCCATTGAGGATGATATTAGCTGTGGGCTTTGCATAAATGGCTTTTATGATGTTTAAGTATGTTCCTTCGATCCCGACTTTCTTGAGGGCTTTTAGTAAGAAAAGATGCTGAATTTTATCAAATGCTTCTTCTGCATCGATTGACAGGATCATATGGTTCTTATCTTTTCTTTTATTAATGTAATGTATCACATTGATTGATTTGCAGATGTTTAACCAGCCCTGCATTTCAGGAATGAATCCCACTTGATCATGGTGAATAATTCTTTTTATATGCTGTTGAATTCCATTTGTTAGTATCTTATTGAGAATTTTTGCATCCATATTCACCAGGGATATTGGCCTATAGTTCTCTTTTTTTGCTGGGTCTCTGTCTGCTTTGGAAATCAAAGTAATGCTGGCTTCATAGAGTGAGTCTGGAAGTTTTCCTTCCCTTTCTATTTCTTGGAATAGCTTGAGAAGGATAGGTATTATCTCTGCTTAAATGTCTGGTAGAATTCCCCTGGGAAGCCATCTGGTCCTGGACTCTTATTTGTTGGGAGCTTTTTGATAACTGATTCAATTTCTTCACTGGTTATGGATCTGTTCAAGTTTTCTATTTCTTCCTGTTTGATTGTTTGAAGTCTGTGGGTGCTTAGGAAGTTTTCCATTTCTTCCAGGTTGTCCAGTTTGTTGGCATATAATTTTTCCTAGTATTCCTAATAATTTCTTGTGTTTATGGGAATTGGTTGTAATAACTCCATTTTCATTCATGATTTTATCTATTTGGTTCATCTGCCTTTTCTTTTTGAGAAGCCTGGCTAGAGGTTTATCAATTTTTTTTTTCAAAAAACCAACTCTTGATTTCATTGATCTGCTCTACAGTTTTTTTTTTTTTTAGATTCTATATTGTTTTTTTCTGCTCTGATCTTTATTATTTCTCTTCTTCTGATGGGTTTGGGGTGTCTTTGCTGTTCTGCCTCTATTTACTTCAGGTGTGCTGTTAGATTTGGTATTTGGGATTTTTCTTGTTTCTTGAGATAGGCCTGGTTTGCAATGTATTTTCCTCTCAGCACTGCCTTTGCTGCATCCCAAAGCGTTTGGATTGTTGTATTTGCATTTTCATTTGTTTCCATATATTTTTTTAAATTTCTTCTCTAATTGCCTGGTTGACCCACTCATTCTTTAGTAGGGTGTTCTTTAACCTCCCTGCTTTTGGAGGTTTTCCAGTCTTTTTCCTGCGGTTGATTTCAAGTTTCATAGCAGTGTGGTCTGAAAGTATGCATGGTATGATCTCAATTCTTGTATACTTATGAAAGGCTGTTTTGTGACCCAGTATGTGATCTATCTTGGAGAATGTTCCATGTTCACTTGAGAAGAAAGTATATTCTACTGCTTTGGGTTGCAGAGTTCTAAATATCTGTCAAGTCCATCTGATGCAATGTATCATTCAGGGCCCTTGTTTCTTTATTGATCCTGTGTCTAGATGTTCTGTCCATTGTTGTAAGTGGAGTATTAAAGTCCCCTGCGATTACCATATTCTTATCAATAAGGTTGCTTATTTTTGGATTAATTGTTTTATATATTTGGGGGCTCACATATTCAGCGCATAGACATTTATAATTGTTAGCTCTTCCTGAAGGATAGACCCTGTGATTATTATATAATGCCCTTCTTCATCTCTTGTTACAGCCTTTAATTTAAAGTCTAGTTTGTCTGATATAAGTATGGCTACTCCAGATTTCTTTTGACTTCCAGTAGCATGATAGATGGTTCTCCATCCCCTCCCTTTCAATCTGAAGGTGTCCTCAGGTGTAAAGTGAGTGTCTTGTAGACAGCAAATAGATGGGTCTCTCTTTTTTTTTTTTTTATCCATTCTGATACCCTATGTCTTTTGGTTGGCCCATTTTGTCCATTTACATTCAGTGTTTTTATTGAAAGATATGGGTTTAGAAGTCATTGTGGTGTCTGTAGCTATCATGCTTGTAGTGATGTCTGTGGTACTTGGTGGTCCTTGCAACATTTCACTCACAGAATCCCCCTTAGGATCTCTTGTAAGGCTGGTTTAGTGGTGATGTGTTCCTTCAATTTTTGTTTGTTTGGGATGACCTTTATCTCTCCTTCTATTCTGAATGACAGACATGCTGGATAAAGGATTCTTGGCTGCATATTTTTTCTGTTCATCAAATTGAAGATTCCTGCCATTCCTTTCTGGCCTGCCAGGTTTCAGTAGCTAATTCTGCCACTAGTCTTATGGGCCTCCCTTTATAAGTTAGAGCCTGTTTATCCCTAGCTCCTTCCAGAATTTTCTCTGTATCCTTGTATTTTGCCAGTTTCAGTATGATATGTCTGCAGAAGATCGACTCAAGTTACATCTGAAGGGAGTTCTCTGTGCCTCTTGGATTTCAGTGCCTTTTCCTTCCCCAGACCAGGGAAGTTCTCAGTTATGATTTGTTCAAGTATACCTTCAGCCCCTTTCTCTCTCTCTTCCTCTCCTGTAATTCCTATTTTATGGATATTGTTCCGTTTGATTGCATCACTTAGTTTTCTAAGTCTCCCCTCATACTTCTATACTTTTTTATCTCTCTTTTTCTCAGCTTCCTCTTTTTCCGTAATTTTATCTTCTAATTCATCTTTTCTCTCCTCTGCCTCTTCAACCCATGCTATGGCTGCCTCCATTTTATTTTGCACCTCATTTATAGCATTTTTTATTTCCTTATGACTATTTCTTAGTCCCTTAATCTCTGTAGCAATAGATTCTCTGCTGTGCTCTATGCTTTTTTCACCCCAGCGATGAACTTTATGACTAGTATTCTAAATTCTTGTTCCTTTATATTGTTTACATTATTTTTAATCAATTCGTTATCTGTTGCTACTTCCTGCAGTTTCTTTTGAGGAGAGTTCTTCCATTTAGTCATTTTGGGTAGCCCCTGGGGTGGCTCCAAACTGCAGGGCACTTCCCCTGTGCTGTCTGGAGTAACTTATGTTGGTGAGCAGGGCTGCTGTCAGACCGATATCTGTTCCCAGCCCACTGCTGGGGCCACAGTCAGACTGGTGTGTACCTTATCTTCCCCTCTCCCAGGTCTAGGACTCACTGTGGAATGGTTTGGCCCCTGTCTGGGCTACTTGCACACTGCTAGGCTTGTGGTGCTGCTTCAATGGCATCTGGCTTATTAGCTGGGGTGGATCCGCAAGGTGCACAGGGGCAGGAGGGGCAGGCTTAGTTCGTCTTGCCATAGCTGGTCCCTTGTGGGAGGGCCCTGTAGCACAGGGAGGGAGTTAGGTCAGTTGGAAGGATGGATCCACAGAAGCACAGCAGTGGGTGTTTGCTTGGTGCAAGCAAGTTCAGTGATGGGCACTGGTTCTCTTTGGGATTTCAGCTGGTGGATGGGAGAGGGAGATGGTGCTTGCCAACACCTTTGTTCCCCACTTAGCTGAGGTCTGTCTTCCGGGGCTCAACAACTCTCCCTCCCGGTGTTCTCTCACTCTCCCACTTTCTGAGCAAAGCTGTTGACTTTTAACATTCCAGATGTTAAGTCCCGCTGGCTTCCAGAACTCATGGCTTCTGGCCCCTCTGCTTTTTGAAGCCAGACTTCAGGGGCTCTGCCTTGCTTTGTTGCCCCACCACCACGCCTGCTCCCTCCTGCCAGTCTACATAGCATGCACTGCCTCTCCGCCCTTCCTACCCTCTTCCGTGGGCGTCTTGTCTAAGCTTGGCCCCAGAGAGTCCATTCTGCTAGTCTTCTGGTGGTTTTCTGGGTTCTTTAGGCAGTTGTGGGTGGAGTCTAAGTCATCAGCAGGACAAGGTGAGCCTAGCGTCCTCCTTCACCACCATCTTCTCTATCAATCTGTGGAGGGTTTTAATCATGAATAGATACACTTTGTGAAATGCTTTTTCTGCATCTATTGAAAGGATCATATGGTTCTCTTTTTTTATTAATTTGTTTTATCATGTTGATTGATTTGTGAATATTGAACCACCCTTTCAACCCAGGAATAAATCCTAATTGATCATGGTGAATGCTAATCTTAATGTACTGTTATATTGTATTTGCTATTGTCATGTTGAGAAGTTTTGCATCCATGTTCATCAGGGACATTGGCCCATAGTTCTCATTTTCTTTATTTAAATTTTACTTAGCCAGCACACAATAATATTGTTTTCAGGAGTAGAATTCAATGATTTATCACTTACATAAAACACCTAGTGGTCATCACAAGTGCCCTCCTTAATACTTATCACCCGTATAGCCCATCACCCACACACCTCTTTCCATCAACCCTCAGTTTGTTCTCTATCACTAAGAGTGTCTTGTGGGTTGTTTCCCTTTGTTCTGCTCCCCCTTTCCATACATTCATCTGTTTTATTTCTTTTTTTAATTTTTTTTATATTTTTAAATTTTTATTTATTTTTGAGAGAGTGTACGAGTGGGGGAGGGTCAGAGAAAGAGGGAGTCACAGAATCTGAAGTAGGCCTGAACTGTCAGTAGAGAGCCCGATGTGGGACTCAAACTCACAAACCATGAGGCCATGACCTAAGCCCAAAGTTGGTTGCTTAGTGACTGAGCCACCCAGGTGCACCTTATCTGTTTTATTCCTTAAATTCCACATATGAATGGAATCATATATTTGTCATCCACTGACTGATTTATTTCGCTTATATCCTACCTCCATCAGTGTTATTGCAAGTGGCAAGATTTCATACTTTTTGATGGCTGAGTAATATTCCAGTGTGTGTGTGTGTGTGTGTGTGTGTGTGTGTGTGTGTGTGTATGTGTGTGTATCACATTCTTTATCCATTCATCAGTCAATTGACATTTGTTCTCTCTCCATAGTTTGGCCATTGTTGATAATGCTGCTATAAACATTTGGGTGCATATACCGCCTCAAATATGCATTTTTGTAGCCTGTGGGTAAATACCTAATAGTACAATTGCTAGATCATAGGGTATATCTATTTTTAGTGTTGTTTTTTTTTTGAGGAATCTCCATACTGTTCTCCAGAGTATCTTCACTAGTTTTCTTTCCCACCAGCAATGCAAGAGGGTTCCCTTTTCCCTACATCCTCACCAACAACTGTCGTTTCTTTTGTTGTTAATTTTAGCCATTCTGATATGTGTGAAGTTGTATCTCATTGTGGTTTTGATTTATATTTCCCTGATGATGAGTGATGTTGAGAATTTTTTCATTTGTCTGTAAGCCATCTGGATGTCTTCTTTGGTAAAGTGTCTGTTCATGTCTTCCGTCCATTTATTAACTGGGTTTGTTTGTTGGGTGTTGAGTTTGATAAGTTCTTAATAGAGTTTGGATACTAACCCTTTATTTGATATGTCATTTGAAAATATATTCTCCCATTATGTAGGCTGCCTTGTAATTTTATTGATTGTTTCCTTCACTGTGCATATGTTTTCTATCTGGATGAAGTACTAAGAGTTCACGTTTGGTTTTATTTCCATTGCCTTTGTTGAGATGTCTAGTAAAAAGTTGTTCCGGCTGAGGTAGAGGTTAACTCCTGTGTTCTCCTGTAGGATTTTGATGGTTTTCTGTCTCACCTTTAGGTCTTTAATCTATTTAGAATTTATTTTTGTGTATGGTGTAAGAAAGTGGTCCAGTTTTATTCTCCTGCATGTCGCTGTCTAGTTTTCCCAGCACAATTTGTTGAAGATACTGTCCCCTTTCTGCCATTGGATATTCTTTCCTGCTTTGTCAAAGATTACTTTACAATATAGTTATGGGTCCATTTCTGAATTTTCTATTCTGTTCCATTGATCTATATGTCTGTTTTTGTGCCAGCACCTTCCTGTGTTATTGCCTACAGCTTTGTAATATAGCTTGAAATATTAAATCGTGATACGTCCAGTTTTGTTTTTATTTTTTCAGGATTGCCTTGGCCTTTCAGTGTCTTTTCTGGCTCCATACAAATTTTGGGATTGTTTTATCTAGCTGTACAAATAATGCGAGAGGCAATCTTATAGGGATTGCATTAAGTGTGTAGATTACTTTGGGTAGTACAGACATTTCAACAATGTTTGTTCTTCCAATCCATGAGTGTGGGATGCTTTTCCATTTCCTTGTATCCTTTTCAATCTCATTCATAAGTGTTGTACAATTTCCCAGAGTACAGATCTTTTGCCTCTTTTTTTAGGTTTATTTTTAGATGTCTTATTGTTTTTGGTGCAATTGTAAGTGGGATTAATTCTTTTATTTTTTTCTCTTCTGCTTCATTATTGGTGTATAGAAATGGAACAGATTTCTGCACATTGATTTTATGTTCTGTGACTGCTGAATTCACATATTGGTTCTACACATTTTTTGATGAAGTCTTTCAGATTTTCTATTTAGAGTACCATGTCATCTGCAAATAGTAAAAGTTTGACTACTTCCTTGCCAATCAGTATGCCCTTCCTTTCTTTTTGTTCTCTGATAGCTGAGGTTAAGACTTCCAGTACTATGTTAAATAGTAATGGTGAGAGTGGGCATCCTTGTTTTTTTTTTTTCCTGACCACAGGGGAAATGTTCTCAGCCCTTCACAATTGAGGATGATATTAGCTGTGGGTTATTCCTATACAGCCTTTATGATGTTGATGTATGTTCCATCTATCCTTAGTTTGTTGAGGGTGTTTATCAAGAAAGGATGATGTATTTTGTCAAATGTTTTTTATGCATCTATTGACAGTATTATCTGGCTCTTATCCTTTCTTTTATTAATGTCATGTGTCACAATGATTTATTTTCAAATATTGAACCAGCTCTCTAGCTCAGGAATAAATCCCACTTGATCATGATGAATAATTCTTTTAATGTAATGTTTACTTTGATATGCCAGTATCTTGTTGAGCACTTTTGCATCCAGGTTCATCAGGGATATTACCCTATAATTCTCCTTTTTAGTGGGGCCTTTGCCTGGTTTTGGAATCAAGGTAATGCTGACTTCATAGAATGAGTTTGTAAGCCTTCTTTCCATTTGTTGAACATTTTTAGTAGAATAACTTTTAACTCTTCTTTAAATTCTGGTAGAATTCCCCTGGGAAGCCATCTGGACCAGGACTCTTATTTTTTGGGAGATTCCCAGATAGGGAAGTTCTCTGTTATAATTTGTTCAAACAAAACTTATGGCCCTTTTTCCTGCTCTTACTCACCTGTGACTCCTATGATACAGATATTGTTTTGTTTTATGGTATCACTAAATTCTCTAAGTCTCCTCTCTAGTGCTCTAAATTTCTTTTCCCTCTTCAGCTTCATTATTTGACATCATTTTATCTTCTATATCAGTAAATTTTCAGCCATTATTGCTTTTAATATACATTTTGTCCCTTTCCCTTCTCCTTCTGGAATTCCCATAATGTAAATATTGGTTTTTTGGGGCACCTGGGTGGCTCAGTCAGTTGAGCGTCTGACTTTGGCTCAGGTCATGATCTCATGGTTTGTGAGTTCGAGTCCCGTGTCAGGCTCTGTGCTGTCAGCTCGGAGCCTGGAGCCTGCTTCGGATTCTCTGTCTCCTTCTCTCTCTGCCCCTCCCCCCACTTGTGCTCTCTTTCTCTATGTCTCTCAAAACTAAATAAATGTAAAAAAAATTAATATTGGTTTTTCTTTGTGTTCCATAATTCTCATAGGCTTTCTTTACTCTTTTTATTAATTTATTTTTCATTTTTCCTTTTTGACTAGTTAACTTGTAACGGTTAATTAGTTAACTTGTAACCTCGAGGTGTTGATTGTTTTGTCTTCAAGTCCAAGTCCACTTTTGATTTTCTCTATTGAATTCTTTGGATAAGTTATTGAATTCTTCAACTCTAGAGTTTTCTAGTTTTTTTTTTTATGTATGCCATTTTCTTATTGAAACTTTTGTTTTATTCAGGCCTTGGTTTCCTAATTTCATTGAATTGTCTGCATTTCTAGTAGTACACTAAACTTTAACAGGATTATTTTGAGTACTTTGTCTCACAGTTCATAGTTTTCCATTTCCTTAGATTCACTTAATGGAGCTTTATTAGTTTCCTTTGATTTCATATTTACCTGATTTATCATGAACATTGATTCCTTACATTGGTATATATACATTTTAATGATTAGTCTCTACTTATTGCCTTTATAGGTTTCCTTAGGCCAAGATAGTTATTATCTATTCTGTTCATTTTGGGATTTTTGGCATGTCTGCTGGTAATGTTTTTGAGCAGGTGGCACCTGCTATTATTTTCTATTTGGGGACAGGGTGAGTGTTTATCCTCTGAGGACAGGCAAGGTGGTGTGCCACTAGCTGAGAACTGTTGTATAAGACTGTTGGCTTGGTTCTTTACCTATGTGAGTCTGTAGGCTCTATGGTTGTCTGGATTCTCTGGTCAGACTTATCGGATAGTTGGGACTGGGTACTACACTCAGTAGCTGGTGGGGCTATAAATTAGCTTCCTCACCCTGGAAAGGCAGCAGCATGGAGTCCAGGGACTGTAGAGCTCATTTAATGGTGACCAAAATAAGGCCAAAGTTTGTACTAAATTTTCTGCTCAGTTTTTTAAAACTCTCTCTATATTTTTTACTCTCCAATGAGAAACCATGAGTTGTGCTTTCTGACAAGTACTATTATACATAGGCCTACTTAATGGGCTATGCAGCTTCCTGTTTGCTCTGGTTAGATTCCCTGGTTTGATATGCTGAAGACTTTATTTGGCAATAAGCAGGGCTACAAGTTAGATTCTCTGTCTGGGTGCAGTGGGAAAAGCTGCTCTAAAGCTGGTAAAATTTTCATTGTCTTAACTGAGGATGACCTGCACCCCACGTTTCCTGACATAATATGGCCAACTAGCTTTGTTCTGAAAAAAAAAAAAATATATCAGCTCTACAAGCCCACTTTTTGGATTGAGTACTGCTGGGCTACATGGATTACAAGAGTTTTCTCTAGCCCTTTTGGTCAAATGGAACAAAATGACATTTTCTACAGCTGGCAGGGCTATGATTAAGCTCCTTGCCTGGGTGAAAGTGGGTACGGCTGCACCAGGCTACTCTTAATCTCCCAAACTGGTTCTCTGGTGGAGGGGAACTGGGAGTTACCATCTACCTTGGCTACGAATTCATACCTCTGCCTGTGTGTATTAAGAAATGCTTCATACCTAATACTTGCTTTGCTCTGGGTACAGTCACCTCTTTCTGCCTGCCTCTAGGCTTCAGCTCCACTGGGAAGCACTGCTTCCAGGCATTGTTGCCAGCCTTTCTGGTAAAATGGTGCTGGAAGATAGTGTCCATACTGGGTGGGATGTGATTCATCTTCTTGCCTGGGTATGTGCAAACTGGGCTCTAGACCCCTTCAAAATTCATTTGAGGATCTGAATCAGGCAGATATGTACCCTGCATAACTCCCTTGCCAGACTGTGCCTGTGACTCTGTTATGTAGATGAGTAAAACTGCTGGTTTGGGTTACTACTTGGGCACTGCAGGTATGAACTCAGTCTGCCAAGATGCATGTGCTGGTTGTTGCAAGTCCCTCTCATGTTCTCTTTAACCATCACATTCTTAGTGGTTGAGCTCCTCAGATTCCCCTGAAATTCCTGTTGCTTGAGATCAGAGCAGGATCTCTTGCAAAGCAATCCACATGCTGGGGGAAGCTGGTTGTCCCCCACTGGGTTTCTTCTTCCCACTGGAGAAACAGGAGGCTCAAGGATGTCTCTTTACATGGTGCTGCACTGGCCTAGGGTTGATGCAATGTGATCAACATGTAGATGCTTCTTCTGCTGTTTTAATACATTCTTGTATGGTTTCTGTTCTGCATGGGGGTGCTTTACCCTAACCACTGTATACTAGGATTCTCTCTTAGTGGTGTCTTATTCTTTAGTAGTTGTTTTTATGAGCGTGAAGTAAGTCAGGAACAACTTATGTCACTGTCTTGGTGATGTCACTCCTACTTTAAAAAAAAGTTTACTTTTTCCCTTTCATGTCCATTCTTTACTGCATTCTCTAATTCCTATTGGATATCATTCTAACATCCTTCTTTAATTTTTATGTATGAGTTCTTGTGAATTTTTTTTGTACCACAAGCACTTTTGCAATGAACATCCTTATATATATCTCCCTACTATGTGAGAATTTCTCTAACTCAGAATGGGACTACTGGGTCCATAGGGTACATATTAATTTGATTTGAGTAAGTTGTGCCAGATTTCTCTCCACTATGACTTCACCAGCAGTGAATTAGGGCCCCTATCTCCCCAAATTCCCCTGAAATACTTATCACTATCATCTTTCCAATTTTTACCAATCACATTACTATAAAGTGATATCTTTGTTTTATGGAATATTCCTCAGATTGCTTATGTGTTTGGAAATCTTTTCAAATGCTTTTAGTGTGGGTGAGTTTTTCTTTTGTGAAATACCTATTCATATTTGCCAGTTATTCTATCAGTTCCTCATTTTATGGCTGATTTATAGGAGTTCCCTAATATGAATTCTAATAGTGATCACAGATGTCTGATTAATAAATATTGAACACGTCTAAGCTTTTCACTGTTGTACCATATTACTTGATTTTGTTTCAAAGCTCTGTTAGTCACGTTGCTATTTTAGGGAATTAGAAGCTTATTTTCTCTTTACTCTTTGATTACACTTGCCTGAAATATGACCTCCTAATAGATAGGGCCATGCTTATTTTGAAATACCTAACATACCTTAACTATAAATAATGAAAGATGTACTTAAAATTATTTTTTAAACTTGATAAAAATTGTTCTAATATTATATTTGAAAGGGTAAATATGTATGATTAGCCAAGAACATTTGGAACAGAGGAGTAATGAGGGGAGCTTTCCTTATCAGGTATTGAAATGGTTTTTAAAGCTAGACTACTCAAAATAATGCAATACTGTAGTAAAAACTTACAGACTTGTCAATGGATAAGATATTTAGCCCAGGGAGAAATTGTAGTATACCAATTCACCAAAAATTTATTCAGTGCAACCAATATTTAAAACACTAGAGACCCAGAAGTGAGGAAAACAAAATCCCCGCTCTCATTGAACCTACATTCTAGTATCATATATGTTATTCATAAATACATTTTTCTTTGATATATAAAATAAACATATGTTTACTATATGAATTAAGTAAATGTGTATTTGATTTGTGAAAAGTTTGTAGGAAAATGCTTCACAAATTATTGTGAAAAAATATTGTGAAAAACAAGGGGTTTTCAACAAATAGTGTTAGTTTAATTAGTTATTTACAGGAAATTAATGTTAAACCCTACTTCTTACATCAAACTAGGTGGATTATGGCATTAAATGTTTCAGATGAAAATATGCAATTTAGAAGAAAATGTAGATGAATATTTATTGAAACTCCATGAGGAAATACTTTAAATTTAAAAGCAATAGGGGCCCAGTGCAGATCCTGGCCTCTATCCTTACCTGGTACCAATGAGGCTGAATGAAGTGATGTGAGTCAGGTTAATTGACATGCTTCCCTCACTTTATTTGCCCTTGGTGTCTATGAGACCCAACAGAAATCTGAACCTCTATGTCTACCCAACATTAGTGAAGAGGAATGAGGTGGTGGGAGGTGATTCTGGTTTGCATTACACTTCCATCTTTTCCCCTAGTATCAGTGGGGTCAAATTGGAAGGTGAGCTTTCATTCCTACCTTGTAATAACAAAGTGTTGTTAATCACCTTCAAATCTACCCACCACTTATATCCCCACTCAAAGGTAATGAGATGGTGCATGTTAGGAGGGTGTCACTACTTTTGCCAAAAAATTATCAACCATCCACAGGGAAAAGGGTATTGCTAAATTTCCACCCTACTTCTCTGAAGCAAAGCAGTGGGAGCCAACATTCTGCTTTTGCTGGAGTGGTGTCAGTGGAGCCCAACAAGAAGCTGAACATACAGGCTCACCCAGCCCTCATACTGCGCATCAACAGAGGATTGTGATTAAAAAGAAAAAAAAGATTAAATGGGATCTAGAGTCTTATAGTATCCAAATTATACAGGATATAATGAAAAATTACTCATTATAGTGAAAAACAAGAAATCCAAAAATCGAGTGAGGAAAGAAAACTAACATACCAACAATATCTGGAAATATATTTAACAAGTATTTCCACCATAAAAGCCACCATAAAGCCACCATTAAAATTCAAACAGATACAAGTTCTATTGAAACAAAAAGAAAAAATAAACAATCTTAACAAAAAATAGAAATTATTTTTTAAAATAATCTATAAATAGAAATCCTAGAACTGAAAATACTGCAAAAAACTACTGGATGAAATCAAGAGTGGAGATGATAGAAGATAGAATCAGCAAAACTGAGGAAAGGTCATTATACTCTGTTCATTATGAACAACAGAGGGAAAATAGACTGAATAAAATGAACAGAGCCTTAGAGACCTATGGGACAATAACAAAAGATTTAACATTTCAATCTTCAGAGACTACAGCTCAAAGCATATGTTGAAGAAATAGTGTAGCCAAGACCTCAAAACAACCTAAGTGTCCAGTGAATGGATGGATACAGAAAATGATCTATATTTAAAATAACACAATTGAATTTTATTCAACCATAAAAAAGGAAATCTTGATATTTGTGACAACATGGATGTAACTTGAGGGAATTATGTTAAATTAAATGAGTCAAACAGAGAAAGGCAAATACTGTGTGATCTCACATATGTAGAACCTAAAAATGTCAAACTCATAGAAATGAGTAGATTTGTGGTTTTTTAGGGCCTTTGGGGTGTGGGAAACAGGGACATGTTGATAAATGGGTAAAAGCATTCAGTTATAAGTTCTGGGGATCTAAAATGCATAATGATGACTGTAGCTAACAATACGGTATTATTCATTTGAAATTTGCTAGAGAATACTTCTTAAATGTTCTCAATACACACAAAAAAATTATGTGAGATAATGTGTTAACCTTATTGCAGTAATCATTTCGTACTGTACACCTATCATGACAATATACATCTTAAGTTTACACAATGTTATTTGTCAATTATACCTCAGTGAGGCTGACGAAAAGAAAAAAAATAATGGCTGAAATCTTCCCAAATTTGAAAACCCCACATATTCCAGAAGATAAATGAATCTGAAATAGGATAAACCTAGAAAATCCACACTAAGAGATGCCAAGTAAACTTCTGAAAACTTTTTACAAGAAAAAAAAATTGAAAATAGGAAAAAATGAAACTTTACCCATAAAGGAAAAGCAATTTCTAATGACATCATATTTCTTATCAGGAAACATAGATGCCAGAAGGAAGGGACACAACATTTTTAAGTGCTTAAAGAAAACTGCCAACTGCAAATCCCATATTTGGCAAAAATACTAATCTGGAATGAAAGGGAATTTTCAAATAAAGGAAAAGTAAAACTGTTTCTAGGAAAACTACTTTTAAAAATGACTAAGGAAATGATAGAAGGAAATGATAAGAAGACTTTGAACGTCAGAAAGAAAAGGCATCAGAATGGATAAACATACAGCTAAGTGTAATATAATATCCTCATGACTTTCTTTTTTTTGAGAGAGAGAGAAAAAGAGTGAGCCTGAGTGGGGGTGGGGCATAAGAAGAGGGAGAGGGAGAAAGAGAATCTTAAGCAGGCCCCATGCCTACCACGGAGCCCACCAGGAGGCTCAAGCTAACAACTGTGAGCTCATGACCTGATCCAAAATCGAGAGTTGGACACTTAACCAACTAAACCACCCAGGTACCTATGGGTTTCTCATATCATATTTGATGATTGAAACAAAAATTATAGCACCATTTCATATGATTCTCTAAATATGTAGAAAAAATACTTAAGACGATTATATTTCAAAAGTGGGCAGAGTAAAAGGACATAAATGGAATTAAGATTTCTATTTTCACTTGAAGTGGTAAAATGTTGGTGGAATTAGACTTTGATAAGTTATATATGTATTTTGTAATACCTAGAGGAATCACTAAAGACACTACAAAAGAAAGTGGTACACTCTAAAACACTTTAAATAAATTGAGATGGAATTCCCCTAAATGTTCAAATATTCAACAGGAAGGAAGGAAAGAGCATAGAAGAATGAGAACCCAAGGAAAAAAACAGAATAAAAATATTAAAATGCCAGACATAAAGGAGTTTATCACTACTGAACCAGCCTTATAAGTCAATGTTAAAAGAACTTTTTAAGTAGAAAAGAAAAAGGCCATAACTACAGGTAAGAAAACTATTTTATTAAAAAAAATAATTTTTATTAATTCTTAATTAATTCTTAGTTTCCAGGCTCTGAGGTGTCAACACAGAGCCCAATGCGGGTCTTGAATTCACAAACTGCAAGATCATGACCTGAGCTGAAGTCAGAGGCTCAACTGACTCAGCCACCCAGGTGCCCCGAAAGCTATTTAAAAAAAAATGTTGGTAAAAGCAAGTATATACTTTAGGTATGTAGTTGAATCACTTATAAAACTAAATATGACAAGAGAAAAAATACTAAAACAAATTATATCTACAATTCTTAGGTAAGGAATACACAAATCAAAAGATGTAAAATATGATATCATATACATAAAATGTGAAGGGGAGAGTTGTACTGCTTTTAGAATGTGTTCAAACTTAAGTGACCATCAACTTAATATGGACTGTTATGTGCATAGAATGTTATACGTGAATTTCAAGGTAATCACAAGCCAAAATCTTGTAACAGATAAAAAATAGAAATAATTTTCAGCAAATCATTAAAAACAGTCATCAAGAGGAAGAAAAGAAGAAAGGAACAAAGAACTACAAAAAAAACCACACAATAAAATGGCTATAAGTACACACCTAAAAATAATTTAAATGAAAATTTGCTAACTTCAACTTCCTGGGAAGATGGCAGAGTAGGAGGAACCTAAAGTTTAGAGGAACCTAAAGTATTTAGAGTTATTTACACCAGAGCAAATAACTCAGAAACGACCCCAAAGACTAGCTGAACAAACTCCACAACTAAATGTAGAGGAGAGGCCACATTGTAAAGGGTAGGAAGGGTGAAGATTCAGTGGGAACATAAACCCCATGGATCTACCAAAGGGAGGAAGCTGCAGACACAGAGAGAAGCAAGGAACAGACTATCACACTGGGAAGTCTGTGAAGGGAAGAGGAATCCCCATAGCATTTGGCATTGAAAATCGGAGGGGCTGAATTTCACAAGTGCTTACAACCAGTGGGATTTAAAGCCTGGAGAAAAAAACAAAACAAAACAGTGGGCTTGGCTCTGAGAGAGCCTGGAAGTCAATAGGAAGCTGAGCACCAGCCCTTAAAGAGATAGCACATCAAATAGCCCACAGAGATACAGCATGGAAGCAGAAGTTTGAAAGGCACCTGAGGCTTATGGAAGGGAAAGTTAGCTGCTAATCTCAGATTTTGCTGAGAGATTTTTCCAGGAAGAGAGGATCTGTCAGGTGCCATTTCTCTCCCTTGCCCCTCATCATAAACACACAGTCACCAGTGGGAACCAGCATGGCAGGGGCATTCTCTACCTAACTTTCTTACACTGCCCTGCCCCCTCCAGCTAGGCCTGCCTCAGTCCTAGTGATGCAGATCTCTTCCCCAAGAAGACCTGCACAAACCTTGCCAACACTGCATCTCCCAACCTCCTGTGGAGGAAGTACACACCTTGGTAAACCTGCACCCTCCTCGCAGGCATGCTTTGTTGAGTAGCCGTAGCCAGCTTGGTCTCTGCAGCAGCTGCACACCACAGTGGAGGAGGACTTTCATGTACTGCTTGTGACATCTTACTCCCACCTGCATTATGGAGTGGTCTGGCCAGTCCTGGTCTGGTCTCCATGCTGGCTTCCTGTCCCCTGTGGTGGAGGACCAGTGCCATCTAGTTGAAAGTACACATTCCTGCCCACTAGTTTCAAGAGGAAGAGACATAGCTGACTTTCCTAACACAGAGAAACAAACACAGAGAGTTAGGTAAAATGAGACAGAGGAATATGCCATAAATAAAAGAACAGGAGAAAACACAAGAGACTTAAACAAAAAGGATATAAGTAACATGCCTGATAGAAAATTTAAATTAATTATAAAATACTCACTGTACTAGAGGAAAGAGTGGAGGACATCAGTGAGACCCTTAACAAAGAGGAAAAAAAACCAGAACCAATCGGAGATGAAGAACACAATAAGTGAAATTAAAGATACACTTGTTTGAATAAACAGCAGGATGGAAAAAAATACAGAATTAATTAACTAGAAGACACTAATACAAAGTAATCAAGCTGAACAAATGAGAGAACAAATATGCAAAATGAAAATAGGCTAGGGAACTCAGTGACTCCATGAAGCATAAAAATACTTGCATTATAGGGATACCAGAAGGAGAAGAGAGATAAAAGAAGGCAGAAAATTTACTTGAGGAAATAATAGCTAAAAACTTCCCTAATCTGGGAAGAAAATGTATCTACAGATTCCAGGAGGCACAGAGATCCAACAAATCAACCAAAAGAGGCCCACAACAAGACACATAGTAATCAAAATGGCAAAAATTAGCGATAAAGAAAAAAAAAAAAGCAGCAAGAAAAAAAGGCAGTTATATACAAGGGAAACCTGATTAGGCTATCAGCAGATATTTCAGCAGAAACCTTGCAGTCCAGAAGGGAATGAGATGATATATTCAAAGTGCTGAAAGGAAAAAAAAAATACAGGCAGGAATACTCTATCAGTTAGAAAAGAAGGGGAGTTAAAGAATTTCTCAAAAAACAAAAACAAGGAGTTCATAACCACTACATGAGCCCTACAAAATATTAAAAGGGACTCTGAGTGAAAAGGAAAGATCATAAGTGAGAATATAAAAAGGAGGAAACACATGGGTTGGCTGGGTGGCTCAATTGGTTAAATGTCTGACTTCACCTCAGGTCCTGATCTCACAGTTCATGGGTTTGAGCCCCACATCAGTCTCTGTGCTGATAGCTCGGAGCCTGGAGCATACTTCAGATTCTGTGTCTCCCTCTCTCTCTGCTCCTCCCCTACTCACGCTCTGTCTCTCTCAAAAAATAAACATTAAAAAAATTTAAAGAGGAAACACACAAAAAAACAGTAAAATAAGTAATCCTGTAAAAAAAATAGTCAAGGGCTTCACAAAATAAAAGGGATGCAAAATATGACACCATATACATAAAACATGACTGGCAGAGGAGTAAAGAATTAGTTCAAACTTAGGCAACCATCAAGTAAATATCGACTGCATATGCAGAAAATGTCATATGCAAACATAATGGTAACTACAAATCAAAAACCACTAATAGATATGCAAAAATAAAGGGAAAGGAAGCCAAGTATATCACTAAAGAACAATAGCAAATCACGAGAGAGAACAAGAAAAGAAAGGATCAGAGAAAAAATACAAAACAACCACAACACAAGTAATGGGATGGCAACACCTATCAATTATTACTTTGAATGTAAATGGACTAAACACTCCTATAAAAATACATAGAGTGACAGAGTGGATAAGAAAAAAAGACACACCTCTATGCTGCCTACAAGAGACTTATTTTAGACCTAAAGACATCTGCAGATTGAAAGTGAGGGGGTGGAGCAGTATCTGTCATCCAAAGGTGTCAAAAGAAAGCAAGAGTAAGGGCATCTGGGTGGCTCAGTCGGTTAAGGATCTGACTTCTCATTTTGGCTCAGATCATGATCCTCACAGTCATGAGATCAAGCCCTGCACTGGGATCTGTACTGGGTATGAATCCTGCTTGAGATTCTCTCTCTCCCTCTTCCTCTGCCACTCCACCACTCTTCTCTCTCTCTCTCTCTCTCTCTCAAAAAAAACATAATAACAATACTTATATCAGACAAAGTAGACTTTAAAACAAAGACTGTAATAAGAGACAAAGAAGGCACTATATAATAATAAAGGGAACAATCCAAAAGAAGATATAACAATTGCAAATATTTTTGGACCCAACATTAAAACACACAAATGCATAAAACAGTGAATAACATACATAAAGGTACAGTTTATATGATACAGATAAACTAATAGTAGGGAAAGTTAACACCTCACTTATATCAATGGACAGATCATCCAAGTAGAAAATCAATGGGGGAAATAGTGGCTTGTAATTATGCACTAGACCAGATGGATTTAAGAGACATATTCAGAATATTCCATCCTAAAACAGCAGAATATACATTCTTTTCAAGTTCACAGGTGGCATTCTACAGAATAGATTGCATATTAGTACACAAAATTGGTCTCAACAAATTCAAAAAACTTGACATCATACCATGCGTCTTTTCTAGCCACATGTTATGAAACTAGAAATCAACCACAAGAAAAAATCTGGAAAGCCCACAAATGAATGGAAATTAAATAACATGGCACTAAACAATGAATGGGTCAACCAAGAAATCATGCAATAAATAAAAAAGTTCATGGAAAGGAACAAAAATGAAACACAATGGTCCAAAACCTTTGGGAAGCAGCAAAAGCCATCCAAAGAGGGGAGTATACAGCAATACAGGCTTACATCAAGAACCAAGACAAACCTCAAATAAGTAACCTAACTTTACACCTAAAGAAACTTGAAAAGGAAGAACAAACAAAAGCCAAAACCAGCAGAAGGAAGGAAATAATAAAGATTAGAGGAGAAATAAATGCCATAGAAACTAAACAAACAATAAACGGATCAATGAAATCAGGAGCTGGTTCTCTGAAAAGATGAACAAAATTGATAAACTTCTAGCAAGACTCATTTTAAAAAAGTACTCAAATAAACAAAATCACTAATGAAAAAGGAGAAATAACAACCAACACCACAGAAATAAAAGCAATTTTAACAATATTATGAAAATTATATGCCAACAAATTAGACAATGAAACAAAAAGATGAATCCCTAGAAACATATAACCTATTGAAACTGAAGCAGGAAGAAATAGAAAATTTGAACAGATTACGTGACAGCAAGATGATTGAATCAGTAATCAAAAAAATTCCGACACACAGAAGTCCAGGACAAGATGTTTTCACAAGTGTATTCTACCAAACATTTAAAGAAGAGTTAATATTGGGGTGCCTGGATAGCTCAGTCAGTTAAACATCCAACTTCAGCTCAGGTCATGATGTCGTGGTTCCTAGGTTTGAACCCTGCATCAGGCTCTGTGATAACAGCTCAGGACCTGGAGCTCTGCTCTTCCTCCACTGGCGCTCTGTCTCTCAAAAATGAATAAACGTTAAAGAAGAGTTAATACATATTCTTTTTAAACTATTCCAACAAATAGGAGAGGAAGGAGAACTTCCAAACTCATGAGGCCAGTATCACCCTAATACCAAAACCAAATAAAGACAAACAAAAAAGAGAACTACAGGCCAGTATCTCTGATGAACATAGATGCAATAATTCTCAACAAAATACCAGCAAGCTGAATCCAACAATACATTAAAAAATCATTCATGATGATCTAATGGGATTTATTCTCAGGATGCAACATCAATAAGAAAAAAGGATAAAAAACATATAATCATTTTGATAGGTGCAGAAAAAAAAAACACTTGACAAAGTACATCCATTCATGATACAAACCCTGAACAAAGTAGGTTTAGTGGGAACATACCCAACATAATAAAGGTCATATATGGAAAATTCACAGGTAACATCATACTCAATGGGAAAAAAATGAGAGCTTTTCCCCTAAGGACAGGGACAAGACAAGGATGTCCACTCTCACCACTATCATTCAACATAATACTGGAAGTCCTAACCACAGTAATCAGACAACCAAAGGAAATAATATGTATCCAAACTGGTAAGGAAAAAGTAAAATTTTCACTATTTGCACATGGCATGATGCTATATATAGAAAACCACAAAGACTCCACCAAAAAACTACTGGAACTGGTAAATGAATTCCTTAAGGTTGAAGGATACAAAATCAATGCAGAGAAATCTGTTGTATTTCTATGCAGTAATAATGAAGCAACAGAAAGAAAAAAAATAAGAAAACAATTTCTCCTATAATTGCAAAAAAAAAGTAATATGGTACTTAGGAATAAACCTAACCAAAGAGGTGAGAGACCTGTACTCTGAAAACTATAACTTATGAACGAAATTGAAGACAACACAAATTAATGTAAAGACATTCCATGTTCATGGATCAGAAGAACAAATATTGTTAAAATGTCTATAGCACTCAAAGAAATCTACAGTCCTTATCAAAAAAGCAACAGCATTTTTCACAGAGCTAGAACAATTTTAAAATTTACTATCCCAAACAGCCAAAGCAATCTTGAAAAAGATAAGCAAACATGGAGGTATCATAATTCCAGACTTCAAGTTATATGACAAAGCTCTAGTAATCAAAACAGTATGGTACTGGCACAAAAATAGAGACATAGATCAATGGAACAGAACAGAAAACACAGAAATAATCCCACAATTATATGGTCAGTTAATCTTTGGCAAAGCAAGAAAGACTATCCAATGGGAAAAAGACTGTCTCTTTAACAAATGGTGTTGGGAGAACTGGACAGCAAGAGAATGAAAATGGAGCACTTTTATACTATACACAAAAATAAATTCAAAATGGATTAGAGACCTAAATGTGAGATGTCAAACCATAAAAATTCTACATTACAAACAGCAAAAGTCGTAATATCTCTGACATCTCTCTCAGCAACATTTATCTAGGTATGTCTCCTGAGGCAAAGGAAAACAAAGTAAAAATAAACTATTGGGAATACATCAGAATAAAAAGCTGCTGATGGGGTGCCTGGGTGGCTCAGTTGGTTAAGCATCTGACTTTGGCTCAGGTCATGATCTCACAGCTTGTGAGTTCTAGCCCTGTGTCAGGCTCTGCGCTAATCTCATAGAGCCTGGATCCTGCTTCAAATTCTGCATCTCCCTCTCCCTGACCCTACCCCACTCACACTCTGTCTCTCTCTCTCTCTCTCTCTCTCTCTCTCAAAAACAAATAACATTTAAAAATTTAAAAAATAAAGTTGTTCTTTAAAAAAGGAATAAAGGAGACTGGTAGATGGAAGATGGCAGCATAAGAGGATGCTGGACTCACCTCGTCCTGCTGATCGCTTAGCTTCCACCCACATCTGCCTAAATAACCCAGAAAACCTCCAGAAGACTAGCAGAATGGATTCTCTGGAGCCAAGTGTAGACAAGAGGCCCACGGAAAAGGGTAGGAAGGGCGGAGAGGCAGTGTGTGCTACACGGACTGGTGGCAGGGAGCTGGGGCAGTGGAGAGGCAGCCCGCTGGGCAAGGAAGAGGCCCTGAAGTCTGACTTGCAAAAGCAGAGGGGCTGGACACAGTGAGTTCTGACAACCAGCAGGACTTAACATCTGGAATGCTAAAAGTCAACAGCTCTGCTCTAGGGGAGCAGGGAGGGCAAGAGGATGCAGGGAGGGAGAATTGTTGAACCCCAGAAGACAGAGCTCAGCTCAGTGGGGGAAAAAAGGCGCTGGCAAGCACCATTTCTCTTTCCCATCCCCCAGCTGAAATTCCAAAGGGAACCAGTTCCCATCACCGAACTTGCTTGCACCTTGCAAACGCCCAGCACTGTGCTTCTGTGGATCAATCCCTCCAACTGGCCTACCTCCCTCCCTGTGCTGCAGGGCCCCTCCTGCAGGGGACCACTAAGGCAAAGTAAGCTAAGCCTGCCCCTCCTGCCCCTGTGCACCTTGCGGATCCACCCCAGCTAATAAGCCAGATCCCACTAAAGCAGCACCAGAAGCCTGGCAGAGTGTAAGTAGCCCAGACAGGAGCCACACCACTCCATGGTGAGTCCTGCCCATGGGAGAGGGGAAGATAATGTACACACCAGTCTGTGGCCCCAGTGGTGGGCTGAGGGCAGACATCTGAACTGACTGTGGCCCTGCCTACCACCAAAAGTTACTGTGGACAGCACAGATGAAGTGCCCTGCAGTTTGCAGCTATCACAGGGGCTACCCTAAATGATGAAACAGAAGCATTCTCCTCAAAAGAAACTCCAAGAAGTAGTGACAGCTAATGAATTGATCAACACCGATTTAAGTGATGTAATGGAACAAGAATTTAGAATAATAGTCATAAAATTAATCGCTAGGGTGAAAAACGCATAGAGGACACCAGAGAATCTATTGCTACAGAGATTAAGGGACTAAGTAATAGTCATAAGGAACTAAAAAATGCTATAAATGAGGTGCAAAATAAAATGGAGACAGCCATAGTACAGATTGAAGAGGCAGAAGAGAGAATAGGAGAATTAGAATATAAAATTATGGAAAAAGAGGAAGCTGAAAAAAGAGAGATAAAAAAGTATAGGAATATGAAGGGAGAATTATAGAACTAAGTGATGTAACCAAAGAAACACTATCCATATCATAGGAATTCCAGAAGAAAAGAGAGAGAGAGAAAGGGGCTGAAGGTGTACTTCAACAAATCATAGCTGAGAACTTCCCTGATCTGGGGAAGGAAAAAGGCATTGAAATCCAAGAGGCACAGAAAACTCTCTTCAGACATAACTTGAATCGATCCTCTGCAGACATATCATAGTGAAACTGGCAAAATACAACGATAAAGAGAAAATTCTGAAAGCAGCTAGGGATAAACAGGCCCTAACTTACAAAGGTAGGAACATAAGGGTAGTAGTAGCAGACCTATCTACTGAAACTTTCTAGGCCAGAAAGGAATGACAGGAAATCTTCAATGAGATGAACAGAAAAAAATATGCATCCCGAGAATCCTTTATCCAGCAAGTCTGTCATTCAGAATAGGAGAGATATAGGTTTTCCCAAACAAACAAAAATTTAAGGAATTCATCACCAATAAACCAGCCCTACAAGAGATCCGAAGGGGGATTCTGTGAGTGAAATGTTGCAAGGACCACAAAGTATCAGAGACATCACAAGCATGAAAACTGCAGACATCATAATAACTCTAAACCCATATCTTTCAATAACACTGAATGTAAATGGACTAAACGCTTCAACTAAAAGACATAGGGTATCAGAATGGATAAAAAAAATCAATCAATCAAACAAACAAACATCTATTTGCTGTCTACAAGAGACTCATTTTAGACCTGAGGACACCTTCAGATTGAGAGTGAAGGGATGGAGAACTATTTATCATTCCACTGGAAGTCAAAAGAAAGCTGGAGTAGCCATACGTATATCAGACAAACTAGACTTTAAATTCAAGGCTGTAACAAGAGATGAAGAAGGGCATTATATAATAATCACAGGGTCTATCCATCAGGAAGAGCTAACAATTATATATGTCTATGCACCAAATACGGGAGCCCCAAATATACAAAACAATTAATCACAAACATAAGCAACCTTATTGATAAGAATGTGGTAATTGCAGGGGACTTTAATACCCCACTTACAGAAATGTATAGATCATCTAGACACAGGATCAATAAAGAAACAAAGGCGCTGCATGATACATTGGATCAGATGGACTTGACAGATATATTTAGAAGTCTGCATCCCAAAGCAACAGACTATACTTTCTTCTTAAGTGCACATGGAACATTCTCCAAGATAGATCACATACTGGGTCACAAAACAGTCCTTCATAAGTATAAAAGAATTGAGATCATACCATGCACACTTTCAGACTACAATGCTATCAAACTTGAAATCAACCATGGGAAAAAGTCTGGAAAAACTCCAAAAGCATGGAGGTTAAAGAACACCCTACTAAAGAATGAATGCATCAACCAGACAATTAGAAAACAAATTAAAAAATATATGCAAACCAATGGAAATGAAAATACAATAATCCAAATGCTCTGGGATGCAGTGAAGGCAGTCCTGAGAGGAAATTCATTCCAATCCAGGCCTATCTCAAGAAACAAGAAAAATCCCAAATACAAAATCTAACAGCACACCTAAAGGAAATAGAAGGAGAACAGCAAAGACACCCCAAACCCAGAAGAAGAAAAATAATAAAGATCAGAGCAGAGATAATCAATATAGAATCAAAAAACTGTAGAGCAGATCAGTGTAGCCAAAAGTTGGATTTTTGAAAGAATAAACAAAATTGATAAACATCTAGTCAGGCTTCTCAAAATGAAAAGGGAGATGACCCAAATAGATAAAATCATGAATGAAAATGGAATTATTACAACCAATCCCTCAGAAATACAAGCAATTATCAGGGAATACTATGAAAAATTATATGCCAACAAACTGGACAACCTGGAAGAAATGGAAAAATTCCTAAACACCCGCACACTCCCAAAACTCAAAAAGGAAGAAATAGAAAGCTTGAACAGACCCATAACCAGCGAATAAATTGAATCATTTATCAAAAAGAAAAGAAAAGTATAGGAAAAAGAGAGATAAAAAAGAAAGAAAAGAAAAGAACCATATGATCCTGTCAATCAATGCAGAAAAATCATTGATAGAATTCAGCATTATTTCTTTTTTTTTTTTAATTTTTTTTCAACGTTTATTTATTTTTGGGACAGAGAGAGACAGAGCATGAACGGGGGAGGGGCAGAGAGAGAGGGAGACACAGAACCGGAAACAGGCTCCAGGCTCTGAGCCATCAGCCCAGAGCCTGACACGGGGCTCGAACTCCCGGACCGCGAGATCGTGACCTGGCTGAAGTCGGACCCTTAACCGACTGCGCCACCCAGGCGCCCCTCAGCATTATTTCTTAATAAAAACCCTCGAGAAAGTCGGGATAGAAGGTACATACTTAAACACCATAAAAGCCATTTATGAAAAGCCCACAGCTAATATCACCTTCAATGGGGAAAACTGAAAGCTTTCCCCCCTGAGATCAGGAACACGACAGGGATGTCCTCTCTCACTGCTGTTGTTTAACGTAGTGTTGGAAGTTTTACCATCAGCAATCAGGCAACAAAAGGAAATCAAAGGCATCAAAATTGGCAAAGATGAAGTCAAACATTCACTTTTTGCAGATGACATGATATTATACATGGAAAACCCAATAGACTCCAGCAAAGTCTGTTAGTACTGACATGAATTCAGGAAAGTCGCAGGATAGAAAATTAATTTACAGAAATTAGTTGCATTCTTATACACTAATAATGAAGCAACAGAAAGGCAAATAAAGAAACTGATACCATTCACAATTACACCAATAATCATAAAATACCTAGGAATAAACCTAACCAAAGATGTAAAAGATCTGTATGCTGAAAACTATAGAAAGCTTATGAAGGAAATTAAAGGAGATACAAAGAAATGGAAAAACATTCTATGCTCATGGATTGGAAGAATAAATATTGTTAAAATGTCAATAGTACCCAAAGCTGTCTACACATGCAATGCAATCCCAATCAAACTTACACCAGCATTCTTCTCAAAGCTAGAACAAGCAATCCTAAAATTCGTATGGAACCAGAGAAGACCCTGAATACCAAAGTGATATTGAAGAAGACCAAAGCGTGAGGCATCACAATCCCAGACTTTAACCTCTACTACAAAGCTGTAATCATCAAGACAGCATGGAATTGGCACAAAAACAGACACATAGACCAATGGAATAAAATAGAGACTCCAGAATTGGACCCACAAATGTATGGCCAACTAATCTTTAACAAAGAAGGAAAGAATATCCAATGGAAAAAAGACAGTACCTTTAACAAATGGTGCAGGGAGAACTGAACAGCAACATGCACAAGAATGAAACTAGACCACTTTCTTACACCATTCACCAAAATATATTCAAAATGGATAAAGAACCTGTATGTGAGACAGGAAACCATCAAAATCCTAGAGGATATAGCAGGAAAAAAACTCTCAGACCTCAGACGCAGCAATTTCTTACTTGACACATCTCCAAAGGCAAGGGAATTAAAAGCAAAAATGAACTACTGGGACCTCATCAAGATAAAAGCCTTCTGCACTGCAAAGGAAACAATCAACAAAACTAAAAGTCATCTGGCGGAATGGGAAAAGATATTTGCAAATGACATATTGGACAAAGGCCTACTTTCCAAAATCTGTAAAGAAGTCACCAAACTCCAGACCCAAAAAACAAATAATCCAGTGAAGAAATGGGCAGAAAACATGAATAGACACTTCTCTACAGAAGACATCCAGATGGCCAACAGGCACAGGAAAAGATGCTCAACATTGCTTCTCATCAGGGTAATACAAATCAAAACCACACTCAGATACCACCTCACGCCGGTCAGAGTGGTAAAATGAACAAATCAGGAGGCTCTAGATGCTGGCGAGGATGTGGAGAAATGGGAACGCTCTTGCACTGGGAATGCACTTGGAATTCCCTCTTGGTGGGAATGCAAACTGGTGCAGCCACTCTGGAAAACAGTGTGGAGATTCCTCAAAAAATTAAAAACAGATCTACCCTATGGCCCAACTATAGCACTGCTAGGTATTTACCCAAGGGATACAGGAGTGTTGATGCATAGGGGCACTTGTACCCCAATGTTTATAGCAGCACTTTCAACAATAGCCAAATTATGGAAAGAGCCTAAATGTCCATCAACTGATGAATGGATAAAGACGTTGCGGTTTATATATACAATGGAATACTAGTTGCCAATGAGAAAGAATGTAACATGGCCTTTTGTGGCAACGTGCATGTAAGTTGAGAGTGTTATGCTAAGTGAAATAAATCATACAGAGAAAGACAGATACCATATGTTTTCACTCTTATATGGATCCTGAGAAATGTAACAGAAGACCATGGAGGAGGAGAAGAGGGAAAAAAAAGTTAGAGGGGGAGGGAGGCAAACCATAAAGACTAAAAACTGAGAATAAACTGAAGTTTGATGGAGACTGAGAGGGAGGTGAGGGTGGGTGATGGGCATGAGGATGGCACCTAGTGGGATAAACATTGGATGTTGTATGGAAACCAATTTGACAATAAATTTCATATTTAAAAATAAATAAATAAATAATGAAAATAAAATAAAAAATAAAAAATGAATCAAAAGCTCCTTCACAGCTAAGAAAAAAAAAAAAAACAACAGTACTAAAAGGCAGTGTATTCAATGGGTGAAGATATTTGAAAATAATATATTCAACAAAGAGTTGGTGTCCAGAATATATTAATAACTTAACACTAGGGGCGCCTGGGTGGCGCAGTCGGTTAAGCGTCCGACTTCAGCCAGGTCACGATCTCGCGGTCCGTGAGTTTGAGCCCCGCGTCGGGCTCTGGGCTGATGGCTCAGAGCCTGGAGCCTGTTTCCGATTCTGTGTCTCCGTCTCTCTCTGCCCCTCCCCCATTCATGCTCTGTCTCTCTCTGTCCCAAAAATAAATAAACGTTGAAAAAAAAAAAAAAAGAGAAAGCTTTAAAAAAAAAAAAAACTTAACACTAAACAAATGATCAACTCAATTAAAAAATAGCAGAAGACATGATCAGATATTTCTCCAAAAAGACATACATATGACCAACAAACACATAAATAGATGCCCAACATCACTCATCATCAAGGAAATGAAAATCAAAACTAAAATGAGATATCACCTCATATCTGTCAGAATTACCAAAATAAAAAAAAAATACAAGAAAAAACAAGTATTGATGCCGATTTGGAAAAAAAAAAGGAACCCTCTTTCACTTTTGATGGGAATGTAAACTCGTGGGGTCATTGTGGAAGACAGTGTGGATATTTCTTAAATATTTAGGATAGAACAACCCGATTACCCAGTAATTGCACTACAGGGTATTTACTCCTCAAATACGAGAACACACTAATTAAAAGGGGATATATATTACCCCTATGCTTAGAGCAGCATTATTTACAATAACCATATTACGGAAGGAGCCCCAATGTCTGCCAGTAATGAATGGGTAAGAAGTTGTGTGTGTGTGTGTGTGTGTGTGTGTGTGTGTGTGTGTGTGGTGGGGGGTGCCTGGGTGTCTCAGTTGGTTGAGCATCCAACTTTGGCTCAGGTTAGATCTTGCAGTTTGTGAATTTTAGGTCCACATTGGGCTCTCTGCTCTCAGCCTGCTTTGGGTCCTTTGTCCCCCTCTCTCTGCCCCTCATCTACTCACACTGTCTCTTTCTCTCTCTCAAAAATAAATAAATTTTTAAAAATTTTAAAACGTTGTGTATACACACATGTATATATGTGTTTATATATGTATGTATTATATATGTGTGTATATATATAACAATATTATTTAGCCATAAAAATGAAATCTTGACATTTGCAGCCATATGGATGGAACAAAGGAGTATAATGCTAAGTGAAATAAGTCAGTAAAAAAAAGACAAATACCATATGATTTCACTCATGTGGAATTTAAGAAACAATACAAACAAACAAAGGAAAAAAGGAGAGAGAAAGAAAAACAAGGAACAGACTTTTTAACTAGAGAGTGCAAATGATGGTTACCAGAGGGGAGGTGAGTGAGGGGATGGGTGAAATAGTTGATGGGGTTTATGGAGTGTACTTGTCATGATGAATAATAGGTGATGTATGGAATTGTTAAATCACTGTTTTGTGCAACTGAAACTGATAGGACACTGTATGCTAACTATAGTGGAATTAACATTAAAAGGATATACAAGTGGACTAACATCTTCAATTACAAGACATAGGGTACTGAATGGATTAAAAAATACCTTTTTTATGCCTACAATAGTCTTCAGAACTAAAAACACATAAAGACTGAAAGTGAAGAAATTGGGAAAGATATTTCATGAAAATTCAACTGAAGAAAAGATCAGGTGGACTAGCAATATTTATACCAGGAAAAAAACCCTCTAAAACAGAGTGCAAAAAGGGACAAAAAAGGACATTAACACAATGATAATTGAATCATTCCAACAAGAGGATATAAAAAATATAAATATCTATGCACCCAACAGGGAGTCACCGAAATATATAAAGAAAACATGTTTTTAAAAATATAAGAGGTACCTGGGTGGTTCAGTGGTTAAGTTTCCTTCTTCAGCTCAGGTCATGATCTTATGGTCCATGAATGCAAGTCCTGCGTTGGTCTCTGTGCTGACAGCTCAGAGCCTGGAGCTTGCTTCAGATTCTGTGTCTTCCTCCCTCTCCTCCTCTCTCCTCTCTCTGCCCCTCTCCTGCTCTGCCTCTGTCTCTGTCTCTGTCTCTGTCTCTGTCTCTATCTCTCAAACATAAATTAAAAAAAATAAATAAAATAAAATAGTCATGATTAAAGGTCATATACAAAAGACTCACAGCTAAAATAATCCTCAATGGGGAAGAACTGAGAGCTTTTCAACAATGGCCAGGAATAAGACAGGGATGTCCACTGTCACCATGGAGTGACATAGCATGGAAGTCATACCTCAGCCATCAGACAACAATAGGAAACAAAAGGCATCCAGATGGGCAAAGAAGAAGTTAAACTCTCACTCCTTGAAGACGACATGATAGTCTATGTAGAAAACCTGAAAGACTACACCAAAAATTGCTGGAGCTAATACATGAATCCAGCAAAGTTGTAGGATATCAAATCATCGTACAAAAATCTGTTGCATTTCTATATACCAATAATGAAACAGCAGAAAAAGAAATCAAGGCCTGGGATGCAGGGCTGGTTCAACATTTGCAAATCAATCAACGTGATACATCACATTAATTAAAGAAAAGAGAAGAACCATATGATCCTGTCAATCGATGCAGAAAAGGCCTTTGACAAAATTCAGCACCACTTCTTAATAAAAACCCTTCAGAAAGTCAGGATAGAAGGAACATACTTAAACATCATAAAAGCCATTTATGAAAAGCCCACAGCTAACATCATCCTCAATGGGGAAAAACTGAGAGCTTTTTCCCTCAGATCAGGAACACGACAGGGATGTCCACTCTCACCGCTGTTGTTTAACATTAGTGTTGGAAGTACTAGCATCAGCAATCAGACAACAAAAGGAAATCAAAGGCATCAAAATTGGCAAAAATGAAGTCAAGCTTTCACTTTTTGCAGATGACATGATACTATCCATGGAAAATCCGATAGACTCCACCAAAAGTCTGCTAGAACTGATACATGAATTCAGCAAAGTTGCAGGATACAAAATCAATGTACAGAAATCAGTTGCATTCTTATACACTAACAATGAAGCAACAGAAAGACAAATAAAGAAACTGATCCCATTCACAATTGCACCAAGAAGCATAAAATACCTAGGAATAAACCTAACCAAAGATGTAAAAGATCTATATGCTGAAAACAATAGAAAGCTTATGAAGGAAATTGAAGAAGATATAAGAAATGGAAAAACATTCTGTGCTCATGGATTGGAAGAATAAATATTGTCAAAATGTCAATACTACCCAAAACTATTTACACATTCAATGCAATCCCAATCAAAATTGCACCAGCATTCTTCTCAAAACTAGAACAAACAATCCTAAAATTCATATGGAACCACAAAAGGCCCCGAATAGCCAAAGTAATTTTGAAGAAGAAAACCAAAGCAGGAGGCATCACAATCCCAGACTTTAGCCTCTACTACAAAGCTGTCATCATCAAGACAGCATGGGATTGGCACAAAAACAGACACATAGATCAATGGAATAGAATAGAAACCCCAGAACTAGACCCACAAACGTATGGCCAACTCATCTTTGACAAAGCAGGAAAGAACATCCAATGGAAAAAAGACAGTCTCTTTAACAAATGGTGCTGGGAGAACTGGACAGCAACATGCAGAAGGTTGAAACTAGACCACTTTCTGACACCATTCACAAAAATAAACTCAAAATGGATTAAGGACCTGAATGTGAGACAGGAAACCATCAAAACCCTAGAGGAGAAAGCAGGAAAAGACCTCTCTGACCTCAGCCATAGCAATCTCTTACTTGACACATCCCGAAAGGCAAGGGAATTAAAAGCAAAAATGAACTATTGGGACCTTATGAAGATCAAAAGCTTCTGCACAGCAAAGGAAATAACCAACAAAACTAAAAGGCAACCAACGGAATAGGAAAAGATATTTGCAAATGACATATGGGACAAAGGACTAGTATCCAAAATCTATAAAGAGCTCACCAAACTCCACACCCGAAAAACAAATAACCCAGTGAAGAAATGGGCAGAAAACATGAATAGACACTTCTCTAAAGAAGACATCCAGATGGCCAACAGGCACATGAAAAGATGCTCAACGTCGCTCCTTATCAGGAAATACAAATCAAAACCACACTCAGATATCACCTCACGCCAGTCAGAGTGGCCAAAATGAACAAATCAGGAGACTATATATGCTGGCAAGGATGTGGAGAAATGGGAACCCTCTTGCACTGTTGGTGGGAATGCAAATTGGTGCAGCCTCTCTGGAAAACAGTGTGGAGGTTCCTCAAAAAATTAAAAATAGTCCTACTCTATGACCTAGCAATAGCACTGCTAGGAATTTACCCAAGGGATACAGGAGTGCTGATGCATAGGGGCACTTGTACCCCAATGTTTATAGCAGCACTCTCAACAATAGCCAAAATATGGAAAGAGCCTAAATGTCCATCAACTGATGAATGGATAAAAAAAAATGTGGTTTATATACACAATGGAGTACTACGTGGCAATGAGAAAGAATGAAATATCGTCCTTTGTAGCAACATGGATGGAACTGGAGAGTGTGATGCTAAGTGAAATAAGCCATACAGAGAAAGGCAGATACCATGTTTTCACTCTTATGTGGATCCTGAGAAACTTAACAGAAACCCATGGGGGAGGGGAAGGGGGAAAAAAGAAAAAGAGGTTAGAGTGGGAGAGAGCCAAAGCATAAGAGACTCTTAAAAACTGAGAACAAACTGAGGGTTGATGGGGGGTGGGAGGGAGGGGAGGGTGGGTGATGGGTACTGAGGAGGGCACCTTTTGAGATGAGCACTGGGTGTTGTATGGGAACCAATTTGACAATAAATTTCATACTGAAAAATAAGAAAAAAAAAGAAATCAAGGAATCATTACTCTTTACAATTGCACTAAAAACCATAAGATACCTAGGAACTAAACTAAGCAAAAGGTAAAAGATCTGTACAATAAAAAGTATAGAATAATTATGAAGAAAATTGAAGAGGACACTTAAAAAGTCTATAATGCCCAAAACAATCTACACATTTAATGCAATTTTTATCAAATAACCACCAGCATTTTTCACAGAGGAGGTATAACAATCCTGAAATCTCTATGAAGCCACAAAAGACCCAAAATAGCCAAAGCAATCTTGGAAAACAAAGGCAAAACTGGGGCCATCAGAATTCCACACTTCAAGCTATGTTACAAAGCTATAGTCATCAAGGCAGTATGGTACTGGCACAAAAACAGACACATAGACCAGTGGAACAGAATAGAAAACCCATAAATGGACCCACCACTACACTATATGGTCAACTCATCTTCAACAAAGCAAGAAAGGATATCCAATGGAAAACAGTCTCTTCAACTAATCATGTTGGGAAAGCTGGATGGCGGCACGCAGAAGAATGAAACTGGACCACAGTTTTACACCACACACACACACCAAAAATCTCAAAATGGGTGAAGGACCTAAATGTGAGACAGGAAACCATCAAAATCCTAGAGGACAACACAGGCACCAACCTCTTTGATCTTGGCTGGTGCAACTTCTTACTATACATATCTCCAGAGACAAGGGTAATAAAAGCAAAAATAAACTATTGGGACTTCATCAAGATACACAACTTCTGCACAGGGAAGGAAATATTCAACAAAACTAAAAGGAATGGGAGAAGTTATTTGTGAATGACATATCTGATAAAGGGTTAGTATCCAAAATCTATAAAGTACTTATCACACTCAACACCCAAAAAATCTAGTTAAGAAATGAGCAGAAAACATGAATAGACAATTTTCCAAAAAAGATATCCAGGTGGCTGACAGACAGATGAAAAGATGCTCAACATCCCTCATTATGAAGGAAATATAAATCAAAACCATGATGAAATATCATCTCATACCTGTCAGAATGAATAAAATTAACACAGGAAACAAAAGATGTTGTTGAGGTGGTGGAGAAAGGGGAACCCTCTTACACTGTTGGTGGGAATGAAAACTTGCACAGCCATTCTGGAAAATAGTATTGAGGCTTCCCCAAAAGATGAAAATAGAAGTTCCCTAGGGCCTAGCAATTGTAATGCTAAGAATTTACCCAAAGGATACAAAAATACAGATACACGGATCCCAACATTTATAGCAGCCTCATTAACAATTAACTACAGAAAGAGCCCAAATGTCCATCCACTGATGAATGGATAAAGATGTAGTGTGTGTGTATGTATGTGAATATATATATATATATATATATATATATATATATATATACACATATATATTCCTCAGCCATCAAAAAGAATGAAGTATTGCCATTTGCAAAGTTGTGGATGGAGCTAGAATGTATTATTCTAAGCGGAATAAGTCAGACAGGGAAGGCAAATACCAAACGATTTCACTCAATTGTAGAATTCAAGAAACAAAATGGGTGAACATATGGGAAGGAATAAAAAGAGAGAAAGAGGGAAGCAAACCATGAGATTGTTTTTTTATTTTAAATTTAAATTCAAGTTAGTTAACATATAGCGTAACAGTGATTTCAGGAATAGAATGTGGTGATTCATCACTTATATATAACACCCAGCGCACCTCTGTGAACAAGTGCCCTCCTTGATGTCCACTGTCCATTTTGCCCATACCCCCACCCAACACCCCACCAGCAACCCTCAGTTTATTCTCTGTATTTAACAGTCTCTTATGGTTTGTCTCCCTCTCTGTTTTTATCTTATTTTTGCATCCCTTCTCCTATGTTCATCTGTTTTGTTTCTTAATGTCCACATATGAATGCAATCATATGATATTTGTCTTTCTCTGACTTATTCACTTAGAATGATACACTCTAGTTCTATCCATGTTGTTGCAAATGGCAAGATTTCACTCTTTTTGAACACTGAGTAGTATTTCATTTTATATACATAACATATCCTCTTCATGCATTCATCAATCAATGGAAATTTGAGCTCTTTCCATAATTTGGCTATTGTTGTTAGGACTGCTATAAACATTAGGGTGCACATGCCACTTCAGATCAGCATTTTTTTTTCACCTGTTTATTTTTACCTTTATTAATGTAGCAACTAGAGAACTTAATTGTCTACAAGGCTTGCATTATATTTTTATTGGATAGTACTAGTCTAGAGAGTTACTTGGCAATATAACTGCATAGACCTGACAAGATCGAGAAAACCTCCAAATGGTTCTGAACATTTTTTCAATAAAAGATGAATAATCTCTTTGTGAAAAAGTAAAGAATAAATGCAATAAAACTCTTAAACATGGGGATTAGAAAAGTAGATGTAATATCTAAAACATATTCCAGAGGCATGCTACATTTTTGAAGCAAGGACCAACAATCTTTTTCCGAGAAGTTGCCAGGAAATAGATACTTTTGCCTTTGTGGGCCAGATGGACTCTGTCACAACTACTCAAGTCAACTATAGCACAAAAACCAGCGACAGATATTAGGGAAACAGATGGGTAGGGCTGTGTTCCAATAAAACTTTATAAAAACAGGCCAGCTGAATTTGGCCCCCAGGCTGTAGTTTGCTAACTCATGACAGAGAACAAAACACCATGAATTCAAATTTCAAAGTGAGTTTTAAATGAACTAGCTTTGTTTAAAAAAATAACAGTACAGAACAAGAAAGGTCAAAATCAGCTGGAAAAGAGCAATATCCCCCCCTTTGGAAAAACACTGAATTCACTAAGTGACAGAAATGATGAGAAAAATAAGAAAATTGTTTCTTGGCTCTGGAAACAATTCTTATATAAAGTCATGGGGAAAAAATCACTTACATTTAACTCTATTATCCACAGCAATGTTACAAATAAGAGTTCAAAGGTAACAAACAGAAAGTCCTCCAGACATCAGATATGCCTTTCTTCTCCCTTCCTTCATAGGACTCAATCCTGGCCATGAGGTGTGCTGGGTTGATGGAATGAATGTCGCGCAAAGAAGCTTGAGAGCTCTGGCTCCCTGAGAGGGCATTCTCCATGTCTTCTTGCAAGGGGTTCATCCTGGAGGAGGGTTAAAGGAAGCCTCTTTCCAACTTCACCATCCCTTGCTAAACTTATCCCAACTATTACTGAGTCAAGTGATGAATCCAGTGATTCCATCTCATTGGGTGGTGTCAGGCCGGCCGCCCCAGGCTGGCCTAGGGACAGCGGTTCCAGGGTTGAGCCCACTGAAGCCCTAGCGGGCGGAGGGGCGGGGCTTGGCGGGGCAGGGACCAGCGACCAAGCCCACAGGCGACGCGCAGCCCACCGCCCTCAGCAGCAGCCCCGGGACCTCCTCCGAATCAGCATTTTTGTATACTTTGGATAAATACCTAGTACTGCAATTGCTGGGTCATAGTGTAGTTCTATTTTAATTTTTGATTTTTTTTTTGAAGGAACCTCCATATTATTTCCCAGAGTAGCTGGACCAATTTATACTCCCACCAACAGTACAAAAGTGTTCCCATTTCTCTGCATCCTTGCTAGCATCTGTTGTTTCTTGAATTGTTACTTTTAGCCATTCTGACAGGTGTGTGGGGGGGAGGTATCTCCTTGTGGTTTTGATTTGTATTTCTCTAATGATGAGTAATGCTGAGCATCTTTTTATCTGCCTGTTAGCCATCTAGAAGTCTTCTTTCTAAAAGTGTCTATTCATGAATTTTTCCCATTTCTTCACTGGATTATTTTTTGGGGGTGTTGAGTTTGATAAGTTCTTTATAGACTTTGGATACTAACCCTTTATCTGGTATGTCATTTGAAAATATCTTCTCCCATTACATCAGTTGCCTTTTAGTTTTGCTGATTGTTTCCTTTGCTTTGCAGAAGTTTTGTATATTGATGATGTCCCAAAAGTTCATGTTTTCTTTTGTTTCCCTTGCGTCCAGAGACATGTCAAGTAAGAAGTTGCTGTGGCTGAGGTCAAAGGGGTTGTTGCTTGTTTTCTCTCTAGGATTTTGATGTTTTCCTGTCTCCCGTTTAGGTCTTTCATCCATTTTGAATTTATTTTTGTGTATGGTGTAATAAAGTGGTCCAGTTTTATTCTTTTGCATGTTGCTGTCTGGTTCTCCTGGAACCATTTGCTAAAGAGACTGTCTCTTTTCTATTGGATACTCTTTCCTGCTTTGTCAAGTATTAGTTGGCCATATATTTGTGGGTACATTTCTGGGTTCTCTATTCTGGTCCATTGATCTATGTACCTGTTTTTGGGCCAGTACCATACTGTCTTGATGATTACAACTTTGCAATACAGCTTGAAGAGCAGAATTGTGATGCCTCTGGCTTTGCATTTCTTTTTCAACATAACTTTGCCTGTTTGCAGTCTTTTCTGGTTCCATACAAATTTTAGAATTGTTTGTTTTAACTCTGTGAAGAATTCTGGTGCTCTTTTGTTAAGGATTGCATTGAATATGAAGACTGCTTTGGGTAATATTGACATTTTAACAATATTTGTTCTAACAATCCATGAACATGGAACGTTTTTCCATTTTTTGTATCTTCAATTTCTTTCATAAGCTTTCCATAGTTTTCAGTGTATAGATTTTTCACCTCTTTGGTTAGGTTTATTCGTAAGTATTTTATAGTTTTTTGTGCAATTATAAATGGGATTGATTCCTTGATTTCTGTTTCTGCTACTTCATTATTGGTATATAGAAATGCAACTGATTTCTGTACATTGGTTTTATATTTGCGACTTTGGTGGATTAATGTATCAGTTCTAGCAGTTTTTTGGTGGTCTTTTGGATTTTCCACATAGAGAATCATGTCATTTGTGAAGAGTGAAAGTTTGATTTCCTTCTTGCTGATTTGGATGCCTTTTTTGTTTGTTTGTTTTTGTTATCTGATTGCTGAGTCCAGGATGTCCAACAATATGTTGAATAACCGTGCCAAGACTGGACATCCTTGTGGTGTTTTTGACCTTAATAGGAAAGTTCTTAGTTATTTTTCCCATTGAGGATGATATTAGCTTTGGGTCTTTCATATAAGCCTTTATGGTCTTGAGGTATGTTCCTTTTATCCCTACTTTCTTAAGAGTTTTTATTAAGAAAGGGTTTTATATTTTGTCAAATTCTTTTCCCGCTATTTTGAGTGGATCATGTGGTTCTTATCCTTTCTTTGATAAATGTGATGTATCATATTGATTGATTTGTGCATATTGAAACAGCTCTGCATCCCAGGAATAAATCCCACTTGATCATGGTGAATAATCCTTTTAAGGTATTGTTGGATCTAGTTGGATGGTATCTTGTTGAGAATTTTTGCATCCATGTTCATCATGGAAATTGGTCTGTAGTTCTTTTTAGTGGGGTCTTTGTCTGGTTTTGGAATCAAGGTAATGCTGGCCTCCTAGAGTGAGTTTGGACGTTTTCTTTCCATTTCTATTTTTTGGAACAGCTTAAAAAGAATAGGTGTTAACTCTTCTTTAAATATTTGGTAAAATTCTCCTGGAAAGCCGTCTGGCCCTGGACTCTTGTTTGTTTTGAGATTATCGATTACAGATTCAACTTCTTTACTGGTTCTGGGTCTGATCCAATTTTCTACATTTTACTATTTCAGTTTCAGTAGTTTATATGTATCTATGAATTTGGCCATTTCTTCTAGGTGGGCCAGTTTGTTGGTTCATAATATTCTCTATTGTTATTATTTCTGTTGTGTTGGTTGTAATCTCTCCTCTTTCATTTGTGATTTTATTTATTTGGGTTGTTTCCTGTTTTCTTTTTGATAAATATGTCTAGGGGTTTATCAATTTTGTTAATTCGTTCAAAGTACCAGCTCCTGATTTCATTGATCTGTTATAGCATTTTTTTTTATTTTGATATCATTGATTTCTGCTCTAATATTTATTATTTCCTATCTTCTTCTGGTTTTGGGTGGGGTGTGGAAGTCCCCTACTATTATGGTATTATTATCAATGAGTTCTTTTTTTTTTGTGAGGAAAGCAGTTTTATTTATTTTTTTCCAATATATGAAATTTATTGTCAAATTGGTTTCCATACAACACCCAGTGCTCATCCCAAAAGGTGCCCTCCTCAATACCCATCACCCACCTTCCCCTCCCTCCCACCCCCCATCAACCCTCAGTTTGTTCTCAGTTTTCAAGAGTCTCTTATGCTTTGGCTGTCTCCCACTCTAACCTCTTTTTTTTTTCCTTCCCCTCCTCCATGGGTTTCTGTTAAGTTTCTCAGGATCCACATAAGAGTGAAAACATATGGTATCTGTCTTTCTCTGTATGGCTTATTTCACTTAGCATCACACTCTCCAGTTCCATCCATGTTGCTACAAAGGACGATATTTCATTCTTTCTCATTGCCATGTAGTACTCCACTGTGTATATAAACCACAATGTCTTTATCCATTCATCAGCTGATGGACATTTAGGCTCTTTCCATAATTTGGATATTGTTGAGAGTGCTGCTATAAACATTGGGGTACAAGTGCCCCTATGCATCAGTACTCCTGTATCCCTTGGGTAAATTCCTAGCAGTGCTATTGCTGGGTCATAGGGTAGGTCTATTTTTAATTTTCTGAGGAACCTCCACACTGTTTTCCAGAGCGGCTGCACCAATTTGCATTCCCACCAACAGTGCAAGAGGGTTCCCATTTCTCCACATCCTCGCCAGCATCTATAGTCTCCTGATTTGTTCATTTTGGCCACTCTGACTGGTGTGAGGTGATATCTGAGTGTGGTTTTCATTTGCATTTCCCTGATAAGGAGCGACGTTGAACATCTTTTCATGTGCCTGTTGGCCATCCGGATGTCTTCTTTAGAGAAGTGTCTATTCATGTTTTCTGCCCATTTCTTCACTGGATTATTTGTTTTTCGGGTGTGGAGTTTGGTGAGCTCTTTATAGATTTTGGATACTAGCCCTTTGTCCCATATGTCATTTACAAATATCTTTTCCCATTCCATTGGTTGCCTTTTAGTTTTGTTGGTTGTTTCCTTTGCTGTGTAGAAGCTTTTTATCTTCATAAGGTCCCAGTAGTTCATTTTTGCTTTTGATTCCCTTGCCTTTGGGGATGTGTAGTAAGAGATTGCTACGGCTGAGGTCAGAGAGGTCTTTTCCTGCTTTCTCCTCTAGGGTTTTGATAGTTTCCTGTCTCACATTCAGGTCCTTTATCCATTTTGAGTTTATTTTTGTAAATGGTGTGGGAAAGTGGTCTAGTTTCAACCTTCTGCATGTTGCTGTCCAGTTCTCCCAGCACCATTTGTTAAAGAGACTGTCTTTTTTCCATTGGATGTTCTTTCCTGCTTTGTCAAAGATGAGTTGGCCATACGTTTGTGGGTCTAGTTCTGGGGTTTCTATTCTATTCCATTGATCTATGTGTCTGTTTTTGTGCCAATCCCATGCTGTCTTGATGATGACAGCTTTGTAGTAGAGGCTAAAGTCTGGGATTGTGATGCCTCCTGCTTTGGTCTTCTTCTTCAAAATTCCTTTGGCTATTCGGGGCCTTTTGTGGTTCCATAGGAATTTTAGGATTGCTTGTTCTAGTTTCGAGAAGAATGCTGCTGTAATTTTCATTGGGATTGCATTGAATGTGTAGATAGCTTTGGGTAGTATTGATATTTTGACAATATTTATTCTTCCAATCCATGAACAGGGAATGTCTTTCCATTTCTTTATATCTTCTTCAATTACCTTCATAAGCTTCCTATAGTTTTCAGCATACAGATCTTTTACATCTTTGGTTAGATTTATTCCTAGGTATTTTATGCTTCTTGGTGCAATTGTGAATGGGATCAGTTTCTTTATTTGTCTTTCTGTTGCTTCATTGTTAGTGTATAAGAATGCAACTGATTTCTGTACATTGATTTTGTATCCTGCGACTTTGCTGAATTCATGTATCAGTTCTAGCAGACTTTTGGTGGAGTCTATCGGATTTTCCATGGATAGTATCATGTCATCTGCAAAAAGCGAAAGCTTGACTTCATCTTTGCCAATTTGGATGCCTTTGATTTCCTTTTGTTGTCTGATTGCTGATACTAGAACTTCCAACACTATGTGAAACAACAGCGGTGAGAGTGGACATCCCTGTCGTGTTCCTGATCTGAGGGAAAAAGCTGTCATTTTTTCCCCATTGAGGATGATGTTAGCTGTGGGCTTTTCATAAATGGCTTTTGTGATGTTTAAGTATGTTCCTTCTATCCCGACTTTCTGAAAGGTTTTTATTAGGAAGTGGTGCTGAATTTTGTCAAAGGCCTTTTCTGCATCGATTGACAGGATCTTGTCTTTTCTTGTCTTTTCTTTTATTAATGTGATGTATCACGTTGATTGATTTGCAAATGTTGAACCAGCCCTGCATCCCAGGAATGAATCCCACTTGATCATGGTGAATAATTCTTTTTATATGCTGTTGAAATCTATTTGCTAGTATCTTATTGAGAATTTTTGCATCCATATTCATCAGGGATATTGGCTTGTAGTTCTCTTTTTTTACTGGGTCTCTATCTGGTTTAGGAATAAAAGTAATACTGGCTTCATAGAGTGAGTCTGGAAGTTTTCCTTCCCTTTCTATTTCTTGGAATAGCTTGAGAAGGATAGGTATTATCTCTGCTTTAAACGTCTGGTAGAACTCCCCTGGGAAGCCATCTGGTCCTGGACTCTTATTTGTTGGGAGATTTTTGATGACTGATTCAATTTCTTCACTGGTTATGGGTCTGTTCAAGCTATCTATTTCCTCTGATTGGGTTTTGGAAGCGTGTGGGTGTTTAGGAATTTGTCCATTGCTTGCAGGTTGTCCAGTTTGTTGGAATATAATGTTTCTTAGTATTCCCTGATAATTGCTTGTATCTCTGAGGGATTGGTTGTAATCATTCCATTTTCATTCATGATTTTATCTATTTGGGTCATCTCCCTTTTGTTTTTGAGAAGCCTGGCTAGAGGTTTATCAATTTTGTTTATTTTTCAAAAAACCAAATCTTGGTTTTGTTGATCTGCTCTACAGTTTTTTTTAGATTCTATATTGTTTATTTCTGGTCTGCTCTTTATTATTTCTCTTCTTCTGCTGGATTTAGGCTGTGTTTTCTGTTCTGCTTCTATTTCCTTTAGTTGTGCTCTTAGATTTTGTATTTTTTTTGTAGATTTTGTATTTTTTGTTGATTTTTCTTGTTTCTTGAGATAGGCCTGGATTGTAATGTATTTTCCTCTCAGGACCGCCTTCACTGTATCCCAAAGCGTTTGGATTGTTGTATTTTCATTTTCTTTTGTTTCTATATATTTTTTAGTTTCTTCTCTAATTGCCTGGTTGACCCATTCATTCTTTAGTAGGGTGTTCTTTAACCTCCATGCTTTTGGAGGTTTTCCAGACTCTTTCCTGTGGTTGATTTCAAGCTTAATTGCATTGTGGTCTGAAAGTATGCATGGTATGATTTCAATTCTTGTATACTTAGGAAGGGCTGTTTGGTGACCCAGTATGTGATCTATCTTGGAGAATGTTCCATGTGCACTCGAGAAGAAAGTATATTCTGTTGCCTTGGGATGCAGAGTTCTAAATAGATCTGTCAAGTCCATCTGATCCAATGTATCATTCAGGGCCCTTGTTTCTTTATTGACCGTGTGTCTAGATGATCTATCCATTTCTATAAGTGGAGTGTTAAAGTCCCCTGCAATTACCACATTCTTATCAATAAGGTTGCTTATGTTTCTGACTAATTGGTTTATATATTTAGGGGCTCCTGTATTTGGCGCATAGACATTTAAAATTGTTAGCTCTTCCTGATGGATAAACCCTGTGATTATTATATAATGCCCTTCTTCATCTCTTGTTACAGCCTTGAATTTAAAGTCTAGTTTGTCTGATAGAAGTATGGCTACTCCAGCTTTCTTTTGCCTTCCAGTGGCATGATAAATAGTTCTCCATCCCCTCACTCTCAATCTGAAAGTGTCCTCAGGTCTAAAATGAGTCTCTTGTAGACAGCAAATAGATGGGTCTTGTGTTTTTATCCATTCTGATACCCTATGTGTTTTGGTTGGCGCATTTAGTCCATTTACATTCAGTGTTATTATAGAAAGATATGGGTTTAGAGTCATTGTGATGTCCATAGGTTTCATGCTTGTAGCGATGTCTCTGGTACTTTGTCTCACAGGATCCCCTTTAGGATCTCTTGTAGGGCTGGTTTAGTGGTGATTAATTCCTTCAGTTTTTGTTTGTTTGGGAAGACCTTTATCTCTCCTTCTATTCTAAATGACAGACTTGCTGGATAAAGGATTCTTGGCTGCATATTTTTTCTTTTCATCACATTGAAGATCTCCTGCCATTCTTTTCTGGCCTGCCACGTTTCAGAAGAGAGATCGGTCACTAGTCTTATAGGTCTCCCTTTATATGTTAGAGCACGTTTATCTCTAGGTGCTTTCAGAGTTTTCTCTTTATCTCTGTATTTTGCCACTTTCACTATGGTATGTCATGTAGAAGATCGATTTAAGTTATGTCTGAAGGGAATTCTCTGTGCCTCTTGGATTTCAATACCTTTTTCCTTCCCCAGATCCAGGAAGTTCTTACCTATGATTTCTTTAAGTATATCTTCAGCACCTTTTCCTCTCTCTTCCTCCTCTGGAATACCAATTATGCGCAGATTATTTCTCTTTAGTGCATCACTTAGTTCTCTAATTTTCCCCTCACACTCCTGGATTTTTTATCTCTCTTTTTCTCAGCTTCTTCTTTTTCCATAATTTTATCTTTTAGTTCACCTATTCTCTCCTCTGCCTCTTCATTTCGAGCCGTAGTTGTCTCCATTTTATTTTGCAATTCATTGATAGCATTTTTTAGCTCCTCCTGGCTGTTACTTAGTCTCTTGATCTTGTAGCAAGAGATTTTCTGCTGTCTTTTATACTGTTTTCAAGCCCAGCTATTAATTTTATGACTATTATTCTAAATTCAATTTCTGTTGTATTGTTTAAATCCTATTTGATCAGTTCGTTAGCTATTGTTATTTCCTGGATGTTTTTCTGAGGGAAATTCTTCAGATTCGTCATTTTCGATAGTCCCTGGAGTGGTGCAGAACTGCAGGGCAGGTCCCTTGTGCTGTCTTGAATAACAAGTGTTGGTGGGTGGGGCCGCAGTCATACCTGATGTCTGCCCCCCCCCCCACCGCTGGGGCCACAGTCAGACTGGTGTGTGCCTTCTCTTCCCCTCTCCTAGGGTGGGATTCACTGTGTGGTGGTGTGGCTCATCTGGGCTATTTGCACACTGCCAGGCTTGTGGTGCTGGGGATCTGGTGTATTAGCTGGGATGGATCAGCAAGGTGCACAGGGGCGGGAGGGGCAGGCTCAGCTCGCTTTTCCTTCAAAGATCTGTTTCAGGAGGGGCCCTGCAGCACTGGGAGGGAGTCAGACCCGCTGGAGGGATGGATCCGCAGAAGCACAGCGTTGGGTGTTTGTGTGCTGCAAGCAAATTCCCTTGCATGAACTGGTTCCCTTTTGGACTTTGGCTGGGTGATGGGTGAGGGAGATGGCGCTGGCGAGCACCTGTGTTCCCCGCCAAGCTGACTCTGTCGTCTGGGGCTCAACAACTCTCCCTCCCGTTGTCCTCCAGCCATCCCGTTCTCTGAGCAGAGCTGTTAGCCTATAACCTTCCAGATGTCAAGTCCCTCTTGCTGTCAGAACACACTCCGTCTGACCCCTCTGCTTTTTCAAGCCAGACTCGGGGGCTCTGCTTGGCCAGCGGGCTGCCCCTCTGCCCCAGCTCCCTCCCGCCAGTCCATGGAGTGCGCACCACCTCTCCGCCCTTCCTACCCACTTCCGTGGGCCTCTCGTCTGCGCTTGGCTCCGGAGACTCCATTCTGCTAGTCTTCTGGCGGTTTTCTGGGTTATTTAGGCAGCTGTAGGTGGAATCCAAGTGATCAGCAGGACGCGCGGTGAGCCCAGCATCCTCCTGCACCTCCATCTTCCCATGATCGAATAATTCTTTTTATTTGCTGTTGAATTAGATTTCCACAGCCTTCATTCTACCATGGTATCAGATAACTAATGAGCTATTAATCATATTAATGATTTTTTATACATAATGAGGCATTTCTCTCTTGGTGTTTTCAAGATTCTCTTTAGGATTAGTTTTCAAAGTTTTATTAGGATGCATTCAAGTATGGATATCTGTGAGTTTATCCTGCTTGAAATTTCCTGAACTCCTTGAATGTGTAGATTCATGGATAGCATAAAATTTACTTTTTTTTGCCATTATTTCTTCAAATACACTTTTTGCTTCTGTCTCTCCTCTCCTTCTGGATTTCCCATTATACATTTATTGACAGTCTCAATAATATCCCATAGTATTCTTAAGCTGTGTTTAATTTTTTTCATTCTCTTTTCTTTTCCTCAACTGGATAATCTCAATGTTCTGTGTTAAAATTTATTCTTTTTTTGTCTGATTAAATATATTGTAGAGACTCTCCAGTGCCTTTTTTCCAGTTCTTTTACTTTTCAATTTTACAATCTGTATTTGGTTAATTTTTATAATTTATATTTTCCTTGATGTTCTCAATTTGGTAAGATGGTTGTAATGTTTCCCTTATTTCTTTAGACATAATTTCCTTTACCATATTGAATATATTTAAAGTAGCACGTGCCTTCCCCCAAATACCAGCACAAACACCTACCCACAGCATGTTTCCCCAGCAGAGAGTTCAGCAAGGACTCAGTCCTCCTTGATGTAGCATCAGGTCTAATTTCATAAGCACACCAAGTCACACTTAGTTAAAATTTACCACATTCATGCCAAGGACCAAACACTGCACACAGCAAAGAAGAAAAGCCTCTGAAGATGACTGGCTTAAAGGATACAGCAGCCAAAACACAACAGAATAATACACACAGCGCACAACAGAGGTGTTCCCTGAGGTGCCAGGCCCTGGACACTACATGACCTGTTCTTCATAAAGACATTACTATCAGGAGAAGAAAACAAAACATTCTTTTCTAAAACACAGAAGGTAGAGATTTAAATAAAATGCTAAGATGGAGGAATTTATCACAAATGAAAGAAAAGATAAGGCCAAGCCAGGGATCTAAGTAAAACAGATATAAGTAATATGCTTGATGGAGAATTTAAAGCAACAATCATAAGTATACTCACAGATTTTGGGGAAAGAATAGAAGACATCAGGGAGATACTTCACACAGAAACTAATGACTTAAAAAAGAATAGAGATGGAGTGCAATAAATGGGATGGGAAACAGGCTTGATGAAATGAACAGCAAGCTGGAACGAATTAATGACACAGAAGACAAAATAATTTAAAGTACTGCAGCTGATGAGAAAGAGAATAAGGGGAGATGAGAATAGTCTTAGGGAACACAATGACTCTATCAAATGTAATAACACTCATATTATAGGAATTCCAGGAGAAGAATAGAAAGTTGGTGTAAGTTTTATTTGAAAAACTAAGAGCTGAAAATTTAATGAATTTGGGAAAGGAAACAGTCATCCAGATCTAGGAGGGACAAAGAATTCCCATGAAAATCAACAAATGCAGACATACACCAATACATATTGTAATTAAATTTGTAAAATATCAGGATGAAGAAAAAGTTTCAAAAGCAGCAAGAAAAAAGAAGCTTTTAAACTACAAGTGGAGTCTGACAAGAAGAGCTAGAGTTTTCAAAACAGAAAATTTTCAATCCATAAGACAGTGGTATAATATATTGAAAGTGCTGAATGGAAAAAAATCTATAGCCAAGAATACTCTATGCAGCATAGAAGGAGAGATAAAAAGATTCCCAGAAAAACAAAACTAAAGGAGTTAATGACCACTAAACCAGTCCTGCAACAAATATTAAAGGGGACACTTTCAGTGGAAAGGAAAGACCAAAAATGACAAACACAAGAAAGGATCAGAAAAAAAATCCCAGAAACAATGACAAAACAAGAAATAAAATAGCAATAAATACATATATATCAATAATTACTTTGTGAGTGGAATAAATGCTCCAAGGCTGTCAGAATGGATTAAAAAAGAGAGACCTATGTATCTACTACCTACAAAAGACTCATTTTAGACCTAAAGACAGATTGAAAGTGAGGCAATGGAGAAATATTTCTCATGCAAATGTATGTCAAATGAAAGCTGGAGTCACAATACCCAATTGGATAAACTAGACTTTAAAACAAAAACTGCAACAAGAGACAAAGGTCACTATTTAATCATAGAGCGGATAGTACAACAAGAAAATATGACATTTGTAAAAATTTATGCTGTCAACATTGGAGTAGCCAAATATATAAAAGAATTAATACAAAAAAATAAAGTAATTCACTGATAACAATGTAATAATACTCAAGGACTTTAATACCCCACTTACATCAATGGACAGATCATCTAAACAGAAAATCAACAAGGAAACAATGGCTTTGAATGACACACTGAACCTAATGGACTTAACTGATATATTCAGAACATTCCATCCTAAAGCAGCAGAGTACACATTCTTTTCAAATGCACACGAGACATTATCCAGAAAGATCCCATATTATATCACAATCAGGCTTCAATAAATACAAAAAGACAAACATCATATCGTGCATCTTTTCTGACCACAACACTATGCATCTACAAGTAAATCACAAGAAACAAATAGGAAAAAACACAAATACATGGAGGTTAAGCAACATTATACTAAACCTGAATGGGTCAACCAGGAAATCAGAGATGAAATTTAAGAAAAAAATACATGGCAAAAAAATGAAAATGAAAACTCAACAGTACCCAACCTTTGGGATGCAGCCAAGTTGCCCCTAAGAGGGTAGTATATAGTAATACAGGCCTACTGCAAGAAGCAAGAAAAATCCAAAGAACCTACAAGAAGTAGAAAAAGAACAAACAAATCCTAAAGCTAACAGAAGGATAGAAATAATGAAGATTACAGCAAAAATACATGATATAGTAATTAAACAACTGGACATATCTAATGAAACAGCAGCTGGTTCTTTGAAATAATTAATAAAATTAGAAAACATCTACACAACTTTATCAAAAAGAAAAAAAAAACTAAATAAAATCACACATGAGAGAGAAAAAATAACAATCAACACCCTAGAAATACAAACCATTCAAAGAGCTATATGACAACAAGTTGCATAATCTGGAAGAAATGAACAATAGCCTAGAATAATAAACTGCTAAAACTGAAACAGGAAGATATAGAAAACTTGGACAGATAAACAACAAAGAAATTTGAATCAGTAATCAAAAGATTCCCAAGGTGGCGGGGTGGGGGGGGTGGGGGAACCAGTGCTGTGCCAAATGGCTTCACAAGCAAATTCTACAAAATATTTATTTTTTTCATTACTATTTTTACTTTTTTATTTATTAATTTATTTATTTTAACAAAATGTAGTGTCAAATGGGCTAAAATACAGTGTGCTCTTGGTTTTTGGGGTAGATTCCCATGGTTCATCACTTAAATACAACCCCCAGTGCTCATCCCAACAAGTGCCCTCCTCAATGCCCATCACCCATTTTCCCCTCTCCCCCAACCCCCATCCACCCTTAGTTTGTTCCCAGTACTTAAGATTCTCTTATGGTTTGCCTCCCTCCCCCTCTCTTTGTAACTATTTTTCCCCTTCCCTTTCACTGTGGTCTTTTGTTGAGTTTCTCAAGATCCACATATGAGTGAAAATATATGATATCCATGTTTCTCTGACTGACTTATTTCACTCAGCATAATACCTTCCAGTTCCATCCACGTTGCTGTAAATGGCATGACTTCATAATTTCTCATTGCCAAGTAGTATTCCATTGTATATATAAACCATATCTTCTTTACCCATTCATCAGTTGATAGACATTTAGGCTCTTTCCATAATTTAGGTATTGTTGAAAGCACTGCTATAAACATTGTAGGTACATGTGCCCCTATGAGTCAGCACTCCTGTATCCACTGGATAAATGCCTAGTAGTGCTGTTGCTGGGTCAGAGGTTAGTTCTACTTTTAATTTTATGAGGAACCTCCACACTGTTTTCCAGAGCAGCTGCACCAGTTTGCATTCCAACCAGCAGTGCAAGAGGGTTACCATTTCTCCACATGCTTGCTAACATCTGTTGTTTCCTGAGTTGTTCATTTTAGCCACTCTGACTGGTATGAGGTGGTATCTCAGTGTGGCTTTGATTTGTATTTCCCTGATGATGAGTGACGTTGAGCATCTTTTCATGTGTCTGTTGGCCATCTGGTTGTCTTCTTGAAAAAGTGTCTATTTATGTCTTCTGCCTATTTCTTCACTGGATTATTTGTTTTTTGGGTGTTGAATTTGGTAAGTTTGGTATAGATTTTGGATGCTAACCTTTTATCTGATACGTCATTTGTAAATATCTTTTCCCATTCCATTGGTTGTCTTTTAGTTTTGTTGATAGTTTCCTTTGTAGTGCAGAAGCCATTTATCTTGATGAGGTCCCAGTAGTTCATTGTTGCTTTTAATTCCCTTGCCTTTGGAGACGTATCAAGTAAGAAATTGCTGCAGCTGAGGTCAAAGAAGTTGTTGTCTGCTTTCTCCTCTAGGGTTTTGATGGTTTCCTGTCTCACATTCAAATCTTTCATCCATTTTGAGTTTATTTTTGTGAATGGTGCACGAAAGTGGTCTAATTTCATTCTTCTTCATGTTGCTGTCCAGTTTTCCCAGCACCATTTGTTAAAGAGACTGTCTTTTTTCCATTGGATATTCTTTCCTGCTTTGTCAAAGATTAGCCAGCCATACATTTGTGCGTCCAATTCTGGGGTCTCTATTCCATTCCATTGGTCTGTGTCTGTCTTTGTGCCAATACTATGCTGTCTTGATGATTACAGCTTTGTAGTAGAGGCTAAAGTCTGGGATTGTGTTGCCCCCTGCTTTGGTTTTCTTTTTCATGATTGCTTTGGCTATTCAGGGTCTTTTGTGGTTCCACACAAATTTTAGTATTGTTTGTTCTAGCTTTGAGAAGAATGATGGTGCAGTTTTGATCGGGATTGCATTGAATGTGTAGATTGCTTTGGGTAATATTGACATTTTAACAATATTTATTCTTCCAATTCATGAGCATGGAATATTTTTTCCATTTTTTTTTGTCTTCTTCAGTTTCCTTCATAAGTTTCCTATAGTTTTCAGCATACAGATCTTTTACATCTTTGGTTAGGTTTATTCCTAGGAATTTTATGGTTCTTGGTGCAATTGTGAATAGGATGAGTTTCCTTATTTCTCTTTCTGTTGCTTCATTATTGGTGTATAGAAAGGCAACCGATTTCCGTACATTGGTTTGGTACCCTGTGACTTTGCTGAATTCATGTATCAGTTTTAGCAGCCTTTTGGTGGGAGTCTTTCAGGTTTTCCATGTGGAGGATCATGTCATCTGAAAGTTTGACTCCTTCTTTGCTAATTTTGATGTTTTTATTTCATGTTGTTGTCTGATTGCTGATGCTAGGACTTCCAACACTGCGTTAAACAACAATGGTGAGCAAACATCCCTGTCGTGTTCCTATTTTCAGGGGGAAGGCCCTCAACTTTTACCCATTGAGGATGATATTAGCTTTGGGCTTTTCATATATGGTTTTTATGATACTATGTATGTTCCTTGTATCGTGACTTTCTTGAGGGTTTTTATTGAGAAAGAATGCTGTATTTTGTCAGATGCTTTTTCTGCATCTCTTGACAGGATCATATATATGGTTCTTTTCCTTTCTTGCATTAATGTGATGTATCACATTGACTGATTTGCCAGTATTGCACTAGCCCTGCAGCCCAGGAATGAATCACATTTGATCATGGCAGAAGTGGGAAAACAAGCAAGAGAAGGAGCAACAGAAGCAGGAGAAGGAACAGCAGAAGCAGGAAAAGAAAACCCAAGGCTGGAAACTTGCTACATGGAAAGGCAGATGGGCCCCTGGCCCCCCAGGATGGTGGGGACAGGTCCTCCACATCTGAGGCCTGGCAGGATGCTTACTTCTGACCTCCAACCACTGGGCTGGACTGAATGGACTCTTTTTTTTCCCCCTCAGTCAGGAGTAGACCTGGCCTAGGCCTCTGCCCCAAACTTTCTGGGAAGATTGTCCTTCTGGGGAAAGTGCCCATCTCCTTGTCAGCTGCTGATCCCTACACAGCTGGGACAGTGAACAGTGAATGGGGCAGCTGCCTTTCCTTGGGGCATGTGTGAGCAAGTCTGGAGCCCTTTAACTTCCAGTTAGGCCCACCTGGGGTCTCTGTTTACTCCTGCCCTGATTCCCTTTGTGTTTATTTCCCAGGTGTAGTCTTGATTGGCAGTCCTGATCATTTTATATGATGTTGAATTAAATTTTCTTGTATCTTGTTGAGAATTTTTGTATCCATGTTCATTAGGGATATTGGCCTGTAATTCTACTTTTTGATATTGGCTTGTAATTCTCCTTTTTTGTGGGGTCTCTGTCTGGTTTGGGGAATCAAGGTAATGCTGGCTTCATAGAATGAGTCTGGAAGTTTTCCTTCCATTTCTATTTTTTGGAACAGCTTGAGAAGGGTAAGTATTAAGTGTGCTTTAAATGTTTGGTAAAATTCCCCTGGGAAGCCATCTGGCCAAAGGCTCTTATTTGTTGGGAGATTTTTGATAACTGTTTCAATTCTTTCACTAGATGTGTGTCTGTTCAAATTTTCTATTTCTTTCCATTTGAGTTTTGATAGTGTGTGGGTGTCTAGGAATTTGTCCATTTCTTCCAGGTTGCCCAGTATATTGGCATATAATTTTTCATTGTATTCTCTGATAGTTGCTTATATTTCTGAGGGCTTGTTTGTGATAAATCCATTATCATTCGTGATTTTATCTATCTGGGTCCTCTCTCTTTTCTTTTTGATAATTCTGGCTAGGGTTTATCAATTTTGTTTATTTTTTCAAAAAAAACCCCACAGCTCTTATTTTCATTGGTCTGTTTGACGGATTTTTTTCTAGATTCTGTATTGTTTATTTCTGCTCTGATCTTTATCTTCTGCCGGGTTTGGGGTTTCTTTGATGTTCTGCTTCTAGTTCCTTTAGGCATGCTGTTAGATTTTGTGTTTGGGGTTTTTTCTTGTTTCTTGAGATAGGCCTGGATTGCAATGTATTTTCCTCTTAGGACTGCCTTTGCTGCATCACAAAGGGTTTGGACTGTTGTGTTTTCATTTTCATTTGTTTCCATATGTCTTTTAATTTCTTCTTTAATTGCCTCGTTGACCCATTAGTTCTTTAGTAGGATGTTCTTTAACCTCCATTCATTTGGAGGTTTTCGAAACTTTTTCCTGTGGTTGAGTTCAAGTTTCATAGCAATGTGATCTGAAAGTGTGCATAGTATGATCTCAATTATTTTATATTTATTGAGGGCTGTTTTGTGACTCAGTATGTGATCTATCTTGGAGAATGTTCCATGGTCACTTGAGAAGAATGTGTATTCTGCTGCTTTAGGATGAAGATTTCTAAATATATCTGTCAAGTCAATCTGGTCCAGTGTATCATTCACGGCCATTTTTTATTGATTTTCCATCTAGATGATCTGTGATTGCTATAAATGGAGTATAAAAGTCCCCTGCAATTACTACATTATTACCAATAAGATTGCTTATGTTTCTAATTAATTGTTTTATATATTCAGTGCTCCAAAATTCTGTGAATAAACATTAATAATTTTAGCTCTTCTTGATGGATAGACCCCATAATTATGACACAATGTCCTTCTTCATCCTTTTTACAGCCCTTAGTTAAAATCTAGTTTATTATAAGTATGTCTACTGCAGCTTTCTTTTGATTTCCAGTAGCATTATAGATGGTTCTCTATCCCCTCACTTTCAATCTGGAGGTGTCCTCGGGTCTAAAATGGGCCTCTTGTAGAAAGTGAATAGATGGTCGTGTTTTGTTTTTTTTTTTTTTTTAAGCCCTTCTGATACCCTATATCTTTTGATTGGAGAATTTTGTCCATTTAAACTCAGTGTTATTATTGAAGATATGGGTTTAGAGTCATTGTGTTATCTGTAGGTTTCATTCTCGTAGTGATGTCTCTGGTTCTGGGTGGTCTTTGCAACATTCCACTCACAGAGTCCCCCTTAGGATCTCTTGTAAGGATGGTTTAGTGGTGATGAATTCCCTCAATTTTTGTTTGGTAAAATCTTTTATCTCTCCTTCTATTCTGAATGACAGGCTTGCTGGATAAAGGATTCTTGGCTGCATATTTTTTCTATTCAGCATGTTGAAAATTTCCTGCCACTCCTTTCTGGCCTGGCAAGTTTCAGTAGATAGGTCTGTTACTACCCTTATGTGTCTACCCTGCTAAGTTAAGGCCTGTTTATCCCCAGATGCTTTCAGAATTCTCTTTGTCTTTGTATTTTGCTAGTTTCACTATGATATGTCATGCAGAAGATCGATTCACATTATGTTTGAAGGGAGTTCTCTGCACCTCTTGGATTTTGATGTCAGTTTCCTTCTCCAGGTTGGGGGGTTCTCAGTGATGATTAGTTCAAGTACACTTTCAGCCCCTTTCTATCTCTGTTATTCTTCTGGAACTCCTATGATACTGATATTGTTCCATTTCATGGAATCACTTAATTCTACCCTCAAGGTCCAGAATTTTTTTATCTCTCTTTTTCTCAGCTTCCTCTTTTTCCATAATCTTATCTTCTATTTCACCTATTCTCCCCTCTGCCTCTTCAGTTCTCACTGTCACCGCCTCTAGTTCATTTTTCACCTCATTACAGCATTTTTAATTCATCATTACTATTTTTTTAGTTTCTTGATCTCTGCAGCAATAGATTCTCTGCTGTCTTCTATGATTTTTCAAGCCCAGAAATTAATTTTATGACTATTATTCAAATTCTTGTTCAGTTATATTTTTATATATGTTGTGAGTAATTCTTTAGCTGTCATTTCTTACTGGAAATTCTTTTGAGGGAAATTCTTCTCTTTCATCATTTCGGCTAATTTTCTGTCCTTTATGTGTTTTAAAAGATTGTTATGTGCTCTGCACCTGCGAGCACTACTATATTAAAGAGGGGTCATACAATGTCCACAGCCTGGCCCATCAGGAGGTGTTTTTTGGAGAGTGTTACTTGTCCTCTGTTGTTATGACCTTTATTTACCTACTCGTAGTGACATTTTGCACCCTCCAGCAGGTGTGCTTTGATTTGTTCATTGAAGTGGCCCTGGAAAGGAAAGCCAACAAACAGAAAACAAAAACACATAAACAAACAAACAAAAACAAGGGGAAACACCAGCTACAGGTAAACAATAAGGTAGAGGCAGTGCTGATGCAAGAGGTCTTATTCCATACAAAGAGAGAAATGACAGGGGCTTGGAAAAAGAAAAAAAATAAAATTGATCAGACCAAGAATCTATACAGCTTAATCCAGAGAGAGAGAGTAAGGAAAATAAAGGAGGAGGTAGGGAAAAAGAAGAGAAAATAAAATTGACCAGACATAGGAGCTATATGACTTAATTGAGAGAGAGAGAGAAAGGAAAATAAAGAAGGAGGTGTAGAACATGTATCAAGAGAATGGATTAAATATGTCTGCTTACACAAACCAACAACCAGAATAACCAGACTAAAGGAGGGAACAGATAAGGAGAAAAGGAAGGAGAAATATATCTATATAATATGAATTGTCCGAGAATTAAGCCAGGCAATGCAACAGCGCTGGTCTGGAGGACGGGCTGTCTGGTTTGTCAGTGTCAAGTGTCATTCCTGCTCCAGTAGATATGCAGTTACCAGGTGTGGAGGGGGGTGGTTTGGTGTAGGCGGGTCCTGCCTCCCTTGTGGGCCCACTGTCGGTTCCCTGAAGCCCCACATTGTTGGCGATGTGAGAAAAATGGTGACTCTGCAGTCTCTGTTCCACAGACCAGGTGTCCCAAACCACTCTGTTCAAGCCGTCCTCACTGTGCTGAGGGTGCAAATAAGGCAGTTTGTCCCACTCTGCTGACTCCCGTGGCTCCCTAGCGCTTGACTGGGATTCAAACTCCAGCTCTGTGGGCCCAGTACTGGGGCAGTGCCACTCTGCACCAACAGATATATGGTCTCTGGCCGGTGGGCACAGGCAGTCTTTGTCATTTGAGCGGGTATATACCCTCTTCCCACAGTACTTCAGGGAAAGGATCTCTTTCTCATACTGCAGACTGTGCCCCTGACCTAGCCACCAAGCCAGGGGCTAGCACCCCTCCTCCCCAGGTGTGGGATCAGGGCAGCCAGCCCCCATCCTGAGAAAGCCCCTCAGAGATTGGATCTTTCTCCATCCTGTTCCATAGTTTTGCTCTTGTCCAGATACAGTTGTATGCTTCCCAAGCCTCTCTTTGTCTTCCCTTTGTCTTTCCGCAGAAGGTGATCCTTCCCCTCCATTTGTTTTATCTCTCCCAATTCTCATACTCCTTTGACCCATCAGTTTGTCCTGGTGGGTCCCTGGAAGTGACTCTGTCTCTCCCTCCTGAATTCTTGGAGTTCAAAGTCCTTTGGCTTCAACACTGCTTTTTTGAGAGATGAGGGAACTTCGGTTCCCCCTACTTCTCTGCCGTGCTTGACCCTCCCCCCTCACCACTGTTTTTTTAACATAGTACTAGATGTCTGAGCCACAGCAACCAGAAAAGAAAAAAAAAGTACCATGTATCTAAATTGGCAATGAAGAGGTACAATTTTTGCTATTAGCAAATGACATGATACTTTATGTAGAACCAGAAAGACACTACCAACATATGGGTAGAATTGATATATGACTTAAGTAAAGTCACAAGATACAAAATGAATGTACAGAAATCCGTTGCATATCTATACACATATAATGAAGCAACATAAATAGAAATTAAGGAATCAGCCCAATTTACAATTGCACCAAAACCAAAAAATATCTTGGAATAAACCTTACCAAAGCAGTGAAAAAACTGTTCTCTGAAAAGTATAAAACATTGAGGAAAGAAATTGAAGATGACAGAAGGAAATGGAAAGATATTCCATTATATGGACCAGAAAAACAAATAATTCTAAAATATTTATACTATCCAAAGCTACTTACGTATTTAATGCAATCTCTATCAAAATACCAACCACATTTTTTTTCATAGAACAAGAAGAAACAACCACAAATAGTGAAAACAATTTTGAAAAAGGAAAGCAAAGCTGGAGACATCACAATTCTAGACTTCAAATTATATTAAAGAGCTGTCTTAATCAAAACAGTATGGTACTGACAGAAATGTAGACATGTAGATCAATAGAACAGAATAGAAACCCAGAAAAGAACCCACAAGTATATTAATGCTCAATTAATATTAGAAAAAAGAAATGAATATCCAATGGGAAAAATACAGTCTGCTCAACAAATGGTGTTGGGAAAAGTGTACAATTACATGCCAAAGCTTGAACCTGGACCTTTCTTATACCACAAATGAAAATAAATTAAAACCTGATTAAATATCTAAATGCGAGACCCTAAACCATAAAAACCCTAGAAGAGAGCACAGGCAGAAGTGTCTCTGACATTGGCCATAGACGCATTTTTCTAGATATGTCTCCTGAAACAAGGAAAAAAAAAACAAAGAGAAACTATTGGGACTATATCAAAATAAAATGCTTCTCCACAGTGAAGTAAACAATCAACAAAACTAAAAGGCAAACTTCGGAATGGATGAAGATATTTTCAAATTACATCTGATAAAGGGTTGTATCCAAAATATATGAAGAACTTATGCAAGTCAACACCCCCAAAACATCCAATTAGAAAAAGGGAAGAAGAAATGAACAGATATTTTTTTGAAGGAGACATAAATATGGCCAACAGTCGCATGAAAATATGCTCAACATCATTAATTATTTGGGAATTGCAAATCAAAACTACAATGAAATATCACCTCGCACCTGTCAGAATGGCTTAATGATCCAACAATTGCACTACTAGACATTTATCCAAAGAATGCAAAAATTCTAATTAAAAGGCATCGATGCACCCCAGTGTTTACAGCATCATTGTCAGCATTAGCAAAACTACGGATGCAGCCCATGTGTCCATCACCTAATGAATGGGTAAAGATGAAGTTATACACACACACACACACACACACACACACATAATCGAATATTAACCAAAAAAGGAAAGAAATAAATCTTTCCATTTGCAGTGACATGGATGTAGCTAGCAGGTACAATGGTAAGTTATACATGTCAGTCAGATAAAGACAAATACCATATTATTTCACTCATGTGAAACTTAGCAAACAAAATAAATAAGCAAAAAGACAAAAAAAGGAGACAGAGGCGTACCATGAAACATACCCTTAACTATAGAGAATAAACTGATGATTATCAGAAGTGAGATGAGTGGGGAACTGGGTTAAATTGATGATTAGGATTAAAGAGGGCACTTGTCATGAGAACCTAGTGTCCTATGGAATTTTTGAATCAGTATATTGTGTACCACAAACTAATATTACACTGTATGTTAACCTCAATTTAAATAAAAACTTTAAGAAAACTAAAAGCATCAAGGCAAAAGAAGACAGTTACAAACACTGGAAACTCCATAAGATTATCAGATTTCTCAACAGAAATTGTTCCAGCCAGAAGGGAGAAGCAAGATATTCAAAGTGCTTAATGGGAAAAATATGCAGCCAAGGGTATTCTATTCATCAAGGGTATTGTTCAGAATAGGATGAGAGGTAAAAAGTTTACCAGTCAAATAAATACTGGAGTTCATGACCACTAAAACCAGCCCTACCAGAAATATTAAAGAGGACACTTTGCTTCAAAAGGAAAGGCCAAAAATGACAGTATGAAAGTGGAAAGCAAAATAGCAGTAAAAATAAATATTTTTGTAAAAAATCAGTCAAGGAAATAAAAACTAAAAGGATGTAAAATATGATAACATATACCAAAACATGGGGAGGAGAGCAGTGAATTATGCATTCAAACTTAAATGATCAACTTAATATAGACTGCTATATGCGAAAGAGGTTATATACAAACTTAATGGTAACCAAAAATCAGAAAACAATATAGATATACAAAGAGTAAGGAGAAAAGAATATAAGTATGACATTAAAGGAAACCGGCAAACCATGAAAGAGAAAAAGCAGAATGGATCAGAAAAAACTTCAGAAACAACCACAAAACAAGAAATAAAATGGCAATAAATACACATCTATCAATTATTACTTTGAATGTAAATAGACTTTCAATCAAAAGACATAGGGAAACGGAATGGATAAAAGAACAAAAACTATCTATTTGTTCCCTACAGGATGTTCATTTCTGACCTAAAGACACCTACAGATTGAAAATGAGGGATGAAGACACATTTATCATGCAAATGGATGTCAAAAGAAAGTTCAACAGCAATACTTCTATCAGACAGAATAGTTTTTAATATTTTTAATGTTTATTTATTTTTCAGAGAGAGAGACAGTGTGTGAGCGGGGGAGGGACAGAGAGAAGGAGATACTGAATTCAAAGCAGGCTCCAGGCTCTGAGCTGTCAGCACAGAACCCAATGTGAGGCTCAAACCCACGAAATGTGAGATCATAACCTGGGCTACAGTTGGACGCTTAACTGACTGAGCCACCCAAGTACCTCCAGACATAATAGTTTTTAAACCAAAGACTGTAACAAGAGACAAAGAAGGATGCTATATAATAATAAAAAGGAGAATCCAAGAGAAAGATATAACAATTGTAAATGTTTTTGTGCCCAACATGAGCGACCCAAATATATAAAATTGTTAACAACAACAACAACAACAACAACATAGTATGGGACTTTAACAGCCCATTTACATCAACGGACAGATCATCTAAACAGAAAATCAAGGAAACAATGGTTTTGATGAAACATTGGACCACTTGGATTTAACAGATATACTTGGAACATTCCATCCTAAAACAAAAGAATATACATTTTTTTCAGATACACATGGATCATTCTCCAGAAAGGATCATACATAGGGATACAGTATAACTATCAACACATTAAAAAAAGTCATACCTAGCATCTTTTCTGAACTCCACACTATAAATCTGGAGATCAATCATCCCAAACAATTTGGAAAAACTACAAATAAATGGAGGTTAAATAACATGCTATTAAACAATGCACCAGCTAACCATGAAATCAAAGAAGAAATAAAAATTTACCTGGAAACAATACATGAGTGCTGATTCATAGGGGCACATTGTACCTCAATGTTTATAGCAGTGCTTTCAACAATAGCCAAATTATGGAAAGAGCCTAAATGTCCATCAACTGATGAATGGATAAAGAAGGTGTGGCTTACATATACAATGGAATGCTACTTAGCAATAAGAAAGAATGAAATCATGCCATTTGAAGCAACGTGGATGGAACTGGAAGGTATAATGCTAATGAAATAAGTCAGGGAAAAACATATATCATATGAAGACCATGGGGGAAAGAAAGGAGGAAAAATAGTTACAAACGGGGGCGGGGAGGCAAACCATAAGAGACTCTTAAATAAAGAGAACAAACTGAGGATTGATGGGGGTGGTGGGGGAGAGGGGGAAATGGGTGATGGGCATTGAGGAGGGCACTTGGTGGGATGAGCACTGGGTGTTGTATGTAAGCGATGAACCACGCGAATCTACCCCAAAAACCAGAGCATACTTTACACACTGTATATTAGTCAATTTGACAATAAATTATATTAAAATAAATAAATAAAATAAAATAACATTTTTCACAGTTTAACCTAATATAGGGATATGTCTTAAAAACCAGTGGCATGTTATAGTTTAATTGGCAGCATTTTTTTTCTTAGTGGTACATAAAGTAATAGTGTCTTAAAATTAATGACATCAGTTTTTTTTTACATTAATGACATCGGGGCACCTGGGTGGCGCAGTCGGTTAAGCGTCCGACTTCAGCCAGGTCACGATCTCGCGGTCTGGGAGTTCGAGCCCCGCGTCAGGCTCTGGGCTGATGGCTCAGAGCCTGGTGCCTGCTTCCAATTCTGTGTCTCCCTCTCTCTCTGCCCCTCCCCCGTTCATGCTCTGTCTCTCTCTGTCCCAAAAATAAATAAACGTTGAAAAAAAATTTTAAATTAATGACATCATAGTTTTGATAGAAACTGGTATATTCCACGTATTTTTTGTGATGACACATTAAAATTATGTTTTTATAGATTTTTTTTTTGATATTGTGAAGAAATGTTTGTGATATAATTGTATGTGGGAAAAAAGCAGATTACAAAATTAACAAGTGGTATATGGACCATATAAAACTATGTTAATGCATTAAGACACTGTGGCCAAAGAATGCAAATTAAATAAAAGAACAATGCAATACCTTTAAAATTTTTACCTGGAAACAAATAAAAATGAAAACGCAATTGTCCAATACCTTTGGGATGAAACAAAAGCACTTGTGATTGGGAAATATGTAGCAATACTGGCCCACCTCCAGGAATAAGAAATATAAAATAAAAAACCTGACCTTACACCTAAAGGAGCTAGAAAAGAGACAAAAAACAAATCCCCAGCCCAACAGAATTAATGAAATAATGAAGATCAGAGCAGAAATAAATGATATAGAAACTAAACCAAAAAATCTGTAGGAAAAAAAAATCAATTAAACCAGGAGTAGGTTGATTGAAAAGATAAGTAAAATTCTTAATCCTCTATCTAGACTCATCAGAAAAGAAATATAAAGACACAAATAAATCAAATTATACACAAAAGAACATAGAAAGCCAACAGTACAGAAATACAAACAGTTGTAGGAAAATACTATGAATATATATATATATATATATATGCCAACAAATTGGGCAGCCTAAAAGAATTTGATGAATTCCTAGAAACATATAACCTACCAAAACTAAAGCAGGAAGAAAGAGAAAATTTACATATACTAATTGCTAGCAAGTAGATTATATCCATAATAAAAAAGCCCCCAATGTACAAAAACCAGGACCAGATGGCACCACAAGCAAATTCTACCAAACATTTAAAGAAGAGTGAATACCTTCTTCTTCTCAAACTATTCAAAATTATAGAAAAGGAAGGAAAACTACCAAATTTATTCTATGAACCCAGCATCACCCTGATATTAAAACCAGAAAAGACACCACAAACAAAAGACAACTACAGGTCAGTATCTCTGATGAACATAGATGCAAAAATCCTCAACAAAATGCTAGCAAATTAAATTCAGGTATACATTAAAAAAATCATTCACCATGATCAAATGGGATTCATTCCATGCATGCAAGTGTGGCTTAATATTTGCAAATTAATTGACATATTACATCACATCAGTAAGAGAAAGGATAAAAGCCATGTGATGATTTCAATAGAAGTAGAAAAAGCATCTCAGCAAGTACAACATCCATTCATTATAAAAGCCCTCAACATCGTAGGTTTAGAGGAAACATAACTCGGCGTAATAAAGGACATGAACTGACAATGAAGATCATAATCAGTGTGGAAAAACTAAGAGCATTCCCCCTAAAGTCAGGAATAACACTAGGACGTCCATTCTCACGACTTTTATTAAGCACAGTAGTGGAAGTCCTAGCCATAGCAGTACCTATACTCTATACAGGAAACCCTTAATACTCCACCAAAAAAAAAAAAAAATACTAGAACTGATAAATGAATTCAGTAAATTTGCAGTATATAAAATGACTCTACAGTAATCAGTTCCATTACCATACACCAATAATGAGGCAGCAGAAAGAGAAATTAAAACATTCCTATTTAGAATTGCAATGAAAATAATAATTAGGAGAAAACCTAACCAAACAGGCAAAAGGTCTATACTCTGAAAACTATAAAACAATAATGACAGAAATTGAAGATTACACAAAATAATAGATGGATATTCAATCCTCATTATTTAGAAAAACAAATATTGTTAAAATGTCTATCCTATCTAAAGCCATTTACAGATTTAATGAAATCCCTATCAAAATACCAACATCTTTCTTTTTTCAGAGCTAGAACAAACTATCTTAAAACTTGTTTGGAATCACAAAATACACTGAATTGTCAAAACAATTTTGAAAAAGAAAAACAAAGCTAGAGGTATCACAATTTCAGGCCTCAAGTGATATAACAAATCTGTAGTAATAAAAATAGTATGGTACTGGCACAAAAAGAGACACATAAATAAATAGAACAGAGTATAAACTGGATGAATATACACACAATTATATGGTTAGTTAGTCTTTGACAAAGCAGGAAATAATACCCTAAGGGAAAATAACAGTCTCTTAAATAAATGGTGTTGGAAAAACCTGTTAGCTACATGCCAAAGAATGAAATTGGACCACTTTCTTAGAACATAAACCAAAACAAACTCAAAATTGATTAAAGACATGTGAGACCTGAAACCATAAATTCCTAGAAAAGAACACTGACAGAAATGTCTCTGACATTGGCTGTAGCAACATTTTTTAAGATTATGTCTCCTGAAGAAAGGAAAATAAAAACTAAAAGGAACTATTGGGACTATATCAAAATAAAAAGCTTCTGCACAGTGAAGTAAATAATCAATAAAACTAAAGGCAAACTTTGGAATCAGAGAAGATATTTGCAAATGACATATCTGATAAATGGTTTGTATCCAAAATATACAAAGAACTTATGAAACTCAGCACCCTCCCTCCAAAAATTCCAATTAAAAATGGGGAGAAGAAATGCACAGGTATTATTTGAAGGAGACATACAGATGTCCAACAGGCACATGAGAAGATGCTCAACATCACCCATTGTCAGGAAATTGCAAATCAAAACTACAATGAGATATCACCTCACACCTGTCAGAATAGCTAGAAATAAAAACACAAGAAACAACAAGTGGTGGCAAACATGTGGGGCAAATGGAACTGTCTTGCACTCTTGGTGGGAATGCAAAATGTTTCAGCTACTGTGGAAGACAGTATGTAGATTCCCCCTAAAATTAAAAAAAAATAGAAGTACCCTATGATACAGTAATTTCACTAATGGGTATTTACCCAAAAGAGACAAGCCAAGAAACAGACTCTTAACTATTGGGTACAAGCTGATGGTTACTTGAGGGGAGGTGGGTGAGAGAATGGGTGAAATATTTAATGGGTATTAAGGAAGGCATTTGTTATGATGAGCACTAGGTGATGTATAGAATTGTTGAATCACTATATTGTATACCTGAAACTAATATAATGTTGTATGTTAAGTATACTGGAATTAAAATGAAATAAATTACATGATCATATGAATATATGCAGAATAATTATTTGACAAAATTAAAAACTTTTTTATGCTAAAAATATTCAACAATCTAGGAATAGAAGAAATTACTTCAAAATAATAAAGGCTCATAGATGAAAAGCCCACAACCAACATCATACTCACTGGTAAAGACTGTAAATTTTTCTCTTAAGATGAGGAACAAGTCTTTCATCCAGCATGATATTTGAAATTTTAGCAAGGGCAATCAGTAAACAAATCAAACGAACAAAAACAAATGAAAACATGTATCCAATAGAAAAGAAAGAATAAAATTATCTCTCTTAGATGCCGTGATCTTATATGTAGAAATTCTGAAGGTTTTTACACACACACACACACACACACACACACACACATACTGTTTGAACTCATAAATAAGATATATTGCAAGATATAAAATCAACATACAAAAATTAGTTGTATTTCTGTAAAATAACAACATAGAATCCAGAAATAAATTTACAAAGTAATCTTATTTACCATAGCATCAAAAATAATAAAAGACTACCAAACATTTGAAGAAGAAATTATACAAGTTCTCTACAATCTGTCTTTGAGAGGATAGAAATAGAAAATATACTTCCTAACTCATTTTATGAGGCCAGCATCACCCTCATACCAAACAACACAAATAAATGACCAGAAAACAAATTACAGACAAGTATCTCATGAACGTGGATGCAAAGAATATCAGCAAAATACTAGCAAATTGAATCCAACAGTACATTAAAATTTCTTCACTATATATCAGTGGAATATATTCCTGTAATGCAAAGATGGTTCAACATTTAAAAACCAAGTAGGGTAGGGGTGCCTGGGTGATTCAGTCAGTTAGCATCCAACTTCGACTCAGGTCATGATCTCACAGCTTGTGAGTTCAAGCCCTGTGTCAGGCTCTGTGCTGACAGCTCAGAGCCTGGAGTCTGCCTCAGATTCTGTGTCTTCGTCTCTCTCTCCCTGCCCCTCCCCAGCTCGGGCTCTGTCTCTCTCTCTCTCTCTCTCTCAAAGATAAATAAAAATTAAAAGAAAAAAAACAAGTAGGGTAAACCATCACCTTAGCAGACTGAAAAAGAAAAACATCACATGATAATATCAATGGATATGGAGAAAAATATTGAGAAAATCCAACACCATTTCATGATAAAAACCTTCAGTAAACTAGAAATAGAGGGGAATATTCTCTACTTGATTGGACAATCTGCAAAAACCTACCAAGTGCGTCATATATAATGGTAGAAACTTAAAGTTTTTTCACTAAGATCATGTACAAGGCGAGGATATCCCCTCTCACCACTCCCTTTCAACATCACATAGTAAGTTATTATTTAGTATAATAAAGCAACATTAGAAAAATAAATGGTATGCTAAGTGGGAAGAAAAATTGTCTTTGTTCGCAAATATCATGAGCACCTATGTAGAAAGATCAAAAGAATAAAATAACAAAAAAAAAAGCTCTTGGTACTAATAAGCAATTATAACAAGGTTGCACGATATTAGGTTAATATATATGTCAGTTGCTTTTCTATATACCAATGATGAACAAGTGTGATTTGAAATTAAAAATGCAATATCATTTACTTTAGCACTCCTCAAAAGGAAATACTTAGGTATAAATGTAATAAAACATGTGCAAGATCTGTGTGAGGAATACTACAAAATTCTGATAAATGAAATCAAAGTAAATGGAGAGATATTCCATGTTAATGGATAGTATGACTGAATATATTCAAGATGTCAGTTCATCCTAAATTGATGTATAGATTTATCACAATCCCAAATAAAATCCCAGGAAGTGCTTTTTAAATGACAACAAACTGATTCTAAACTTTATACAGAGAGGCAAAAGACTCAAAAGAACCAACACAATACTGAATGAAGAACAATGCTGGTATTTGATGTCAAGACTTAGTATAAAGCTGCAGTAATCAAAATGGTGTATTGTAAAAGAATAGATGAAGTTCAATGAAACAAAATACAGAATCCAGAAACAGACAACTATAAATATAGTTAACTGATCTTTGACAAACAAGAAAAGTCAATACCATGGAGTAAAATAGGCTCTTCAATAAATGGTTCTGGAAAAGTGGACATCCACATGCAAAAAGGAAGAAAGAAGAAAGAAAGAAAGAAAGAAAGAAAGAAAGAAAGAAAGAAGAAAGAAACATAAAGAAAGAAAAAAGAAAGAAAATAAATCTAGATACAGACCTTACACCATTCACAAAAAAATTAATTTCAAATGTATTATCAAGTTCAATGTAAGGCACAAAGCTATAGAAATTGTAGAAGATAATATAGGATAAAATCTCTAATTACCTGGCACATGGTGATGACTTTTTAGATACAGCACCAAAGACATGATTCATAGGCACATACACACAAAAATAATTGATAAGCTTGAATTGATTAAAATTAAAAATTTCTGCTTTGCAAAATAAAGTATCAAGAGTATTAGAAACCAAGCCACAGGAAGGAAGACCAAAACATGGTACCGTAGGAAGACCCTGAATTCACCTCTTCCAAAAAATACACCAAATCTGCAGTTATATATGGGTCATTTCCCTCTGAAGAAGATCTGAAAAGTAAAGGAATTGTTCTCCATAACAAAAGATGAAAGGACAATATTGAAATGAGTAGGAAAAGTAGAGATACAGTCTTGCAAAAAATCCATCCTTGTCATGATGACAAATAAGGAATACCTCACCAAACAAGTGCCTTTCCCAGGAGAGTGAGGAATTGGTGCCCCATCTTAGACACCCTGGCCCCTAGGATCTGTTCCAGAAAGATGAGACCCCAAAACATCTAATTTAGAAAACCAATGAGGCTGATATTCAGGGACCCCAAAGTGCTAGAACAAACTTCATTTCCCATCTTGTAGGGCTTGCATGTTATCTTGCTCACCCTAAGACCCAGTGAAAAAAAGAGTAGCTTGAAACATATCTAGGCTGTATGGGAGGGAGATTGATTTGCTGACCTTGGGGCATCAACTAGAGGTTGGGGAATAGTTGTGATGCTCCCCAAAGATGGAGGAACTGTTGGATGCCCTTGTTGCACTCCCCACACAGCCTGCAAGCATAGGGAAATGAACTTGGACACACTACCCTCCTACTGCCTTGCTGGTACAGTGGGGGATTGTGATTGAGCCTTGACTGAGGCCAGAGAGCATGACCAGTGTGTTCTCTCACTCCCTGGCTGAAGCAGGCAAACTTCCATGGTTGTGGAGTTCTCCCACACTCTAACTGAAGTCTGTGAGTGTGGAAGGTTACAACTCTCCTCTGCTATCAAGCATGAGTGCATACAGCATTCTCTTTCTCCCAGCCTGAGGGCAGTGCACACACATAGACAAGCACTCTCCTGCTGTATTGCTGATGCCTGCAGGTATATTGAATCAAGACCCTTTTCCACTGCCATTTTGTTTATTTTTTAAATGTTTATTTATATATTTTGAGAGAGAGAAAGAGAGAGAACATGAGCGGGGGTGGGGCAGAGAGAGAGGGAGAGAGAGAATCCTAAGCAGGCTTTGCTCTGTCTTCCTAGAGCCTAACACAGGTCTTAATCCCACAACTATAAGATCATGACCTGAGCCAAAATCAAGAGTCAGATGATGAACTGACCGAACTACCCAGGAGCTCCTCCCACTGTCATTTTTTTTTTTAATTTTTTTTTCAAGGTTTATTTATTTTTGGGACAGAGAGAGACAGAGCATGAATGGGGGAGGGGCAGAGAGAGAGGGAGACACAGAATCTGAAACAGTCTCCAGGCTCCGAGCCATCAGCCCAGAGCCTGACGCGGGGCTCGAACTCACGGACCGCGAGACCGTGACCTGGCTGAAGTCGGACGCTTAACCGACTGCGCCACCCAGGCGTCCCCCTCCCACTGTCATTTTAAAGCCAGTGAGCATGCCCCATCCCCATCAATTTCCAGCTGCCTTGCTAAAGACGAAAGACATACACAATTCACAGAGAGGACACCTCTCATTAATTCATCAGACCCTGATGGTAATGAGGACTGGAAAACCAGAGCTCCACAGGCGTGTAACAATCAGAAAGATACTTATTGGAAGGACACTCTCCCAGGGTACTGCACAGACAGCACACTAATACAGAATTCCACTCTTCCTTTGAAAAAAGGCCTTCATACTTAGCCTGAAACTTTAGCCTGGGGGACAGGCTTTTGGTTTTTCACACATTTATACATTAAGTATGCAATCCCAGCAAACATAAGTAGGGATACACTATCTTTGTGCAAGGCCTTTACCTCACTACAGCCCAACAAGTCTCTTCAGAAAGAAGATTATACATTTGACCGGACTCCCAATTTTTGCAACTGTCATTTAGAGACACCTCCCGGTCTGGTTAGGAGGCCAACAGGGATTATGATGTGGTTCCACAGGATTGCATATGCATACTTTAGAAGCTGTACCATTAGGGTCTGGCTTCCAATCACCCTGAAATTAGGTGGTAAATGGTATCTCTCTGCTTCATCACTGACGGGTCCTGACACACTCGGCAACACGGGCATATCAAGAATGAATTGGGCAGTTTAGACAATGACAAGGTCCAAGAAATAACCAAGACCTAGGGCAAGGTTAAATAAAATTAAATTACCTAAACAAGGATATTCTGCTAAGGTGAGAGAAGTAACTATTTCATGTGATACATAGAAAGAAGCAGAGAGTCAAACAAAAGGAGGAAATGGAGAAATAAGTTCCAAATGAAAGAATAAGATAAAACCTCAGAAAAGACATTAATGATATGAAGATAAAAAATATACGTGATAAATTATTCAAAGTAATGGTCACTTATGCTCACCAAACTCAGGAGAATGGATAGACACAGTGAGAACTTCAACAGAGAGAAGAACAACATATGAATGTATCAAAAGTAAGTCACAAAGCTGAAGAATACAATAACTGAACTGAAAAATATATCAGAAGGGTTCAACATCAGACTGGATAAAGCAGAATGGATCAATGAACTGAAATATAGGCAATAGAACTCACCCAGACTGTGAAGCAAAAAGAAAAAAAAACAAATTTAAAAGGTTAAGATAGCTTAAGGGGACAACATCAAGTAGAATAACATTTACATTTTAGGGGTCCCTGAAGAAGAAAGAGACAAAGGGGCAAAAAATCTAGTTGAAGACATAATGGCTAAAAACTTCCCTAACCTAGGAAAGGAAAGAAACATTTAGGTCCAGGAAGTCCAGAGATCCCAAACTAAAGGAAGTCACACGAAGACAGATTATGATTAAATGTGAAAAGTTGCAAGACACATTATGATTAAATGTGAAAAGTTGCAAATAAAAATAGAACCTTAAAAAGCAGTAAGAGAAAAGCAAATTGTTATATACAAGGGAAACTTCAGAAGGTTATTAGCAGAAAATTTGCAAGTCAGAAGAGAGCAGCATGACATATTTTAAAGTGGTAAAGGAACAACAAAAACAACAAAAACTTACAAGGAAGAATGCCATACTTGGCAAGGTTATATCATTCGGACTTGAAGGAGAGATAAAGAGTTTTCCACATAAGGAACAGCTAAAGGAGTTCATTACTACTAAACTAAGCCTTGTAAGAAATATTAAATGAACTGTTTTTTTTAATATGAAATTTATTGTCAAATTGGTTTCCATACAACACCCAGTGCTCATCCCAACGGGTGCCCTCCTCAATACCCATCACCCATCCTCCCTGCCCTCCCTAACTGTTTTAAGTGAAAAAGTAGTAAGAAACCATAGAGATACATAAATCTCCTGGAAAAGGTAAATATATACTAAATGTAGTGAATTAATCAATTATAAAGTTAGTTAAAAGTTAGGTTGAAAGAGGAAAGTAGTAAAATTAACTAAAACTACAATAATTAAGGGATATATAAAATAAAACGATGTAAAAAGTGACATCAAAAATACAAAGTGTGGGGAGGGGGTAAAAACTAGGAGTTTTTTAATGTTTTCCAATTTAAGTTATCAATTTAAGATAGACTATTATAGGCATAGGATAATACATATGAACCTCACAGTAACCATAAGGCAAAAAATGTATAGTAAATACACAAACAAAATGTGAAAGGAATCTAAACATAACACTAAATAAAAACTCACCAAACTACCAGGCAAGGGAGAAAAAGAAGAAAAGAACAGAGAGGAACTATAAAACCAGCTGGAAAACAGTTAACAAAGTGGCGATTAGTACATACCTATCAATAATTAAACATAATAGACTAAATTGTCAAATCAGAAGACAGGGTGACTGAATAGATAAAAATAAATACATTTACATATTGCCTACAAGAGAATCACTTTAGAAGTAAGGAAACATAGACCAAAAATGAAGAGACAGAAAAATATATTACATACAAATAGAAATTAAAAGAAAACTGGTGTAAGTATACTCATATTAGGCAAAATACCATTAAAAACAGATTGTAGTAAGACAGAGGCACTATACGTAATAATTAAGTCGTCAACCGATCAAAAAGATATAGCATTTATAAATATGTATGCAGCCAATATAAGAGCATCAAAGCCCAGAAAACAATTATTAACAGACTTAAAGGAAGAAGTTGAAAGTAACAATAATAGAAGGCAATTTTAACACCCCACACACATCAATGGATAGGTCACCCAGACAGAAAATTAATAAGAAAACATTGGCCTTATATAACACATTACACTAGATGGGTGTAATAGATGTATACAGAAAATTCCAAGTCCACATTGAACATTCTCCAGGACAGATTACATGTTAGGCTACAAAACAAGTCTCAAAATTTTATGAACATTGAAACCATATCAAGCATCTTTTCCAAACAAAATGATATGTAACTAGAAGTCAGTTACAAGAATAATTCTGGAAACATTACAAACATATTGAGATTAAACAAATGTTATTGAACAATCCTGGGTCATAGAGGAAATCAGAGTAGAAATTTAAGAATACTTATAGAAAAATTAAATCAAATGCAACATACCAAAATGTGCAGGATACAGCAAAAGCAGTTCTAAGAGAAAAGTTCACAGCAGTCTAGGCCTTCCTCAAAAAGAAAAAAAGGAGATATCTCAATAGAAAGTTTAACTTTACATCTAAAGGAAGTAGAAAAAGAACAACCAAAAAAAATCCCGAATTAGTAGAAGGAAGAATATAATAAAGATAAAATTCAGCAGAAATAAGTGATATAGAGACTAAAAAGACCATATAAATGATCAATGAAACTAAGAGCTGATTTTTTGTAAAGATAAAGAAAACTGAAAAACTGTAGCTATACTTAACAAAAAAAGAGAAAGGACTCAAATAAATAAAAGCAACTGATGCCAGAAAAATACAAAGGACAACGAGACAAAGCAAAAGTAGGCAAATGAGACTATATCAAATTAAGAAACATTTGCCTAGTGAAGGAAACCATCCACAAAATGAAAAGGCACCCTACTGAGTGAGATGGAGAAGATAGCTGAAAATTATTTATCCAATCATGTTTTGATACACAAAATATATAAAGAATTCATAAAACTCAATAACAAAAGATAATTTAAAAATGTTCAGAGGAACATAAGGGAAGGGAAACAAAAATAATATAAAAACAGGGAGGGGGACAAAACAAAGAGACTCATAAATATGGATAACAAACTGAGGGTTGCTGGAGGGGTTGTAGGAGGGGGATGGGCTAAATGGGTAAGGGACATAAGGAATCTACTCCTGAAATCATTGCTTCACTATATACTAACTAATTTGGATGTAAATTTTAAAAAATAAAAATTAAATTAAATTACTTTTACCTGAAAAAAAAATGTTCAGAGGATCTGAATAGACATTTTTAAAAGAAGACATGCAGATAGGTAACAGGCTATGGAAGTCATAAAAGGATCAGTGGTTGCTGGTGTGGGTAAAGGGATGAATGGGAAGAGCATAAAGAATATTTAGGTCAGTGAAAATACTCTGTATAATACTGAGTAAAATACTCTGTATAATGGTGGATAATGTCATTATACATTTGTCCAAACTCATAAAATACACCACACCAAGAGTGGACTGTAATGAAAACTAGGCGATTATGTTATGTCACAATTATGTTATGCTATGTAATGATTATGATGTGCCATTGTATTTCACTCTTGGTAAAAAAAAAATGTACCATTTCACTGAGTGATTTTCTTTGAGTAATTTTGATAATGGGGGAGACTATGCATGTATGGTGGCAAGGGCTATATGGGAAATTTCTGTACCATTCCCTCAAATTGTCTCTGAATTGAAAACTGCACTACAAAAATTAAGACTTTAAGAAAAAGAATAAGGATTTAGAAAAAAACTTTACCAAGGAGATGAAAGACTTGTATTGAAAACTACAAAACATTGATGAAAGTAAAGAGGACATATAAATGGAAATATATTCTATGTTTGTGGATTGGAAGACTTAATATTCTTAATATGTCCATACATAAAGTGGTATAGAGATTCAATTCAATCCATTTCAAAATGTTTATGTGTTTTTACATAAATAGAGAAAAACTCTTAAAATGTGTATTAAATCACAAAGGACAGCAATGTTAAGAAAGAACAAAGCTAGAGACCTCACACATCTGTTTTTAAAACATAGTATATAGATACAGTAATCAAATATTGTGATACTGGGTTAAGGAAAGATATACAGACCTGTGGAACATAATAGAGAGCCCAGAAATACACTCTTACATGTAGATTTGACGGATAATCTGCAAGAGTGTCAAAATATACAAGGAAAGGACTTTGTCTTCAGCAAATTATGTTAGAAAAATTGGATAGCCACATGCCAAATAATGAAATTGGACCCTTATTTTACACTATACACAAAGTCAAGTCAAAATGGTCTGAAGACTTAAACATAAAGCTTAAAACTGTAAAACTCTTAGAAGAAAACAGGGAAATGTTTTATGAAATTAATCTTAGCTCATGCTACTCTAACAAAATACCATAAAGCACATTGCTTAAATTATATATATATATATATATATAATTTATAATATATAATATATATATATATATAATTTATAATATATAATATATATATAATAGCTCCAGAAGCTGGGAAGGGGTGATCAAGGGGTGAGCAGATTTAGTATCTTGCAAAGGCTTGCTTCCTGGTTTGTAGATAGCTGCCTTTTAGCTGTATGATGATTTGGCCTTTCCTTCATGCATGCATGTGGAAAAAGAAAGAGATCTTTCTCTGTGTTCTCTGTGTTTTCTTATAGGGACACTAATCTCATCATAAGATTCCCAATCTCATGACCTAAGTGAAAACTAATTACTGCCCAAAAGACCCATCTCTAACTACCATTACATTGTGGGTACGGTTTCCACATATGAATTTGGGGTGCATAAAACATGTAGCCAATAATATTCTTCTCCTGGCCACCCAAAATTCAAAATTCATGTTCTTCTTTTATGCAAAATACAGTCATTTCATCCCCAAAAAACAAAGTCTGAATTTGTTCTAGTACCAACTCTAAATTCTAAAGTCTTATTTAAATATCATCTAAATTACGTATTGGTGAGATTGGAGGTAACATTCATCCTGAGGATAAGTTCCTTTTAATCTGTGTAACTGAGAAATCACATAAGTAATATGCTTCTAAAATTCAGTGTTGGGATGGTCATAAGATAGATATGCTCATTCCAAAATAAAAAAAAAAAACATAAGAAAGGTGCCACAAACAAGTCTAAAATTTAGCAAGACAAATTTCATGAGATCTTCAGGATCATGTATAATAACTCTCTTTGGTTTGATGTTCTGCCTTCCAGACCCACTAGAATGTTGTCCCAGCCTTCTGGACATACTGGGTTGGAGACTATGCCTTTCCCGCATCTTTTTTTCTGGGAGGGGTTTGCACTACATCAAGTTTTGCTGAGCATCCCACACCCATTGTATCTCTGCCAGGACTCTCTACATTTTGAACTTCTTGGAAGGCATATCCTGCCCTGTTGAAGCCAAGGTAATTGTGTGCATGCACACACATACACACTTTTAAACTGAGGAGGATCCCTCATGATCTGTGAATTGCCTTTGGGGTCATTTTCCCCTTATCATTAATAGCATATTTGCAGCCCGATAAGTCTACAGTCTGGTCTTTTAGGATCTAAGAAGTTCGATCTCTTTCTTTAATTATATTTCATTTTCTCTGTCACCTTTATTGAAACTGCCAGTATATTTTCTGGTATAATCCCATCTCTATTCCTCGTTTCTACTGATATGGGTTATTATACTCACACTAATTTATTGAATGGTTAACCAAAATCTTGGTGTTCTGTTCCAAATACATTTCTCATTTTTGCAATAGGCACAGGTTGACAATTTACAAAATTTTTAATTCTGGTTATTTTTTGCTGAACATTTTCTTCTTCATTTCATTCCCCCTATCTCATTTTACCATAGCAGTCAGGAGGAACTTAGCTATTTTTTCAACACTTTGCCTATAAATCTCTTTAGATAAATATCCAATTTTATTGCTCACAAGTTTTACCTTCCAGAAACACTAGACCATGGACAAAATTCAGACAATTTCTTTGATAATTTATAGTTAAGTAATGCTTTTTGTTTATGGTTTCTCATTTTATCCTCATACATTATCAGAATAACCTTATCATCCACATTCCTACTAACATTCTGTTTAAAATTATATTTGTATTCTCTAGGAAGATGGAGGCTTTCTCACCAGATACTCTTTTCTCTCTAAATCCTCACCAGAAATTCCTTTAGCATTCTCTTCACAGCAATCTTGACTTTTTCTAGTATACAATTGAAATTCTTCCATCCTTTACCCATTACACAGCTCCAAAGCCAATTCCACATTTTTAGGTATTTGTTACATAAGTACTCCACATCTTAGTACCAATTGCTGTCTTAGCTTGGGCTGCTATAACAAAATACCATAGACTAGATGGCTTAAACAAAAGACATGTTTCACAGTTTTGGAGGCTGGGAAATTCAAGAGCAAGGTGTTGGCAGATTCAGTTCTTCCTGGATTACAGATGGCTGCCTTTTTACTGTATGGCTTATCCTCAGTGCCTGTGTGTGGACAGAAAGAAAGGGAGAGGGAGGATGAAAGGTGAGAGAGAGGGAGGTCTGATATCTCTGTGTTATACTTCTTATAAGGGTGATAATCCTATCATCAAGAGTCCTATCTTTATAACCTAATCTAAACCTTGTTCCCTCTCTAAAGAACCATTTCCAAATACTATCCCATGGCGGTTTAGAGTACCAACATGTGAATTTGGGGAGGACACAAACATTTGGCCCATTAGAAGAAAAAAAAAAATTGATCTTGGCAATGACTTTTTTTTTTTTAATTTTTGCATATGTCACTAAAAGCACACATGAGATAAGCAAAAGCATACAAGTGGGAATACTTAAAAACATCTGCACATCATTGAAAACAATTTAAAGAATGCAAAGGTAATTTATAAATGTGAAAAAATATTTATAAATCATATATCTGAACAGGAGTTAATATCCTAAATACATACGGAACTCCTAAGTTTAAATAGAAAAAATAATAACCTTATTAAAATATAGCTAAAAGCCTTGAAAACATTTTTCCAAAGAAGATATACAAATGGCACATAAATATATAAAAAGATGTTGAATATTATTAAAAAGGAAATACAAACCAAAACCACAAGGAGATATCACCTCACATCTGTCAGGATGACCATTATTTAAAAAGCAAAAACAGGGACGCCTGGGTGGCTCAGTCGCTTAAGCATCTGACTTTGGCTCAGATCATGATCTTGCGGTTTGTGAGTTCAAGCCCCACATAGGGCTCTCTGCTGACAGCTTGGAGCCTGGAGCCTGCTTTGGATTCTGTGTCTCCCTCTCTCTCTCTGCCACTCCCCCACTCTCTCTCTCAAGAATAAATATTAAACATTTTTTTAACAAAAATAAAAAGCAAAAACAAAAACAAAACAAAACATAACAAGTGTTGGTGAGAATATGGAGAAATTGGAAATCTTTTGTATTCCTGGTTGTAATGGAAAATAATGAATCTTCTATAGAGAAAAACATGGAGGTTCCCCCAAAATAAAGTAGAACCACCATATGGTGCAGCAATTTTACTTCTGGTTATTTATACAAAAGAATCAAAGTCAGGATTTTAAACAGATACCTGCAGTCTTGTGTTCGTTGCAGTTTTATTAGCAATAAATGAGAGGTGGAAATAAATGTTTATTGACATCAATGAAGAAAATGTCATATGAAAAAATAGAATATTATTCAACCATAAATAGGAAAGAAATACTGTCATATGCTGCAGCATGGATAAACTTTGAGGACAGTGCCCTATGTGAAATGAGAGAATCACAAAAGGACAAGTGCTACGTGATTCCACTTATATGGATATCTAAAGTAGCCAAACTCATCAGAACAGAAAGTAGAATGGTGGCTTCCAGAATATGAGTACAGGGGGAAATGGGGAGATGCTGTTCAATGGGTTTCAGTTACATAAGATGAAAAAGTTATAGGGATCTATTATACAATATTGTGCTTAGAATTAACAGTACTGAACTGTACACTTAAACTTTGCTAATAGGGCAGATACCATGTTATGTGGCCTTTTTTTGATTTATTAATTGTGGTAAAATATACATAATACAAATATTTACCAGGTTAACCATTTTTATGTGTACAGATAAGTGATATTAAATACATTCATAATGATATGCAACTATCACAAGCATCCTTTCTCTTACCTCTTTTAATCCTGTAAAACTGGAACTGTATACTCATTAAACAATAACTTTGTATTCCCCTCTCCCCCAAGCCCCTGGAAAATGCATTCTATTTTTTTATTTAAATTTTTTTAATTTATATTTTCATTACTCTTAGTTAACGTACAGTGTTATATTAGTTTCAGGTCTACAATATAGTAATTCGCCACATTCATACACCAACCTCTGCTCATAACCACAAATGTATTCTTTAATTTCTATCATGAATTTAACCCAAACCCACCTCCAAACCTCAGGTCACTATCAGGGTCTTCTCAATAATTTAATCTATTTCTTGATTTCTCTCTTTGTCTCTCCTTTATTTTTCCCTTTGCTTGTTTTTTTTTTCTTTATGAAATTTATTGTCAAATTGGTTTCCATACAACACCCAGTGCTCATCCCAACAGGTGCCCTTAGTACCCATCACCCACCCACCCCTTCCTCCCACTCCCCATAAACCCTCAGTTTGTTCTCAGTTTTTAGGAGTCTCTTATGTTTGGCTCCCTTCATCTCTAACCATTTTTTTTCTTCCCCTCCCCCATGGTCTTCTGTTAAGTTTCTCAGGATCCACATAAGAGTGAAAACATATGGAATTAGTCCTTCTCTGTATGACTTATTTCACTTAGCATAACACTCTCCAGTTCCATCCATGTTGCTACAAAAGGCCATATTTCATTCTTTCTCATTGCCACGTAGTATTCCATTGTGTATATAAAGCACAATTTCTTTATCCGTTCATCAGTTGATGGACATTTAGTCTCTTTCCATAATTTAGCTATTGTTGAGACAAATTCCTAAACACCCACACACTTCCAAAACTCAAACAGGAAGAAATAGAAAGTATATTAAAGAAATTAAATAAAAAAATTAAATAGAAAGTATATTAAAGTATATTAAAATAATTATTCACCATGATCAAGTGGGATTCATTCCTGGGCTGCAGGGCTGGTTCACCATTCACAAATCAATCAATGTGATACATCACATTAATAAAAGAAAAGATAAGAACCATATGATCCTGTCAATCGATGTAGAAAAAGCATTTGACAAAATTCAGCATCCTTGCTTGTTTGTTTTTTTTTAAATTCCACATATTTTTTTAGTGTTTTTCTCTTTTCTAATAATATGCTTTCTTTATGTATATCTATTTATTTATTTATTTTTATTTTTATTTTTTAATATGAAATTTATTATCAAATTGGTTTCCATACAACACCCAGTGCTCATCCCAACAGGTGCCCGCCTCAGTACCCATCACCCACCCTCCCCTCCGTTTAATTCCACATATGATTGAAACCATAAAGTATTTGTCTTTTTCTGACTTTTTTCACTTGACATTATTGTTTCTAGACCCATCCATGGTGTTACAAATGGCAAGATTGCATTCTTTTTTATAAATGAATAATATTTCATTGTATATTTGTACCACATATTTTTTTAAAACTTTATTTAAATTACAGTTAGTTAAAATGTATTGCAATATTGGTTTGAGAAGCAGAACTCAATGGTTCATCACTTACATACAACACCCAGTGCTCATCATAAGTGCCCTACTTCATGCCTATCTCCATCTATCCCATTCCCCACTGACCTCCTTCCATCAACCCTCAGTTAGTTCTCTATCTTTAATAGTCTCCTATGTTTTGTTTATCTTTTTCTTTTCCCACCTGCCATATGTTCATGTTTGTTTCTTAAATTCCATATATGAGTAAAATCATATATTTGTCTTTCTCTGACTTATTTTGCTTAGCAAGATACACTCTAGCTCCATCCACTTTGTTGAAAATGGCAACATTTCATTCTTTTTGATGTCTCAGTAATATTCCTTTAGATAGATAGATAGATAGATCTATCTCTATATATAGATATATAGATATCTATCTGTATCTATCTAGATATATATCTATATCTATATATCTATATCTATCTATCATCTATCTGTCATCTATCTAGATCTTCCATCTATTTATCTATCTATCTATCTATCTATCATCTATCTTTCCCTTAATATATATACATATATAGATAGATCTATAGATCTATCTATATATGTATATAGAGAGATAGATTTGTGGTAAAATATACATAATATATATATATATAATATATATATATATATATAATAGATCTATAGATCTATTAACACAATAGATCTATAGGTATATATATCTATATATATAGATATATATATGTATATAGATAGATATAGATATAGACATAGATGATATAGATATAGATGATATAGATAGATATAGATATAGATATAGATATAGATATAGATATAGATAATCTCCCATTTCATAGATACGTAGATCTATTTATCATATATATATGTGTATATATATATATATATACATATATATATATATGTATATGTATATATATATATCTCCCTCATCTTGTTTATCCATTCATCAGTTGATGGACAATTGGGATCTTTCCATAGTTTCGCTATTTTTGATAATGCTGCTATAAACATCAGTGTGCATGTACCCTTTTGAGTCTGTAGTTTTGTATCCTATGGGTAAATACCTAGCAGTGCAATTGCTGGGTTGCACAGTAGTTCTATTTTTAACTTTTTGAGGAATCTGCATACTATTTTCCAGAGTGGCTGCAACAGTTTGCATTCCTACCAGCTGCGCAAGAGGGTTCGTCTTTCTCCCCATCTTTGCCAACACCCGTTGTTTCCTGTATTGTTAATTTTAGCTCATTGTGATTTTGATTTGTATTTATCTGATGATGAGTGATGTTGAGCATCTTTTCATGTGCCTGTTAACCATCTGGATGTCTTCTTTGGATAAGTGTCTGTTTATGTCTTCTGCCCATTTCTTAACTGGATTATTTGTTGTTTGGGTGTTTAGTTTGATAAGTTCTTTATAGAACTTCACTGTACAGAAGTTTTTATCTGGATGAAGTCCCAATAGTTCATTTTTTTCTCTGTTTCCCTTTCCTTCAGTGATGTGTCTAGTAAGAAGTTACTCCAGCCAAGGTCAAAGAGGTTGCTGCCTGTGTTCTCTAAGATTTTATGGTTTCTTGTCTCACATTTAGGTCTTTCATCCATTTTAAATTTATTTTTGTATATGGTGTGAGAAAATAGTCATTCTTCTGCTGTCACAGTCTAGTGTTCCCAACATTATTTGTTGAAGACACTTTTTTGCAGTGCTTTGAGTTTTTTCAATGCATTGATTTGTCGAAAATTATGTGACCATATAGTTGTGGATCCATTTTTGGGTTCTGTATTCTGTTTCATTGATCTATGTGTCTGTTTTTGTACCAGTACCATACTGTCTTTATGACTAAAGCTTTGTAATATACATTCTAATCTTATAGATTTTAATTTTAATTGTGATGCCTCCAGGTTTTTTTCTTTAAGGATTGCTTTGACTATTAGGGTTCTTTTGTGGTTCCATACAAATTTGAGGATTGTTTGTTCTAGCTCTGTGAAAGATACTGGTGGTATTTTGATAAGGATTGCATTAAATGCATAGATTGGTTTTGATCGTATAGATGTTTTAACTGTATTTATTCTTCCATTCCATGAGTATGGAATGCTTTTTCATTCTTTGTGTCCAATTCAATTTCTTTAGTGAATGTTCCATACTGTTCAGAGTACAGATCATTTACCCCTTTAGTTAGGTTTATTCGTAGGTATTTTATTGTTTTTGGTTCAACTGCAAGTGAGATCGATTCTTTGATTTCTTTTTCTGTTGCTTTGTTATTGGTGTATAGAAATTTGAAAATTTTTCTGCACATTGTCTTTATATCCTGGAACTTTGCTGAATTCATGTAGTAGTTCTAGCAATTTTGTTGTTGTTGCTGTTGGAGTCTTCAAGTTTTCTACACAGAGTGTCATGTCATCTGCAAACAGTGAATATTTGACTTCTTCCTTGCTAATTTGGATGTCTTTTATTTATTTTTGTTGTCTGATTGCTCTTTCTAGGACTTTCAGTACTATGTTAAATATTAATGGTGAGAGTGGATATACTTGTCTTCTTCCTGACCATAGAGGAAAGGCTTTCAGTGTTTCCCCTTGGAGAATGATATTAGCTGTAGGTCTTTCATATATGGCCCTTATGATGTTGAGGTTTGTTCCATCTACCCATACTTTGTAGAGGGTTTTTTATCAAGAAAACTGTATATTGCTGTATTGTGTCAAATACTTTTTCTGCATCTATTGACAGGATCACATGGTTCTTATCCTTGCTTTTATTAATGTGTTGTATCATGTTGATTGACTTGTGAATATTGAACCAGCCCTGCAGCTGAGGAATATATCCCACTTGATCATATTGAATAATTATTTTAATATACTGTTGAATTTGATTTGCTATTATTTTATTGAGAATTTTTGCAGCCATGTTCATCAGGGATATTGACCTGTAATTCCCCTTTCTAGTGAGGTCTTTGTCTTGTTTTAAATTCAAGATAATTCTGGCTTCATAGAATGAGTTTGGAAGTTTTCCTTCCATTTCTATTTTTGGAACAGTTTGAGAAGAATAGGTATTAACTCTTTGTATATCTGGTAGAATTCCCCTGGGAAGCCATCTGGCCCATGACTCTTGTTTTTGGGGAGATTTTTTATTATGGATTCAATTTCTTTGTCCAAATTTGCTATTTATTCCTGTTTCAGATTTTGGTAGTGTGTGAGTTTCTAGGAATTTGTCCTTTTCTTCCAGACTTCCCAGTTTGGGGCATATAATTTTTCACAGTATTCTCTTATAATTGTTTGTATTTTTGTGGTGTTGGTTGTGATCTCTCCTTTTTCATTCGTGATTTTATCTATTTGGGTCCTTTCTCTTTTTGATAAGTCTCGTTCAGTGTTGATTGATTTTATTTATTCTTTCAAAAAATTTGCAGCTCTTTCTTTCATTGATTTGTTCTACTGTTTTTTTTTTTCTGTATTGTTTACTTCTGCTCTAATCTTTATTACTTCCCACCTTCTCCTGGTTTTACTGCTGTTCCTTTTCTAGCTCCTTTAGATGTAAGGTTAGGTTGTGTATTTGAGACTTTTTTTGCTTCTTGGGATAGTCCTATATTACAACACACTTCCCTCTTAGGACCGCCTTTGCATCATCCTTAGTGTTTGGGGTGTCTTGTTTTCATTTTCATTTGTTTCCATGTTTTTCTTTATTTCTTATTTAATGTCCTGTTTAATTCATTCATTCTTTAGTAGGATGTCCTTTAACCTTCATGTATTTGAGGGATTTCCAATTTTTTTTTCTTGTGGTTGATTTCAAATTTCATAGCATTGTGGTCTAAAATATGCATGATATGATCTCAACCATTTTGTCCTTTAGGGCTGATTTGTGACCCAGTATGTAATTTATTCTGGGGAATGTTCCATGTGTACTTGAAAGAATGTGTATTCTGCAGTTTTAGGATAAAATGTTCTGAATTTATCTGTTAAATCTATCTGGTATAGTGTGTCATTCAAAGCCATTGTTTCCTTGTTTATTTTCTGTTTAGATGATCTTTCCATTACTCTAAGTGGGGTTTTAAATTCCCCTAGTATTAGTGTATTATTATCAGTGATTTCTTTATGTTTGTTATTAACGGATTTATACATCTGGGTGCTCCCAATTTGTGGGCATAAATATTTATACTGTTAGATCTTCTTGATGGATAGATCACTCAATTTTGATATAACATTTTTCTTCATTTCTTGTTACAGTCTTTGTTTTAAAATCTAATTTGTCTGATATAAGTATGGATCTTCCAGCTTTTGTTTGATGTCTATTAGCATGATAGATGGTTCTCCATCTCTTCACTTTCAATCTGTGGGTGCCTTTAGGTCTATGATGAATCTTTTGTAGGCAACATATAGATGGATCTTGTTTTTGTATCCATTCTGATACCTTGTATCCTTTGATTGGAGCATTTATTCCATTTACATTCAGAGTGAATATTGGAAAATATGAATTTAGTGCCATTGTGTTACCCATAAGTTTGGTGTCCTGGTAATATTCTCTGTTCCTTTTTAGTCTTTGCTGTTGTTTTTCCCCCTACTCAGAGTCCCCTGTAGTATTTCTTGCTGGGCTGGTTTAGTGGTCATAAACTCCTTCAGTTTTTGTCTGTCTTGGAAACTCTTTATCTCTCCTATTCTGAATGACAGTTTTTCTGGATAAACTATCTTGGTTGCCTATTTTTCCCATTAAGCAGGTTGAATATATGCTGCCATTCCCTTTTGCTCTGCCAAGGTTCTGTGGACAGATCTGTTGCAAACATAATCTGACTTTCCTTGTAGGTTAAGGACTTTTTTACCAGGTTGCTTTCAGGATTCTTTCCTTGTCTGTGTATTTTGTGAATTTGACTATGATATGTCTATGTGATGGCTCTTTTTCTTTTCTTTTCTTTTCTTTTCTTTTCTTTTCTTTTCTTTTCTTTTCTTTTTATTTAATGGGAGTTCTCTGTGTTTATTGGATTTGGATGTCTGTATTTCCCCAGATTTGGGAAGTTTTTATTTATATTTTGCTCAAATAAAACTTCCGCTCCTTTTTCTCTCCTTCTTCTGGGACTCCTATGGTCCAAATGGTATTATGTTTTTTGTTTTTTTTTTTAATTTTTTAAAATGTTTATTTATTTTTGACAGAGACAAAGACAGAATGTGAGTGGGTTAGGGGCAGAGAGAGAGGGAGACACAGAATCTGAAGCAGGCTCAAGGCTCTGAGCCGTCAGCACAGAGCCCGACACGGGGCTCGAACTCACGGACTGTGAGATCATGACCTGAGCCGAAGGCGGACGCTCAACCGACTGAGCCACCCAGGCGCTCCCAAATGGTATTATGTTTTAAGAAACCATAGAGTCCCCTAAGGCTACCTTTCTGATCCTATACCTTTCTTTCCCTCTTCTTTTCAGTTTCATTATTTTCCTTAATTTTATCTTCTATATCACTGATTCATTTCTTTGCTTCTTCCATCCTGGTTGTTTTGGCATCCATTCAAGTTGTATGTCAGTTATAGCATTTTCAATTTCATCCTGACTAGATTTTAGTTATCTCTGCAGTAATGAAATATCTAGTGTCTTCTATGCTTTTATCAAGCCCAGCTAGTATAATTATAATTGTTGTTTAAATTTTATTTCAGACATCTTACTTACATCTGTATTGATTAAATCCCTACCTGTAATTTCTACTTCCTGATCCTTTTTGGGGGGTGAATTCCTTTGTCTTGTTATTTTGTCCAGAAAAATACCCAAAATGTATCTAATGTGTGTCTTTGTCTGCTTGTTAAAAGAGCTAGATCCAGGGGCGCCTGGGTGGCTCAGTCAGTTGGGCATTTGACTTTGGCTCAGGTCATGGTCTCATGGATTGTGGGTTTGAGCCCTGCGTCAGGCTCTGTGCTGTCAGCTTGGAGCCTGGAGCCCCCTTTGGATTCTGTGTCTCTCTCTGCCTTTTCCTTGCTTATTCTCTGTCTCTGTATCTCTAAAATAAATAAACATTAAAATCTTAAGAAAAAAGCAGCTAGATCCAAAATATGACAGTGAAAATAAATATTAGAAAATTATAATAAAAAGGAAGCTAGATTTTATTTCCCCTCCATCTGTAGCTTTGGAACACTCTATATCAATAGAAATGGTGTTTGCGAGTGGTTTTTACTGGTTTTCTGAGGGAGGGGCCTGTTTTGCTGATTCTCAGGCTGACTTGCCCTAGTGTATATGCCCCTGCTGGGCACAGGGAGGGGGTCAGGGCTTGATGTAGCAGTTGTGGTCTCCACTAGTCAGTGCTGTTTAAGTCACTGAGGTTGGCCACTGCTTGTGGGCAAGGAGTGAAAATGGTTTCACCCTGCCCTCTCATCTCCAGACCAGGGAGCTTGTGCCCACCATTCCTCAGGAAGCTCTCAAAGACAAGCAATCACCCCTCCTGTGTCCCTGGTTTCTATCAGATCCCCACCTGCACTCTTTGTCTGAGCTTTCCACTTGCCAGGTGGTCCAGCCCTCCTGTGTTTGAGCTTATGCATGGCTTTGTTTCGAAAGTCTAAACTTTAGAGACCCCAGCGGCATGGCCCTGTGTTGATACTCTGGGGGAGTGTCTTGCTGCACTGTGGCCAGTGCTGGTTTATCCCAGAAAATGGTCACATGACCATGCAGTGGTTCAGAGTTTATGGTCAATGGAAGCACAAAGCTGGCACCAAGGTTTGTTGCCCGCAGCCAGTGTCTTTGTTCCTATGCTGCTAAATAGAGCAGCTCAATGGTGCTTGCTGGGTCTTTTGTCCTTGGAGAGGTCGTATCCCCTCTACCAAATTCACTCCAGGCAGAGGAACTGTTCCTCCCAATGTGACCCATGGGATCCTCAGACCACTTTGCCTGCTACCACTCTCTGCCCTCCTTCCCTAGTGCAGCACCATCAGGTGTAACCCTGGAGATGGTGCTGATTTGCAAAATGTCAGACACTGTGCTTCTATGTTTATAAAAATCTTGATGTATTTAAACCCCTTCCTTTTTCCCCAGTCAATGGTTTTGGGGAAGAGTTTTTCCTGTGAAATCCCCTGTGAATGATTTCACTCTTTTTTTCACTCTTTCTTGCTTTCTCTCTTTCTCTCACTCCCCTCTTCTAGCAGTCAGGGCTCCCTCCCCTCCAGAGTGCCCATGACACTTTTCTCCCTCAAATCAACTTTCCAAAGTTCCTACCTACCACAAGGTGGTAGGTTTTTGTGCTTGTATACATGAAGCTTTTCTCTCACAGTCTTCAGTCCTCAGATTGCGTTTTTGGATGTTCAAAACGATTTGATATTTATCTAGCTGTGTTTGAGAGAGGATGCAAGCCTAGGATTGCCCTATTCCTCTGCCATCTTAACCAACCCCCAATATGTACCATATTTTTTTTATCCATTCAATAATTCATGAACACTTGGACTACTTCCATATCTTAGCTATTGTAAAAAATGCCACTATAAACATCAGGGTGCCTATATCCCTTTGAATTAGTGTTACTGCATTCCTTGGGTAAATACCTTGTAGTGTGATATCATACTATCATACACTATCATAGGATAGTTCTATTTTAAAAATTTTCAGGAACTTCCAGACTGTTTTTCAGAGTAGCTGCACAAGTTTGTTTCTCAACAAAAGTACAAGAGTGTTACTTTTTCTCCATATTCTTGCCAGCATCAGTTGTTTTTTCTGTTGTTGATTTTAGCCATTCTGACAGGAGTGGGGTGATATCTCATTGCAGTTTTGATTTGCATTTCCTTGATGCTAAGTGATGATGAGCAATTATTTTCATGTGTCTGTTGTCATCTGTATATCTTCTTTGGAGAAACGTCTGCTCGTGTCTTCTGCCCATATTTTAATTTGATTATTTTTTTTCTTTGCTGTTGAGTTTTATAATTTCTTTATATATTTTGGATACTGACCTTTTATCAATTATGTTATTTACCAATATCTTCTTCAATTATTTAAGTTGCCTTTTAGCTTTGTTACTTTGCTATACAGAAGTTTATTTCTTTGATGAAGTCCCAGTAGTTTATTTTTCCTTTTGTTTCCCTTTCCTCAGGATACACATCTAGAAAGAAGTTGCTATATCCAATGTTAAAGAGTTTACTGCTTATGTTCTCCTCTAGGATTTTTATGGTTTCAGGTCTCATATTTAGATCTTTAATCTATTTGAACTTACTTTTGCGTATGGTGTAAGAAAGTCCCCTGCCCAACTTTTACTTATGCTTTTCGTCCCCTACAAATGTCAATGTCTTTTTTGCTTCTTTATCTGTTCACATATATTCCTCCAAATGGATTTTCCTTGCAATTCACCTTTAGATCAACCTCACTCACTCCAATTATTCCTTTCCTGTATGTTTTCTGCTCATTATAAATCCTACTGCTTTATTCAAATTGACATAGTATACCTAAAATTTTTAATACATATCAGTAGGTAATGTACATATCTGCTACTCTGCATTGTGTATCTGAAGTTCTTCTACCCTTCCCACTTCAATTATCCTTGCTAAATTACCCAACACTAGCAAACATTATGACATTCTTAGGACTTCATTATTATAATTAGTCTGAGCTGTCTAAAAAAGGAATTTTCTTAGTTATTGAGTTGTGTTAAATACTAGGAAAATTAGCACAATATGTCTGCTTGAGTGTAATGGAGTCACTGGGTTGCTTCCAATGAAATAATTAATTATGCAGCTTATTTAAATATGTGTACAAGATCCTATGAATTGCTTATATGACTTCAATCTCTTAGAAAAAAATAATGTAAGAGAATTTAAGGCCCACACATTGGAAAAAAAACAAACATAACATTATCCTAAAAATGTGTGGACTTAGGATGCAAGGGACTGGACTTTAATAATATCTTGGGGAAATTACATATTTTTTCTGAGTCTCAGTTTTTGTTTTTTTGTTTTTTTGTTTCAATATATGAAATTTATTGTCAAATTGGTTACCATACAAAACCCAGTGCTCATACCAAAATGTACCCTCCTCAATACCCATCACCCACCCTCCCCTCCCTCTCATCCCCCATTAACCCTCAGTTTGTTCTCAGTTTTTAAGAGTCTCTTATGCTTTGGCTCTCTCCCACTCTAACCTCTTTTTTTTTTCCTTCCCTTCCCCTATGGGTTTCTGTTGAGTTTCTCAGGACCTACGTAAGAGTGAAAACATATGGTATCCGTCGTTCTCTGTATGGCTTATTTCACTTAGCATAACACTCTCCAGTTCCATCCACGTTGCTACAAAGGGCCATATTTCATTCTTTCTCATTGCCATGTTGTACTCCATTGTGTATATAAACCATCATTCCTGTATCCATTCATCAGTTGATGGACATTTAAGCTCTTTCCATAATTTGCCTATTGTTGAGAGTGCTGCTATAAACATTGGGGTACAAGTGCCCCTGTATCCCTTGGATAAATTCCTAGCAGTGCTATTGCTGGGTCATAGGGTAGATCTATTTTTTAATTTTTTGAGGAACCTCCACACTGTTTTCCAGAGTGGCTGCACCAATTTGCATTCCCACCAACAGTGCAAGAGGGTTCCCATTTCTCCACATCCTCACCAGCATATATAGTCTCCTGATTTGTTCATTTTGGCCACTCTGACTGGCGTGAGGTGATATCTGAGTGTGGATTTGATTTGTATTTCGCTGATGAGGAGCGACGTTGAGCATCTTTTCATGTGCCTGTTGGCCATCTGGATGTCTTCTTTAGAGAAAGTGTTCATGCTTTCTGCCCATTTCTTCACTAGGTTATTTGTTTTTCGGGTGTGGAGTTTGGTGAGCTCTTTATAGATTTTGGATACTAGCCCTTTGTCCGATATGTCATTTGCAAAATCTTTTCCCATTCCGTTGGTTGCCTTTTAGTTTTGTTGGTTGTTTCCTTTGCTGTGCAGAAGCTTTTTATCTTCATAAGGTCCCAGTAGTTCATTTTTGCTTTTAATTCCCTTGTCTTTGGGGATGTGTCAAGTAAGAAATTGCTACGGCTGAGGTCAGAGAGGCCTTTCCTGCTTTCTTCTCTGGGGTTTTGATGGTTTCATGTCTCACATTCAGGTCTTTTATCCATTTTGAGTTTATTTTTGTGAATGGTGTGAGAAAGTGGTCTAGTTTCATTCTTCTGCATGTTGCTGTCCAGTTCTCCCAGCACCATTTGTTTAAGAGACTGTCTTTTTTCCATTGGATATTCTTTCCTGCTTTGTCAAAGATTAGTTGCCCATACGTTTGTGGGTCTAGTATTGGGGTTTCTATTCTATTCCATTGGTCTATGTGTCTGTTTTTGTGCCAATGCCATGCTGTCTTGATGATGACAGCTTTGTAGTAGAGGCTAAAGTCTGGGATTGTAATGCTTCCTGCTTTGGTCTTCTTCTTCAAAATTACTTTGGCTATTCGGGGTCTTTTGTGGTTCCATACAAATTTTAGGATTACTTATTCTAGCTTCAAGAAGAATGCTGGTGCAATTTTGATTGGGATTGCATTGAATGTGTAGATAGCTTTGGGTAGTATTGATATTTTGACAATATTTATTCTTCCAATCCATGAACAGGGAATGTCTTTCCATTTCTTTAAATATTCGTCAATTTCCTTCATCAGCTTTCTATAGTTTTCAGCATACAGATCTTTTACATCTTTGGTTAGATTTATTCCTAGGTATTTTATGCTTCTTGGTGCAATTGTGAATGGGATCATCTTCTTTATTTGTCTTTCTGTTGCTTCATTGTTAGTGTATAAGAATGCAACTGCTTTCTGTACATTGATTTTGTATCCTGCAACTTTGCTAAATTCATGTATTAGTTCTAGCAGACTTCTGGTGGAGTCTATCGGATTTTCCATGTATAATATCATGTCATCTGCAAAAAGTGAAAGCTTAACTTCATCTTTGCCAATTTTGATGCCTTTGATTTCCTTTTGTTGTCTGATTGCTGATGCTAGCACTTCCAGCACTATGTTAAACAACAGCGGTGAGGGTGGGCATCCCTGTCGTGTTCCTTGTCTCGGGGGGAAGCTCTCAGTTTTTCCCCATTGAGGATGATGTTAGCTGTGGGCTTTTCATAAATGGCTTTTATGATCTTTAATTATGTCCCTTCTATCCTGACTTTCTTGAGGGTTTTTATTAAGAAATGTTGCTGAATTTTGACAAAGGCTTTTTCTGCATCGATTGACAGGATCATATGGTTCTTATCTTTTCTTTTATTAATGTGATGTATCACATTGATTGATTTGCAAATGGTGAACCAGCCCTGCATCCCAGGAATGAATCCCACTTGATCATGGTGAATAATTCTTTTTATAAGCTGTTGAATTCGATTTGCTAGTATCTTATTGAGAATTTTTGCATCCATATTCATCAGGGATATTGGCCTGTAGTTCTCTTTTTTTTTTACTGGGTCTCTGTCTGGTTTAGGAATCAAAGTAATACTGGCTTCATAGAATGAGTCTGGAAGTTTTCCTTCCTTTTCTATTTTTTTGGAATAGCTTGAGAAGGATAGGTATTATCTCTGCTTTAAACGTCTGGTAGAACTCCCCTGGGAAGCCATCTGGTCCTGTACTCTTATTTGTTAGGAGATTTTTGATGACTGATTCAATTTCTTCACTGGTTATGGGTCTGTTCAAGCTTTCTATTTCCTCCTGATTGAGCTTGGAAGCGTGTGGGTGTTTAGGAATTTGTCCATTTCCTCCAGGTTGTCCAGCTTGTTGGCATATAATTTTTCATAGTATTCCCTGATAATTGCTTGTATCTCTGAGGGATTGGTTGTGATAAATCCGTTTTCATTCATGATTTTATCTATTTGGGTCATCTCCCTTTTCTTTTTGAGAAGCCTGGCTAGAGGTGTATCCATTTTGTTTATTTTTTCAAAAAACCAACTCTTGGTTTCGTTGATCTGCTCTACAGTTTTTTAGATTCTATATTGTTCATTTCTGCTCTGATCTTTATTATTTCTCTTCTTCTGCTAGATTTAGGCTGTCTTTGCTGTTCTGCTTCTATTTCCTTTGGGTGTGCTGTTAGATTTTGTATTTGAGATTTTTCTTGTTTCTTGAGATAGGCCTGGATTGCAATGTATTTTCCTCTCAGGGCCGCCTTCACTGCATCCCAAAACGTTTGGATTGTTGTATTTTCTTTTTCGTTTGTTTCCATATATTTTTAAATTTCTTCTCTAATTGCTTGGTTGACCCATTCATTCTTTAGTAGGGTGTTCTTTAACCTCCATGCTTTTGGAGGTTTTCCAGACTTTTTCCTTTGGTTGATTTCAAGCTTCATAGCATTGTGTTCTGAAAGTCTGCATGGTATGATTTCAATTCTTGTATACTTATGAAGGGCTGTTTGGTGACCCAGTATGTGATCTTTCTTGGAGAATGTTCCATGTGTACTCGAGAAAAAAGTATATTCTGTTGCTTTGGGATGCAGAGTTCTAAATAGATCTGTCAAGTCTATCTGATCCAATGTATCATTCAGGGCCCTTGTTTCTTTATTGACCGTGTGTCTAGATGATGTATCCATTTCTGTAAGTGGAGTGTTAAAGTCCCCTGCAATTACCACATTTTATCCATAAGGTTGCTTATGTTTGTGATGAATTGTTTTATATATTTGGTGGCTCCTGTATTTGGCGCATAGACATTTAAAATTGTTAGCTCTTCCTGATGGATAGACCCTGTGATTATTATATAATGCCCTTCTTCTCTCTTGTTACAGCCTTGAATTTAAAGTCTAGTTTGTCTGATATAAGTATGGCTACTCCAGCTTTCTTTTGCCTTCCAGTGGCATGATAAATAGTTCTCCATCCCCTCACTCTCAATCTGAAGGTGTCCTCAGGTCTAAAATGAGTCTCTTGTAAACAACAAATAGATGGGTCTTGTGTTTTTATCCATTCTGATACCCCTTTGGTTGGCGCATTTAGTCCATTTACATTCAGTGTTATTATAGAAAGATACGGGTTTAGAGTCATTGTGATGTCCGTAGGTTTTATGCTTGTAACGATGTCTCTGGTACTTTGTCTCACAGGATCCCCCTTAGGATCTCTTGTAGGGCTGGATTAGTCGTGACGAATTCCTTCAGTTTTTGTTTGTTTTGGAAGACCTTTATCTCTCCTTCTATTCTAAATGACAGACTTGCTGGATAAAGGATTCTCGGCTGCATATTTTTCCTGTTCATCATATTGAAGATCTCCTGCCATTCCTTTCTGGCCTGCCAAGTTTCAGAAGAGAGATCGGTCACTAGTCTCTTAGGTCTCCCTTTATATGTTATAGCACGTTTATCCCTCCCTGGTTTCAGAATTTTCTCCTTATCCTTGTATTTTGCCAGTTTCACTATGATATGTCCTGCAGAAGATCAATTTAAGTTCCTTCTGAAGGGAGTTCTCTGTGCCTCTTGGATTTCAATGTCTTTTTCCTTCCCCAGATCTTGGAAGTTCTCAGCTATGATTTCTTCAAGTACACCTTCAGCACCTTTCCCTCTCTCTTCCTCCTCTGGAATACCAATTATGCGTATATTATTTCTCTTTAGTACATCACTTAGTTCTCTAATTTTCCCCTCATACTCCTGGATTTTTTATCTCTCTTTTTCTCAGCTTCTTCTTTTTCCATAATTTTATCTTCTTGTTCACCTATTCTCTCCTCTGCCTCTTCAATCTGAGCCGTGGTCATTTCCATTTTATTTTGCAGCTCGGTTATCACATTTTTTCGGTCCTCCTGAGTATTCCTTAGTCCCTTGATCTCTGTAGCAGGAGATTCTCTGCTGTCCTCTATACTGTTTTCAAGCCCAGTGATTAATTTTATGGCTATTATTCTAAATTCACTTTCTGTTATATTGTTTAAATCCTTTTTGATCAGTTCGTTAGCTGTCGTCATTTCCTGGAGAATCTTTTGAGGGGATTCTTCCGTTTGATCATTTTGGATAGTCCCTGGAGTGGTGCAGAACTGCAGGGCAGGTCCCTTGTGCTGTCTTGAATAACAAGTGTTGGTGGGTGGGGCCGCAGTCATACCTGATGTCTGCCCCCAACCTACCACTGGGGCCACAGTCAGACTGGTGTGTGCCTTCTCTTCCCCTTCCTAAGGGCGGGATTCACTGTGGGGTGGCATGGCCCATCTGGGCTACTTGCACACTGCCAGGCTTGTGGTGCTGGGGATCTGGCATATTAGCTGGGGTAGATAGGCAAGGTGCACGGGGGCAGGAGGGGCAGGCTCAGCTAGCTTCTCCTTCGGTGATCCTCTTAGGGAGGGGCCCTGCAGCAGCTTGAGGGAGTCAGGCCCGCTGCGGGAGGTGTGGGTCCGCAGAAGCACAGCGTGGGGTGTTTGCGTGGTGCAAGCAAGTTCCCTGGCAGGAACTGGTTCCCTTTGGGATTTTGGCTGGGGATAGGTGAGGGAGATGGCACTGGCGAGTGCCTTTGTTCCCCGCCAAGCTGAGCTCTGTCGTCTGGGGCTCAGCAACTCTCCCTCCCGTTGTCCTCCAGCCTTCCCGCTCTCTGAGCAGTGCCCTTAACTTATAACCTTTCAGAGGTTAAGTCCCGCTTGCTGTCCAAACACACTCTGTCTGGCCCCTCCGCTTTTGCAAGCCAGACTGGGGGTCTCTGCTTGGCCAGCGGGCCGCCCCTCCACCCCGGCTCCCTCCCGCCAGTCCATGTAGTGCGCACCGCCTCTCTGCCCTTCCTACCCTCTTCCGTGGACCTCTCGTCTGTGCTTGGCTCTGGAGACTCCATTCTGCTAGTCTTCTGGCAGTTTTCTGGGTTACTTAGGCAGGTGTAGGTGGAATGTAAGTTATCAGCAGGACGCGGTGGGCCCAGAGTCCTCCTACGCCGCCATCTTCCTCTCTACCTCTGGAGTCTCAGTTTCTTCAATTGCAACATGAAGTGGTTATACTAGGTCAGTTTTTTCATCCCTGGTTAGTACATATTAGAATCACTTGGGGACATTTAAAAAATATCTAATCCCACCCTAAAATAATTAAGCCAGAATCTCTGGGGATGGTCTGCAAACATTTGGTGTTTTCTTTTAAAAAATTGTTTTAATGTTTATTTTTGAGAGAGAGTGCAAACACTGTAGGGTCAGAGGGAGACACAGAATCAGAAGCAGACTCCAGGCTCTGAGCTGTCAGCACAGAGCCTATCACAGGGCTCAAAGTCATGGACTGTGAGATCATGACCTGAGCCTAAGTTGGATGCTTAACCAACTGACCCACCCACATGCCCCATTTAGTATTTTCTCAAATGCTCATCTGGTGCTTCTAATGTGCAGGCAAGATGGAGCACCACTGTGATTGATGACCTCTAATTTCCTCCGATTTGTGTGTGTGTGTGTGTGTGTGTGTGTGTGTCTTGAATCAAAGATATTTTCTGTGAATATACATCTCTGAAACCCTAATAGAAGTTCGCTAACAATATGATTAAATATGCAAATATTGTTTTATATGTAATGACCCAAGAACATACCTAATGAGCAAGGTATGATAAAGCTACATAGAATTTTTATGGTATCATATGCTTAGTTTCACGTGTCTTCATAATTTCTTATTATAACCATATATATGATTCTCCAACAGCTAAATATGAATTGTGAAAGCAGGATGGTTTTATTTATTTATTTGCGTTTTGTAAAAATTTTGTAGTCAGATAACAGAAAGAAATAAAATACATCCCAAGGTAGGAAGAAGTAAAATTTTCACCATTTGCAGATGACATGCTACATAATATTGTATATACAAAACCCAAAGACTCCACCAATAAACTGCTAGACCTTATAAGATAAGTCAGCAAAGCACAGGACACACAATGACTATACAGAAATCTGTTGTATTTATATATCAATAATGAAGCTGCAGAAGGAGAAATTAAGAAAACAACCCACTTACAGTTACACTAAAAATAATAAGATACCTAGGGATAAACCTAACCAAAAAGGTGAAAGACCTGCACTCTGAAAAGTATAAAACACTGATGAAAATAATTAAAGATGAAACAGAAATGGAAAACTATTCCATGCTCATGGATTGGAAGAACAAATATTGTTAAAATGTCTATAGTAATCAAATAAGTCTACATATTTAATGCAACACCTATCGAAATAACAATAACATTTTTCACAAAACTAGGACAAATTATCCTAAAATTTATATGAACCACAAAAAACTCTGAATAGCCAAGGCATTACTGAAAAAGAAAAACTAAGCTGGAGGCATCACAATTCTGGACTTCAAGTTATATTATATAGTTGTAGTGATTAAAACAGTATGGTACTGGCTCAAAAATGGACATCTCAATCAATGGAACACAATAGGAAACCCAGAAATGAATCCACAACTATATGGTCAATTCATCTGTGACAAATCAGCAAAGCTTATCCAATGGGAAATAGGCAGTCTCTTCAAAAAAAATGATGCTGGGAAAACTGGACAGCAACATGTAAAAGAATGAAACTGGACCACTTTCATACACTTTACAAAAAATAAATTCCACACCGATGAAAGACCTAAATGTGAGACCTAAGACCATTAAAATCCTGGAAAACACACAAGCGTAATGTCTTTGACATTGGACGTACATAACTTTTTTCTAGATACGTTTTCTGAGGCAAGGTAAATAAAAGCAAAAATAAACTATTGGGGCTAGATAAATATAAAAACGTTCTGTATAAAACAACAACAACAACAACAACAACAACACAAATGACAAAATAAGAAGGCAACCTGCTGAATGGTAGAAGAGATTTGCAAATGTTTCTAATTAAGGGTTAGTATCCAAAAGAACTTAAAAAACTCAACATCCACAAAAATAATCCAATTAAAAATGGGCAGAGGACATGAACGGACAGTTCAGCCAGGGAAGACATTCAGACAGCTAATAGGCACATGAAAAGATGCTCAACATCACTCAGCATCATGGAAATACAATTCAAAACTACAATGAGATATAATCTTACATCTGTCAAAATTACTAAAATCAACAACAGAAGAAACAATAGGTATTGATGAGTATTTTAATAAAGGGGAATCCTCTTGCACTGTTGGTGGGAATGCAAGCTGGTGCAGCCACTGTGGAAAACAGTATGGAGGTTTCTCAAAAAGTTAAAAATAGAACTACTCTGTGATCCAGTAATCAGACTACTGGGTATTTACACAAAGGTTACAGAAACACAAATCCAAAGGGATACATGCACCCTGATACTATAGCAGCACTGTTTACAATACAACAAGATGTGGAAGCAGCCTACGTGACCATCAATTAATGAATGGATAAAAAATGTGATATATATATACATAATAAAATATTTTTCAGTTATAAGAATGAAATATTACCATTTGCAACAACATGGATGGAGCTACAGAGTACAATGCTAAGCAAAATAAGTCAGTCAGAGAAAGACAAATACCATATGATTTCACTCATATGTGGAATTCAAGAAGCAAAACAAGTGAGCAAAGGGGAAAAGAGAGAGAGAGAGAAACCAAGAAGCAGATTCCTAATTATAGACAACTGATGGTTACAGAGGGGAGGTTGGTCAGGGCAAGGTTTAAATAGGTGATGGGGATTAAGGAGTGCATTTGTGATGAACACTGTGTGATGTAAGGAATTCTTGAATCACTATATTGTACATCTGAGACCAATATCACATTGTATGTTAACTGATTGGGATTTAAATAAAAACTTTAAAAAGTAATAAAATTTCTGCTTAACCTAAAATGTAATGAAATGTTTGAGAAATATCTTATGATAAACTGAGGCCAAAATGGAATATCTTCATTTGTTATGAGGACCCAAGTAGAATATGGTATAAAATTCAGGTCTGCATTGGATTTACGTTTACCATTGTACAGCCTGTGGAAAAATTAAACAAGATTGTTACAAACAGCAACAAAAGTACTTGATGATATTTGTTATTTTTAAAAATAGAAACTGTTCATAGCCATTTCACTGAGAAATTTTGAACTCACAGATGATCCAACTACAGCTTTATTTTTAGGCTTGAGCAAAACATTAAATACTTTCTTAGTAACTTGTTTTACATATTTAAAAATGTAAATTGTGTTTATGTCTTTTATTAATCCATTTGCCACCATTTGCAAAAAAATAATCTGAATTTAAAAGTTTAGGATTTCAGGGGTACCTGGGTGGCTCAGTTGGTTGAGTGCCCGACTTCAGCTCAGGTCATGATCTCACAGTTCATAGGTTCAAGTCCCGCCCTGGGCTCTGTGCTGACAGCTCAGAGCCTAGAGCCTGCTTTTGATTCTGTCTCCCTCTCTCTCTGCCCCTCCCCTGTTTGCACCGTCTCTGTCTCTCTCTCTCTTGAAAATAAATAAAACATTAAAACAAAAGAGTTTAGGATTTCAAAGGGAAATATTCTCATAGAAGACAATTATAATGACAAATTATTCTCATAAATCCTTAAGACTTAACAAAATAAAGCTCAAATCTCATTTTATTCATATTAAAGTCTTTCCACAATCTGGCTCCAAACTACCTTTCTAATCTTTATGGTTATTACTTTGATCTACATGAACAATCCACTCCCTAGAAAATATATATTACCCTTGCACATGCCATTCTTTTTGTCTTGAATGCTCACTCTACTTTTATTAGTTGTTGTTTTGTTTTGTTTTTTACAGAGTGCCCACAGTCCCTCTTCTCCCTGTACATAGCTTCCTCAATTATTAACATCTTCAATTAGTATGGCACATTTGTTACAATTGATGAACCAATAGTCATATGTTATTATGAAGTAAGTTTATAGGGGCACCTGGGTGGCTCAGCTGGTTAAGCGTCTGACTTAGGCTCGGTTCATGATCTTATGGTTCATGATTTTGAGCCCCACGTTGGGGTCTGTGCTGACACCTCAGAGCCTGGAACCTGCTTCAAATTCTGTGTCTCCCTCTCTCTCTGCTCTTCCCCTGCTCATGCTCTGTCTCTTTCTCCTTCAAAAATAAATAAGAACATTAAAAAAAATTAAAGAAGTTTATAGAGTACATTAAGGTTTGCTTTGTGTTGTACATTCTCTGAGTTTTAACACATATATAATGATATCGATGCATCATTACAGTATCATATAGAATACGTTCACTGCTTTAAAAATACTCTGTGCTTTATCTATTCAGTTTTCTCTCTCTTCCTCTTACTGAGCCTCTGGCAACCACTGGACTTCTTATTGTCTAACTAGTTTTGACTTTTCCAGAATACCATAAATTTGGGATCATATAGTATGTAGCCTTCTCAGATTGGCTTATTTCATTTAGCATTGTGCATCTAAGGTTTGTCCATGTTTTTTTTCCTTCATGATTTTTAATGCCAAATAATATTTCACTGTACAGATGTACCACAGTTTTCTTATCTATTCACCTTTTGAATAACATTTTAGTTGCTTCCACATTAGGGCAATAATGAATAAAGCTGGTAAAACACTTGTGAAAATGTTTTTGTGTGGACATAAGTTTTCAACTCCTTTGGGTACACACCAAAGGGGATAGTTGGTAGATCATTTTTAATAGTATGTTTAATTTTATAAGAAACTGGTTTTTGTGGTTGTACCATTTTGCATCCTTACCAGCAATGAATGAGAATGCCTATGCTTCACATCATCACCTACATTTCATGTTGTATTTTGGTTTTTATTATTCTACTAGATGTACAGTAGTATCTCATTGTTTTAATTTGCAATTTTCCATTGAGATGTGATATTGTCTTTTCATATACTCATTTGACATCTGTATGGCTTCTTTAGTGAGGAGTCTGTTCATATATTTTGCCATTTTGTATTGTTTTGTTTTATTATTGTTGACATTTAGAATATCAGTTCTTCATATACATGTGTTTCACTAAGATTTTTCTGCACTTTGACTTCTTTTATTCTCTAAACAGTCTTTCACAGAACAAGTGTTCTTAATTTTAATGAAGTCCAAATTATAAATTTTGTCTTTTGTAGGTTATGCTTTTGGTGTTTTATCTAAAAATTCACCACTGAGCCAAAGGTTACCTAGATTTTGGTCTGCTAGGAGCTTTACAGTTTGAATTTTGTATCTAGGTCCTATAATCCATTTGAGTTAATTTTATGTAAGGTCTGTGCCTATTTTTTTCCATGTGGATATTAAGAATTTCTAGCACTATTTTTTTGAAGACTACCCTGTCTCCCTTGAATTGCCTTTATTCCTATCTCAAAGATCAATACATTTTTGGGGGGGGGGGGTTATTTCTTTGTTTCTATTCTGTGACATGGGTCTATTTGTATATATCTTTGTCAATAGAACACTATTTTGATTACTATAACCTTGTAGTAACTTTCAAAGTTAGTGTCAGTTTTCTGCTGTTGTTCTCTATCAATATTTTGTTGGCCATTCAAGGTCTTTTCCCTTTCTATATAAACTTTAGAATAAATCTGTTGACATCTACAAGTAACTTGCTGAGATTTTTATAGAAATTGCATTGCATCTATTGATTAAGCAGAGAACTGATATCTTCACAATTGATTCTTCCTATCTAAGAGCACAGAATATCTCTCCATTCATTTAGATCTGTGATTTCCTTCATCAGAGTATTGTAGTTTCTTCATATAGATTTTATACATATGCAGTTTGATTTACACCTTGGCATCACACTTTATGTATAGTAGTGTAAATGATATTGTGTTTTATATTTCAAATTCCAATTGTTTATTGCTGGTATTTATGAAAGCAATTGAATTTTGTGTATTAACTTTGTATCATGCAACGTTTCTATAATCACTCATTTTCAGTTTGTTGTTGATTCTCTAGGATTTACTGCATAGACAATCATGCCATCTGCAAATATAGACAGTTTATTTCTTCCTTGATAATATGCATAACTTATCTTTTTATATTGGGGGCTTTATTGAGTTATTTACAACCTCTAGGATAATGTTGAATGTAGGGTGAGAGAAGACATCCTTATCTTGCTCCCATATTAGGGGGAAAGCATGGAGTTTAGTAGATGTTTATTATCAGATTGGGGAAGTTCCCTCTATAACTAGTTTGCTGAGAGATTTTACCATGAATGGGTGTTAGATTTTTGTCAAAACATTTTTCTGTGTCTATTGATATGATCATATGATTTTTTTTTCTTTAGCCTGGATTACATTGATTTTTGAATGTTCAATCAAACTTACATACCTGAAAAATATCTCACTTGTGTAGTATAATTCATCTTACACATAGTTGGATTTAATTTGCTAATATTTTTCCACATTTTTATTTGAATTTTAGAAAGTTAAAATGCATGGTAAAATTGGTTTCAGGTATATAATTTAGTGATTCATCACTTACATATAAGTGCTCATCACAACAAGTGTCCTCCTTAATACTCATCACCCACTTATCCCATCCCCGAACCACCTCCCTCCATTAGCCTTCTGTTTGTTCTCCATAGTTAAGAGTCTCTTATGGTTTGCTTCCCTGTCTTTTTTTCCCTTCCTCTGTGTTCATCTGTTTTGTTTCTTAAATTCCACATATGAGTGAAATCATATGGTATGTGTCTCTCTGGTTGACTTATTTTGTTTAGCATAATACACTCTAGCTTCATTCACACCCTTGCAAATAACGAGATTTCATTCTTTTTTATCACCAAGTAGTATTCCATTGTGTGTGTGTGTGTGTGTGTGTGTACACACACACATCTTCTTTATCCATTTGTTAGTAGATGGATATTTGGGCTCTCTCCATAGTTTGGCTATTGTTTATAATGTTTCTATAAACATCAGGGAGCATGTACCCTGCAAATCTATATTTTTGTATCCTTTGAGTAAATATATAATGGAATACTACTCAGTGATGTTTACTATTACTTATAGCTCTGGGTGTTATATGTAAGTGATGAATCACTAAATTCTACACCTGAAACCAATTTTATTATCTATGCTAACTGACTAAAATTCAAATAAAAATGTGGATAGATAGATAGATAGATAGATAGATATAGATATATATCACATCTTCTTTATTTAGTCATCATTTGATGGACATTTTGGCTCTTTCCATAGTTTGGCTATTGTTGATAATGCTGTTACAAACATTGGGGTGCATGTACCCCTTTGAATCTGTGTTTTTGTATCTTTTGTGAACACAATAGTGTAATTGCTGGATCATAAGGTAGTTCTATTTTTGTCTTTTTGAAGAACCTCTATACTGTTTTCCAGAATGGCTGCACCAGTTTGCATCCCACCAACATTGTAAGAGGGTTCCCCTTTCTCCATATCCTTGCCAATACCTGTTGTTTCTTGTGTTGTTAATTTTACCCATTCTGACAGGTGTGGGGTGATAACTCAGTTTGTTTTTGATTTTTATTTTCCTGATGGTGAATGATATTGAGCATCTTTTCATGTATCTTTTAATCATCTATATATCTTATTTGGATAAATGTCCATATCTTCTGCCCATTATTTTGTATTTCTGTGGTATTGGTTATGATCTCTTCTTTCTCATTTGTGATTTATTTATTTGACTCCTTTCTTTTTTTGGCAATTCTGGCTAGGGGTTTACAAATTTTATTAATTCTTTCAAAGAACTTATTGATAATAATGCAATAATAGTAGGGGACTTTAACACCCCACTTACCACAAATATAAGGAGAAAATAAAAAAAGAAACAATGGGTTTGAATGACACACTGGACTAGATGGACTTATCAGATATATTCAGAAAGTTTCATCCCAAAGCAGCAGAATACACATTATTTTCAGGTAAACATAGGACATTCTCCAGAACGCATCACATACTAGGTCACAAATCAAACCTCAAAAAGTACAAGATTAATATCATACCATGCATTTTCCGATCACATCACTATGAAAGTTGAAGTCAACTACAAGAAAAAAAGGAAAGACCACAAATACATGGAGTTTAATAAATATACTACTAAGGAATAAATGGGTCAACCAGAATTCAAAGAAGAAATAAAAATAATTCACGGAAATAAATGAAAATATAAACACAATGGTCCAAAACCCTTGGAATGCAGCAAAAATGGTTATAAAAAGGAAGTATATAATAGAGGCCTACCTCAATAAGGAAGAAAAATCTCAAATACACATCCTAGCTTTACACCTAAAGAAACTAAAAAATGAACAGCAAATGAAGCCTAAAGCTGACAGAAGTTAAATAATAAAGACCAAAGCAGAAATAAATTATATAGAACTAAGACAAAACCAGTAGAACAGATCAATAAAACTCACTTTTTGATTTTTAAAACTTCTTACAGAACTGCAATTCTGTTGTTTTATTTGTAAACTTATTAAAATTCACACACAAACTGAATAGTTCTGAACAGTAATTATACATCACCCTACGATATCATTTATTTTCCTATTTTTTCTATTTCCCTTTTTTTCTGTAAGTGAAGCTAATATATTTTCTTTGCTTTCACACAATTGAGGAGGAGACAGGTAGGTAAATCAATGATGAGATTCAGTTCTTTTTGATTAACTGACAAAATGAATCTGCCTGTTTGGAAATAATTCATGGTAAATGAGTCTTGAAGTGTATGTATTGTAGTGTGTGTGAGTGCGTGATTGTGGGTGCATATGAATGTATATGTATACTTGAGTAATTAGAAATAAATAATCCCTTTTCAGTGCGAATACCCTCTTATATGCTGCATGTGATTTTAATGTTCATATTTTTTGCTGGTTTTGTCTATGTTATTTTTTCTTTGACTACTATTAATTATCCTCTAATATAGGACTTGGGCTTTTTTCAGCCTTACAAACTAACATCAAAAAAGTTGCCAACCTATAAAGGCTCATTACCAACTCATGTTAAGCTGAGGATGTTCACAAATACTAAAATAAAAAAAAATTAATGATTCTTTATTATGTGCTTTAAGTAAACAAGCCTCAAGTCTTACTATTTGCAAAGCCATTAATGACCCTATTTGTTGACATGATAACCATTAGCCCAGGTAATTTTAATTAAAAAAATTAAACAGTGTTCATTACTCCTTCAACATACTAGTTAATCACATTTGAGCTTATATAAGTTGTGAGTGAACTGAAAGAGGTGGTGATGGAAAAAACTCACATTTTTAATGTGTCTTTTATAAAAGTAACTGCCTAATAAAGTTGGAATATGCAATGGTGCACTTACATTGAAATAATGCCTATTCTAAATTACGTTTTATATCTCTCTATGGAACACTTCGACCATTTTTAAATATTTTTATTTAAATGTTGTTTAAAAAACACACAGCATAAAAATTACCATATTAATGTTTTGTTTTGTCTGATGAGTTCTTTTTTTATCTGAACCATTTTTAAGTGTATAACTCAGTTATGTTAATAATATTCACATTTTTAAGCAACAGATCTCCAGAACATTTTTAGTGATGCAAAGTTGAAACTCTATATTCATTAAAGATTAACTGCCTTTGGACCCTGCCCACAGTCTTATGCAACCACCATTTTACTAACTGTCTCAATGAATCTGGGTAATACTGATTGATTCATGTATTAAGAGCTCTGTTGTTTGGTGTATATATATTTGTAATTATTATATCTTCCAAACAAATTGATTCTTTCATCATTATAAAATGTCACTCTTTGTTGCAACAATTTTTCACTTTAACTCTATTTTGTCAAATATTAGTTTAGCCAGCTCTGCTGTTTTGGTTACCATCTGCATGAAATTTTACTTTGTGTCTTTAGATCTAAATGAGTTTCTGGCAAACAGCATATAATTGGATTCTGTTTTTTATCCATTCACTGATCCATATCCTTTTGGTGGGAAGTTTATTAAATTTATATCTAAATACAGATAGGGAAGGACTTACTATTGACATTTTGCTAAAAGTTTTATGTATGGATTTTGGCTTTTTAAATTTATCTCCCATTATCTTCCTTTGTTTCTTGATTTTTTTTAATAACGTGTTGATATACTTCTTACTTTATTTTTATGCATATTATAGATTCTTTCTTTGTGGTTACCATAATTATGTAAAACACCTTAATGGTTTTACAATTTTTTAAACTGCATAATTTAATTTAATGTACTTACAAATACTCTACTACTTTAAAATATACCCATCATTTTGTGTTGCTGATGTTAACAATTATATTATTATATATTCATTTGTTATCTGAATATGTACTCATTAACATAAATTTATAGTTATTTTATCTTTTTATCTTTTAAATTCTGTACAAGAATTAAAAGTAGAATTACACAGCAAAATTCCAGTAATACAGAGTGTTAACAGCCAAAGTGTCTGGGAGCAAAATAGGCTATGGATGGCTTTCAGAACATGTTCACATAAGCATAAAGAAAGAAACCTGACATAGGAAGATAGAGGGGGAGGAGGAGGAACCTAGGTTTGCCTCATCCCATGAACACAAGATAACTATCAAAGCATCCTAAATACACCAGAAATCAACCTGAAGACTGACAGAACAAACTCCACAACTCAAGGGATAGAAGAGGCCACATCAAATAAGGTAGGAAGTGAAGAGAGATAGTTTATGGGAGAAACAGATCACAGGTGCTGTGAAGGGGGGAGTCATGGTCGTGGAGAAGGTGAAAGAGGGAGGAGCACACAGGGAAATGCACAAGGAAAATGTTCCCTAAAAAAAAAAAAAAACAAAAAAAACTTGGGTACAGAAAATGAGATAAGCTGTATTTTATGAGTTCTTGCAACCAGGAGGTGTAACGCCTGGAGCTGTAAAGGTCAAAAAGCTTGGCTAGGTTAGAACCCAGAGGGCACTGCCTTGCTCCTGGAGAGAAAGCAGGCAAACAACCTGAGTCAGATAGCATGAAAACAGCAATCTGAAGAGTGTCTGGGGCACACAGTGGGAAGAATATTCACTCTTCTCAGGGCATGTCCCTGAGAGGCAATTTCACCAAGACAACTTCCCAGGAATAAAAGAGCTGGACCACACCATTTCCATACCTACCCTCAGCATAAATACAGTGTCGCCTGCAGAAAACAGGAGGCCCAACACTGGCTGCCTAACTTGCATACACTATGCCCTGCCCCCCATACTCTATTGGGACTACCTTTAATGGTCATGCTTGCCTAGTCCTAGTGTAGTGGGTCCCTCCCCCAGAAGATAAGTACAAACGTCTGCGCACATCACATCTCTTGACCACAATTCTGCAGGGCCTAAGTTCTGGTGAAGGTGGTGTCAGGTCTCATTTCACAAACAGACTAGAACACACCTAGTTAAAATGTGCCACAAAGCCAAGGAATGAACACTGTTTACGGAAGACAAGAAGAGCCTCTGCAGATGATTGGCCTGAAAGATAGAGAAACAAAAGCCCAACAGTAAAGCACATGCACCACACACAAGAGACACTCCCCAAACCAACAGGTCCTGGGCATACAAAACCTCTTTTTCAAAAGGCCATTACTTTCAGAAGAAAAATACATTAAATGGGTTTTCTAACACAGAGAAGAATTCAGAGACAAAAAAAAGCCAAAATGGAGGAATTATCCCAAATGAAAGAACAAGAGATGGCCAAGGCCAGAGATCTAAGCAAAACAGATATAAGTAAAATGCCTGATAGACAACTTCAGTGATTATAAGGATAAATACCAAAATTTTTTTTTTAAATTTTTTTTTTCAACGTTTATTTATTTTTGGGACAGAGAGAGACAGAGCATGAACGGGGGAGGGGCAGAGAGAGAGGGAGACACAGAATCAGAAACAGGCTCCAGGCTCTGAGCCATCAGCCCAGAGCCCGACGTGGGGCTCGAACTCACGGACCGCGAGATTGTGACCTGGCTGAAGTCGGACGCTTAACCGACTGCGCCACCCAGGTGCCCCGATAAATACCAAAATTGAGAAAAGAAAAGACATCAGGGAGATCCTTACCACAGAGATAAAACTTTTAAAAAACAATCAGAGATGAAGAGTGTATAAAATGAGGTGGGCAAAAGGCTTGATGCAATGAACAGCAGGCTGGAAGAACCATAGGAATGAATTAGTGACATTGAAGACAAATTAATGGGAAGTAAAGAAGCTGAATAAAAGAGAGAAAGAAATTTTTCTCAATTTTTGTTTAAATTTTAGTTTGTTAGCATACAATGCAATATTGGTTTCAGGAGTAGAATTCAGTGATTCATCACTTGCAACACCCAGTGCTCATCACAAGTGCCCGGCTAAATACCCATCACCTATTTAGCCCACCGTCTACCAACCTTCCTCCATCAACCCTCAGTTCTCTATCATTAAGAGTCTCTTAAGGTTTGTTTCCTTCTCTGCCCCGCATCTATTTTGATTATCAAATTCCATGTATGAGTGAAATCATATGGTATGTGTCTCTCTGGCTGACTTATTTTGCTTAGCATAATACACTGTAGCTTCATCCACACCATTGCAAATGGCAAGATTTCATTCACACACACATATTTTCTTTATTCATTTGTTAGTAGATGGACATTTGGGCTCTCTCCATGGTTTGATTATTGTTGATAATGTTGCTATAAACATCAGGGAGCATGTACACATGCAATCTATATTTTTGTATCCTTTGGGTAAATACCTAGTAGTGTAATTGCTGGATTGTAGCATAGTTCTATTTTTAACTTTTTGAGAAACGTCCATACTGTGAGAGATAATTATGCAACACAAGGATAGACTTAAGGAACTCAATGACTCCATCAAATGTAAAATACTCATATTATAGAAATTCCAGAATAAGAAGAGGGAAAAAGGGATAGAAAATTAACTTGAAGAAATAGTACCCAGGGCAGTTGGCTAGGTCAGTCAGGAGTGCATGTGATTCTTGATCATGTGGTCATGAGTTCGAACCCCACATTCGGAGTAGAGATTATTTAAAATAAAATGAATAAACTTAAAAAAAACACATAAATAACACCTGAAGACTTTCCTAATCTGGGGAAGGAAACAGACATGCAGATGCAGAGGGCACAGAAAATTCCCATGAAAATCAACAAAAAGCAGGCCAACACCAAGACATATTGTAACTAAATTTGTAAAATATAGTGATAAAGAAAATAACTTAAAAGCATCAAGACGAAAGAAGTTCTATATGCCTAGCAGGAGATTTCTCAACAGAAACTTAGCAAGCCAGAAGGGAATGGCATGATATATTCAAAGTGTTGAATGGGAAAAATGTGTGGCCAATAATACTTTATCCAGCAAAGCTATCATTCAGGATAGAATAAGAAGTAGAGTTTCCCATACAAACAAAAGTTAAAGGAGTTTGTGACCACTCTTGCAAGAAATATAAAAAGGAACTTTTTGAGTAGACAAGAGAGACCCAAAGTGACAAAGACAATAAAGGATCAGAAAAAATCTCAGAAATAATGATAAATCAAGTAATAAAATGGCAATAAATACATATCTATCAATAATTACTTTGAATGTAAAAGTATTAACACTCCAATAATAGATTAAAAGAGGAATACCCATCAATATGCTGCCTACAACAGACTCATTTTAGATTTAAAGACACCTGCAGGTTGAAAGAATTGGGAACAAAATAACATTTATCATGCAAATGGATGTCAAAAGAAAGTCACAAAACAGATGAACGTATGGGAAGAGGGAGAAAAGAAGAGAGGGAAACAAACCACAAGAGACTCTTAACAATAGAGTACAAACTGAGGGTTGTTGGAGGGAGATGGGTGGGAGATGGGCTAGATGGGTAATGGGTATTAAGGCAGACAATTATTGTGATGAACACTTGCTGTTGTATGTAAGTGATGAATCACTGAATTCTACTCCTGAAACCAATATTGTGCTGTATGTTAACTAATTAAAGTTTAAATTGAACAAAATGAAGTTGGAGTAACAATATTTAATTCAGACAAACTAGAAGATAAAGGAAAGACTGTAAAAAGAAATGGAGAAGGGCACTATATCATAATAAGGGGGACAATACAACAAAAAAATCTAACATTGGTAAATATATATGCACCTAACATGAGAGCACCCAAATGTATAAGTCAATTAATAACAAACATAAAGGAAGTAATTGATAATAATACAATAATAGTAGGGAATATTAATATGCCAATTACATCAATGGACAGATCACATAAGCAGAAAATTGACACAGAAACAATGGCTTTGAGTGACACACTCAAATATTTATATATTTGAGTTTATATATACACACACACATATATATGTTGAGTTTATATATATATATATATATACACACACACACACACACACACACTGAAGTCATACCATGCACCTCTTTCAACCACAACACTATGAAACAAGAAGTCAACCACAAGAAAAAATCTGGAAAGACCACAAATACATGGAGGTTAAACAACATGCTACTAATGAATGAATGAGTCAACCAGAAAAATCAAAGAAGTATTGAAAAATACATGGAAAAAATGAAAATGAAGACACAATGGTCCAAAACCTGTGGGATGCAGCAAATGTGGTCCTAAGAGGGAAGTATATAGCAATACAGACCTACACTGAGAAGCAAGGAAAATCTCAAATAAACAACCTAACCTTACACGTAAGAGATATAAAAAGAACAACAAAAGAAGCCTAAAGGCAGCAGAAGGAAGGAAACAATAATGATTAGAATAAAACTAAATTATATAGAAACTTTTAAAAATGATAGAACATATCAATGGTATCAGGAGCTAGTTGTTTAAAAAAATCAATTGAAATTGAGAAATTACTAGACAGACTCATCAAAGAGAAAAAAGACCCAAATAAAGTCGGAAATGAGAGAGTGGATATAACAACCAACACCACAGAAATTCTAAGAGAATATTATGAAAAACCATATGTGAACAAAACGGACAACCTGGAAGAAATGGATAAATTACTAGAAACATAAATTACCAAAACTGAAACAGGAAGAAATTGAAAACTTGAACAGACTGATAACCAGGAAAGATTGAATAAGTAATCAAAAAACTCCCAACCAATGAAAGTCCAGAACCAGATGGCTTCACAGGTAACCTTTACCAACCATTTAAAGAAGGGTTAATATGTATTCTTCTCAAACTATTCCAAAAATGGAAAAGGAAGGAAAACTTCCAAATTCATAATATGAGGCCAGCATTACCATGAAACAAAAACCACAAAAAAGGGAACTACTGGAAAGTATCCCTGATGAACTCAGATGCAAACATTTGCAATAAAATACTAGTAAACATTAAAATAGTTATTCTCTAGAAAATATTAAAATAATAATTCTCCAAAGTAATATATTCTTTAGTTGCAAGGGTGGTTCAATATTTGCAAATCAATCAAAATGAGACATCACATTAATAAAAGGAATGTAAAGAACCATATGATCATTTCAATAGATCCATTAAAAGCATCTGACAAAAATACAGTATCTATTCATGATAAAAACCTTCAACATAGGTTTAGAGAAAATATAGGGTCACACATAGGGGTGCCTGTATGGCTTAGTTGGTTGAGAATCCCACTCTTTTTTTTTTTAATATGAAATTTATTGTCAAATTGGTTTCCATACAACACTTAGTGCTCATCCCAACAGGTGCCCTCCTCAATACCCATCACCCACCCTCCCCACCCTCCCACCCCCCATCAACCCTCAGTTTGTTCTCTATCCTTAAGAGTCTCTTACAGTTTGCCTCCCTCCCTCTCTAACTTTTTATTTCCTTTCCCCTCCTCCATGGTCTTCTGTTAAGTTTCTCAGGATCCACAGAAGAGTGAAAACATACGGTGTCTGATTCAATTTCATCACTAGTTATGGGTGTTTTCAAATTTTCTATTTCTTCTTTGAGTTTTGGTAGTGTGTGGGTGTCTAGGAAATTGCCCATGTCTTCCATGTTGTCCTGTTTGTCAGGAAATAGTTTTTCATAGTATTCTCTGATAATTGCTTGTATTTCTGAGGGATTGGTTGTGATAAATCCGTTTTCATTCATGATTTTATCTATTTGGGTCATCTCCCTTTTCTTTTTGAGAAGCCTGGCTAGAGGTTTATCAATTTTGTTTATTTTTTCAAAACACCAACTCTTGGTTTTGTTGATCTGCTCTACAGTTTTTTTAGGTTCTATATTGTTTATTTCTGCTCTGATCTTTATTATTTATCTTCTTCTGATGGGTTTGGGGTGTCTTTGATGTTCTGCTTCTATTTCCTTTAGGTGTGCTGTTAGATTTTGTATTTGGAATTTTTCTTGTTTCTTGACATAGGCCTGGATTGCAATGTATTTTCCCCTCAGGACTGCCTTCACTGCATCCCAAAGCATTTGGATTGTTGCCTTTTCATTTTCATTTGTTTCCATATATTTTTTAATTTCTTCTCTAATTGCCTGGTTGACCCATCCGTTCTTTACTAGGATGTTCTTTAACCTCCATGCTTTTGGAGGTTTTTCAGAGTTTTTTCCTGTGGTTGATCTCAAGTTTCATAGCATTCTGATCTGAAAGTGTGCATGGTATTATATCAGTTCTTTTATATTTATTGAGGGCTGTTTTGTGACCCAGTATGTGGTTTATTTTGGAGAATGTTCCTTGTGCACTTGAGAAGAAAGTATATTCTACTGCTTTGGGATGTAGAGTTCTAAATATATCTGTCAAGTCCATCTGGTCCAGTGTATCATTCATGGCCATTTTTTCTTTATTGATTTTCTGTCTAGATGATCTGTCCATTGTTGTAAGTGGTATTAAAGTCCCCTGCAGTCACCACATTCTTATCAATAAGATTGCTTATGTTTGTGATTAATTTTTTTAACTATTTGGGTTCCTCCAAATTCGGTGCATAGATATTTATAATTGTTAGCTCTTCCTGATGGATAGACCCTGTAATTATTATATAATTCCCTTCTTCATCTCTTGTTACAGCCTTTAATTTAAAGTGTACTTTGTCTGATATAAGTATCACTACTCCAGCTTTCTTTTCACTTCTAATAGCATGATAGATAGTTCTCCATCCCCTCACTTTCAATATGAAGCTGCCTTCAGGTCTAAACTGAGTCTCTTTTTTACAGTAAAGAGATGGGTCTGTTTTTTGTTTTTTGTTTTTTATCCATTCTGATACCCTATGTCTTTTGATTGGAACATTTAGTCCATTTACGTTCAGTGTTATTATTGAAAGGTGTGTTTAGAGTCATTTTGTTATATGTAGGTTTCATGCTTTTAGTGATGTCTCTGGTCTGTTGTGGTCCTTGCAACATTTCACTCACAGAGTACCCCTTAGGATCTCTTGTAGGGCTGGTTTAGTGGTGATGAATTCCTTAAGTTTTTGTTTGTCTGGAAAACCTTTATCCTCCTTCTATTCTGAATGACAGGCTTGGTGTATAAAGGATTCTTGGCTGTATATTTTTCTTGTTCATCACATTGAAGATTTCCTGCCATTCTTTTCTGGCCTGCCAAGTTTCAGTAGATAGGTCTCTTACTACCTTTATGTGTCTACCTTTGCATGTTAAGGCATGTTTATCTCTAGCTGCTCTCAGAATTCTCTCTTTATCCTTGTGTATTCCCAATTTCATTATGATATGTTGTGCAGAAGATAGATTCAAATTACCTCTGAAGGGAGTTCTCCGTGCCTCTTGGATTTCAATGCTATTTCCTTCCCAGATTGGGAAAGTCCTCAGCTATGATTTGTTCAAGTACACCTTCAGCCCCTTTTTCTCTCTTCTTCTGGAGTTTCTATGATATGGATATTGTTCTGTTTGATTGAATCACTTTTTTCTCTAATTCTCCCCTTGTGATCCTGGATTTTTTCATCTCTATTTTTCTCAGCTTCCTCTTTTCCCATAACTTTATTATCCAATTCACCTATTCTCCCCTCTGTCTCTTTGCTCCGCACTGTGGCTGCCTCCATTTTGTTTTGCACCTCATTTACAGCATTTTTTAATTCATCATAACTAATTTTTAGTTCCTTGATCTCTGGAGCAATAGATTCTCTGCTGTCTTCTATGCTTTTTTTAATCCCACTGATTAATATTATGACTATCATTCTAAATTCTTGTTCAGTTATATTGCTTATATCTGTTTTGATGAATTCTTTAGCTGTCACTTCTTCCTGGAATTTTTTGAAGAGAATTCTTCCATTTCATCATTTTGGCTAGTTTTACATCTCTTATGAGTTTTAAAAGCTTGTTATGTGCTTCATACCTTCAAGCACTGCTATATTAAAGGGGGTCATACACTGTCCATGGCCTGGCCCTTCAGTGATATTTTTTGGAGAGTGTTACTTGCTGTCTGTTGTGACTTTTGTTATTTTATTTCTCCACTTGTAGTGACATTTTGGACCCTCCACGTGGTGTGCTTTTAGTTGTCCCTTGAAGTAGCCCTGGAAAGGAAAACAAACAGACAAACAAGCAGGAAACAAAGACACAGAAACACACATACAAATAAAACAAACAAACAAATGGAAACACACACACACACACACACACACACCCCACACACAAATAAACGAGAAACAGTCCAAAAGTAAAAAGAAAAAAAACCAGGAACACCAGCTACAAGCAAGGAACAGGGTGGAGGCAGTGCTGATGGAAGAACACATACAAAGAGAGAAATGACAGACGCTGGGACAAAGAGAAAATAAACACTGACCAGGCAGAGAGACTAAGTGGCTTAATGTAGAGAGAGAGAGAGGAAGATAAAGAAGGAGGTGGGGAAGAAAAAAAAATGAAGATAAAGTTACCCAGAGAAACTATATGACTTGATTATTCCAGAAAGAGAGAAAGGAAAGTACAGAAAGAGATGTAGAAAATCTATCAAGGGAATGGATTAAATATATCTGTTTAAACAAACCATCAGCCAGAGTAACCAGACTAGAAGAAGAAAGAGATAGGAAGGGAGAATATAAATAACAAGAATTGTCCTGGAATTAATCCAGGCCATGGAGCATCACTGGTCTGGATGATGGAGCCGTCTGGTTGAACGGAATCTATCTGGCTCCAGCAGAAATGCAGTTACCCAGCAGGGAGGGGTGTACTTTGGTGTAGGCTGGTCCCACTTCCACTATGGGTCCTGGGACTGATCCCTGAGGCCCCGCCTTGGTGGTGGTGGCGGGGAAATGGTGATCCCCCAGTGTCTTTTCCATGACCCGGTGGACTCCTTTCCAGTCATCCTCACTGTGTCGGAGGTGCAGATGGGGCAGTCCTTGTTCCACTGACTCCCCTGGCCCAGTGCTTGTCTAGGATTCAAAGTCCTGCTCCATGCACTCTGGAATTGGGGGTGGGGGTGCCTCTCTGTGCAGCTTGATATGTGGTCCCGGCTGGCTTTGTGCCACCGCACTTCAAGGAGGACCACCTTTTCCTGCGCTGGACTGTGTCGCTGACCTCCACACTGAGTCCGGTGAAGGGGGCGGGCAGGTGCAGGCAAGCTTTGTCTTTTCTCACAGCACTCCAGGGAGGGGACCACTTTCTCTTACTGCGGACTGCACCCCTGTTCTACCATCAAACCCAGGGCTGGCTCCCCTCCTCCCCAGGTGCCAAAACAAGGAACCGGCCCCAGTCTGAAGAAAGCCCCACAGTTAGAGATAGGATCCCTCTCAGTCCCAGATCGAGGTTTTTCTCTTCTCCAGATACAGTCCTACACTTCCCCAGCTGCTCTTTCTCTTCTCTTTGTCTCTCTGCTGAAGGGGATCCCTTCCTCGTGTGCCTATACAGCCGGTTTTATCACTCCCAGTTCACTGTCACCCACCTATGGTTTCTCAAGTTGTCTTATTTTCTTCCCACTAGATTCAGTCTCTTTTCCTCCCAGACTCTTATGGTTTAAAGTCCTTTGGCTTTAGCACTTCTTTGTTTGAGAGACACAGGAAGTAGGTTTCCCTACTTCTCCTCCATGTTGGCCCCTACCCTATCATTACTTATTTTAATGACACTTTCATGTTGCCCTATTCTCAGGAATTTCTACAATGCGAATTCTAATACTTGTTAGATCTGTCAACTATAGTAACAGTGGGCAACTTTGTAATTTTATTGTTCTTTTTTTGCTTTAAAGGCCATTTTTACATTTTTTGTCTTTACATTTTTTTCATGTATTTTCTTATGAATGTAAGGCTAAAAATATTAAATATGTATAAATTATGTGCTAAAATCCGCTGAATTGTTTTTACAGGAACATATCGCTGAAATGTATTTCCAGGTTCATTCCTCAAGCAGAGGCTGCATATCCCACTTTTCTGTAGTTTTTTTAGAGGATACTCAACTATCACATGTAATATTGAACTAAGTTATTTTATGATTCCTTCCAACTCTGAGAGAGATAAGTTATTTTGTGCACATTTTTCAGTTTCTTAGTATAAGATGGTTAAAATTACAGACTGTAAAATTAGAAGGATTATTTTCCTACCAGTTTACTTATACAGCAGTGTAATTTTAAATTAACCTTAAGGAAACATTAATGTATGATGTTTAACAAACTGACTTTGGCCTCTTATCTCTATAGTAAATTTAACTATTAAATGGCTTGCCACAACAGCATCAATAGCATTTTTATTAATGGTATGGCAAATTCAGAGCAGTAATATGGATCAGAAACCAGACACCATGTTTTTATTATTTTGTTGTTTTAGAAGATAGCTAAATTATCTTCTTCATAAATGCCTCAGTTTGAAGATACAAATAACATTAAATCTCTGCCTTGACTTCTCTACACACTTTATAAAGTGCACCTCTTCTTTAAAACTTTGCTTAGCTTTTGATTACTCTTATGACTCCCCCTCAGTACATTTTTAATTTAAATTCAAGTTAGGTAACATAACAAAACAAGACACCAAATAACCAAGGCAATGTTGAAAAAGAAAACCAGAGCTGGAAGCATCACAATTCTGGACTTTAAGATGTATCACCAAACTGTAATCATCAAAACAGTAGAGTACTGCCAGAAAACAGACACAGAGATCAATGGAAGAGAATAGAGAACCCTGAAATAGACTCTCAAATATATGGCCAACAATTTTCAAGAAATCAGGAAAAGGTATCCAATGGGGCGGGTGGGGGGAGTCTCTTCAGCAAATGATGCTGGGGGAACTGGATAGTGACATGTAGAAGAATGAAACTGGACCACTTTCTTACACCATACACAAAATTAAATTTAAAATGGATGAAAGACCTAAATGTGAGACAGGAAACCATGAAAGTCCTGCAGGAGAAACAGGCAGCAACCTTTCTGACCTGAGCCACAGCAACTTCTTGACGTGTCTTAGGTTTTTTTTTTAATTTTTTAATGTCTATTTATTTTTTGAAAAAGAGAGAGACAGAGACAGTGTGAAAGCTGGGGAGGGGCAGAGAGAGGGGAGACACAGAATCTGAAGCAGGCTCCAGACTCTAAGTTGTCAGCACAGAGCCTGACATGGGGCTCGAACTCACGAACTGTGAGATCATAACCTGAGCTGAGGTTGGGCACTTAACTGACTGAGTCACCAAGCCTCCCCCTTTTTAAATTTTTTTAAAAAAATGTTTATTTATTTTTTGAGAGAGAGAGCAAACTGGAGAGGGGTAGAGAGAAAGACAGTCTTTTTTTAATGTTTATTTATTTGTTTATTTATTTATGAAAGAGTGAGAGTGGGAGAGGGGCAGAGAGAGACAGAGAGGGAGAGAGAGAGAGAAGACCAAGATGTCACTGAACCGTCATCACAGAGCCCAATGCAAATCTCAGACCCACCAACCGTGAGATCATGACCCAAGCCAAAATCAAGTGTGGGATGCTTAACCTACTAAGCCACCCAGGCATCCCTCCCCTCTCAGTCTTATTGTCAGTCCTTATTTTCCATCCACACTGAAATTTGTTTTTCTCTAAGGCACTGTCCTTGGACCTACTTTCTTATCTTCACAATATAGGTGCTATCACTCATACCCACAGACTCCACTATAAACTCCATACTTATAGACTACAAAGTTTATATACCTTGATCAGATCTCCTGCATGAGGTCCACGCACATAATCTAACTGCCTATCTGACTTCTTGACCTAAAATTTGCTTTGTTTCCTTAAATTTAGAATATCTAATGCTGAATTCATAATATTTCTTTCAAAACTACTCTTTACCTTAAGGTCCTTTCCTTAGTTCATGATATTATCATCTATCAAGTTACAAAAGGAGTCAGAAATCTGGTAATCATAATCATTCCACATAGTTTCTCTTCCCAACCTTTATATTGAATTGTTCCTAAGAACTAAGAATCTATCACTCAAGATATATAGATGATAGAGAGATTCATAGATAGAGATATTTATCTCTTTTTTTATACCTTCATCATTGATACTCCTTTAGTGTTTTAATTTAGACTCTCTGTTTCTTTTGCCTGGATGATTGCAGTAGTCACCTAAGTAGTTTCTGGGTCTACAGTCTCCCTAACCTTTAGATTTTCTTCACTGTTTCCTTTATACTGACTCCAGAATGATGCATCTAAAGTGAAATTTTGATTTGTTCCCATGCTTCAGTGACTCATCATTTCCTACAGAATAAAAATTGAATTCTTTGTCATGTCTATTGCTCCACCTATATCAAGGTACTTCTATTTCCCCAGAATTTACCATGCTATTTCAAGCTAAAATGCTTTTATGAATTTTATCTCCTCTGAGTATTTGCTCATACTTTTCTCTACTGTCTGCCTACATGAATTCTTACCTATCTTTTAAGTTCTTCTATACATATATTCTTTTCTGAAATCTTCTCTGCTTTCAGTGAACATCCCTCTTCAAGTGTGACTTGGACATAAATTTAAAGAATACTTTGGATTTGGTGATTTAAGAGGATGAGTTTTATAAATTCCTTTTTTCCCCATTTTTTAATGTTCATTCTTGAGGGACAGAGAGAGACAGAGACAGAGCGTGAGCAGGGGAGGGGCAGAGAGAGAGAGAGGGAGACACAGAATCCAAAGCAGCTGCAGGCTCTGAGCTGTCAGCACAGAGTCCAACACGGGGCTTGAACACACAGACCGTGAGATCATGACCTGAGCCTAAGACGGATGCTCAACAGACTGAGCCACCCAGGCTCCCCCTATAAATTTCTTGAATGAAGTGTGGTGGAAATTACCTAACACAACAATGTACTATGATTTAGGAAATCTATTTTTAGTCCTAGCTCTGTCAGCAGATGTATGAAAACGACTTAATCAAGGCATTTAATATCTCAGTGACTCGGGTTTCCTATATGAAAAATATTAATGCTGAATTATATGGTTTTAAAAAGTTATTACAATTGTAACATTTCTGATTCTCTGAACCCTTGTTCCTGTAATAGAAAAAAAAAACGTAGTAGTTTAATTTCATTTGAATCCATAGAAACAACAGAGATCTTCAGAGGGTTTCACTTGAATATTTAGCTGAGTGTTGGTCAGCACAAAAGTGGTAGAAAACTGTAAGATTAGGGAAAGAACCAGCTAAAAAGGTAGAGAGAGTAATGACTATATTTTACATGGTTCATGAAAATGTGCCTTCTCCCACCAGTTAGGGTGAAATTCCTCATAAAGCCCAAGATATTGTGTGGAAAAATCACAAAATATTGCCTCAGTTATGGAGAAAATTAACCATAAACTAAATGCTTCTCTAGTCCTTCTAACAAACTTAAAATTAAGATGTGAAAATATAATTGTTCCCAAGTAACATAAGAGCATTCCTGAATGAATATCAAGAATAGTTGTGAGAATACAAAAATAGTAGTAGCCAATGAAGTAAAATTTGCAGTGTCTGCATACAATAAGAAATTATAAGTTTTACAAAGAAACGAAAATGTGACTTATAATGAGAAAAAATAATTACAACTTACACAGAAATTAGAGATAATAATATTATTATATAAGAACATTAAAACACTTACATTACATATATTCAAGAAAGCTTAAAGACATATTGAGCATGGTGAGCATTAAATTGAAGGTATGAAATGACTGAAATATTTTTCTAGAGAAGCAGAGAATTGAAGCACCTGAGATGAAAAATAACTGAATAAAATTGACACCAGATTAGATATTTCAGTAGAAAATACTAGTGAACTTGAAATTGTAGCAATACAAACTATGCAAAATGTAAAACAAGAGTAAAAATACTGAAAAAAAAGAACAGATTATCAGTGAACGATGATATAACTTCAGATAGTCCAATATACATGTAATTGGAATCCCAGAAGTAGTGGAAATTTGAAGGGAGGGAGTGTTGGAACTGGAAAAAAGAAGTATTAGAAGAAACAATGGACAGAAGTTTTCCAAGTTTGATAAAAAAATATAGGCATGGATTCAAGAATTTCAGACAACTTAAAACACAAGAAACATGAAGAAAACTACCCTAAAACTCATCATCGTCAAATTGACTTAATAGGAGAAATGAAGAGAAATTCAGACAAATAAAGACTAACTAAATACAAAATAAAAATGATAGCAGACTGCTTATCGGAAACCTTGTGATCCAGAAAAATGTGAGCAGTTTTAAAATACTGAAAGAACCAAACTATCAACCTAAAATCTTATACCCCCAAAATGTCTTTGAGAAATAAAAGTGAATACCTTTTCATATATGTATATATGTATATGTATATATAGTTTATAGTGAACCCATGCTGTAAGAAATGCTGAATGTATTCCTTCAAGCAAAAGTAGAATGTACCATATGTGGATCTATACAAAGGAATAAAGAGTAGCATATATATGGTTTATATATATGTGATTATATTAATCACATATATAGGGTCAAGTATGACAACATTGGCACTAAATCTTAGAGGGCAAAAACAAATGTGTAATTTTGTAAGGTTCTTATACTATATGTGTGTTGGTATAATATCATTTGGAAGTGGGCTGTAACAGGTTAAAAATGTATTATATAAACTCTAAGCCAACAATTGAACAGGGACGCCTGGATGGCTCAGTTGGTTAAACGTCAGACTTCGGCTTAGGTTATGATCTCACAGCTCGTGGGTCTGAGCCCCACGACAGCTCAGAGCCTGGGGCGTGCTTTGGATTCTCTCTCTCTCTCTCTCTGTCCCTCCCCTCCTCATGCTCTGTCTCTCAAAACTAAATAAAAACATTAAAAAACAATTGAACAAACACATAAACATTTTCAAAACAAAATTTTAGTTAATAAGCCCACAGAACAGATGAAATTGAATTATAAAGAAAATATTCATAAAACAAACTTTGAAATTAGGGCATTACTATTCACCATACACAAAAATTCACTGAAAATGGAGCAAAAATCTAAACATAAGAACTAAACTATAAAACTGATGGAATAAAACAGGAGTAAATTTTTGTAATTCTTGGTTAGGAAAAGATTTCTTCAACGTTTATTTATTTTTGGGACAGAGAGAAACAGAGCATGAATGGGGGAGGGGCAGAGAGAGAGGGAGACACAGAATTGGAAACAGGCTCCAGGCTCTGAGCCATCAGCCCAGAGCCCGACGCGGGGCTTGAACTCAGGGACCGCGAGATCGTGACCTGGCTGAAGTCGGACGCTTAACCGACTGCGCCACCCAGGCGCCCCAGGAAAAGATTTCTTAAATAAGACACTGAAGACATATACAAAAAAGGAAAGATAAATACACTACATCAAAATTTAATCTTACGTGATGCAAACGATACCATAAAAAATGTGGAATGAGAACCCATAGAATGGGAGACTATATTTATGAGAACCCATAGAATGGGAGACTATATTTACAAATCACATATTTTAAAAGGGTCTGTTATCCAGAATATATAGAGAACTCTTACAATTCAACAACAAAAAGACCAGTAACCCAAATAAATAATAAACAAAAATTTGGGTATTTTTCCAAAGTAGATATATAATTGACCAACAAACATAGGAAAAGATGCTTAACATCATTAGCCCATAGGGAAATGAAAATCAAATATACAATGATATACCACTTCAAGCCCACTAAGATAGCTATAATACAAAAAATAACAAGCGTTGGCAATGATTTGGAAATATTAGAAATATTGTCCACTACTGGTAGGAATGTAAAATGGAGCAGCCACTGTGGAAGAGAATTTGGCGGTTCTACAAATAACAAAACAAAGAATTACTATATGATCCAGTACTTTTCTTTACATAGATATAAACACAATAAAATTAAAATCAGGTGTTCAAGAAATTGTATACATATGTTCCCAGCAGCAATATTTATAATAGCCATAAAGTGGAAACAACCCAAATGTCCACTGACTAATTGATAAATAAAATGTGATATACCCATACAATGCAAAAATATTGGGGAATGGAAAAGAATCTGATACGTTCTGTAACATAGATGAGCCTTGTAAACATTATGCTGAGTGAAAGAAACCATTCACAAAAGGCCACATATTATGTGATTTGATTTATAAGAAATGTCCAGAATAGGAAAAGCTATGGAAACAGAAAATAGTTAATGGTCACCTAGGGTGGGGTATGTGGAGCAATGGGAGGATGGGTAGTGACTGCTAATGGGTGTGGGGCTACTTTCTAAAAACAAAGGAAAAAAACATAGAATTGTACATTTTTAATAGGTGAATTGTGTGGTGTGTACACTGTATGTCAGTAAAGTCCTCAAAAGTTTTTTTTTTTTTTAGAATAAGGGAAAATACCTATGCATGTAGTAACATGGATAAATGTACAAATACTTCTGCTGCATAAAAGAAAACAGATAAAAATGTAGTGTCGAAGCCATTTATATAAAATTCTAAAAAAAATCAATCCACTTTATACGGATTGAAAACAGATCAGGTGTTTCCTAGGGACAGAGATAGATGTAAGGATGAATTACAAAGGGACATAATGAAAATGTTTGGGGATAATTAAAATGTTCATTATCTTCATGTTGGTTTTATGGATATACATATGCCAAACTGTCTCTTTTTTAACTTAGTCACATTTTTCTTTGAGTGTAAATGAAATAGGCAGACCTTCTCAGCATGCACAAATTCAGGGAACATAGTATCTGAGAAATACTAGAAAAAACTACTTGAAGTGAAAATCAAGTCAAATATGATACTGCCAAGAAATAAACTAAGCATTTGAGAACTCATATATATGTGACTGGTAGTGAAATTTGAGTGTATTTAAACTAAGACTAAACAAAAATATATATGTTTAGAAAAATGAATCAAAGTCTTATAAAAGTGCACAATGTAAAAATGGCAATATAGTTAACCAAAATCAGGGCATGGGGTAAAGGACAGTAGTACTAAATGTAAGAATGTTAATATCCTTAACTTTCAAGAAAAGGATTAATGGTGTCTGAAATATGGACATGATACTTTTATTTTGAAGAAAATGCATAATGCGATCCCATTTCGATAAAATTATTTTTGCATGTTTGTCCATCCATCAATCCTTTGTACCGTGTGTGTGTGTGTGTGTGTGTGTGTGTGTGTGTGTAATATATATAGAATGAGACAGAGGGGGATACAGAGAGAGAGAGGAGAGGAAGAGGGAGTGAGAGAGAGGGTGAAAGATACCCATTATGATGATATTTCTGGGTGGTTGGATATAGGGTGATTACTTTCTCATACTCTATTGTTTGAATTTTTCTAATTAGTGTGATTTTTTACAAAACAATAGCTCAGCTTATAAAACATAACTCCAGGGTTTCTAGCTTGAGAGACCAGAAGAGTAAATGTGTTTGAAAGGAGAGCTTGAAAGGAGATCAGGTGGCTCAGTCAGTTAAGGGTCCAACTCTTGGTTATGGCGCAGGTCATGATCTCAAGGTTTGTGAGTTCGAGCCATGTGTTGGGCACTGTGCTGGCAGTGCAGAGCCAGGTTGAGATTCTCTCCCTCTCTCTGCCCCTCCCCCACTTGTGCATGCTCCCATGTGCACACACTCTTTCTCTCAACAATAAATAAGCTTAAAAAAAAAGAAAGGAGAGTTGATAAATTGTTTAGCTTTTGCATACTTAAAAAAATTAACAGTGTTGCAGTCATTTCCTGTGAAGTTATTGGTTGTTTGTTAGAGTGGATGTGAATTTACTCTTCAATTTTTTTTAGAAGAAGTCTTGGCATTTTACACGAGTGTGAAAGAAGAGGTAAAAAGGAGGAAACCTTGGCCAATGTGACCTAAGGGAATTAGAGGAGGAAATGGGATGATTTGATAGAAGAATCAGAACTCAAAGTGATGGGATTTGTAGAATGTGTAACTTCCAGTGTTATTGCAAAAGAATAAAAAACCTACCCAAGGGATACAGGGGTGCTGACGCATAGGGGCACATGTACCCCAATGTTTATAGCAACACTTTCAACAATAGCCAAATTATGGAAAGAGCCTAAATGTCCATCAACTGATGAATGGATAAAGATGTGGTTATATATACAATGGAATGCTACTTGGCAATGAGAAAGAATGAAATCTGGCCATTGGCAGCAACATGAATGGAACTGGAGGGTATTATGAAATAATATAATAAGTGACATATTATAATAGTGAAATAAGTGAAATAATATAATAAATGAAATAAGTCAGTCAGAGAAAGACAGATACCATATATTTTCATTCATATGTGGATCTGGAGAAACTTAACAGAAGATCATGGGGGAGGGAAAGGGGAAAAAAGTTACAAAAAGAGAGGGAGGGAGACAAACCATAAGAGACTCTTAAATACAGAGAACAAACTAAGGGTTGATGGGGAGTGGGAGAGAGGGGAGAGTGGATAATGGGCATTGAGGAGGGCACTTGTTGGGATGAACACTGGGTGTTGTATGGAAACCAATTTGACAATAAATTTTATTAATAAAAAACTAAAAATAATAAATAAAAAAGAATAAAGAACTTCATTGGGTATTTAAATATTTTGCCTCAAATTATCACTTATTTAGCAAGTTGTCTTAGCATTAAGGATGGAAACAAACCTTTGTTACTTCTCATGACTTTCTAAGTCAAAGTACAAATGATTTCTTCGCATTTAAAAATCACCTAAGACAAATATGGGTAAGAACAATGTTTTAATAAATGGTTTTGAGAAAGCTGGATATCTATATGCAAAAGAATGAAGTTGGTCCCTTACCTAATGCCATATACAAAAATTAACTAAAAATGGATTAAAGATCTAAATGTAAGACCTACAACCATAAAACTCTTAGAAGAAAATGGATTTGGCAATAATATTTTAGGTATGACAACAAAAGCACAGACAATAAAAGTAAAATTAAACAAACTGGGCTTCATTAAAATTGTAACTTTTGTTCCTCAAATGACACTACCAACAGAGTAAAATGGCACCCCACAAAATGTGAGAAAATATTTGAAAATCACATATTTGATAAAAGATTAATATCCAGAACGCATAGAGAATCCCTACAACTTAACAACACGAAAAGCAGATAGCCAGATTCAAAAATGGGCAAAGAACTTGAAGAAACATTTCTCCAAAGAAGATATAAATGGCCAAGTAGTACATGAAAAGATATTCAATGTCATTAATCATTAGAGAAATGCAAATCAAAACCACAATGAGGGGTACCTGGGTGGTTCAGTCAGTTAAGCGTCCATTCTTGATTTCAGCTCAGATCATGATTTCATCGTTCTTAAGATCCGTTCTCAGCACTGAGCCTGCTGGGGATTCTCTCTTTCCTTCTCTCTCTGCCTCAACCTCTCTCTCTCTCACTCTCTTGCTCTCTCACTCTCTCGCTCTCTCTCTCTCACTCTCTCTCAAAAGGCCACAACAAAAAAATGGAAATAAATGTTGGTGAGGATGTGGAGAAATTGGAACCCTTGTGCTTTGCTGATGGGTATGAAAAATGGTGTATTATGGAAAATGGTATGGCAATTCAATCAAGTAAATATATAATGCTACATTATTCAACAGATCTCCTCCTAGATATATACCCAAAATAATTGAAAGTAGCGGCTCAAACAAAGACTTGTACAACAATGTTTATGGAAACACTATTCACAATAGCTAAAAGGTGGATGCAATCCAGTTGCCCATCAGCAGATGAATGGATATATCAAATGTGATATATGCAAACAATGGAATATTACTCAGCATTAGAAAGAAATGAAATTATGGAATGTCAGCAAATGTTGTAGAGGAGATTCTAGTGCTTATGTCCTCATAGAAACATCATTTTGAACAACTATCCATGCACAAATAAACCTTCACAAGAACTAAGGATTCCAGATGAAAGATTACAACATGGATGGAGCACAGAATAAGAAGACATATTGAAGAGGATAGAAATTAGTTTCAATATTACCCCAATACCTCTTACTTAAGCCCAGACAACCCAACAACAGAGAAAGACACCTTCCTTTTGGGAAAATAGAAGTAAAGTGAACATTCGACTTTACTGCAGACGCCAGCAACAAACACACTTCAGTAAACCTTGGCACTATGTTGGCCGCTGTGGCCACAGACACCCATGAACCCACCCAGCCTCGTGGTTCAGCTCACAATGAGACCAATTCCCAGGCTACACAAGCACCAATAAGGTTTGTGGGAGTCCCAGCCTATAGACCAGCTCCTGCAGATCCTAGGCTCCCAGAGAATCTCCTATGGAACTAGGTTCCAGGCTGGTTCCCAGGGTCCCAAGCTCCTGGCTGTCCCCAAGCTGCAAGGTGGCACACACAATCATAGGGTACTGGACTGCCCCAGGTACAGGCAAATCCCTGCAGCCCCAAGCTCCAGAGCAACATTTGTAGGCCCATCCTTTAGGTGTGCCCTTTTGCTAGGCCAGCTCTTGTGGATTCAGTGTCCAGGCTGGCCCCCACAGACCCAGGCACTTAGTGGTCTGACTTAATGCCAGCCAAGCCTCCAAAACGGAGGCTCCAGTCTGGCTCCTGTGATCAAGGATCCAGATCTGCCTCTGAAGTCCTAGGTTTTATTCCCATCCCTGCATCAGGTCAGCCCCTGTGGCACCAAGCACGTGGTCAGTACAGACAGACCCTTTGGAATAGCCTTCCTATCTCCAGACTCCTAGCTCACACCAGTGCTTGAGTGTCCCCTGTGTACCAAGGTTCCAGCAGAACCAGGTTCCAGGAATACTCCAAGTCCAGGCCTACACTGTGGAATTATACTTCAGGGATGCCACATGACAGAAATCCAAGGCCCATCTGAAGGCCAGACTGGCATAGGCTTTAGGCCTACCCCTGGTGTACCAGGCTTCTGGATCAACACCACGGTCTCAGACATCAGGGCTGCCTCTGTGAAAAATGCAGTGAACCTGCCCCCAGTGGGCCCTGGGACCAGGTCATCCCTTATGGATCCAGGTTCCAGGCCCACCTCTGTGGACCCAGGCACAAGACCTGTCCCTACAGACCCAATTGCCAGGGTTTCTCAAGTAGTCCTTGGTCCCTACTCAACCTCCATGTACCAAGGATGTAGGCCTGCCCATGCAGACCCAGGGCTCAGGCCCAACATCACAGGCTCAAGCACCAAGCTCACAAATTGACCCAAGTAATAGGACCACACCAGTGGAACCTGAGTCAACCAAGATTGACTCTCAAGACCCAGGCACCTGATTTACCAGCTCAAGGACACCAGCAGCAACTCCACCAACAAACCACACAAGATGGCCAACAGAAAATCTCTTGATCAGGTTGACTGGTGACTGGCTTTACCTGCCAAAGCGGGTTTATAAAGCCTAGGAGAGATGACTACATTTTGAAATGTTGTGATACCAATGAAAGGCTACATGGATCATGAATAATCAAAAAAACATGACACCACTAAAACTGACCAATAAAGTGCCAATAACCAACTATAAAGACATGGAGATCTACAAACTGCTTGGCAAAAAATTCAAAATAATCATCTTAAAGAAGCTCAGTGAGCTGCAAGAGAACACAGATACATGACTAAGTGAAATCAAGAAAACATGATCAAAATATTAAGTTTAACAGAGATATAAACCATAAAAAAATCAAACAAATTTGGGATCTGAAAAACATATTGACTGAACGGAAAATTTTATAGTTTCAACAAAAGACTCAATCAAGCAGAAGAAAGATTCAGTGAGCTTGAAGACAGATAATTTTTAAATTGCCCAGTAAGAAGAACAAAAAGGAAAAAAAATAATAAAGAAGAATGAAGAAAACCTGTGTGTCTTATGAGATAATATTAAAAAAGAAAAAAATAGTTTGATGAATGAAGAAAGGTGGGGGATGATCTAGATGAGTGATGGGTATTAAGGAAGGATTTGTTGTGATGAGTATTTGGTGTTGTATGTAAGTGATGAATCACTAAATTCTATTCCTAAAACCAATATTGCACTTTATGTTAAATAACTAGAATTTACATAAAAATTTTGAAAAAAATATGCATTATGGGAGCCCCAGTAGGCACAGAGAAAGAGAAAGAGGAAGAGAAAGGGGGCAGAAAACTTATGTAAATAAATAATTACAGAAAATTTCCCTAATATGGAAAGAGAAGGGATAATATAGGTCCATGAATTCCAAAGAACCCTGAGTAGATGAAATATAGATATTCACCAAGAAACATAATCAAATTATCAATAGGCAAAAGCAAAAGGGGAATTATGAATGTAGCAAGAGAAAGGCAACTTGTCATAGACAAATGATGCCCCCATAAAATTATCAGTGGATTTCTCTACAAAATTCTCTCAGGCAAGCAAAGTATGGGATAATATATTCTAAGTACTGACCACAAACTTCCAACCAATAAACCTATAGCGGCCAAGGATGCTTTTGAAAATAAAAAAGGAGACATAATCACTTTCCCAGACCAAAAAAAAAAAAAAAAAAACAAAAACAAAAAAGGTGGGAACCTATTACCAGCAGACCTACCTTACAAGAAATGCTAAAGGGAGCCATTCAAAATGAAATAAAACTATGCTAACATGAAAACATATTAAGGTGTAAAACTCAGTGTAAAGTTAGAAATATTGTTAAATTCAGAATACTCTAATATTGTAATGATGGTAAGTAAATAATATTTTACTCCTATAAAAAAACAGAGTATAAGTCTAACTGCAGCTAAAATAGTTTTTAATATATGCACAGGTAAAAAAGGTATGAATCGTGACATCATCATATAAAATGTGAGGGGAGGATTTCAAGTATAGAGTTTTTGTATGAGGTTGATTTTAATTTGCTATTAGCATAAAATAGGTGGTTACTAATCTAAGATTTTTTTTGTTCCAAGTTTTTATTTTAATTCTAGCTGGTTAACATATTACATTGGTAATATAGGTTTTATGAGTGGAATTCAGTGATTCATGACTTATATATAGCACTCAGTGCTCAACACAAGGACCCTCCTTTTTTAAAAAAATGTGTATTTAAATACAAGTTAGTTAACATACCCTGTAGTATTGGTTTCAGGAGTAGAACCCTGGGATTCATCACTTACATATAACATCCAGTGCTGATCCCAACAAGTACCTTCCTCAATGCCCATCACCATTTAGCCCATCCCCTTACCCATCCCCCATCCAGCAACCTTTAGTTTATTTTCTGTATTTAAAAGTGTCTTAGATTATTCACCATGATCAAGTGGGATTCATTCCTGGGATGCAGGGCTGGTTCAACATTCGCAAATCAATCAATGTGATACATCACATTAATAAAAGATAAGAACCATATGATCCTGTCAATCAATGCAGAAAAGGCCTTTGACAAAATTCAGCAACCTTTCTTAATAAAAACCCTCGAGAAAGTCGGGATAGAAGCTACATACTTAAACATCATAAAAGCCATTTATGAAAAGCCCACAGCTAACATCATCCTCAATGGGGAAAAACTGAGAGCTTTTTCCCTCAGATCAGGAACACGACAGGGATGTCCACTCTCACCGCTGTTGTTTAACATAGTGTTGGAAATTCTAGCATCAGCAATCAGACAACAACAACAACAAAAAAAAATCAAAGGCATCCAAATTGGCAAAGATGAAGTTAAGCTTTCACTTTTTGCAGATGACATGATATTATACATGGAAAATCCGATAGACTCCACCAGAAGTCTGCTAGAACTGATACATGAATTTAGCAAAGTTGCAGGATACAAAATCAATGTACAGAAATCAGTTGCATTCTTATACACTAACAATAAAGCAACAGAAAGACAAATAAAGAAACTGATCCCATTCACAATTGCACCAAGAAGCATAAAATACCTAGGAATCAATCTAACCAAAGATGTAAAAGATCTGTATGCTGAAAACTATGGAAAGCTTATGAAGAAAATTGAAGAAGATATAAAGAAATGGAAAGACATTCCCTGCTCATGGATTGGAAGAATAAATATTGTCAAAATGTCAATACTACCCAAAGCTATCTAAACATTCAGTGCAATCCCAATCAAAATTGCACCAGCATTCTTCTCGAAACTAGAACAAGCAATCCTAAAATTTATATGGAACCACAAAAGGCCCCGAATAGCCAAAGTAATTTTGAAGAAGAAGACCAAAGCAGGAGGCATCACAATCCCAGACTTTAGCCTCTACCAGAAAGCTCTAATCTTCAAGACAGCATGGTATTGGCACAAAAACAGACTCATAGACCAATGGAATAGATTAGAAACCCCAGACCTAGACCCACAAACGTATGGCCAACTAATCTTTGACAAAGCAGGAAAGAATATCCAATGGAAAAAAGACAGTCTCTTTAACAAATGGTGCTGGGAGAACTGGACAGCAACATGCAGAAGGTTGAAACTAGACCACTTTCTCACACCATTCACAAAAATAAACTCAAAATGGATTAAGGACCTGAATGTGAGACAGGAAACCATCAAAACCCTAGAGGAGAAAGCAGGAAAAGACCTCTCTGACCTCAGCCGTAGCAATCTCTTACTTGACACATCCCAAAGGCAAGGGAATTAAAAGCGAAAATGAGCTACTGGGACCTTATGTAGATAAAAAGCTTCTGCACAGCAAAGGAAACAACCAACAAAACTAAAAGGGAACCAACGGAATGGGAAAAGATATTTGCAAATGACATATCAGACAAAGGGCTAGTATCCAAAATCTATAAAGAGCTCACCAAACTCCACACCTGAAAAACAAATAACCCAGTGAAGAAATGGGCAGAAAACATGAATCGACACTTCTCTAAAGAAGACAGCCGGATGGCCAACAGGCACATGAAAAGATGTTCAACGTCGCTCCTCATCAGGGAAATACAAATCAAATCCACACTCAGATATCACCTCCTGCCAGTCAGAGTGGCCAAAATGAACAAATCAGGAGACTATAGATGCTGGCGAGGATGTGGAGAAACAGGAACCCTCTTGCACTGTTGGTGGGAATGCAAATTGGTGCAGCCACTCTGGAAAACAGTGTGGATGTTCCTCAAAAAATTAAAAGTAGACCTATCCTATGACCCAGCAATAGCACTGCTAGGAATTTACCCAAGGGATACAGGAGTACTGATGCATAGGGGCACTTGTACCCCAATGTTTATAGCAGCACTCTCAACAATAGCCAAATGATGGAAAGAGCCTAAATGTCCATCAACTGATGAATGGATAAAGAAATTGTGGTTTATATACACAATGGAGTACTACGTGGCAATGAGAAAGAATGAAATATGGCCCTTTGTAGCAACATGGATGGAACTGGAGAGTGTTATGCTAAGTGAAATAAGCCATACAGAGAAAGACAGATACCATATGGTTTCACTCTTATGTGGATCCTGAAAAACTTAACAGAAACCCATGGGGGAGGGGAAGGAAAAAAAGAGGTTAGAGCGGGAGAGAGCCAAAGCATAAGAGACTCTTAAAAACTGAGAACAAACTGAGGGTTGATGGGGGTGGGAGGGACAAGAGGGTGGGTGATGGGTATTGAGGAGGGCACCTTTTGGGATGAGCACTGGGTGTTGTATGGAAACCAATTTGACAATAAACTTCATATATTGAATAAATAAATAAATAAAATAAAAGTGTCTTAGGATTTGCCTCCCTCTCTGTTTTTATCTTATTTTTCCTTCCTTTCTCCTATGTTCATCTGTTTTCTTAAATTCCACATATAATTGAAATAATATATTTATCTTTGTCTGACTGACTTATTTAGCTTAGCATAATATATTCTAGTTCCATCTGTATCATCGCAAATGGCAAGATTTCATTTTCTTGATCACTGAGTAATATTCCATTATGTGTGTATATATATATATTTACCACATCTGCTTTATCCATTCATCAATTGATGGACATTTAGGCTCTTTCCATAATTTGGTTATTGTTGATAATGGTGCTACAAACATTGAGGTTCATGTGCTCCTTCAAATCAGCATTTTTGTACCCTATGGATAAATACCTAGTAGCACAATGCTGTGTAGTAGGGTAGCACTAGTTTTCATTTTTTGAGGAACCTCCATATGGTTTTCCAGAGAGGCTGTAGCAGTTTGCATTCCCACCAGCAGTGCAGAAGTGTTTTCTTTTCCCTACATCCTCACCAACATCTGTTGTTTCCTGAGTTGTTAACTTTAGCCATTCTGACAGGTGTGAGGTGGTATCCCATTGTGGTTTTGTTTTTTATTTCCCTGATGATGAGTGGCATTGAGCATCTTTTCATGTGTCTGTTAGCCATCTGGATGTCTTCTTTGGAAAAGTGTCTGTTCATGTCTTTAGCTCATTTTTTCACAGGATTAATTGTTTTGTGTTGTTGGCTTTGATAAATTCTTTATAGATTTTTGATAGTAACCCTCTATCCATCCAATATGTCGTTTATAAATATCTTCCCCCATTATGTCAGTTGCCTTTTAATATTTGTTCTTTTTTAATGATTGTTTATTTGTTTGTTTTTGAGAGAGAGAGAAACAGAGATGGAGACAGATTATCCCAAGTAGGCTTTGTACTCTTAGCACAGAGCTCAACATGGGGCTCAAACTCTTGAACCAAGAGATAATGACCTCAGCCAAAATCAAGAGTCAGATGCTTAAATGACTGAGCCACACAGACACTCCTAATTATTTCTTCTTCCCATCCATGAGCATATAATGTTTTTCCATTTCTTTGTGTCTTCTTCAATTTCTTAAGTATTCTATAGTTTTGAGCGTACAGATCTTTTACCTTTTCCTTTAGGTTTATTCCTAGGTTTTATGGTTTTTTTTGTGCAATTGTAAGAGGATAGATTCCTTGATTTCACTTTCTGGTGCTTCATTATTGTTGTATACAAATGCAACTGATTTCTGTAAGATTAAATTATATCTTGAAACATTGCTGAATTCATATACCAGTTCTAGCAGTGTTTTGGTGGAGTCTTTCAGGTTTTCCACATGGAGTATCATGGTATCTGCAAATAGTGAAAGTTTGACTTCTTCCTTGCCATTTTGTATGTCTTTTATTACTTTTCATTGTATGATTGCTGATGCCAGGCCTTCCAGTAATATTTTAAACAATAGTGGTAAAACGGACATCCTTGTCATGTTCCTGACCTTAAGGAGAATGCTCTGTTTTTCCTCATTGAGGATATTAGCTGTGGGTCTTTCATATATGGCCTTCATGATATTGAGTTGAGTTCCTTCTATTCCTACTTTCTTGGGTTTTTTATGAAGAAAGGATGCTGTATTTTGTCAAATACTTTTTAAGCATCTACTGAAAGGATCATATGGCTATTATTCTTTCTTTTATTAATGTGGTACATCACGTTCATTGATTTGAGAATATTGAACCAGCCCTGCATCTCAGGAATAAATCCCTCTTGATCATGGTGAATAATTATTTTAGTGTACTTTTGAATTCAATTTGCTAGTTTCTTGCTGAGAATTTTTTTCATCAAAGCTCATTAGGTATATTGGCTGGTAATTGCCCTTTTTAGGTGGTCTTTGTCTTGTTTTGGAATCAAGGTAATGCTGGCTTCATAGAATGAGTTTGGAAGCTTTCCTTCCATTTCAATTTTTTGGAAAAATTTGAGAGAAATGGGTATTAACTCTTCTTTAAATGTCTGGTAGAATTTCCCTGGGAAGTCATCTGACACAGGAATCCTGTTTGTTGGGAGAAATTTCATAATTTATTCAATTTCTTTGCTGGTTTTATGTGTATTTTCAAATTTTTGGGGTGCCTGGGTGGCTCAGTCAGTTGAGCGTCCGACTTCGGTCATGATCTCCCAGTGTGTGAGTTCAAGCGCCGCGTTGGGCTCTGGGCTGACAGCTCAGATCCTGGAGCCTGCTTCTGATTCTGTGTCTCCCTCTCTCTCTGCCCCTCTCCCGCTCATGCTCTCTCTCACTCTCAAAAATGAATACATACTATTTTTTTAATTTTCTATTTATTCCTGCTTCAGTTTTCATAGGATATGAATTCCTGTGAATTTATCTACTTCTTCCATATTTCCCAGTTTGTTGACATATAATTTTTAATAGTATTCTCTTATAACTCTTTGTATTTTTATGGTGTTGGTTGTAATCCCTCCTCTTTCATTCATGACGTTACCTATTTGGGTCCTCTCTCTTTTCTTTTTGAGAAATCTGGCTAGGTGTTTATCAATTTTGTTTATTCTTCCAAAAAAAAAAAACAGCTCTTAGTTTCATTGATCTGTTCTACTGGGTTGTCGTTTTTTTCAATATCATTTATTTCTGCTGTAATCTTTACTATTTTCCATCTTCTACTTACTTTAGGCTTTATTTGCTGCTCCTTTTATAGCTCCTTTAGATGTAAGGTTAAATTGTGAATTTGGACCTTTCTTCCTTCTTGAGATAGGACTGAATTGCAATATAATTTCCTCCTAAGACTGCCTTTGCTGCATTTCACAGGGTTTGTTCCCATTTGGTTTCATTTTCATTTGCTTCCATGTATTTTTTATGTCCTGGTTAACTCACTCATTCTTTAGTATGATTTTCTTTAACATCCATGTAATTTGATGCTTTCAAAATGTTTTCTTGAGGTGGACTTCAAGTTTCATAGCTCGGTGTTCTGAAAGTATGCATTTTATGATCTCAGTCTTTTTGTACTTGTTGAGGGCTGATTTGTGACCCAGTATGTGATCTATTCTGTAGAACGTTTGATGTGCACTTGTAGAATTGCATTCTGATGCCTTAGGATGAAATGTGCTGAATATATCTGTTAAGTCTATCTGGGCCAGTGTGTCATTCAAAGCCATTGTTTCCTTGCTGACTTTCTGCTTGTATGGTCTGTACATTGTTGTAAGTGGGGTATTAAAGTCTCCTACTCTTGTGGTATTATCAATGAGTTTCTTTATGTTTGTGATTAACTGGTTTATATATTTGGGTGCCTGCAAGTTAGAGGCATAAATATTTACAATTGTTAGATCTTGATGAATAGACCACTTAATTATGATATAATGCCCTTCTTCATCTCTTTTTAGACTCCTTTTTAAAATCTAGTTTGTCTGAAATAAGTATGGCTACCCTGGCTTTGTTTGCTTGTTTGTTTGTTTTTGGTCATCCATTGGCATGATAGTGTCTCTCCATCCCCTCACTTTCAAACTGCAAGTGTCTTTAGATCTACAATTAGTCTCTTGGAGTCAGCATATAGCTGGATCTTGTTTTTTATACATTCTGATACTCTGTCTTTTTATTGGAGCATTTAGTCCATTTATATTACAGCGATTATTGAAAGATGTGAATTTAGTGCCATTATGTTACCTGTAGAATTGGTGTTTCTGGTGATGTTGTCAGGTCCTTCATAGTCTTTGTTGCTTTGGTATTCTTTTTTTTAAATTTTTTAAGTTTATTTATTTATTTTTGAAAGAGAGTGACAGAGACAGTGAGCAGGGAAGGAGCAGAGAGAGAGGGAGAGAAAGAATCTCAAGCAGGCTCAAGCGCTGTCAGAATAGAACCCTGATGTGGGCGTCGGCCTCACAAACTGTAAGATCATGACCTGAGCTGATACCAAGATTTGGAAGCTTAACTGAGCCACCCAGGTGCCTCTGTTGCTTTGGCCTTCTATTTTTTCTTCATTCAGAGTCCCCCTTAAAATTTATTGCAGGGCTGGTTTAATAGTCAGAAACTCCTTTAGTTTTGTTTGTCTTGGAAAATCTGTATCTCTTTTTGTATGCTGAATGATAACTTTGATGTATAAATCCTTGGCTGCATATTTTTCCCATTCAACAGATTGCCACTCCCTTCTGGCCTGCCAAAATTCAGTGGACAAGTCTACGGTTAACCCTTTGTGTCTACCCTTGTAGGTTAAGGACCTGTGGTCTCTAGATGCTTTTAGAATTCTCTTTATTTTTGTATTTTACACGTTTCACTATGATAGGTCCTGGTGTTGACCAATTGTTGATTTTGAGGGGCATTCTTTGTGCCTCTAAGACTTGAATGCTTGTTTCCTTCCTCAAATTAGGGAAGTCCTCACCTATAATTTGTTCAAATAAACCTTCTATCCCCTTTTTCCCACTCTTCTTCTGGGGCCTCTATGATACAGACATTGTTTCATTTTATGGAAGCAGTAAGTTCCCTATGTTTTCCCTCATGATCTAATAGTTTATTTCCCTTGTCTTTCAGCTTCATTATTTTCCATAATTTTATCCTTTATATTACCTATTGTCTCCTCTGCTTCTTGAATCTTTATTGTTACTGTATCAATTCATTTTTACATCTCAGTTATTGCATTTTTATTTCAGCCTAATTTTTAGGCCTTTGATCTCTGCAGCAAGCATTTCTCTGGTGTCTTCTATGCATTTTTTCAGAAAGCCCATTGGTAATCTTATGACTCGTTCTAAATTCTTATTCAGATATATTGCTTATATCTGTTTTGAGCATGTCCCTGGCTGTGATTTCTTCTTGACCTTTAATTTGGTGAGAATTTGCCCATCTTGTGATTTGGACTAAGTTTCTGTCTTTTGCATATTTTAAAAGCTTGTTCTGTTTCCTGCACCTGAAAGTATTGCTATATTAAAAAGGGGAATACACTGTCCATGGCCTGGAATTTCAAGAAATGTTTCTGTTGTATGCTGTGCCCACTCCACTGATGCATTTTGACTACTCTTTCCTAGTGGATAGTCCTCTGCAGAGCTTTTCCTTGCTTGCAGTGGGGAGTGTTTGGGTCTTTTAATAGGTGTGCTTTGGCTTTTTTGTTTGATTATTCCTGGAAAAAAATAAGAAGAAGAAAAAAAACCAAATCCCCCAAAAAGAGAAAAGCAAAAGGCACCAAAAAAAAAATCCAAACAGAGAATCAAAAACTATAAGGGTAATTCCAAAAAAAAAGAAGAGTAAAAAGAAGAAAAAGAAAAGAAAAAAGAAAGAAAGAAAGAAAGAAAGAAAAGAAGAATGAAGCCTGATTTCCAAAAGGAAAAGAAACAAACGAAGAAGAACAAACAAGAAACTATGAGCCTGTTTCTAAAAGAAAGGAAAAAAGAAAAAAGAAAAAAGAAAAAAAAACAGGAAAAAAAAAAGTAAGCCTGGTACTATTTCCAGCAGAACTCCAGGTGTCATTTTGAAGCACTGGATTTTCAGTATAGGTGGTGCATGCGGGGTGCTGGCTGTGTTGGTCTTCTGGAGGAGAAGCTCACTGCATTGATTCAGAGTCAGTCTTGCCCCAGTAAATAAGCAGCTACAAGGCACTGGGGGCAGGGTGTGGTGTATGGGTCCTGCCTCCATTGTGGGCCGCTTTTGTGCTCTCAGAAGTCTCACATTGTTGGTGTTGGGGGGAAATGTCATAATCCCAATGTCTCATCTCAGGGCAAGGGATTTCACACTGCCCGTTGTTCAGGCAGCCCTCACAGAATAGCAAGGGCAGTGAGCTCGCTCTGCACCACAACTCTCCTGTGTTTTTTCTTTGGCGTGTGGCTGGATTTAAAACTCAAAGTCTTAAAGGACTCGGCACAATGTGCACCCACCCCTGTACTCCAAAGTCTCTGTATGCTGTGTCTGAAGTCCTTTGTCCCTGAAAACAGTCCCACGTCTGTGCAATGTGTAGTACCTATTGTGTAGCACTGCTAAAAGCAGCGATGTTCTACTCCCTCTGGGTGTGCCTTTGTCCCCTGCTGATGAAAGGCTTTTGGCTGGTGCCTGCAGTGTCCTTTATCCTTGGGGAGGCAATATAGTCCCTTCCAAAAGTAACTCAGAAAAGGAAATGTTTTTTCCTTATGTACCCTGGAGATCTTTGCACCATTATATGCCCTCCAGGGCAGCTTTCCCCACCATATGTTCATGTGGCAAAGTTCTGCTCTAAAGAAAGTAATGAATTTCCAAAACCTCAGAGTTTGAACTTCAAATGCTGTTTGAAAAAAAAAAAAAAAACCTACAACAGTCAGTACTTCTCACTATTCAGTCAGTTGTCCAGAGAGGTTTCCTTCCTCTGCAAATTGATACCACACTCTCTTATCCCCTCTCTCTTTCTCTCCTTTTTGTCTCCCATTGGAAAGGATTTGCACCCCCTGCAGCACCGCCATTTTCTCTCCCTCAATTCACTTCCATACATCTTGCACCTGCCACACTGTCTCCCTCCCTCTGTGGAGATCCTTCTGCCAGTCTGCAGATCAATTTCCTGTGTGTTCCAAGTGATCTGATCTCAACACAGTTGTGTTTGAGGGACTAAAATTCCCAGAGTCCCCCTACTTCTCCACCATCTTATTTCCTTCCCCCTTATATAAAATGCTTTTGTAAACTTCAATTTCACCCAAAATAAAAAACTTGGAATAGGTAAACAACATAAAGTGAAATGTATCAAAGCATGACACTACAGAAAAAAAAATAAATTTAAAAAACAGCAAGAGAAAAAAAGATCAAAGTAACTAGAAAACAAGCAGATAACAATGAACAAAACTACAGTAATAAATACTTACTCATAAATAATTAAGTGCAAATGGATTAAAATCTTCAAAATATACAAGGTGGCTGAGTGGATAAAAAAATGTTCCATTAATGTGCTATCCACAAGAGACACTTTATTATTTTTAATTTTGACATTAAAAGTTACTTAAATAAATATTACACTTTTTAATTTTTTTTAATTTGAATATATTTAAAACACAATTTTACATTTGTTTCAGGTGTCAAACATAGTAAGTAGACTTTTCTATATGATATACTATACTCACCACAAGTGTATCCACTTTAATTTTAAGAACACAGATAAACAGAAAGTGGAAGGATGAAAAAAGATATCCATGCAAATGGAGATCAAAAGGGAGCATGAGCCATTGTATTTGTATCAGACAAAATAGACTTTACATAAAAAATTATCAAGAGAGACAGATAAGGCAGTTATATAATGATAAAGTGGTTAATTCATAATGAAATTATAAATACCGTAAACAGGTATACACCCAAATTGGGGCATCTAAATATTTTCAGAAAATATTTCCAGAACCTAAGAGAGAAACAGGCATCAATACAGTAATAATAAGGGATCTCACATTCAACAGTGGATTGCACATCTAATCAGAAAATCAATAAGGAAAAAGCAGATTTGAACAATTCTATAGACCATGGGGCGCCTGGGTGGCGCAGTCGGTTAAGCGTCCGACTTCAGCCAGGTCACGATCTCGCGGTCTGTGAGTTCGAGCCCCGCGTCGGGCTCTGGGCTGATGGCTCAGAGCCTGGAGCCTGTTTCCGATTCTGTGTCTCCCTCTCTCTCTGCCCCTCCCCCGTTCATGCTCTGTCTCTCTCTGTCCCAAAAATAAATAAATGTTGAACAATTCTATAGACCAAACAGGCCTAAAAGATATATACAGTGTATTCCATCGAACAACAGTAAAATGCACTTTTTTTCAAGTTCACATGGGTCAATACCCCAGAATAGATTTTATGCTTGGCCAAAAATGCACCTTAAAAATTTTAAGAAGACTGAAATCATATCAAGTATGTTTTATGACCATAACAGTATATAACTAGAAATCAATAACGAAAGGAAAACTGAAAAAAATATGTAAAAATTAAACAAAACAGAGCTGAAAAAAAATGAGTCAAAGAAGAAATCAAAAGGAAAATAAAGTTATCTTGAAACTGTTAAATAACTCTATTATACACCTGAAACTAATATAATGTATGTCAAATAATGAAAATGAAAACACACCATACTGTAACTTATAGGACGTATTAAAAGCAGTTCTGAGAGTAAGTTGAGAGCAATAAAAGCCTACATTAAGAAAAAAGACACATTTTGGGGCAACTGGGTGGCTTAGTTAAGCTTCTGACTTTGGTTCAGCTCACGATCTCATGGTTTGTGAGTTTGAGCCCCACATTGGACTCTGCGTTGACAGCTCAGAGCCTGGAGCCTGCTTCAGAGTCTGTGTCTCCCTCTTTTTCTGTGCCCCTCCCCTGCTTGTGCTCACTCTCTGTCTCTCTCTGTCTCTCTGAAAAACAAACAAACAAACATTTTTAAAAAAGGAACATCTTAACCAAACTTTAAACTTCATGGAACTAGACAAAGAAGAAAATCTAAACCTAAAGTTAACAAAAAAGTTAATAATATAGATTAGAGCAGAAATAGAAACTAGAAAAATCAATAAAAATAAGTGTTGCATTTTTTTTGAGAAGATATACAAATTAACAAATCTTTAGTTAGACTAAAGCAAAAAGGGAGGACTCAGAGAAGTAAAATTAGAAATGAAGCAGCAAACACAGCATCTGATACCGCAGAAATACAAAGGATCATTAGAACTACCATGGACATTAATGTGCCAATAAATTTGATAACATATAAGAAATAAATATTTCCCCAGAAATATACAACGTATTAAGACTGAATTACAAAGAAAGAGAAGTTGTAAACAGATCAATGAAGACAAAGAAGATTGAATCAGTAATAAAAAAAAACTTTCAATAAATAAAGCCCACCAATTAATGACTTCAGTGTTGAATTCTAGCAAATATCTAAAGAAAAATTAATGCCAATAAAAATCCTAAAATTCTTTCAAAAAACTGAAGAGGAAGGAGCACTTCCAAACTCATTGCACAAGGCCAGCATTCTTTTTATGTCACAGCCAGACAAGGACAATATGAGAAAAAAAAATTACAGGCCAATAACTCTACTAAACATAAGTGCCAATAATCTCAACAAAACTCTAGCAGGCCAAATGCAACAGCATATTAAAAGTGTCAAACACTATGATCAATGGTGGGATTAATCTCTGGGATGGAACCGTGTTTCAACATACACAATATGTAAATATTTTACACCATATGAAAAGAATGAAGGATAAAAGTCATATGATTATTTCAATAGATGCAGAAAAATCATTTGAAAAATTTTCACATCATTTTTGATAAAACTATAAACAAAGTAAGTATAAAAGACATGTACCTCAAAAATAATAAAGGCCATATATAACAAGCCAACAGCTAACATCATGCTAAAGGCTTTTGTGTCAATGACAAGAAAAATACATAAATCACAATTCTAAACACTTCTATTCTATATAGTACTAGAAATCTTAGCCAGAGTAATTAGGCATGAAAAAGAAGTAAAATGCATTGAAATTCAAAAGGAAGAGGTGATATTTTCTGTTTGTAAATGACATCATCTCACAGTTATAAAAACTGTTATAACTAAAAAAAAGCAAAGTTCAATAAAGTTGTAGGGTACAAAATCCATAAAAAAGTTGTATTTCTCTATAGCAACAACAAAATATCTGAAAAAGAAATTATGGAAAAAACTCCACTTATAGCAGCATAAGTACAATAAAATAGGGACCAATTTATCCAAGAAATGAGAGATCTATACCCTGAAAGTTATAAAACATTGAAGGAAGAAACGGAGTAAGACACACCAAAAAAATGGAGATATCCATTGTTCATGAAATCCGATTTAATATTGTTAAAATGTTCATACTACCCAAGGCAATCAATGCAATCTCTACTAAATTCTAATGCTATTTTTTACAGAAATATTTATTTTCAAATCCAAAATTCATATGGAACCACAAAAGACCAAAAAACTTAAAGCAATCCAGAGCAAAACAACATGATCATTATACTTAACACTGGTTTATGGTATATTTGAAAGCTGGTAAGAGAATAAATATTAAAAGTTTTCATCACAGGTGAAAAATGACCATATAAAGTGATGGATGTTAACTTATTGTGGTAATCATTTCACAATATATGTAAGTCAAGTCTTTATTCTGTCACCTGAAACTTATACCTGCTGTATATCAATTACATCTCAGTAAAAACTATCATAAAAATTTAATAATAGAACTACCATATGATTCAGCAATTCCACTTCTAGGATATATCAAAATGAAGTCAAATTAGTATCTCATAGAGATATGTGCCATCCCATATTTACTGCAGGATTATTCACAATAGTCAAGATATAAACAACTTATAGTCAAGATATAGACAAGATATGACAACTCAAGTGTCAGCAGATGAATGGATAAATATTATTTATATATTATGTATACACACACAATGGAATATTATTCAGCCAAGAGATGAAGTTTTTCCTGCCATTTGTGGCAACATGGATGAACCTAGAGAACATTATGCTAAGTGAAATAAGGCAGACAGAAAGTCAGGTACTATATGATCTTGTGTATAGAATCTATCATATTTTTTTTTTAAAGTCGAACTTAGATGCAGATTAAAATGGTGGTTACCAGGGACTGAGTGAGCAGATAAAGGAGAGATGTTGTCATGGAGTACACAACTTTAGTCATGTAGGATCAATAAGTCTAGTGAACTTATGTGTGACTATACACAATGTGATGATGATTATACACAATAATACTATACTGCACAATGCTAATATGCTATGAGAGTAGACTCCAGATGATCTCATCAAAAAAAAGAAAAAGTTAACTATGTGTGGAAATGACATGTGAACTTATTTTGTATCTTAAATATATACAATTTCTATTTAAAACATATTTTTACAAAGGAAATTAAATACTGATACATATTACAACATGAATGAACTTTGAAGAAAGTAAGCTACATGAAATAAGCCAGACCCAAAGGACAAATACTGTGTGCTTCCACTTACGTGAGGTACCTAGAGTTGCCAAATTCATAGAGACAGAAAGTAGAGCAGTAGTTAACAAGGTTTGTGGAAGATGGGAAAGGAATGGAAAGTTATTATTTAATGGATACAGAGTTCCAGTATAGAATGATAAACAAAAGTTCTGGAAATGGATAGTGATGATGGTTGGAAAACAATGTGAATGTACTTCAGACAACTGATCTCTACATTTAAAATTATTAAAATGATAATTTTTTGTCCTTTATATTTTCTCACAATAAAAATACTAACATTAGAAGTCTCTTAGGAAACTTAAGTCAATAGTTGTGTTAAAAAGAAAACAACACGGGAGCCTGGGTAGCTCAGTTGATGAGTAGGTCATGATCTCATGGTCTGCAAGTTCGAGAACCACATCGGGCTCTGTGCTGACAGTTCGGAGCCAGGAGCCTGCTTCAGACCCTATGTCTCCCTCTCTCTCTGCCCCTCTCCCACTATCTTTCTCTCTCTCAAAAATAAACACTATAAATAAATAAATAACAACAAAACAAGAAACAGACTCTTAATAATAGAGAACAATCTGATGACTACCAGAGGGGAAGGAGGTGGAGAGACAGGTGAAATAGGTGATGTGGTTTAAGGAATGTACTTATCAAGATGAACACAGGGTGATGCATGGAACTGTTGAATTAATAAAGCAGTGGAGCTTAACTTTGTGAGCTTTTACAATCAGTGAGGCTTTAATCTGTTACTTCAAAAATTAGTGAGCTTGGCTCTGGGAGACCTAGAAGGTGATAGGAAACTATATCACTACCCTGAAATATATAACACAATGTATAAACTCCCAGAGATATGCATAGAAACAGCAGTTTGAAGAGTGTCTCAGGTATATGGGAAAATTTATTTACTAATATCAGAACTTGTGCTGAAGAGGGATGGATATTTAGGAGATTTCCTAAGAACAAAAGAGTTGGTTGGCACCATGTCTATCCCCTCCCACTTCCCCCAGTGAAGATAACAGGACACCCCCAGTGAAGATAACAGCATAAGTACTCTCCAAACAGCTACCTAACACTCCATGTCCTACAAGGACCACTCCAAAGTGACTCGTCCTGGGGAAAAAGGAATATAAACACAAACACCAGTTTAACTGAAGCCTCCAATATGGGTTGGGGGCACACATCTGAACTGACAGCCACCCTGCTCACCGACAAAAACATCACAGAGGCAGAATAAAAGAGAACCCCGTAGTTTGAGGTCACCGCCATAACCAACAGATGAACTGGGGGCAGACATCTGGGGGCAGAACTGGTAGTCTAACTACCGGCCCAACCCACCAATGAAAGCATCTCATGGGAAAACACAGGAATAACACCCTACACATTGACACAACTGTGCTTCTGGAAAATGGGCTGAGGGAAGACATCTGGTCTGACATAACTCAAGTCCAAGAGGACCCCAGACTAGCCTTTTAACTGCACAGGGATTAAACCCTTTCCAAAACAGTTGAAGAGAGTCATCACAGCCAACTGGACTGAAGTCAAATGCAGCTCAACCACAACAGTAGGGTACATGCAACACACATAGGGGAAAACAAAACACCTGAAGTGCTTGGTTCTGGTGAACAGAAGACTTTGTGCCACAGGGCACTATAGGACCTTATCTTTATAAGGCCACTACTTTAAAAAGCAGGAGATATAGTTGACTTTCCTAATATACAGAAACAGACACAGAGAGTTAGACAAAATGAGAAGAAAGAAGAATATGTCCCAAATGAAAGAACAGGACAAAACCAGAACAAAAAAGCTAAGTGAAATGAGGATAAGAAATATGCCTGACAGAAAATTCAAAGTAATGCTCATAAACACATTTACTAGCCTTGAAAAAGGAGTGGAGGATCTCAGTGAGATCTTCAACAAAAAGATAGAAAATGTAAATTAAAAAAAAACAGAGATGAAGTACTCAATACTTAAGTTAAAAATACAGTAGATGGAATAAATAGTAGAGGAAGTAGAAGAACAATTCAACAAGATGAAAACAGAGTAATGAGAAACAAACCAGTTAAACAGCAAAAAGAAAAAAAAAAACTAACAAAAAATTAGAATAGGTTATGAGAATTCAGCAACACCATCAAGCATAATAACATTTGAAATATAGAAATCTCAGAGAGAGAAAAGTTGGCAGAAAGTTTATTTGAAGAAATAATAACTGAAACATTCTTACTCTGGGGAAGGAAATGGACATCCAAATCCAAGATTTACACAGAGCTTCCAACAAAATCAATTCAGGAGCTCCACACCAAGATACATAATAAATAAAATTGGAAAAAGTAGTGTCAAAGAGAGTATTTTAAAACCAGTCACAGGGGGCGCCTGGGTGGCTCAGTCGATTAAGCGTCCGACTTCGGCTCAGGTCATGATATCACAGTCCGTGAGTTCGAGCCCCGCGTCGGGCTCTGTGCTGACAGCTTAGAGCCTGGAGCCCATTTCAGATTCTGTGTCTCCCTCTCTCTCTGCCTCTCCCCTGTTCATGCTTTGTCTCTCTCTGTCTCAAAAATAAATAAACGTTAACAAAAAATAAAAAAAAAAAAACAGTCACAGAAAAGAACACAATTATATACAAGAAACCCCATAAGTTTATGAGCTGATTTATCAGCAGAAACTTTGCAGGACAGAAGGAAGTGTCACAATATATTCAAAGTGCTGAAAGTAAAAATCTGCAACAAAGAATCTATCCAGAAAGGGTATCATTCAGAATAGGAGAGAATTTCTTAAGCAAACAGAACGCAAAGGATTTTATCACCACTAAATCAGCCTTACAAGCAACATTAAGGGGAATTCTCTGTGAGGAAAGAAAAGGTCACAATCAAGAGTAAAATTTGGAAAAGGAAAAAAAAATTCACAATTCCTACAAACATAATAAAAGTAGTAGATTCCTGGATTTTAAAACCATTATAGAAGTTGAAGCACAAAAGCAGTAAAATCAATTTTATCTATAAGTAACAGTCCAGGTATTCTCAAAATAAAAGGATTTAAAGTATGGTATCATATACATAAAACATGGGAAAGAATATAAAAATTTAATGCTTTAGCATAGGGTTAAATTTAAATGACCATCAACTTAATGTGGACTGCTGTGTAAATATGATGTCATATATTAGCCTAGTGGTAAACAGAAATCAGAACCCTGAAAAGGTATTCAGAAAATAAAAAGAAAGGGACCCAAGCATAATCTCTAAAGAAAGCCATCAAACAGCAAGAGAGAGGAAAAAGGAACAGAGAAGAACTACAAAAACAACTGTAAAACAAGTAACAAAATGGCAATAAGTTCACACCTATCAATAATTACTTTGAATGTAAATAGACTAAATGATCCAATCAAAAAACATTGGGTGACTAAATGGATAAAAAACAAGATCCATCTAAATGATGTTTACAGGAGAAAAATTGCAGACCTAAAGACATATGTAGATTAAAATTGAAGGGATGGATAAACATTAATTGTGCAAATGGAAGTGAAAAGAAAACTGAGGTAACAATACTTATAGCAGAAAAAATAAAACAAAAACTTTATCAAAAGACAAAAAACAATATTACATAATCATAAAGGGGACAATTCAACAAGAAGAGATAAAAATTGTAAATATTTATGCACTCAACACAAGCATGCAAACACATAAAACAACTATTAACAGCCATAAAGGAAGAAATTAGTAACAATACATAATACTAGGGGATTATAACACTCCACATATCTTAATGGACAGATTACACAGACAGAAAATCAACAAAGAAATAGTGAATTTGAATGACACACAGGACCAGATAGATTTAACAGATATATTCCAATATTTCATCCAAAAACAGAAGAATACACATTATTTTCAAGTGTACAAGGAACATCCTCCAGAATGGATCACGTGTTAGGCCATAAAACAAGGCTCAACAAATTCAAAAAATTAAAATCACGTTATGTATTCTTTCCAACCACAACAGTATGAAACTGGTTTTCAATAACAAGAAAAAAATCTAGAAAGAATACATTAAATACATGTATGCTAAATAACTTGCTACTGAACAATGAATGAGTCAACCAAGAAATCAAAGAGGAAATTTAAAAATACATGCAGACAAATCAAAATCAAAACACAATAATCCAAAACCTTAGACATGAAGCAAAAGCTATTCTAAGAGGAAAGATTATAGCATATGGGCCTACCTGAAGAAGCAAGAGAAATGTCAAATAAACAACCTGACTTTACAGGTAAGGGAGCTAGAAAAAGAAGAGGACACAAAGCTCAAAGCCAGAAGAAGGAAGGACCAGGAGCTGGTTCTTTTTTTTTTTTTAATATGAAATTTATTGTCAAGTTGGTTTCCATACAACACCCAGTGCTCATCCCAACAGGTGCCCTCCTCAATGCACATCAGTGATGGTTCTTTAAAAAGATCAACAAAATTGACAAAACTTTAGCAGTGTCATCAAAAACAAAAAAAAGGGAAGGGAGTGAAGGAGTGGACTCAAATAAATAAAACCAGAAATGAAAGAGGATAGAGGATAAATAACACCTGATATGCCTAAATGACAAAGAATTATGGAATTAAATGTCAATTATTTAGCATAGAAATACAAAGGATTTTGAAAAATTATGGGCAAAATAATTGGCTAGCCTAGAGGAAATGTATAAATTCCTAGAAATATATAACCTGCCAAAACTGAATCAGAAAGAAATTGAAAATTTGAAAACATCAATAACTAGCAATTAAGTTGATTCAGTAATCAAAAAATTCACAATGATCAAAGTGCAGAACCAGATGGCTTCATAGATAAATTGTACCAAACATTTAAGGAGTAATAGCCATTATTCTCAAATGATTCCAAAAGGTAGAAGAAGAAATAAAGCTAGTTATTCTATGAGGCCAACATTGCCATGATAAAAAAAAAATCAGATAAAGACCCTATAAAAAAAGAAGAAAAAGAAAAGAAAGAAAAAGAAAAAAGAAAGCTACAAGCCAATATCTCTAATGAACATACATGCAAAAATCCTCAACAAAATATAAGAAAACTGAATCCAACGATACATTTGAAAAAAAAGTTATTCACCATAATCAAGTGGGATCTATTCCAGACATACAAGAGTGGATCAATATTTGCAAATTAATCATGATACATAACATCAAAAAGAGAAAGGAAAAATAAAACATGATTACTTATGCTGAAAAAGCATTTGAAAAAGCACAACATCCATTTATTATAAAAACTCTCAACAAAGTAAGCTTGCAGTGAACTTACTTTAACATAAAGGTAATATATGAAAAATGCACAGCTAACATAATATTTAGTGCTGAAAAACTAAGAGTTTTTCCTCTAACACCAGTAAGAAGACAAAGATGTCCACTCTCCATTTTTATTTAACATAGTGCTGGAAGTCCTAGCTACAGCAATTACAGAAAGAAAATAAAAGGCATCCAAATTGGTAAGAAAGAAGTAAAACTTTCAGAATTTACAGATCACGTGATACTATGTATGTGGAAAACCCTAAAAACTCCATCCCCAAACTACTAGAACTGAAATTCAGTAAAGTCACAGGATGCAAAATTCACATACAGAAATCTGTTGCATTTCTATACAGTAATAATGAAATAGCAGGAAAAGGAATTAAGAAAACAATCCCATTTACAATTGCAACAAAAAGAATGAAATACTTAGGAATACACTTAACCAAGGAGATGAAAGACCTGTGCTGCAAAAACTATAAAACAATGATGAAAGAAATTGAAGATGATACAAATAAATGGAAAGATATTCTATCTTCTTGGATTGGGAAAACCAATAGTTTGAAAATGTTTATACTACCCAAAGCAATATACAGATTTAATGCTATCCCTATCAAAATACCAACAGCATTTTTAACAGAAGTATAATGAATAATCCTAAAATTTGTATGGAATCTCAAAAGAACTTGAATAACCAAAGCAATCTTGGAAAAGAAAAAAAACCGGAGATATCACAATCCCAGATTTCAAGATGTACTACAAAGTTGTAGTAACACTTTGTGTAGTAACACAAAGGAATCTTGGAAAATAAAAAACAAAACTGGAGATATCACAATCCCAGATTTTAAGATGTACTACAAAGTTGTAGTAACATTTTTTGTAGTAACACTGGCACAAAAACAGATGCATAGATCAATGGAACAAAATCCAGAATCCAAAAATAAGCCCACGATTATATAGCCAATTAATGTACTACCAAAGAGGCAAGAAGTACAATGGGAAAAAAGACAATCGCTTCAAAAAATGATGTTGGGAAATCTGAACAGCTATATGTAGAAGAATGAAACTGGACCAATTTTTTACATACACAAAAATAATCTCAAAATGTATTAAAGACCTAAATGTGATACCTGAAACCATAACTTTCCTAGAAGAAAACAATAGGCTACTGCCAGTCTCTTGAACATGAGCCATGAAAACATTTTTCTATATATGTCTCTTCTGGCAAAGAAAACAAAAGCAAAATTAAAGTATTGGGAGTATACAAAGGTAAAAATCTTTTGCATCACAAAAGGCAACCTACTGAATGTGAGACAATATCTGTAAATAATGTATCTGATAAGGGGTTAATATCCAAAATATAGAAAGAACTTATAGTATTCAACACCAAAAAAAATCAAGCAGTCCAATAAAAAATGGGCAGAGGACATGAATAAACATTTCTTTCAAAGAGGACATACAGATGGCCAACATAAAAATAGAAAGATGATCAATGTCACTAATCATCAGGGAATTACAAATCAAAACAATAATGACATATTACCTCACATCTGTTAGAATGGCTAAAATCAAAATGTCAAGAAATAAGTGTTGGTGAGAATGTGGATAAAACGGAATCCTTGTGCACTGTTGTTCAGAATGCAAGCAGGTTCAGCCACTGTGAAAAATAGTATGGAAGTGCCTTAAAAAATTAGAAGTAGAATTATCATATGATCCAGTAATTCCACTCCTGGGTATTTACCCAAAGAAAATGAAAACACTTATTTGAGAACATATATACACCCCCATTCTTATTGCAGCATCATTTACAATAGCTAAGATATGGAAGCAACATAAGTGTTTATCCACTGATGAATTGTTATGTATATATACAATAGAATATCACTCATACATAAAAAAAATAATGAAATCTTTCCATTTGCAACAACATGGATGGATTGTGAAGGTATAATCCTAAGTGAAATAAGTCAGAAAAAGACCAGTACCATATAATTATACTTATATATGGATTTTAAGAAACAACAAAATAAAGACACAAAGGAAAAAAGGGGCAAACAAACAAAAAGACTTAAATATAGGGAACAAACTGGTAGTTGCCAGATGTTAGGTCAGTGTGTGAAATAGGTGAAGGGGATTAAGAATGCACTTATCATGATGGGCACTGAGTAATGTATAGAGTTGTTGAATTATTATATTGTACACCTAAAAGTAATACAACACTGTCTGTTCATTGTACTTGAATTAAAAAAAAATTGGGGTTAACTTAATTTGTGGCCAGCTTCCTACCAAAGTGTTTCCAACCCTCAGGAGAATTACAACCTAGAAATATAATGACCATTATTTGGAACACTCCAATTAGATAAGATCATTTACAAAGTTCAGTTAAAAACAAGGGTCCCAAAATTAAACAAAATGGGATACCTGTTCTAATTGGCAAGCAGAAGTCTCCAAATTTTTCAAAATTTCAAAGTAGTTTCATTAAAAGATTCATTACAGAAAAGCTAATGAAAAATGAAAGATGTAAGAGGCACCTAAAACAAAAGACTACTGCTCCCCACTTTCTTTTGAGTACTCATTTTTTTGATCCTCTATTTTTTTCCACTCTAAAAAGGCTACACAGTATAAAAAAATATTGCTAAGTTACTTGGCTTACAGACATCCCCATGTACTTTCAAAAGAGAGCCCTCATACAGGCAATTTTCAAGGTTATCAAAACTGAAGGATTTTCTTATCAAGTGCTGTTATCTTCTTAAACAGCCAAAGGGAAACTCTGAAATAAGATTTTTGTTAAGGGGCGCCTGGGTGGCTCAGTTGGTTGGGCGACCAACTTTGGCTCAGATCATAATCTCATGGTTTGTGAGTTTGAGCCCCGTGTTGGGCTCTGTGCTGACAGCTCAAAGCCTGGAGCTTACTTCTGATTCTGTGTCTCCCCCCTCTCTGCCCCTCCCACACTCATGCTCTGTCTCAGAAATAAATAAACATTTAAAAAAAAATTTTTAAAGATTTTTGTTAAAAACAAGCAAATTTCAGGGCACCTGGGTGGCTCACTCAGTCAAATGTCCAACTCTCGATTTTGGCTCTGGTCATAATCTTACAGATATCAAGCCCTGTGTCAGGCTCCACACTGAGCGTGGAGCCTGCTTGGGATTCTCTCTGTCTCTGTCTCTGTCTCTCTCTCCAAAAATAAATGAATGAATGAATAAATAAATAAATAAATATTAAAAAAAAACAAGCAAATAAAGTAGGTGTAAATAAAATTTTTGAAATTTTGGTAAGCTTTTAAAAAGTCTACTAAATTTTTTTGGTAGCCTAAAACATTAAAATTTTGCTGATTTAGTTTAGATGACAAATCAGGTTAAAGTCATTAAACATCTAGATCATTTCCAAATAAGATAAAATGCTGAAACACTAATTCTGAACATAGACTTATCTACTTTTGGCTTCTTTATTACAGAGAAACTCAAGATAAATTTGGGTCTGTTAGTAAACAAGTTTTGTGCTTTATTAAAAGATTGTACTAAGAGAAGTGCATTTCTAAAAATTATAAAATGTATTCATTAATTTGCCAACCTAAGGAATGCTGGTGCAACATACAGTTCACAATTTCTTCCTTATTAGCTTTCACTAGAAATTAAAGTTCCTAAAAGTTAAAAAATTCTAATAAGGGAAACAATGATACAAGGAAATTAAAGTGAGTGTTTTTGGTTTAAAAACAGTATGAGGAATGAGAATACATTATTTTTGAGGGGGGGGAAAAGTAATTTTATCCAAATGAGGCTGGTTCTTTAAAGAGGAAATACTCAGGAAAAAATATAAATGTAAAAAAAAGTTGTAAAATGTTTGTGGAAATATAATCTTGAAAAGTAATTTTTTTGTGTGTGGTCAGGACTATATTGCAATACATAAGCGCTAATATCAAAAGTGACCTGGTGTAAAATTAGAATTTGCTTCTCTTTCTGTTAAAAAGACAAAAGGATTTTCTTAGAATTTGCTTCTCTTTCTGTTTACAAGACAAAAGTATATTCTAGACTTTTGGTTTGTTTAATTCTTTTTGACCTGGAATATTACAAAGGATTTGCTAAACTAATTAGATTTATTTGATATGTTAAATTATATGGGAAGAATTGTCAAACAGGAAGTCATACTAAGTTTTCTTTATGTTTTATGTGTAAGATTGTTGCACATGTGAATAAAATCCATCCTGCTTCAACAAAAATGGCCCCTCATTGCCAAAATTTTGTCATCCTGATGTCCTTGTAACATGGCAAATAGTCTGTGCCTAAATCAGATAAATTAAGATGGCTAAATAATAGCTGCAAATTCAATGCACAGTCTGGTCTATGGGAAGTTCTAGGCAGTCAGTTGGTTCTTCTCAGCTTGCTGATAAAATCCATTTTGTGGCTTTTACATTCCTTCACCCACCATACAGTATTTAAGATGACCGAAATTATAAATATACATGGGGACAGAGACTTCCGTACCGATAATTTCTGACTACTTAGGTCCATAATCCTGGAGAAACTTTTTTTGTTCTTGGAGGTCTTAGCTTCCCTCCTTCTGGACACTTAAACACCTGCAGCTTGACTTCCTTCAATTGCCACCTAGTATAGGTTATTAATATGTTCTTGTTTTTGTTTGTATGCTTTCCAGATGGGTTGGAGCCTTTCCCTGCCACAAGGCTGATGACCTCAAAATGGAAAAAAAAACTGTTAAAAATATATTTCCCATTTGGAATATACCTTCTGTAATCTCTGGTGATTGAAGCACTCACTTCAATATGGGAAAATCACACATACCTTAACAAAACCATACAAACTTCTTGAAATTCTATCAGTGTACAACCCTCTGCTGATCCCTTGTTGTTTCACGCTTATATGAATATCTCCTCTAAGTGTCTAATGTCTTATACTGAAACCTATCATCAACAGGTTAAAGAAACCTTACTAGAACCCAATTCATAAGACCCTGTTAGTCACAGTTTAGAGCCTGGTGATTAGATATCCTGGAAACGTTATCAGAGGAAGACAACCCTCAAGCCTCATTGGAAGGAAACTTACCAAGTGCAACTGATGACTAACACTGCTTCAAACTAAAAGGTAGTGAGGCTTGAGTATACATCACATTGCTAAAAAAAACCCAAAAAACAAAAAAAGTGTCCACCTGACACCTGATCCTATATAGATGCTGGAAACCTCTGAATCAAATTGACAAGAAAGAGAAGTAGCTGATGTCATGGCAGACTGCTTCCACCCAAGACAATGGATCAAGACTTTAAACTTTAAACTTTAAACATGAAACACATTCCTCCTTCTTTTCCTTTCCTTTACTTTGGCATTGGCCTAGAAATATAATGCCTTTATCTGTATCTCTTGGGACATAGCTAAGGAAGGTAACGTTTGGAATTTAGAGTGACTATTTTGGGCTAAGAGAAAATCTGTGCCTGTAACTTTTCACAAGTAAAATGACATCTCATTGGTCAACTTCCCTAAGTTAGCATCATCGAGTTGGAAAGGACCTCCCAAGAGGCTTTCATAATTCAGAACTCACTCCATTGGGCAAGTCTCTACTTGCTTGGTTAGAGATAAATGTAAATGAGGCTATGATAAAGAGATTTACATTAATTATTAAAAATTTTTGAAATGCTGCTGCTAAAGCAACATCTGCCCAACAATAATTCCTAGACTGTAGCCAGTTATTCTTGATAACAGAATAGCCCTTGATTATCTTTCAGCTAAACAAGGAAGTGTTTGCAGTAGCCAACACCATTTGCTGCACCTGGATAAACACTTTTGGGGAAGTGGACACACAATTACATGAAGTCACTGAACAAGCCACTTGGCTTAAAAGAATGACTCCTTCACCAGGGTCTTTCTTCGATATATTTGATTTTGATTGGTTTGGGTCTGGGGACATTGGCTTCAAAGTGCACTCCAAATTTTGGGAATTATTCTACTTACAGTAATCATAATAATCCCTCTGGTGGAATATATTCTCTCAAAAAGTTTTTAAGTGCATGTTTGCAGCAGCTACCCACCAAGCAAATGATGTCCCTAACATCCAAACATTAAAAAAGTAACAAAGAGGATAACTGACTTAAAAATTTTCAACCTGTGAATATTACAGAGATTGCATAAAAATGTCATGACACGTGAATACCACACAAATAAATTAAAAAAAAAAAGGCTTGAGAACTATGGAGCAGTAATTGAGAGTAGCACTAATGCTTTAGATTTTGATCACATTTCTCAGTTAAGCTGAGAGTCTCATTTAAAAAGGGGAGATTTTTAAAAATAAAACCATAGGGGAGAGATATAAAATGGAAGATGGAGGCTTAGGAAAACACTGGGCTGACCGCGTCCTGCTGACCATTTAGATTCCACCCACATCTGCCTAAATAACCCAGAAAACCTCCAGAAGATTAGCAGAATGGACTCTCCGGAGCCAAGTGTAAATGAGAGGCCCACAGAGAAGGATCCACCCCGGCTAATACGGCAGAACCCATCAAAGCAGCACCACAAACCTGGCACTGTGCAAGTAGCCCAGACAGGGGCCACACCACTCTACAGTGAATCCTGCCCCTGGGAGAGGGGAAGATAAGGTACACACCAGTCTGACTGTGGCCCCAGTGGTGGGCTGGGGGCAGACATCAGGTCTGACTGCGGCCTCGCCCACCAACACAAGTTATTCCAGACAGCACAGAGGAAGAGCCCTGCAGTTCCGTGCTGCTCCAAGGACTATCCAAAATGATGAAACGGAAGAGTTCTCCTCAAAAGAAACTCCAGGAAGTAGCGACAGCTAATTAATTGATCAAAAATGATTTAAGCAATGTAACAGGAAATTACTTTAAAATAATAGTCATAAAATTAATCGTTGGGCTTGAAAAAAGTATAGAAGACAACAGATAATCTACTACAGAGATCAAGGAACTAAGAAACAGTCAAGAGGAGCTAAAAACTGCTATAAATGAGCTGCAAAATAAAATGGAGGCAACCACATCTCGGATTGAAGAGGCAGAGGAGAGAATAGGTGAATTAGAAGATAAAATGATGGAAAAAGAGGAAGCTGAGAAAAAGAGAAATAAAAAATCCAGGAGTATGAGGGGAGAATTAGAGAACTAAGTGACACAATTAAACATAATAACATACGCATAATTGGGATTCTAGAGGAGGAAAAGAGAGGGAAAGGTGCTGAAGGTGTACTTGAAGAAATAAATCATAGCTGAGAACTTTCCTGATCTGGTGAAGGAAAAAGGCATTGAAATGAAAGATGCACAGAGAACTCCCTTCAGACAAAACTTGAATCGACCTGCACAACATATCATAGTAAAACTGGCAAAAGACGAGGATAAAGAGAAAATTCTGAAAGCAGCTGGGGATAAACATGCTCTAACACATAAAGGTAGACCAATAAGACTAGTAACGGATTTATCTACTGAAACTTGGCAGGCAAGAAAGTAATGGCAGGAAATCTTCAATGTGATGAACAGAAAAAATATGCAGCTGAGAATCCTTTATCCAGCAAGTCTGCCATTTAGAATAGAAGGAGAGATAAAGGTCTTCCCAAACAAAAACTGAAGGAATTCATCGTCACTAAACCAGCCCTACAAGATCCTAAGGGGAATCCTGTGAGACAAGGTACCAGACACATCACTACAAGCATGAAACCTACAGACAGGACAATGATTCTAAACCCATATCTTTCTATAATAACACTGAATGTAAATGGACTAAATGCTCCAACCAAAAGATATAAGGTATCAGAATGGATAAAAAAAAAAAAAAAAACAAGACCTATCTATTTTCTGTCTACATGAGACTCATTTTACACCTGAGGACACCTTCAGATTGAAAGTGAGGGGATGGAGAACTATCTGTCATGCTAGTGGAAGTCAAAAGAAAGCTGGAGTAGCCATACTTATATCGGACAAACTACACTTTAAATTAAAGGCTGTAACAAGAGATGAAGAAGGGCATTATATAAATAATTACAGGGTCCATCCATCAGGAAGAGCTAACAATTATAAATGTCAATGCACCGAATATGGAAACCCCCAAATTTATAAAAAAATTAACCACAAACATAAGCAAACTTATTGATAAAAATGTGGTAATTGCAGGGGACTTTAATACTTCACTTACAACAATGGATAGATCATCTAGACACAGGATCAATAAAGAAACATAGGCCCTGAATGATACATTGGATCAGATGGACTTGACAAATCTATTTATAACTCTGCATCCCAAAGGAACAGACTATACTTTCTTCTCGAGTGCACATGGAACATTCTCCAAGATAGATCACATACTGACTGGGTCACAAAATAGCCCTTCATAAGTATACAAGAATTGAAATCATACCATGCATACTTTCAGACCACAATGCTTTGAAGCTTGAAATCAACCACAGAAAAAAATCTAGAAATTAAAAAGTATATGGAAACAAATGAAAGTGAAAATACAACAATGCAAACGCTTTGGGATGCAGCAAAGGCAGTCCTGAGAGGAAAATACATTGCAATCCAGGCCTATCTCAGGAAACAAGAAAAATCCCAAATACAAAATCTAACAGCACACCTAAAGGAAATAGAAGCAGAACAGCAAAGACACCCTAAACTCAGCAGAAGAAGAGAAATAATAAAGATCAGAGCAGAAATAAACAATATGGAATCTAAAAAAACTGTAGAGCAGATCAATGAAACCAAGAGTTGGTTTTTTGAAAAAATAAACAAAATGGATACACCTCTAGCCAGACTTCTCAAAAAGAAAAGGGAGATGACCCAAATAGACAAAATCATGAATGAAAATGGAATTATCACAACCAATCCCTCAGAAATACAAGCAATTATCAGGGAACACTATGAAAAAATATATGCCAACAAACTGGACAACCTGGAAGAAATGGAAACATACCTAAACACCCGCACACTCCCAAAACTCAAACAGGAAGAAACAGAAAGCTTGAACAGACCCATAACCAGAGAATAATTGAGTCATTTATCAAAAATCTCCCAACAAATAAGAATACAGGACCAGATGGCTTCCCAGGAGAGTTCTACCAGATGTTTAAAGCAGAGATAATACCTATCCTTCTCAAGCTATTCCAAAAAATAGAAAGGGAAGAAGAACTTCCAGACTCATTCTATGAAGCCAGCATTACTTTGATTCCTAAACCGGACAGAGACCCAGAAAAAAAAAAGAGGACTACAGGCCAATATCCCTGATGAATATGGATGCAAAAATTCTCAATAAGATACTAGCAAATCGAATTCAACAGCTTATAAAAAGAATTATTCACCATGATCAAGTGGGATTCATTCCTGGGACGCAGGGCTGGTTCAACATTCGCAAATCAATCAATGTGATACATCCCATTAATAAAAGAAAAGATAAGAACCATATGATCCTGTCAATCGATGCTGAAAAATCATTTGACAAAATTCAGCAACACTTCTTAATAAAAACCCACGAGAAAGTCGGGATCGAAGGAACATACTTAAACATCATAAAAGCCATTTATGTAAAGCCCACAGTTAACATCATCCTCAATGGGGAAAAACTGAGAGCTTTCTGCCTGAGATCAGGACAACGACACGGATGTCCACTCTCACCGTTGTTTAACATAGTGTTGAAAGTTCTAGCATCAGCCATCAGACAACAAAAGGAAATCAAAGCATCAAAATTGGCAAAGATGAAGTCAAGCTTTCACTTTTTGCAGATGACATGATATTACACATGGAAAATCCGATAGACTCCACCAAAAGTCTGCTACAACTGATACATGAATTCAGCATAGTCACAGGATACAAAATCAATGTACAGAAATCAGTTGCATTCTTATACACTAATAATGAAGCAACAGAAAGACAAATAAAGAAACGGATCCCATTCACAATTGCACCAAGACGCATAAAATACCTAGGAATAAACCCAATCAAAGATGTAAAAGATCTGTATGTTGAAAACTATAGTAATCTTATGAAGGAAATTGAAGAAGATAGAAAGAAATGGAAAAACATGCCGTGCACATGGAATGGAAGAATAAATATTGTCAAAATGTCAATACTACCCAAAGCTATCTACACATTCAATGCAATCCCAAACAAAATGGCACCAGCATTCTTCTCGAAGCTAGAACAAGCAATCCTAAAATTTGTATGGAACAACAAAAGGCCAAAATAATTTTGAAGACTAAGACCACAGTGGGAGGCACCACAATCCCAGACTTTAGCCTCTACTACAAAGCTGTAATCATCAAGACAGCATGGTATTGGCACAAAAACAGACACACACACCAATGGAATAGAATAGAAACCCCAGAACTAGACCCACAAAAGTATGGCCAACTAATCTTTGACAAAGCTGGAAGGAATATCCAATGGAAAAAAGACAGTCTCTTTAACAAATGGTGCTGGGAGAACTGGACAGAAACATGCAGAAGAATGAAACTAGACCACTTTCTTACACCATTCACAAAAACGAACTCAAAACAGCTAAAGGACCTGAATGTAAGACCGGAAAACATCAAAACCCTAAAGGATGTAGCAGGAAAAAAACCTCTCAGACCTCAGTTGCAGCAATTTCTTACTTGACATATCCCCAAAGACAAGGGAATTAAAAGCAAAAATGAACTATTGGGACCTCATCAAGATAAAAAGCTTCTGCACAGCAAAGGCAACAATCAACAAAACTTAAAGGCAAGCAACGGAATGGGAAAAGATGTTTGCAAATGACATATCGGAAAAAGGGCTAGTATCCAAAATCCATAAAGAGCTCACCAAACTCCACACCCGAACAACAAATAATCCAGTGAAGAAATGGGCAGAAAACATGAATAGACACTTCTCTAAAGAAGTCATCCGGATGGCCAACAGGCACATGAAAAGATGCTCAATGTCGCTCCTCATCAGGGAAATACAAATCAAAACCACACTCAGATATCACCTCAAGCCAGCCAGAGTGGCCAAAATGAACAAATCAGGAGACTATAGATGCTGGCGAGGATGTGGAGAAACGGGAACCCTCTTGCACTGTTGATGTGAATGCAAACTGGTGCAGCCTCTCTGGAAAACAGTGTGGAGGTTCCTCAAAAAATTAAAAATAGACCTACCCTATGACCCAGCAATAACACTGCTAGGAATTTACCCAAGGGATACAGGAGTGCTGATATATAGGGCACTTGTACCCCAATGTTTATAGCAGCACTCTCAACAATAGCCAAATTATAGAAAGAGCCTAAATGTCCATCAACTGACGAATGGATAAAGAAATTGTGGTTTATATACACAATGGAATACTAGGTGGCAATGAGAAAGAATGAAATATGGCCCTTTGTAGCAACATGGATGGAACTGGAAAGCGTTATGCTAAGTAAAATAAGTCATACAGAGAAAGATAGATACCATATGTTTTCACTCTTATGTGGATCCTGAGAAACTTAACAGAAATCTGTGGGGGAGGGGAAGAAAAAAAATAGGTTAGAGAGGGAGACAGCCAAAGCATAAGAGACTCTTAAAAACTGAAAACAAACTGAGGGTTGATGGGGGGTGGGAGGGAGGGGAGGGTGGGTGATGGGTATTGAGGAGGGCACCTTTTGGGATGAGCACTGGGTGTTGTATGGAAACCAATTTGACAATAAATTTCATATTAAAAATAAATAAATAAAACCATAGGCCCCAAATGGCTTCATTTAGGCTAAGGCCCCAAGCCACTAAACTAAGACTTAATACTCAACCTAACTTCAGTTTCAACCCCCCAGAAATATAATCTTTAACATATCAACACAGGAATTTCCTGGTTAGCACTAGGAAATTTACTGATAGACCATTTCTGTTTCTCTTAGGAGGGTAGCCTTGCCTAAAACAATGGATTTTTTTGCTAATAGTTTCCTTTTTACCACTCCCTCTCTACAATTAAAAACCTATCTTTTTTATAACCCTTTGGAGCTTTCTTCTACTTGCTAGTTGCGATGTTGCCCAATTAATGAATTGATTAAAATAACCAATTAGATATTGGAATTTTCCTTGGCATTACACTTGGCATTTTTCTTTCACTATATGTATATATGTATTAATATATGTATGTAAGTGTGTGTATGTACATACGTATGTATGAATGTATGTATGTATGTACGTATGTATGTATGTATGTTTAAAAATAATGGCTTTATAAAATATTATCTTCACCTTTCTTTCATCTCATGAATAATGTTTCTGGAATTGTAAGATTGACATTACAATACTTGTTTTTTGTAGCATTTTCATATTCATTATTTAACTTGATTTCAAACTCACAACAACTGATCGAGGGTAGAGCAGTTTATCTGAACTTTTTTTTTGTTTAACTGAGAAACCTGAACCTTAGAGAGTTTAAGATACTTAGAGTCATCAATTGATAGGGAATTTGAGCTGTCTCAGTCTATCCTTTTTCTGTTATGAATGAGGAAGCTGAGGCCCAAAGAAGTGCCACAACTGGAGAAGTCATATCGTCATTTCCTTGGTTACATAGCTATTTATTGTAAATCTGGGACAAAAATATAAGTCTCCTAAATCTTAGTCTGACATGCTTAACACAACCCACATACTGTCTCTAAATAATAGTTGTAGATTAATAGGTGCATACAGTTTATTAACATCCTAAAGTTTCTGTATCAGAGAGGTTAAATAGATCAGAACATATGTAAACTTCAGCTTTAAATTACTTAATTTAGTATCTAAGAATAAATATTCCTTTAGTGAACATTTACTGAGAACATAATATGTATCAGAATGATACTAAATGCCAGGAATAAAATATGAATAAGATACTACCCATTCTAAATGCAAACTCCACGTTTACAATCTTGTGGAAGGTAGGCTTATAACTATAGAACTTTGTGTTGGTTTTCTGTTTCTGTATAAAAAAAAATGGCACAAATTAAGTAGGGTAAAGAAACCCACATTTATTTTCTTACAGTTTCCACAGGTCAGAAATCTGGGCATACCTTAACTGGGTGCTATGCTCAGGGTCTCATAAAGTTGCAATAAAGTTGTTTGAAGTATCCTCTGAGGCTCAGCAATCTCTTCTAAACTCATGTGAGTGTTAACAGAATTATTATTTTTTTGCAACTGTAAAAATCATGGTGGCTTGTTTCTTCAAACCATAAGGAAGGAGGGGATATAGTTTAATATGGTGAAGTAGTAAGGGGACCATATACTTGCCTCATCACTCAAACACAGATAGATAAATATCTAATAATTGTGAACATCCAAGAAATCGATCTGAGGACTGAGAGAACAAACTATACAACTAGAGGGAATAAGAGGTCACATCATGGAAGGTAGGAGGTACCAAGATATGATTTGGGGGAGGAAATAATTGCAAGTGCTACAGAGGTGGAAGGGGGAGCCCTGATCACAGAGAGAGGAGAGAGAGAGAGCAGTGCACAGGGGATTGCACAAGAAAAACACTTGCCCCAATCCATTGACTAGGAAAATGAGAGGGACTGATTTCAGTAAATTTTTACAACCACTGGAGTTAAAAGACTGAAGTTTTAGAAGTCCCCTCCACGGCCAGTGTGGACCCTGTGGGGCATAGTGGTGCTCCTGTGGAGAAGGAAAGCAGAAGCCCAGGAACAGACAGCATGGTCTGAGGACCCCCTGAGTCGTACTGAGAGAGACAATTCCTCTTATTGGCATGCATTTGGGAGAGGTGGCACTGCTCTCTGGGGACAAAAGAGTTAGTGAGTGGCATTTTACTGCCCATTCATTTGCATAGGGGCAGAGACACCTTCTGAGGGCAGCTAACCTGGATGCCAGCTTTTTGCTGTACTTATTCTAACCTCAGATTCCTGTGTGTTCGTGTGACTGCACCAACTCCAGCAGGGTAAGACCCTCCCCAAGGGAATCAGCATGGGTCAGTGCCATGCTGGGTCCCTAAAATTTGAAGTCTTGAAACTCAGCCAGCATGACTGAGATAAAACACAGATGGACTCTGATGCTGGGTGGGCAGAGAACCCAGACACATGGTGAAGGCAGGGACACATGAGGGGAGACTGATCACTCTTCTGTGAGAGCTTCCTGGACAGTGGTGGATGTGAGCTTTCCTCTCTGGGAGCAAGGGAGTGGGCTGGTGCCATTTTTCTCCCTTGTCCATCAGCATGGATGGACTTCAGTGAGCAGCACATCACCCACAGTGGAGGTTTGAGCTGCTTACACTTAGCCCCAACCCCCTGGACTCTGTAGTGCTTCTATACTAAGGCAAGTGTGCCTGAGATCCAGAGAAGATGAACAGACTACTGAATATAGAGTGCTGAAAAGCTTCAGCTCTAGTGGAAATAGGATCAGACCTACCTTAACAAGAAGACCAGAGGACACCTATTTGAGACCCCCCACACATGAGACAAGGTCCAAACACTTCCCACTGCAGACAAGAAGAAACACTGCAGGGGACTGATCTGAGGGAAAGAGTAGTCAAAACACAATAGCAGAGTGCACATAGCACACATAGAAACACTTCCTGAAGTGCCAGGCCCTGGACAGTACATGACCTCTTCTTCATAAAGCCATTACTCTCAAGACCAGGAAACATAACAGGTTTTCCAAACACAGAGAAGACAGAAACCTAAACAAAATGCTAAGATGGAGGAATTCTTCCCAAAAGAAAGAACATAAAAAGCTCATGGCCAGGGACTTAATCAAAACAGATATAAGTAATATGCCTGATCCAGAATTTAAAACAATAATCATAAGGATACTAAGTGGGCTTTAGAAAAGCCTAGAAGACAGCAGGGAGTCACATATTGCAGACATAAAATACCTAAAAACTAGTAAGGCCAAAATAAAAAAATAATGATGCAACTGAGATGCAAAACTGACTTCATATAGTAACCACAAAGATAGAACAATGAAAATAAATGAATAAGTGGTATATAAGATAAAATTGTGAAAAATAAAGAAGCTGAAAAGAAGAGGGGAAGAAAAAATATTTGGACATGAATGTAAACTTATGGAACTCAGTGTCTACATAAAGTATAATAACACTCATATCATAGGAGTTCCAGAAGAAGAGAGGGAAAAAGGGGCAGAGGTTTATTTGACTAAATTATACCTGAAAGTTTCCCTAATCTGGGGACAAAAGCAGCCATCCGAATCCAGAAATCAAACAGAACTCCCATCAAAATTATCAAAAGCAGGCCAACACCAAGACATTGTAGTTAAACTTGAAAAATACAGAGATAAGGGAAAAAATCCTGAAAGCAGCAAGGGAAAAGAAATATCTAATTTATGAAGGAAGACAAAGTTAGCAGCAGACCTGTCCACAGAAACTTGGCAGGCCTAAAGGGAATTGCAGGATATATTCAATGTACTGAATAGGAAAAATACACATCCAGTAATACTTTATCCAGAAAGGTTGTCATTCAGAATGGAAGTGGAGATAAAGAGGTTTCCAGCAAGCAAAAACTAAAAGAGTTTGTGACCATCAACCTAGTTCTGCAAGAAATACTAAAGGAGACTCTTTGAGTGGGAAGACCAAAAACAACAAAGACGAGAAAGGAACAGAGAGAATCTCCAGAAACAATGACCTACCCGGTAATAGAATGGCACTAAATTCATATCTATCAATAATCACAATGAATGCAAGTGGACTAAATTCTCCAATCAAAACAAACGAACAAACAAGATCCATCTATATGTTGCCTACAAGAGACTCATTGTAGACCTAAAGACACCTGTAAATTGACAGAGAGGGGATGGAGAACCATTTATCATGCTACTGAACAACCAAAGAAAGCTGGAGTAGGCATACTCATATTAGACAAATGAGATTTTAAACCAAAGACTGTAACAAGATATGAAGAAGGTCACAATATCATAATAAAGGCATCTATCCAACAAGAAGATCTAGGAATTGTAAATATTCATGACTCCAACTTGAAAGCACCCAAATATATAAATCAATTAAGCACAAAAATAAAGAAATTCATTTATAACAATACAATAATAGTAGTAATGTTAACACCCCACTTGCAACAATGGGCAAATCATCTAAGCAGAAAATCAACAAGGAAACAATGACTTTGAATGACACACTGGACCCGAGAAACATAGCAGATATACTCAGAACGTTTCATCCTAAGGCAGCAGAATACACGTTGTTTTTGAGGGCACATGGAACATTCTCCAAAATAGATCACATATTGGATCACAAATGAGACCTCAACAATTACAAAAAGATTGAAATCTTACTATGCACCTTTTCCAACCATAATGCTATGAAACGTGAAGTCAACCACAAGAAAATGTTTGGAAAAATCACAAATACATGGAGGTTACAGAACATCCTACTAAAGAATGAATGGGTTAAATAGGATATTAAAGAATAAAGAAATACACTGAAGTAAATGAAAATGGAAAAAATATGGTCCAAAACCTTTGGGATGCAGCAAAAGCAGCCTTAAGAGGAAAGTATATAGCAATATAAGTGTACTTCAAAAACCATGAAAAGTGCTGAAATACATAACCTAACGTTACACCTAAAAGAGCTGGAAAAGGAACATCAAATAAAGCCTAAAGCCAGGAGAAGAATGAAAACAATAAAGATTAGAGCAGAAATAAGTGATATAGAAAAAAAAAACACAATAGAACAGATCTATGAAACTAGGAGCTGATTCTTTCAAAGATGTATACAATTGATAAACCCTAAGCCAGACTTATTAAAAAGAGAAGAGAAAGGATGCAAATGAATAAAATCAAGAACGAGAGAGGACAGTTGACAATCAACACCACAGAAATACAATTATAAGAGAATATTATCAAAAAACTATATTTCAACAAATTGGGCAATCTGGAAGAAGTGGATAAATTCCTAGAAACATATAAATTACCAAAACTGAAACAAGAAGACATAGAAAATTTGAACAGACCCCTAACCAGCAATGAAATTGAATCCCTAATCAAAAGTGTCCCAACTGGGTGTTGTATGGAAACCAATTTGACAACAAATTATATTTAATGAAAAAAGGTGTCCCAAAAAACAGAAGCCCAGGACCAGGCAGCTTCCCAGGGTAATTGTACATGACATTTAAAGAAGAGTTAATACCTATTCTTCTCAACTGTCCCAGAAAATAGAAATGAAAAATTTCCAAGTTCAATATATGAGGCCAACATTACCTTGATTCCAAAATCAGACAGACCCTATTAAGAAAGGAGAATTACAGGCCAATATCCCTGATGAGCCTGAATGCAAAATTGTCAACAAGATACTAGAAAATTGAATCAAATAGTACATAAAAATAATTATGCACCATGATCACGTGTGATTTATTCCTGGACTTCAGGGATCACAAATCTATGTGATATACTGCATACATAAAAGAGAGGATAAGAACCATGTAATTCTCTCAATACATGCAGAAAAAGCATTTGACAAAGTACAGAATCCATTCTTGATTTAAAAAACCCTCAACAATGTAAGGATAGAGGGAATAAACCTATATATCATAAAGGCCATATGCAAAAGGCCCACAGCTAATATCATCCTTAAGAGGGAAAAAATGAGATCTTTTCCTGTATGGTCAGCCACAACAGTGGCCCAATATCACCACTGCTATTTAACATAGTACTGGAAGCCCTAACCTCAGCAATCAGACAACAAAATTCAATAAATCAATCAAAATTGGCAAGGAAGATATCAAATTTCACTATTTGCAGAAAACCTGAAAGACTCCACCAAAATATTGCTACAACTGTTACACAAATTTAGTGAAGTCACAGGATATCAACATACAGAAATCTGTTTCATTTCTATACACCGATAATGAAGCAGTAGAAAGAGAAATGAATGAATTTATTTTATTACAAATGCACCAAACACCATAAGATACCTAGAATAAACCTAACCAAAGTGGTAAAAGATTTGTACTCTGAAAACTATAGGGCACTGATGAAAGAAATTGAACAGGACACAAAGAAATGGAAAAACATTCCATGCTCACAGATCAGAAGAACAGATATTGCTAAAATGTCTATACTACCCATAGAAATCTACATATTTAGTACAATCCCTATCAAAATACCAACAGCAGTTTCACAGAGCTATGACAAACAATCCTCAAATTTGTGTGGAACCAGAAAAGACCCCAAATAGCCAAAGCAATCTAGAAAAAAGAAAAGCAAAGCTGGAGGAATCACAATTCCAGACTTCAAGTTATATTACAAACTTGCAGTCCTCAAGACAGTATGGTACTGGCACAGAAACAGACACATAGATCAATGGAACAGAATAGAGAACCTAGAAATGGATAGACAACTATCTGGTCAACTAATCTTCAGCAAAGCAGGAAAGAATATCCATTGGAAAAAAGTCTCTTCAACAAATGGTTTTGGGAAACCTGGACAGCAACAGGTAGGATAATGAAACTAGGCCACTTTCTTACACCATACACAAAAATAAATTCAAAATGGATGACTTAAATGTGAGACAGGAAGCCATCAAACTCCTAGAGGAAAACACAGGTACCAGCCTCTTTGGCCTTGGCCAGAGCAACTTCTTACTAGACACACCTCCAGAGGAAAAGGAAACAAAATCAAATATGAACTATGGAACTTCATCAAATAAAAAGCTTCTGCACAGCAAAGGAAACAACAAAACTAAAGGCAAACTTTTTAGTGGGAGAAGATATTTGCAAATGACATACCTGATAAAGTGTTAATAGCCAAAATCTATGAAGAACTTATCAAATTCAACATCCAATAAACAAAGAAATCCAGTCAAGAAATTGGCAGAAGACATGAAAAGACACTTTTCCAAAAAAGACATCCTGATGGCCTCAGACACAGTGTGTATATATATATATATATATATATATATACACACACATATATATATATGAAGTCTTGTCATTGAAATGACATGAATTGAGCTACAGTGTATTATGCTAAGTGAAATAAGTCAATCAGAGAAAGACAAATGCCATATGATTTCACTCATATGTGGAATTTAAGAATCAAAGAAAAGAACATAGGGAAGGAAAAAAAGAGGGAGGAAAACCATAAGAATCTCTTAACTATAGGGAATAAATTGAGGGTTTTTGGATGGGTGATGGGCTAAATGGGTGATTGATATCAAGGAGGGTGCTTGTGGTGAGCGCTGGATGTTATATGTAAGTGATGAATCACTAAATTCTACTCCTGAAACTAATGTTACACTATACGTTAACTAGAATTTTTATTTAAAAAACATTAAAAAATAAACAACAAGAAGGGGAGAGTCTCTGGTCCTTTACATTTATTACCTGTAGATCCTATTTTAAGGGGCATCTGATTAGTTTAGGCCCACACTGAATATGTCCTTCCTAATTAACTTTAAGTCAACTGGTTAGAGACTTAAATAAGATCTGAGAATATGCCTTTGCTTTTGCCATATAACATAATTGTGGGAAGAACATACATTATATCCACAGACCTGTCCGCACTCAAGGTAAAAGGGGTTATACTGGGAATGTACACCAGTGGGTGGCGAGATCTGGGGGGCAAAGTTAGATTCCTACCTACCACAGTTGCAGTCTAGTCACAGGTTAAAAATTGACTTTAAATCTAATAAACAAAGTTCATCTGACATAGCTTTACATCTGAGTAATAGCTTAATGTTTGAGGCAAATGTATCAATAAAACAACAATTATTGATGTTTACATTTTACTAAGTTTTAATTATAAAGCATTGTAAAAATACACTCATGCAAAGATTATTTAAACATTAGGGGTAATGTTGCCTGAAGTGTAACCCATAATTCTAATCACTACCCCCCGAGGAATTCACTGTTAATAATTTGATGCAGATCCTTTCAGAACTTTACCCATGCATTTTAATATTTATCTATACCTTTAAGTATGTATAGTATCTTTATTCATTACTAACATATGAATAAGATCATACTGACCATTTTGTTTTGCATTTTGTCTTTTACTTAGCAGTGTCTTTATTTTTCCTATGCTGGTACAGATAATTTTACCTAATTATTTTAAAAACTATTATTTAATTTCCTATAACATGGATATACCATAGTTGATTTTGCCTTTTCCCATTGTGGACATTTAGTTTGTATTTTTTTTTATAATTTCACATACTTTTATAGCAGGCATCCTTTTGCATATTTTAAAATGTTTCCCTAATTAGATAGCATAAAATGAAATTGTTGGGTCATAGGAATGGACTTACATTTTTTCTCCACTGTACAAAGTTAATCACTACACATCCACTCCTTTTTGTGTTTTTGGACTATGGTCTCTTTTTCTTTTTATACATTAGATGAACATAGTTTGAATGATAGGATTAATCATCCTTATGGATTCAAACACTGCCCTGCATTTTGTGAATATCTGTTCATGTCTCCTTTATACATACTTCCTGTTTTATTTATCCACATTTTCCATCTCCCTTTTGAGATGGGAGCACACACAACTGTGTATCTAATGTATGTTGTCCTTTGTATATTCATTTGCATAATCATAAAGGTATATATTTTGCTTTTTAAATTTACAGAAACAGTATCTACTACACTTATGATTTTGCACTCAACAATTTTTTGTTTTATTGTGGTACATTTGTTTTATTGTGGCACAATTTATATACACTAAAATTCATACTTTTTAGGTGTACAGTTTTATAAATTATAAAAACATAGTTTTTTAATGACCACCATAATCAAGATGTCAATTAATTATGTTACTACCAAAAGATTCCTCATGCCACTTTGTATTCATCTCACTCCTTCATCCCTATCCTATAGTAACAACCTATCTGTTCTCCCATACTACAGTTTTGTCTTTTATAGAATGCCGTATATAAGTGGAAGCATATAGAATTCAGCCTTTTGATTCTGGCTTCTTTTACTTCAGATCATGCTTTTTGAGATTCACTTGTGTTGTTTCATGTATTAGTAATGTATTCTTCATTTTTATTGCTGAGTTGTATTTCATTGTATGGTATATCCCAACTTGTTTCTCTATTAACCAATTGAGGGACATTTGGGCTATTTTTAGATTTTGGTGATTATGGATATAGGTACTGTAAACATTCACATATAGGTTTTTGTAGGAACACATGTCTTTATTTTTCTTAGGTAAATATCTAACAGTGTGATTGTTGGGTTTTATGATAAGTGTATGCTAAGCTTTACAAAAAAAACAAAAAAACAAAAACAAAAACAAACAAAACAAAACAAAAAAACCTTCCAAACTGTTTTCCAAAGTGGCTGAACCATGTCATATTCTCAACAACAATGTATGGGAGTTCCAGTTATTCTTAATCCTTGCCAAACTCTTATTATGTCATTTTTAAAAAAAATTTAGCCATTCTAATAAGGATGTAGTGACATCTCATTGTGTGCTTAATTTGCACTTCCCTAAATACTGGTGATGTTGAACATCCTTCCATGTGCTTAATTTCCATTCATATGGTAAAGTGTTACAACTTTTGCTTATTTTTCAATGCTGCTCATTATTATTGTGTTTGAGATTCTTTATGAATTCTAGGTACAAGTTGTTTGAGATAGGGGCACCTGGGTGGCTTGGTCGGTGGAGCGTCCGACTTCAGCTCAGGTCATGATCTCACTATCCGTGAGTTCAAGCCCCGCAATGGACTCTGTGCTGACAGCTTAGTGCCTGGAGCCTGTTTCGGATTCTGTGTCTCCCTCTCTCCCTGCCCCTCCTCCACTCATGCTCTGTCTCTGTCTCTGTCTCTCTCTCTTTGTCAAAAATAAACATTAAAAAAATTTAAAAAAAGAAGTTGTTTGAGATATGTGCTCTACAAATACTCCCCAATTTGTGGATTGTTATTTCATTTTCATCGCAGTGTTTACCAAAGAGCAGGATGTTTTTTAGCTGGAATTTTTTACGACAATTTTAAGATTACAGAAATGTGCAAAAAGTACATAGTTCTCATATACTTCCTTTCCCTACCCCTGCACAGTTATTCCTTTTTAATATCTTGCATTCATGTTGTATATTTGCAATAATTAATTAACAAATATTGACACATTATTAAATCTACAATTTCTACTTAACACTAGGATTCTTTATTTGTGTTATACAATTATATGGATTTTGACAAATGTCATGTATCTACCAATACAGTATCATGTAGAAACGTTTTACTATTCTAAACAAACCCTGTGCCCACTTATTCATTCATCTCCACCTTCTTTTGAATCCCTGACAATCATAATATTTTTCCTGTCTAAACTTCTATTTTCCAAAATGTCAAATACTTGGATTCATCCAGTATGTGGCTTTTTCAGACTGGCGTCTTTGAGTAGGCAAAATACATTTAAGGTTCCTCCATGTCTTTTTGTAGCTCACTCCTTCTTATCACTGAATAATACTTCATTTATGGATGTGTAATAAGTTGTTCATACATTTATTGATTGAAAGACATCTTGGTTGCTTACATATTTTGGCAATTATGAAAAAAAGTTACTAGAAGCACTTGTATGCAGATTTTCATGTGTACCTAAGTTTCAACTCATTTGATTAAATACTAATATTGGGATTGCCGGATCATTTGGTAAGCTTATGTTTGGCTTCATAAAAACTGCCAGACTGTCTTCCAAATTTGGATGTACCATTTTGTATTCCCGACAGCAATGAATGAGATTTACTGTTGCTCCACATCCTTGCCAGCATTTCATGGTGTTGGTGTTTTGGATTTTAGACATTCTGATAAGTGTGTAGTGGCATCTCACTATTATTTCAATTTGCAGTTTCTTAATGATAAAGGATGTTGACCACCTTCTTGGTGATGCGTCTGTTTAAATCCTTTGACATTTTGTAATTAGGTTGTTTGCGTTTTAATTAAGTTTATTTTCAGTTTGTATATTTTAATACTAATCATTTATCAGATATGTGATTCACATTTTCCCCCCAGTGTATGGCTTGTCTTTTCATTCTCTTAACGGTATATATCACAGAACAGAAGTTTGTAATTGTATTTCAGACCAACATATCAATTTTGTGTTTTGTTGATCATGCTTTTGCTGTTATATCTAAAATGTCATTGAAAAATTCATGGTCACCTAGGTTGTCTCTTGTGTTGTCTACTATAAGTTGCATAGTTTTGTGTTTTACATTTAGGTCTATGTTGTAATTTGAGTTAATTTTGTGAAAGGTGTAAAGTCTATGTCTTGATTTATTTCTTAGCATGTGGATGTCCAATTGTTCCTGTACTATTTGGTAAAAACACTTTTCTCTGGATATTTCCTTTCTTCATTTACTAATCTTTGCTCCTTTGTCAATAATCAATGGACTGTATTTATGTGGATCTATTTTTGGCCTTCTGCTGTGTGCCATCGATGTATTTGTCTATTCTTTTGTCAATGCCATACTGTATAATCACAGTAGTTTTACCATAAGTCTTGAGATTGAGTAGTGCC